>NC_062554.1:39584533-40212622 GCF_016906955.1 Phacochoerus africanus | reverse complement strand
ACTCAGTTGCATTTCGTGCTGTTGGTCCTGGGCGCCAGGCCTGCTGGGGTTTTCCTCCTGGACGGTGATCTTTCTGGTACCTCGGGGTGGGGGGCCCATGCCTTCTGTCCCATGGCCCCTCTTCCACTTCTTCGAGTTAGAGTCCTCCTTGCCGTCGGTGCTGTGAAGGGGAGGGGAAGGTGGATTAGTGCCTCATGGAAAGAGGGTTCTGCAAAGCAGGGGCTCCAGAAAAATCATTCCCCGAGGAAGGGGCAAGTCTCCACATTGGCTGGAAGATGCCAGCTTGGCCAGCTGCTTGGGAAATCGTTCGTCCCCAGGTGCCAGCTTCTCTGCAGACCTTGTGGCCCCAGGAACCCCCATGTCTCTTTCCCTCACCCAAGCCTCAGGAAAGCCTGGGTCCAGGGGACAATGCTGCCTTGTTCCCGAGCCGTGATTTCTGAGTGGCCTCTTGTTTGGAGGCCCAGGGAGCAAGAAGAACAGGCTGCGAAGCGAGGAGAGAACTGCCCTGTTTGCTGGGCTGCGATTTCCTTTTGTCCCCTGCCAAGGGCCCCTCTAATCTAGGACAGAGGGCCTGCTCCCTGCTGGGCATCAGAAGGGGCCTGGCCTTTGGGCTCCAGGGAAGTGGGACCAGAGCAGGAAGGAATGGGAGCCTCCGGGGTCCCTCAGGGCAGCCTGGGGGGTCTGAGTGCCAGGACCATTCAGTCTGCCCTGACTGGTCCGTGCATGTGTGTGGGGGTGAACCTTGGTGACACGATGACTGTATATGTGTGCTCTCTCTGTGACTCCCCCATCATGCATGATGAATTAGAACCCCAAATGCAGCAGGTCTAGTTTCTCACAAATAGACCCCAGCCTATTCGCCCCAATCAAACTGGACTACCCGTTCTCTGGGCCTTAGGGCTTTGTCCTACCGTCACAGTATCCTGAATGGACTCAGCGACAGGTGCAGCCTCCGTGGGCTTGACAGATGAGGTCTGGTGTGTGTATGTTGCTTGCGTGTGTGCACCTAGCAGTTCGTATGCCCTTGCCATGGTTTGTGCATGTTCTGCTGTAGGCATGTGGGTAGAACTTTGCAGCGATCCCGTCACATACAGTAAAAAGTGTGGACTCGTCCTTAGACAGTGGACTAGCCTCCTAACCAGGCCTCCTGTCTCCAATCCTTCTATGCTTTTCTTCAGATTCCCTGCTCTTTCCCACCAAAATACCCCCTCAGTAGTACTTCTTGGGAGTTCCCACTGTGGCTCAGTGGAGTATGAACCTGACTAGTATCCATGAAGATGGGCGTTCTTTCCCTGGCCTCACTCAGTGGGTTAAGGATCCAGCGTTGCCTTGAGCAGTGGTATAGGTCACAAATGTGGCTCTGATCCCGAGTTACCGTGGCTGTGGTGCAGGCCAATGGCTGCAGCTCTGATTCAATGCCTAGGCTGGGAACGTCCATATGCCTTACCTGTAGCCCTAAAAGAAAAAAAAAAAAAAAAAGAAAGAAAAAAAAAGTAGTTCTCAATCCTGGTAGCTCATTTGATCCTTTAAAAATATTGATTCCTGGGCCCCATCCTCAGAGGTTGGAATTTAAACAACCTCAGGTAGCATCTGTGTCTTGGTGATTCTTTACAATTCCTCAAACGACCCTGAGGTACAGCCAGGGTTGAGAACCACAGGCTCAAGGACAGGGACCAACCCCCCCCCCCCGCCCCCCCGCTCACAGCCAGGGTGAGATTTCTTGGATTTTGCTTATTTTTAACGAAACATTCCTGTGAGATTTGCTTAAATAAATGTAATAAGTCTACACTATAACCATCGTGTCTTAAATTGCTTACCAATGCGTTACATCTCCACTCTAAGAAGGAACACCCCGTTGTTCCTGTGCCTCTCACGCCAGCTCACAGCGCCATGTTCCTGGGTCTCAATGTCCCCCGGGAACGCAGATCAGGGCTGATTTACCTGCACTTCCCACAGATTTAAATAGTAGCATGTGGTTGTATGTGTCTAAGCAATAAGCAAATGACTAAATGACAGGATTCAAAGCCTCTTGACCTGACCCTGACCTGCCCTTCCAGCCTTATTTTTTCCTCCTTCCCCCCAAGGGCTCTCTGCTTTGTCAAAAAAGCTTACAAATACTTCCATATATAGAGGTCCTATGAAAACATGAGTCCTGGTATAGAAAACAGACTTGTGGGTTACCAAAGGGGAGAGGGAAGGATGGGGGGTATGGCCTAACAGATGCAAACTACTATGTCTACAATAGATAAGCTACAAGGGTGAATTGTAGAGCACAAGGAATTGTAGCCATTCTCTTGTAATAATTTATAATGGACTACAATCTGCAAAAAAAAATCATTATGCTATACATCTTAAGCTAATATTGGAAATCAACTATATTGCAATTAAAAATAATAACACAATGCAAAAAAAAAAACCCACCCAAAAGAAAAACATGAGCTCTGGTTAAAACCAATAGTCCCTCTAAGTTCAAGAGGAGGAGGCACAGATTCCACTTCTTTTCTTGAAAAAATTAAAATACAGTTGATTTAAAATGTGGTACCAATTTCTGCTGTACAGCAAAGTGACCCAGTCATCCGTATATATACATTCCCTTTCATATATTATCTTCCATCATGGTCTATCCCAAGACTGGACACGGTTCCCTGTGCTGTACAGCAGGACCTTATTGCTCATCCATTCTAAATGTGATAGTTTGCATCTACCAACCCCACACTCCCCATCCATTCCCCTCCCTCCTCCCATCCCCCTTGGCAACCACAAATCTGTTCTCTACTGAACTCCACATCTTGATGGAGGATGTTATGTAGCAAGGTTCAGAAAGATGGATAAGACTGTCATGGCCATTTGGGGGGAAAAATACTCTGGCACAAACCATTTCATGGACGTCACATACATTTCATGATCTCATATGCATATATAGGTGAGGTTTAGAATAAATAGACAAGAAAAAACTGTCTCCCTTCCCTCCTTCCTATTCAGATTGACAGAAAGGCCTTGGTTCCACTGGGCGGTTGTGCCCAACATGGACAGGGCTTGGACAGCTCCCTTCACCCCCATGGAAAGTGCCAAAGACCCAGGCAGCCTGACCAGGAGTGGATGGTGGGGCACATGGTGACCCCGGCCACTCTGCCCTGCACACCAGCCCTCAATCCTCTCCCCCTTGGCATTGCACTGTGGCTCCTGGAGTACACTCCCCTGGCCACCCCTAAGTGCCTCTGTCTTCTGCCCCAGGACTACAGGAGGATGACACCAAAGCTGAGAGAAGGGGAAGCCACAACAGGTCCTGGGAAGTTAGCACAACACGGTGATTGAGAGTGAGGTTCCTGGAGTCAGGTGGACTCGGGTTTGATTCCAACTCTGCCAATGCTGTGGCTTTGAGAAAATTCCTCAGTGCTCTAAGATTGAGGTGCATTATCACTTAAGTGCAGGTAATGGTAAGCGTATCCATCTCAAGGGTAGTTGTGAGGATTCGATGAAACAGTGGAGATAACTGCACACCAATGCGCTCATATGTGAGTGTTTGTGGCAAGGAGACGGCAACTCAGAACTAAAGAGTCTTCAATAGCATCCAATAATAATAATTACTCTTTACTGTATACTAGGCACTTCACGTACATTGAAAAATTTAATCTCTAAAAGTTTCATGAAGTGGGTACTCTTTTTTTTTTTTTTTGTCTTTTTAGGGCTGCACCTAAAAAGGTGGCATACAGAAATTCCTAGGCTAGGGGTGGCATCGGAGCTGCAGCAGCTGGCCACAGCCACAGCCACAGCAACTCCAGATCTGAGCCACATCTGTGACCTATACCACAGCTCATGGCAACACCAGATCCCCGACCCACTGATTGGGGCCAGGAATCAAACATGCATCCTCATGGATACTAGTCAGGTGCGTTACTGCTGGGTCACAATGGAAACTCCCATGAAGTGGGTATTCTTATCTCCGTTTTAAAGATAGAGAAAGGGCTCGGAGAGATTAAGTAGGTTGGCCAAGAGCGAATAGATCAGAGTTGAACCTAGGTTTTTTCTGACTGTGGTCTCGGAATGGCCCTCACCTTGGACAGGGCTTCCTAAGAGCCAGTGTGTGTCTGGGGGCCCCCATGGTCGTTCTGAGCGACATCGAGGCTGTCAGGTGGTCACGGCCGAATTTGCTCTTTCGCAGTTCACTGCAGATGGTACCCGGGAGCCATTGGCCATTAACCTTGAGGTCACAGAGAAACATAGCTGCTGTTGTTCCAAGACGCGAATGTGCTTATTTACTCTAGCCAGTGGGAAAATGCCAGTTCCTGTGGGAAAGGGTGATGGGGCGAGTGTGTGGAGGGGAGGGTGGAGCGAGTATGTGGAGGGGAGGGTGGAGCAAGTGGATTGAGTACAGAGAGGTGATGGGGGGATGGAGACGGGTGCAAAGCATCGAGCCACATAGCACAGTGGCCTTTTCCCCTCAGAACATACCCTGTGCTCTTTCAGCTCAGGGCCTTTGCACATGCTCTTCATTTATTCATTCAGCAAACATTTTTGTGCCTGGCTTACATGCAAATCTCTGTGATACGCATCAGGGTTAAGACCACTGGACAGGATGGACAAGTCATGTTGCAAGCTGCAAAGGTAAGAAGGAGAGAGAAGATATTCCCACACATAAATAAATGGGGAAAAAAAAAAGAACCCCAGATTTGTGATCTGTTAATTACCAGCAAATAGAAAAGGGCATAGTCTGAAACACTTCCCAGACCTCTTTACCCTTTAGGCTGTACCTGGAGAGCACCTCTCCTGAGAAGCCTTTCTGGCCCAGGAAGTCTAGGAAAGACACTCTTCAATGTGTTCCCAGGGTGCCTGGCTTGCCACGGTCATCACATTGACATTTGCTTGTTTACTCATCTTCTCTCACACAAACGTGTGTGCTTCCTGAGAACAGGGACCAAGCAATGTCCCCAGCACCTGGAGGGTGTCTGACACAGCAAAGATATTTGATGATTATTTGTTAAATTAATGGCTGGATGGAGGGATGGACAGAGGGATGGATGGATACAGTTTCCAGGATGAGACACCAAGGCTATTTTTAGTACAATTATATCCTCGGGATTGGGTGATCTGATTGTATGCTTCCAAACTGCTGCTGTTTCTTTCTTTCTTTCTTTTAACATATTTTAGGATTTTTAATGAATGAGAATGATTTGCACTGCAGCATATGGCTACTTCAATTAAGCAAAGGGTATCATTTTAGTAGCATAATAAATAGTGTATAATTTATCAGACCCCATGTGTATTTTATAAGTATACCACGTGGGCTATATAAATCTTTCTATACTGGGGAGGGGTGAAAGAATCCCTATTGATCTGAGGCAAGATGGTACATGGAAATAATGAGCTGAACATCTTGGTTGTCCCCAAAGAGGCAGTTTTCTGTGCTGGAGTCATCTTGGTATTTTCCAGGAATGCTAAAAAGCAGAGAAACTAAGGAGGGAAAGTAGGAGTGGGGAAGGGCCACCATCCAGTGTTCTAGAATTAAGAGTAACCCTCTATGTTTGTTCCTATGGAATTAAGCATTGAAGAGGTAGTTCTCCATTGAAAGAGGGGCTGCTTGGAGAGTTGGAAAGAGGCCCTGGGCTCCTGGGCTTTGTTGCTAAGCACTTGCTCAGGGCTGGAGAATTAGAATCCATCTGGGAGAAGGGGCGGACTAAAAATAAGGCAGGGGGAAGCAAGCTGAGCACATGTGCGCATGGAAACCCAGTGCTACTGAGATGTGGCAACGAAACAGCAAACAGGTCAGAAACAGAACCTGATATAGCTCTGCGGACAGACAGATGGGCTGGTTGGGTCCAGGGCCTTTCAGTGCGCTAGATGCTTCCAACCCAGAACACACGGTGCCCTGGGTCCCCCTGAGGATGCTCAGCCCTGTGATGGGGGCCTTCCTGGGGCCAGTGTTCCCCTTCACGCGAGACAAGGGCAACTGGGCCCAGTGCTGTGGGGCTGGGATGGGAGGTCACCAGGAAATGGCACCAGAAGAAAGAGATGCTTTAAAGAGTAGAATTTCCCCTGTGGAACTCACAGACACTTTCTGCAAACAAACTGACCGGTGATTTGCCCTCCTCATGGGAGTGGAGCAGAGACAAATTCACCGAGAAAGTGGACCAAAAACGGGGGTCTGGTAGGACGAGTCACATCAGACAGAGGAGTAGGAGAAGGGCGTCAGCAGACATGGAGGAAGAGCATGCCACGTCGCACGCGTTTCATACATTTCATACAGACCCCAGGTGGGAGATATCGACTCTACTTCTCCATCATCTATCTGTCCAGGGGGCTTCAAGGAGACGTGTGTTTGAGGACAACCAAGAAACCAATCCGTCTGAGCAGAGCACTTGTGGATCAGCCTATTCTGATTTACACACTTTGGGAAAGTACAAGGAGATGAGATCGAAAAGTGGATTGAGATGAGATTGTAGAAAGGCTTTAATCTGTAAATTGCAGACTTAAAAATACACTTGCTATCTACCCTTATCTACAATGTGCAAGACATTCTAGTCAGGCTGGGCTGGATCAAGCAGTATCGGACTCCATCCAAGGCTGCCTGGGCAGCTCCAGCTGGATGTCCCGCTGGCACATTCGAGGCCATGTGGCCAGCATGCTCCTCCTCACCTGGCTGCTCAAATGAGCTTCTGTCCTTTATTCCTCTGCGCAGTTAAAGGCACCAGCACACACCCAGTCACCTGAGGCTTAAACTTAGTAGTATTATTCTAGACACAGCCTTCTCTCTCACTCTTCATGTTAAATCAATCATCGCATCCCATCAGTTTCACCTCCTGACCCTTTCTCCAGTCTCTCAGTTCCTTTCTGTTTCTCTTTTCTGGACAATTGCATTCCTAAGAGGTGTGCGCGAATCCATCTGGGAGAAGGGGCAGACAAAAACAAGGCCGAGGGAAGTTGCTAACTGGTGTCCCTGCTTCCAGACCTGCACCCCTCAATTTCAGGCCCCCCACTACCACCAGGTCACCCTCTGCTCGGAGCTCCACAAGCACTCTTCCATGGCTAATGCAATAGAAATAATTTTTCTTCCACTTTAGAAAATTTCTTTTTCAAATAACCCCAATCTATAAAAGATAAGAGCCAAGCTTCTCTGATTAACATCTCGCTTGCTGCTTGCTCAGTCTTGCTTCTTATCCCAAAGTGCCACAGACAAGCCCAAGAGCTAACAGAAATGCAGTTTAAAAGCTCCCAGGATGTGTCCAAGCCACTTAGCATGGCTTACATAGCCCTCTATAACCTGGCCCCTGGCCATCCCTCCCTCCCCTCCTCCCGCTACTGTCTCCCACACATTTTAGGCTCCTGGCACATTGGGCTGCACGAGTTTCTTCTCACACATCTGACGCTTCATCCATCCATCCTCTTGCCCTTGCTTATTGGAACCCCCTCTTTGGGCCGTCTTGCTCTCTCTCCCCATCAGCTGCCTAATTCCAGCAATCTCTCCAGACTCTGCTCAGGCAGTAGCTGCTGCTGGAAGCTTCTGGGAGCCCTGGAACAGGGCTGGTTGTCCCGAATCTCTGTTCCCTGAGCCCCCATGCTCTAACTTGACCTCAGTCCTCTGCTGGATTATGTATAGAGTCTTCCCCAGGACACTGTGGAAGGACACCCTAATGTGCCAGCGGGACATCCTGCTCCATGAGGATGGGACCGTGAGCCTTTCATCCCTCTCCTTGGCTCCTAGTACTGGGCCAGTGCCTGACACTCGGTAGATGCTCAATAAACCTTGGCTGTGCTGAGCAGTGGAACGAGGACCAGGGCTTCCCCTACTGTCAGGTAGAAGGTGCAGACCCTGATGTGCCGCCTTGTGTTCTCAGTGATCCCAGACTATGCCCTTGTGTCCCACTGTAGGAGACTCAGGACACTGGCACCCTCCCCAGGGCCTTCAGCCTGGCCTGTGTGAGCCCTGATTGACAGATGGCCACTCCACTGGCTCTCTCTCTGCCAGGCCTAAAGGAAACCGCAGTCCTTATCACAGATAAAGTGACACATCAAATTTCTTGGGCATGAGGCCAGCGAACAGGACCGCTGAGCAGTGGAAAGAGATTGTTCCAAGACTCTCATCAACATGCAGCTTTTTGAGGAAGAGATGAGCAACGAGGCTTTTGCTTCAAGATCCGGATGTAGAGCTTCCTCATTCTGCTCATCTGAAAGGAGTGAGTCAACCAAGCACTGGATACAGGGGATTCAGAGGACAAAAGTCCCTGATTGTTGTGTACTTTGTGGCAGAAAGTGGCTAAATAGGGGTTTCATAATAGTGGTGGACTCTGATGCTCTTAGGGGCTGAATTGCTCCTCCTCAAATTCATAGGTGGAAGTTCTGAAGCCCAGTATCTCAGAATGCAACTGCATGCGGAGGTGGGGGTCTTTAAAGAGGTGAAGTAAGGTAAAATGAGGGTAGGCCCTAATCCCATTCCTCATTGGAAGAGGCCGTTTGAACAAAGATGTGGGTGGGTGAACAGGGAATGCCACGTGGGGACACTGGGAGAAGGCAGCACCTACAAGCCAAGGAAAGAGGTCCCAGAAGAGTCAACCTCGATGACTCTTTGATCTCAGACTTTTTGCCTCCAGAATCGTAGGCCCCCCAGTCTGGGGTACTTTGCTATGGCAGCCCTAGCAAACCCATGGGTCTTTTGTTCAAGATCTCAAGCTTTGTGAAGGTCCTTCTTGGGCTAGAGGCCCCCGAGTGCCCCTGTCCTCTTGAAGGGTTTCCTGATGCCTTGTCCCCAGGAGGCTGTCTGCTCCCACAGCACCCTGTGCTTCTGGCTGAGCTCTCAAACGGCAGTCCAAGGACTATATTTCTTACTTCCCTGTCTCCCCCACTAGACGCTGAGCTCTTTGAGGGAAGGGACTATCTCTCCCTTATTCCCGGTGATTGGCACAGAGGCAGTACCCAGTAAATGAATGTTCACGGGGCTGATGAATTGGAGCTATGCTCTGCCTGGGTGATCGCCCTCAGTATCTCTCTCCACCCTTCTTCCAGAGGCTGCTGCTTAAACTGACCAGCTCTGGGGCTCTCAGCAGCTTCTCCTTTCCAGCTTCGCTGGCAGCACTGGTAAACAAGCCCGAAGCAGAAGGAGGTTTGGAACTCCATGGCCTAGATGGGGGAAGCAAGATGATTGGTCCCTGCCGAGCAATATGATTGGCTGGCAGTCTGAAAGGACTCCTGTGATTGGCTCCCCCAGCAGTAAGGGAGGCTCCTGAATGCCTCCCCTTTAGGTGGTTCCTGTTGGTTTTCTGTCTGGGAGTGGGGCTGGCCCTCTGTCTCTGAGCTTGCTCTGTTCTAGGCAGTGTTTGCTGCAGCCTCAAGGTGCAGCAACTGCTCCATCCCTAGCAAGCAGCCCTTTCCTTGACCTGCTGGGAAGGGGATTAGTTGCGGGTCAGTAGGGGTCTAATACAATCTCTTTTTGTTGGGCAAACACAATAACTATTGATATATCCACTCTCTGGACCTGACACCTTTATTTCAACGCAGAAAATCCACCGCTTGTGATTCAATTCTAGCTAGTTCCCTAGCTCCCCCTTTTCCTTCCGTTTCCCTCCTGAGGTTCGACCTGTATTTTTCTTTTTTTCCTGGAAGCTGAAAATGTAGGTTACCGGCTGGGCTGCCAAATTGGGAAGAAATGATAGTTAGAATGAGCCACTGCTCCCACCCTTCCCAGCTTGGAAATAGTCCTTACAATTCCAGCAGCCTCAATAATACTTGGGACAGTACAGTGATAATAATAATTATTATTATTTACATATTGTAGCTGCTAACAGTGTACACATTATAGTAACTCCTTAATGCATTTTTTTTTTGTCTTCCTCTCTTTCTAGGGCCACACCGTGGCATATGGGGGTTTTCAGGCTAGGAGTCCAATCGGAGCTGTAGCTGCCAGCCTACGCCAGGGCCATAGCGACGCAGGATCCAAGTCGTGCCTTTGACCTACACCACAGCTCACGACAACGCAGGATCCTTAACCCAATGAGCGATGCCAGGGATCCAACCTGCGTCCTCATGGATGCTAGTCAGGTTGCCTAACCACTGAGCCAGGACAGAAACTCCTCCTTATGCAATTTTGACTTTACTTGATCTTACATGAATAGGCATTTATTCCATCTGCCCTCAAAACCCTGATGCGATTTCTTTCTTTTTCTTCCTTCCTCCTTTCCTTCCTTCCTTTGTCTCTCTCTCTCTTTCTTCTTTCTTTTCCTTCATGTTTTACCTTAAAAAAAAAGTCTTGGCTGGGAAGTAAGTGACTTGGCCAGGATCACAGCCCGAGGGTGGGGTTGGGATGCATGGGGTTTACAGAGCCGTTTGGGAAGGAAGGAGAGGGTCCCCTGCGGAAGGGGGGCATCTGAAGAAGAGGGAGGTCATTATATCAGGTTTAATTCTGTGGACTGGAAAATCAACATCCAGCCTTTTTCTGGTGCATTTTCCAAGAAGCATCAGCTCTGCTTCCTCCCAGGGTGGGCTTGTCTCTGGTTCCCAGGTCGCCCCTGCCGGTGACAGCAATGGCCCACAGAAAAGTGCTTCTTCTTCTTCTGGACACCGCCCCCCCCCACTGCCCCGCCCCTGGTGATGACATTGGTTTACCATTTCCTCACAAGGCCTTTTCCTCTGCTCTCTGATCCCCCCACCTCAGATCTCTACTTGAGTACGAGGGTCCTTGGAGAGGAGTTCTTAAATCATTTATTTTGAATAGGATTGAAACAGGATTGAGCTGGTGTAACTGTGCCCCAGGTCCTAGATACTTTTCTGGTCCTTTCTGGACCATCTCTCATGCAAGGTAAGTTTTCTGTTTCTTTGTTTTAATATTGTAAAAGTAAGGTAGCCCCAACTAAAGTAATAATAATAATAACAATAATACCCAAAAAACTATAGGAAGTGGGAACCAGGGTAAATGGATCTCTATGAAAGGAAGTCATGGTGCATAAGTTTTCATTCCAGGGGGCTGTATAAACTGAAAACTCATTTCCCTCAGGTTTGACCTGCCGGGTGGGTCCAAAAGGAAACCATCATTCCCGCGGACCCTCAGGAGCCGCAGGGCTTACGGGCAGCTAGACGCGAGAACATCCTTAGAAAGTGCTCCATGCAAGGCCAGCTACCTGCTAAGTGCTCCCTAACTGAGACGTGTTAAGAACATTAGTAAAAACGAGGCAACGAAAGAACAAAGACTCGATTCATCTTTTCTCCAAACCCCGGGATTGCTGCTCTGGTTCAGGGTTCACGTTGCCCACCTCAGGAAACCCAGCCTCTCTATTGACTGTCCAGGTGGAGAGTGAGACCCCTGGGGTTGGGGTAGGGCAGGGGGTCGGCCCTGAGCTTTCCATGGTTCGATGATTTGCGTGACCCCCACCCCCCACCCCCGAGACTTGCTTTTTTTGCTTCTGGGTTTGCCAGATTGAACCTGAGATTTCACTCATCTCGGAGTCAGACAGCTGGTAAGGGTCGGTATTGGTTTCCTAGAGTTATTGTAACAAAGCACCACAAACTGGGTGACTTCAATCAACAGACATGTGTTTGCTCATAGTCCGGAGATGAGAGGTGCACATTCAGTTGTCGGAGGGACCGCGTCCCCTCGGATTCTCTGAGGGAAGATCCTTCCTTGCTTCTGTAGCTTCTCTTGGCCCCAGGCGTTCCTCAGCTCGTGACACCACGGCCCAGCTCTGCCTCCACCCATCAGGTTCTCTTCCTCTGTGTGGCTCCTCTTCTTCTAAGGACACCAGTCCCATTGGATTAAGGGCCCACCTTACCCCGGCATGGTCTCCTCTGAACTAACTACATCTGCAATAGCTTTATTTCCAAATAAGCTCACACTCTGAGATCCTAAGAGTTAGGGCTCCAACATATCTTGAGGGGACATAACTGAACCGCTGCCAGGGTTCTTCCATTGTCCACCCTTGATGCCAGGGGGTTCTGGGCATGACTCAAGCTTTGTTTCCAGATATGCTGCACCAGGGAGAAGGAGGGGTGGGGGTGGGGGTGGGGGCGGGGGCAACTGGCCGGCTTGCTAATTCAGCACAGCACGCATACCCCCTTCCCACTGCAAAGCGTGCATCCTTGGTTTGGGAAGCAGAATCCAGGGATCAGCGGAGAGTTCTGACCTGGGCCACTCCTCTGGGTTAGCCAGAGCCCTTCCTGTCCCCAGAGGGCTAGCCTGCTGAAGTAGACATGACTTAGCTGCTGGCCTTTCCCTCCTCCGCACTTCCCCTTACCCCCTAGCCTCCTGGCAGAAAAGGTTGTCCTGGCATGGACCTGCTGAAATCCCATTGTCTGCAGGACAGAGAGACAGGCTCAAGCTGAGTGACAGTCACAGCTGAGCAAAAGGAGCCAGAGAGAGAGAGCAAGAGAAAGAACAGAGTAAGAGCCTGAGCTCAGAGACGGGGCGGGGACAGAGGGCACCGCTGCCCGACACGATTCCCTGGACACCCCTAGCAGCTGTCTTGCCCCCCGGAGGAGGGAGCCTGGCTCCAGAACCCGCCTCCTGGTCCACAGGGACATGTCTGCCCGGTTCCCCAGCTACTCAGAGTAATTGTGCAGCCCTGAAGGAGGGGAAGGGGAAGCTGTAAGTGCCTCTTCCACTCAGGGTTGTTTATTACACTCTTGGTTTGCCTCAGACGGAGACAGTCATTGGCTTTTTTTTTTTTTTCCAGAACGATCTAAATGTTCCTTAATTAACCTATTGGTTTTAATTATATACTCGTAGCCATCTATTTGCTCATCTGAAAAAACGAACACCTTGGATTCAAAGAAAAGGTTCTCCCTACAGCCCCCACCCTCTTTTTGTCTTTTCTGCTGTGAAGTGTTGAAATCACTTGTCAACACAGAGGGAATAATAACAATAAAAAGAGTGACATCCGATCAGAGAGCAGGGAGTGGGGGAGAGAAACGAAGCCCCAGTGCCATCAGCCTGAGCGAAGGCTCCTCCATCCTCAGTGGGGAGGAGAGGCAGGCGGCCCTGCTCAGTGACGCCGTGAGCTGGGCCAGGCCTGCTGGGCAGCACCGCCGCTCCACACCCGAGCCTTCTCCCCGCCTCTCGGCTCAGGTCTTACAGAGGGACCCTGAGACCACGTGGGGGGGCTGCTGTTATCAGTGTCCCTTTGCCCTGACATCCTTGGCAGATGAAGCTCACGCCTGAGATGCTCTCCCAGGTAGCCAAATAATGGAGGGGGAAAAGACAGACAGACAGACAGACAGACAGACAGACAGACAGACACACACACACACACACACACGCACTTGTATTTATTTTGTGGGGAAACAAGGCATTGACATCAGTAGTAACCAGCACAAATATTATCAGCACACCCGTGATGACAACTCACTCGTGGATGTGACAGAAAAAATCAGCTAAGCTGCTCTTACGTATGATGCCTTCTTTATAGCCTGTAATTCCACCCTTCTCTCTCCCTGCTGCAGAAACGCCTGTCAGAATAAAAGGGAGAGAGGGTACCGTTATTACCAGCAGCTTCTGGGATTTATTTCTATATATAAATACATGCATGAATATGAACGCTAAGTTTAGCTTCTTCTAGATTGTGAGCTGCTTCTAGGCCAGACACTGTGCTAAGCACTTGGCGTATCTTGTCTCACTTATTCCCCACAGCAACCCTTGGGAGGTCGAGGCTGATATCACCCCATTTTACTGACATCACCCCAGTAGACTGAGGCTTAAAGAGGCCATGGAAATTGCCTGAGGTCTCAAAAACAATCAGTGGTAGAGTCCGAATTCAGGCTCTGTTGGACTCCACAGTACCTGCTTGCAACAACTTTTGCGATTGTGCTTCCCCAACTAAATGTATAAGAAAGTGAGCAGTTTGTAAGTGTGGATTCTTTCTTTTTTAACAGGTTACAGTGACATCCCTCACAGAGGAGGCTGAGGCCCAGGAAAGGGAATGAGATGAGAGCCAGGGTCCCATGTCCAGCCTCCCGCTCACTCCTGCCTGTGACCCTGGCCAAGTCACCCTCTGACCTGCCCAGGCAGTCCCCTAGGAAACCCCACACTCCCCCGTGGCTTCAGGGGCCTGGATTTATTTGAGAGGGAGAGGAGATCTGGGGCTGGAGACAGGTGCCCCCGTCTGCAGGAGGAAACGGGAGAGCTGTTTTGTGAGTCACAGTCCTGCAGGGAGCGTCGGAACCGTTGGGACCCTGCAGGCATGTGGGATGCAGGTCAGGGCCCGAGGATGCTGGGCCCTTCTCAGGAGGGAACTGAGTATGTGCAGAAGCTGGGTGGAGGAGAGGGGTGAGGAACAGGGAGCAGGATGGGGGGCCACAGGATGTCACTATGGGGACCCCTAAGGAGCAGTTCAGGGTCTGTCAGTGCAGGACCCCAGTATGGTTCCCAGGCATGAGGCTGGGGCTACAGCAGGGTTAACTGGGCCAGAGCGCAGAACGGGAAGACTGGTGAGATCGGAAGCCAGGAAGACTTGGGAAGGCCACGGTGCTGGGTGTTTTGACCAGGACTGCAGGAAGAGCAGAATTCCCCTGAAATTGAACGCAGATTTTGTACCTTCACATGTTTGGGTCCCCCATCCCGTGGCCGTGATTCAATTCTCACTGGGATGGGACCCTAAACGAGGAAGGACCACTGTCCCAAACCGTCTCCAGCCAAGGACACATGTTTGTCAGATGTGGTTGGCCGCTTTCCTGGAGCCCCTGGAAGCCAGAACTACTCCTCCCCAGGTCAGACCCTTGTGTGGCTCTGTTTTGAGGTATGAGGCTCCTTGGCGGTGCTGTGTCCAGATGTGGCCGCACCCGGGGAAGCCCAAGAACACAACTTGACCCCCACCCCCTCTGTGTTTCTCACAGACTGACCATTGTCCTGACGCTCCTGCTCAATGTGCATTTCATCCCTGTAGATAAAGGATACGCTATCTTACAGCCACATAAGACCAATGAGGAGACTTCTTTGCTTTGCTTTTTAGGGATGCATGTGCAGCCCATGGAAGTTCCAGGCCAGGGTTCGAGTCGGAGCTGCAGCCGCTGGCCTACGCCACAGCCACAGCAACTCGGGATCCGAGCCACGTCTGCGACCCTACACTGCAGCTCTGGCAACGCCAGATCCTTAAACCACTGAGCGAGGCCAGGGCTTGACCTTGCATCCTCCTGGATACTCTGTTAGATTCTTAACCCGCTGAGCCACAACGGGAACTCCAAGACAGTTTTAAAAAATAATTAGATGGGTAATTGGCCACTTGCTCCTTTCTTCCGTCTCTGTTCACTGAAGATGTATAAAACGTAATGAATCGCACTTTGCTGTGGCTCTAACCATCTGCCATTTCAAGCTTGGATGTCTTCCCTCCCCTCCTTCCCCTTCCTTGGTTCCAGGGGGTGGTCCCACCTCCTGGGCTTTGCTGGAGAGCCTCCCCAAGAAGCTGAGCATCTTCCCCTTGAGCTGAACTCCATCCATAATCTTGTCCCTATGCACCCCATTGCTTAAGACAGACTCACGGGTCCAGGCACTGCATTCCAGTACCGCGATGCCTCATTTGTCCCGGCACTGTTAGAATTTATGCAAACCAACCAGATAACTGAAACCTATCCTTTCAAGAGCCAACATCGTTTCTTTAAAAAATCAATCATTTTTAGTAGACCTTTTTTCAAAAACGCATTACACACTTTCCTTCCTCCTTAACCAAAGGCTACTGATCATAATTTCATGGTGCAGTAATCTATGTCTGCACTGCTGCCTGGTTGCTGGGACTCCTCTCTCAATGTCAGGAGATAGACTTTCACTCCTCTTGCTGTCAGGGTATCCGTCTCTAAGAGCCTCACCGCCTGCCTTCTGCTGGGCTGTTTCCAGGCCTGGTGCTGCTGGCTTTGGGGAGCTCTCGACCCACGTCCTCCGCTGGCTGCAAATCGGAGAAGCATCCTGGAGATGCCTCAACAATGTGCCACAGAGTCAGGTGCTGGGCTCAGCAGGGGCAGGGCTCCGTGATGGCTCTTTGGGGGCGGTCAAGGGCTTTTTACCGTGTTAAATGGGATGCTTTCACCTTATCAGACGGATCGTTACAGATTCCATGGAAATGTCGTCTATTCAGAGGCAGTCGCCACACATTCAAACCCTCAGTCATGTTGCCGTGTGTGGGTGACAGGATGTCACAAAGGAGTAGACAAGGAAGAAAAGTGGAGTTTACCGGACATTTGTTCCATGACAAGTGCTCTGCTAGGACTAGTCACATCCTATGTCACCTACGCGTCACTGCCACCCAGGCAGGTAGAGCCCATCTCTCCCTATTTTCCTGAGGAGGAAATGAAGGCTTGAAGATGTTCATTAGTAAGTTACAGAATCGAGATGCCGGCTCAGGCTTGTCTCCCGTTAAAACCTCTTGTCTTTAATACATTTTATCCTTTAAAAAAAAAAGAAAAAGAAAAAAAAAGAATGCCTACTTTTTAATTCTTTCCTTCTTGGTTTGTTCTTTTAAATTCTTTTTTTAATTTTTTTAATTATTTTTATTTTTTTATTTTTTATTTTTTATTTTCCCACTGTACAGTAAGGGGGTCAGGTTATCCTTACATGTATACATTACAATTACATTTTTCCCCCAGCCTTTCTTCTGTTGCAACATGAGTATCTAGACAAAGTTCTCAATGCTATTCAGCAGGATCTCCTTGTAAATCTATTCTAAGTTGTGTCTGATAAGCCCAAACTCCCGATCCCTCCCACTCCCTCCCCCTCCCATCAGGCAGCCACAAGTCTCTTCTCCAAGTCCATGATTTTCTTTTCTGTGGAGATGTTCATTTGTGCTGGATATTAGATTCCAGTTATAAGTGATATCATATGGTATTTGTCTTTATCTTTCTGGCTCATTTCACTCAGTATGAGATTCTCTAGCTCCATCCATGTTGCTGCAAATGGCATTATGTCATTCTTTTTGATGGCTGAGTAGTATTCCATTGTGTATATATACCACATCTTCTGAATCCAATCATCTGTCGATGGACATTAAATTTCTTTTTTAAACTTTTTTTTTTTTTTTTGGCCATGCCAATGGCATGTGGAAGTTCCCTGCTCAGGGATTTACCCTGAACCACAGCAGTGACAATGCTGAATCTTTAACCTCTAGGCCACCAAGGAACACCTGAATCTTTTTAATTTAATAGATGCAAACTACTGCTTTTGGAATGGATAAACAATGAGATCCTGCTGTATAGCACTGGGAACTATATCTAGTCACTTATGATGGAGCACGGTCATGTGAGAAAATAGAATGTATATATGCATGTGTGACTGAGTTGCCTTGCTGTACAGCAGAAAATGAACAGAACACTGTACACCAGCTATAATGAAAAAAAATAAAAATCATTTAAGAAAAGATTATAATGAATGACATCTTGTGTGAAACCCCAACATAAGAGATAATTGAGGATATGCCTTTTGAAGGCTGGCTTTTCCAAATCTTAAGAGTCTGTTGGAACCCCAGGGCCCCTGTGGAACCCAGATTGAAAACCATGATAACCAGGCCTAGGGATAGGCCAAGATAATACCTTAGGGTTGGGAGTTCTCAAATAGAGTTGGAATGAAATTTTCTCTAATCATACCCAAGAAAGGTAAGGGGTAGAGAGACTTCCCGGAGAGCTCTGTAAATGAGATCTCCACCTCAGTCCGAGTCCTCTGCCCTCTCTGGGCTCTTACTTCGCTCAGCCTAAGAGATTTCTCTGACACCTGAGTGGATGTGGTTGTGGTGATGCTGCACACCTAGACAGACCATTCCCCAGGCAATTCACATCTGGTGGACCAGCGTTTAGCTCCCTTGAGACCTAAGCGTTCTCCTAAATCTTTCTTGTGATTGTCTGTCCTCTGTCCCTTCTTTTCAGTACCCATTGTGCTTGGTTCATCAAAGAGCAAAAATTATTGTAGTAGACCGACTGGTGTCTAGGATGTATAAGAACTCCCATGTCAAGATGGAAAGACCAAACGACATGGCAGGCCTGGAGGGTGGGGGGGACCATGACCTCAACAAGCAGGCTTGGCACAAAATCAGTTGCGGCCTCGATATGGGTTCATAAGAAGAGGTGGTTAGAAAGGTGTTGTTTGAGAGTTTGGGCTCTGGAGTCAAACAAAGCAGGGTTCTAATTCTGCCCCTGCTGTTGCCAGGCACGTGGCTTAAGCAAGTCCGGATGTTCTGAGTTTCAAAATGGGGATAAAAGTATTTTCCCCACTAGGTGCTATGCATGTTCAATGGAGTGATGCATATAAGGTGCCTGGCACCCAGCAAGAGACCAGTGACTGTCAGTTACTGTTATACTATTATCATTCATCATTAAACGATCAGGCAGGCAATCTAAGGCAGGGGAAGGAAGTAAAAACAATGTAAAGAGCAGAAAGCGACTTAGGACCTGGTCACAATGTTTCCATTAGTTTAACGGAGATCAGTACAACGGTCTGCGTTTTATTAGGAGAAGCCAGGCCTGAGTCTTTGCTCTCCAAGCAGCGATGCTGAGTTGCTGGGCATTTGAATTTGGAGCACAGAGGAGCTAGCGGTCCAGGAGTTCTCAGCACGTAGATGGTATCCAGCCATGGGGCCAGGTAAGTCGTTTCCTGAGACCGGGGATGGAGACGAGAAGGGGTCTGGCAAGGAATGGGAGCCGGCAAAGGGGACAGAGAAGGAGGAGCCGTCAAGGTGGAAGGAAAGCCAGGAGTCCTGGACGCCAAGAGGAGGAACGATTGGAGGAAGGCGAGGGAGCCTCGGAAGGGACTCTGCGCTTGGCAGCCGGACGGGGCAGTGTTATGGGGAGAGAGGGGCTGAAGCCTCATTTGGCAGCTTGAGTGTAGAAAGCGAGGTGAGGGAGTGGCCATCATCAGGAAAACAGTTCCTCTGGGCTCTTTGGCTTCGAGGCCCTCCCTGAGGCTTGGCGTGGTGCGTTCTGCTGGTAAATGTGGTGACAAGGCAGCCGGCCAGCCGCCTCTCAGATCCATCCGCTGGTGAGGCTCTTGTCACTGACGCGCCTCTTCCTGGAAATCGCGTTTCAGCAGGAAGGAAGAGATGACATACAAGCCCCAAAGGCTGCAGAAATGGCTTTGCGTCCAGTTGCCTGAGTATCTGGTGTAAGGATGTGGGACGGAAGGGAAAAGCCTTGCTGGAGCAGAATATTCCTTCCCACCCACCGTGCCACCTGGTCCACGCTTCACGTCAGATGGGGGATTGTCCCCACCCCTGAGACGGTCCCCTGCCCTGGAGAGCTCGAGGCCACGCCCTGTCTGGCCTTACTGCCAAGCCCCTGGGACAGGTGGCCTGGGATGAATCAGACAGCTCATTAGCACTCTTTCCTCGTCTAAAAGGAGCCAGAGACACAGAAATTGCTCCCAAGGGGGAGGCGAGGAGGCAGAGAAAAGGGAGGTGGGGAAACCAACAGGGGTTACATCAGAAAAACAGCATCATCCAAACAGCCGCGCATCCCCCATCAGGGTGCTTCCTCCAGGAGGAGTGGCAGAGGCAGCTGGGACCCTGGGGACCCCCCAGGTAAAGCACTTGTGTCAGTGCCTCATTATCTGCAGGCAGGATGTTGCCTCCCTGCCGGCGGAGGCCTGGGCTGCTCTCACAGGGCTCTCTGGTGTCTGACATCTCTGCTCTTTGCTGTCATAACAACCCAGAAAATTTATTCCAGAACTTAAGCAGCCAGTTCTGTCTTCTTAAACTGGGCTTCTGCCTGGTCGGCATCACTTCAGGGGGGGTGGCCAGTCCTGTCCTAACCTGGGGGGTGAAGGAATCAATGGGTTTCACCAGCACAGTGTTTTAGGGAAGAGGGCAACAGGGAAAGTTCTGGAGAGTGTGAGTTTACTTGTGGATCCATCACTTTACTTCTTAGGGCCTCAGAAACTGGAAAGTTTGGACTATGTAATACCTGCAACAATGCAGAACCCTGTGAATTCGGCATTCTTCCAACCAAATTGTGTATGGATTACTTATGGAGGCATGCTTCTTATTTTTATGTTCTTTCCATCCTAACTTTTGAGAGCCTAGCATGCCTGTTGATCTCAGTTCTGTGTGGGCGGAGGTAGTGAGAAAGAAACTAGAGGTGGGCAGCGGAGCAAAATTATTATTCACTTGAGAGATGGGGAGGAAGGTTTAAGTCTGTGATTAAAGAGAAGTGACCATGGTGAACCCATCCAGTCCCCAGAGCTTGGTTTTTAACTCCATTCTCCAGTAAAAGGCACCAAGATTCCTTGAAGAAATGGCTGGTTCTAGGACTGGGGCAGGAAATACACAGCATGAGCCCAGCGCATCTTGTAGTGGCAGAAAGTAAGGAAGGGCTACACACACACACACACACACACACAGAGTCTGACAGAGTTTTGTCAAGGGAACATGGGCGCCAACTGAAAGAGCTCCCAATGGCCAAAGCTGGAAGAATTTAAGCTAGAAAATAAATAAAGAGGCATTGGATCATAACCCAGAGAATAGAATAAATATACATGAGTCTATAGTGATACAAATAAGTGATGGAATACATAAATAAATAGAAGAAACACATTTCCTGTGCACGAGAATTACAAATCACTTAGGTAAAGGATGCGGAGCATAACTCCCCACTCTTTCATCATGGGGTGCATTTAGTGACTTCTTCCCAAAAGTACAGTATGGAAAGGAGGACTGGGAGAGAAACTTTAGAGGACCCTAATACACGTGACCTTGGCCAGGCACTCAAGGTCACCATCAGCAGTGATAAGTCATATTGATGGTGTGTATTCTTGATAGGGTGTGATGAAAATGACATTTTACTTCTGTGGCCTTCCTTTCAAAAAGTCATAATCCAAGCCTGAGCATGAGCAAAACATCAGACAAATCCCATTTGAGAGACATTTTATGAACTATCTGGCCAGTCCTCCTCAACACTGCCAAGGTCGTCAAAAAATAAAGTCTGAGAAACTGTCACAGCCAAGAGGAGCCTAAGGTGACATGACAACTAAATGTCATGTGATGTTCTGACTGGGATCCTGGCACAGAAAAAGGACACTAGGTAAAAATTAAGGAAACCTGAATAATCTATGGACTTAATTATTAACAACATGTCAGTGTTGGTGGATTAATTTTAACAAAGGTACCAAACTAAAGTAAAATGCCAATAGTAGGGAAACAAGGTGCTAAGTAGGCAAGAAACTCTGCATTTATCTTTAAAAGTTTTATGTGAATCTAAAACTGTCCTAGAAATAGAATTTATTTATTTATTTATTTATTTTTGCCTTTTTGCCTTTTCTAGGGTCGCACCTACAGCATATGAGGTTCCCACGCTAAGGGTCGAATCAGAGCTGTAGCCACTGGCCTATGCCAGAGCCACAGCAATGCAGGATCTGAGCCACATCTGCAACCTACACCACAGCTCATGGCAATGCTGGATCCTTAACTCACTGAGCAAGGCCAGCGACCGAACCTACAACCTCATGGTTCCTAGTCAGATTCGTTAACCACTGAGCC
Organism: Phacochoerus africanus; assembly: GCF_016906955.1. Lineage (NCBI taxonomy): Eukaryota > Metazoa > Chordata > Mammalia > Artiodactyla > Suidae > Phacochoerus > Phacochoerus africanus. The sequence continues at coordinate 40,191,206 of NC_062554.1, read as the reverse complement.
ACCATGGGAACTCCAGAACTTATTTTTTAAAAAAAAACCCTGCCCAAATCATGTGTATCTAATTAAATCATTTGGCTAGTTCAAACCTGAGTAGAGTTGCTTTGTAATTTTAAAACTGTATTTGGGTAAAGGATGGTAGTGGACACTGATAATTGCCTACTTGATGTCTATTTCCTTCTTCTGGTTGACGGAACACCAGTTTTTGTTCAGGGCAGCCATATGTCCAGTTGAAAATACCATTTTTTGGGCGTTCCCTTGGGGCACAGTGGGTTAAAGAATTGTCACTGAAGCAGCTCAGGTTCCATCCCTAGCTTGGGAACTCCCACATGCCATAGGCATGGCCAAAAAAAAAAAAAATTTCCCTCATTCCCTTGTAGCATGTAGTGGCCATGATCACAGTTCTGGTCAATAAGAGATAGAGGGATCCCTAAGAAGAGTTTTCTCTCTTGAATGAAAAGAATTGTTCTTCCCCTGTTCCTGCTGGGAGTTGAGACATGAGGCCTGGAGGTGCAACAGCTGTGTCATGACCATGAAGCAACCAGAATGAGGATGAAACTCTACACATATGCCCTGATTGCAGCCCTAAAAAGAAAAAAAAAAAAAAGAAAAGTTTGGACTTTTTGAGATTTTTATGAAAAAAAAAGAGCATAAATACTTTTTTGTTAAAAATTCACTGAGGTTGCTGCTTTCAGTGGCCCCCAGGATCTAAGGGGACTTTGCGCCCCTGGCAGTCTTAGGGGCTGTAAAGGCACTGGATTGAAACCTTGCTGAGCTTGATGGCAGCAAAAGTGGACTGAACAGGAGGATGTGGGTTTCACCCACAGCGGGATGTATTAGATTAGACCCTAAAAAGTGTCCTGAGAGGGTTTGGAACGCGCATGCCCAGAAATGCTGTAAAGGCTCCGTCCTTGCAGGTAGAACAAGTGAGGAATAAAGCGCCCCCTACCCGTCCTCTGTGCACTCTGTGTACCCCCTTGTCCATCACTCCCTAGGCATCGTGACCTCTTCTCTGTTCTCAGTCTCAGAAAGAGTATCCCTCCTGAGCTCTTGCCCCCGCTGTGTGATTCTTTCCCCAAACCTGTCCTTTTTTTTCTGCAGGTCTTGGTACCAATATCATCATCCAGGGACGCCTTCCCTGACCACCCACCCCCCAAACTAACACTGCTGTCCACACACTCTGCACCCCCCAACTCACTCTGATTATAGTTCCCTAATTTTTTAACTTGACATTAATTTACTCCTTCCATTGACTATCTCACCCAGGAGAATAAGCACTAAGAAAGCGGGGACACTGCTGTCTAATTTACAACAGTGCCCAGAACATTTCTCAGTCCATTGCAGGTGTTCAGTAAACACTGTGGAATGAAGGAGGGCTGCCAGAAAAGGGGGCATCCGATATTCCTCCCTCCCACCTGTTCCGCACCTGCACCTGTCTTCGTGCCCCCTTTTCAAAAGGAGCTACAGTTAGTTTATTCTCTTCTGAGGGTGAGGATTTATGAATTATCATCTCCTGCCCCGCTGCTCCTCAGCAACGCTCCTCCTGTCTGCCTGATGAATAGGAAGGAAGTGCAGGTGACTTCTGGACATCTAGATATACCCTGAAAAAGGTGTTTGCAGGGGGCTCCTGAGCAGACAGGACAGCGTGGCTTGGCAGGAAGTTAGTGTATCACAGAATGAGAGTGAGGAAGCCTGTCTGTGCATCTCAATATGAACCTGATGGTGTGTCATCATGTGCAAATCAGGCACGGATTCATGGCAGTCCTCGATCTGGTCCATAGCTGCCTCCAGCTGACAAGGGCCCCTCCTCACTCTCCTCACTCTCGTGCTCAGCAGAGACTGAGCGCCAGCGTGGCAGGTGCATGCCGGGAATCTGATCAGCATTCAGCTTAGGCAGCATAGAGGCCTCATTAGTTTTAATGAATTAGCACTTTGGAAAAGGCGGGGATGATGTTCCGGCTAGTGAGTGCAGATCCACTGCCTTCATTTAGGTCCCAGTGAAGAGCCATCTTCCTCCTTCATTTTCCTTTCTCTTCCCAGGTGTGAAAGCCTGAAACTTCTCTCAAAGCTAGAATCAAAGACCTCCGCTTTTTCTAGTCTAACCCCTTCTCCAAGCTGTTTATAGACCAAAATCACAGCAATTTTTGCATCAGTGAAAGATGGAGTCATCCCATATGGAGACTGATGCCTGGTGTGGAACCAGAGATGCTAGTGATGCCAACAGCCGCGTCTGTCCTCCTGCTGCCCCTTATCCTGCCTCTATAATCCGAGCAGCTGCTTCTTGGTTGGGAGTGGCTAGATCACCACCCTTACCAGTAATGCAGACATAAAATTCCTTTGGGATAGAACTGGCTGAGGGGGAGGAAGTCAAGAAGTGGTGAAAAAACAGGACTCTTTTTTTATTTTATTTTAATCTGTAAATTCACGTTCCTTTCAAAATCGGAGGCTCCACTGCAGGTGGGAAGTTGTTATCACATTGTGAAAGCAACTTGCCAAGGAGACAAAAGGAGAGTGACAGAAACAGAGTTGGTCAAAGAGAAGGCAGAGACAGACCCACAGCAGAGAAGAACAAAGGGGCTGAAAATACTCAAGGACAGGCAGCAAGTGGCTGTGAGAGACATTCATCAAGACAGCTTTGTGTTTCCACTGGGAAGATGTCCTGAGGATTCACTGATTTTGCCTGAGGGAACTGTTCTTCCCTTTTTCCTGGAGAATGGTTGCAATTTTTTGATGGAAACAGACCCTGGGTAGAATCCAATTGTTGAAACTGAATAAAAATGTGATCTGATGGCTGTGAATAATCAGAGCTGCAAAATCAAGAGGGTTAGACCCAGATCACTGACTGAGACACAGATTATTCTCATTCTTTGGATTCCCCATAGGTTGACTGCCTGGTCACATTGCCTGGTTTAAACCCTAGTTCTGCTGCTTATTAGCTGGGTGAACTTGGACAAGTTATTTAACTTTTCTGTAACTAATTTCCTCCTCTGTTAAACAGGGATAATTATAGCAACAGCCATATATGCTCTTGTGAAGACTCAGATATCACATGTCAAGCATTTAGAACAGCACCTGGCATAATTAGCTTTCTTCTTATCAATGTCGTCATTGCTGTTATTATTGATGCCCTTATCCTGGTCTGGGGGTTCCATATGAAGCAAGGCTGTAAGACTTCATCGCTTCAAAGACTGTGTATAATGTGCTGTTGCCAAAGACCCCATTCCTCTGTCACTCCAGTGAGGGGGATGGAGGCCTGGTCTTTACAGTTAGGGGTGGACTTCTAAATATTTCTCTTTTAGGATACTATTATGTTTTGGTGAGTTGGGATTGTGACAAAAGGAATTTGAATAAGAAGCACATTGATAAGTAAACTGGAAGCCAGGCAGTCTAAATGTTAAACTTAATTTAAAAAGATTCAAAAAGGAAGAGATTAACCAGCATTGAGAACCCATTATGAGCCAGGCACTATGCTAGCTTCTTTTGCAAATGGCATTGGACTGAGTGCTCACATTGAGGCTTTCAGGTAGTTATCATCGTGATCTTATAGATGAATGGCCTTTTGCCCAAGATCACAAAGCATGGGGAAATATATGTGGTGTATGAATGAAGCTAATATTTGGGTTAGCCAGTCAGGTAGTATATAACAAGTAAGGTAATATTGTAGTTATTTATAGAATCTAAGGGGTGAGTGTGGCAGAGGCTTTTGGACTTCTTTAAGGATGTTTTTGCAAGTTCAAGTTTCAGTGTTCTTTTTTGCCCTGTATGCAGAAATAATAAGTAAAAGATGAGCAGGGAAGCCAATGAGAAATCAGTTGGCTCAAAAATAAGATAAACACCTCTGTTAATGAGAATCAGAAGAAAACACAAGCAGGGCAGAAAAACAAACAAACAAAAAACAGGTGTCAGGAAGCAGAGATGAAATGGGGACTGGCATTAGTCTCATTGTTGGAAGTAGGGAATTGATTTGGGGTGAATGTCCCCATTCAGGCAAGCAAGGTGGCTGAAAAGCAATCATTGGTGAAGTTGCCTGGAGACTGAGTGCAGTGAGTGCAAAACACACACCAGGAAGACTTAAATTGCTGAGCTCCATCCTCAGCATATTGATTCAGGAGGTCTGGGATAAGGATTTGCAGTTGTCACTAGTTTTGAGGGATGCTGTTGCTACTGCTCCAGAAACACACTTTAAGAACCACATTTGATAGGAAGCTATGGCTTCAGGGAGTTGGAAGAAAATGAACATGGCTTTGTGAGTAGGCACTATATCAAGTCACCACTGAATTCATGCCTGCATCTCTGATAGCCTTAGCATCATTTCAGATGCAGCAATAATATTATTAAACCCTGGTTCTAGACTAGAGCTCCAGGAAATCCATTGGAGACAAACACTAAATTATCAGATAGGGAAGGAGAGAAGAAAAATGCAACACTCCCACTCGACGCCCCCTCCCAAAATCTGTTCAAAATGACCTCTACAAACCAAATATTAAAACACATGAAGAAATCTTATGGTAAGGAAAAAAACCCAATAAAATAAATAACCAGAACATGAATGAACTCCAAATGAAGCTAACTATATGGATCTGACAAAGTTTTAAAGTGAAGTATATTTAAAATCATAACAGAGGTAAAAAGAAGTAACATCCATTAAAAATATGAAACAGAATAGAAGGCTGTGAAGCAAAACCAGTTAAAAATCTTATAAATGAATGAATTTAATGACAGAGAAGCAATATTTGAAGGAAAAATAGCTGATTTATTTTTCAGATTTGGATAAAGATATGAATCCTCCAGTTTACAATGCATCCAGTTTATTGAACAGAATAAAGATAACTATATATCTTTATAGTTAAACTACATAACATGAAGAGAAATATTAAAGCTATCAGAGAGACAACATCATGTTCTGAGAAGAAAAACAATTAACTTCATAGCAGTTATCCAATTAGTAGCAAGAGAGGAAGGAAAACAACGGAGCAATGTCCAAGTGCTAAGGAAAATTAAGCATCGATTTAAAATTTTATAGTCCGCTAAACTATCACTCTCTAGGCAAAAACAAAGAGAATGTACCAACCACGTACAGAAATTATTTAAGGAGGTCTAGAATACTAGAAATGATGGTGAGAACAGAAATGAATAAAATAGGAATACATTTAAGTAACCATTAACTGTTTTAAATCAAAACACATTGTTTTATATTGAAAAGGGGCAAAATTAAAATTGCAGGTCAAAGATCTGCAAACATTTCCTGTAAAGGGCCAGAGAGTAAATATGTTAGGCTTTGCAGGCCCTATAGTTTCTGTCATAACTACTCAACTCTGCTGTTGTAGAGTGAAAGAATCCATAGATAATACACAAATGAATGAATGTGGCTATATTTAAAAAAAAATCATTTACAGAAACAGGTGGTCAGCCAGATCTGGCCTAGAAATTATAGTTTGCCCTTCCCTTCTCTAGATGACAATAACAAGATGCATGGAAGAGTTATATGTTTAGTAGGGAGGTAGATATTTTACTGTCCTTGGCAGGTTGGTTTATGAACAGACTAGAAATATTAAAGAACTTATACATGTTCGAATATCATGTTTAATTAAGCATGCTTGTTAAAAAAACAAGATTAACCATTAAAAATTTAAAGTATAAGGCTTCCAACTTACCGGAAGGGAAAAAGAAGTGTAAATAAAGTAGATACTGATGAAAGTAAAAAAAAATATGAGGTCATATACATGATCAGTATCTGTGCCCCACCTGCTCCAGGTGATCTGGGTAAAACATATGAGAAAGAAGGTTAACCATTTAGCACCAACATTGACTTGCTGAAGGACTTGGTTAGACTGAAAGATATAAGCCATAGTTGGTGACTAGGTCTCCTGGGGTGTTTTTCTTTTTCTTTTTCTTTTTTTTTTTTCTCTTTTGAATGAGAGACATCCTTGCTAATACTTAGTAATAGATAGAACCTTATAGGAAGCAGCTGAGCCAGCTAGTCGCTCAGTATGTCTTAGGTGCCCATATAACAAAATACTAGGAGTTATGTCAAGCACTAAGGATACAAAACTAAAAATCATAACCCCTTCCTTCAAGAAGTTCATAGTGTAGAGGTCAGGGTTTAAGAGAATTAATTGCTGCTAATACCCAGGTTATAACTTGCCAATCTAGAAAGTTTCTTACTGACATAAGGGCTCTTTCTATGAGAAAGAGCCCTGGACCCCCTCCCCCAACACACACTGAATCCCCCCACCCCCTGCCCCATGTCCAACATCGTTTCCAGAGAGAACTTGTTCTTATTTTCCTTTTTCTTGGTTTCTCTTCCTCTCTTGATTAGTGCGGACCATGGCGTGGCTGTGTAAGCAGAGCTGGAGAAAGGCTAAGGACGTGAATGGATGGCGGCCGGAACCAGAAGAAAAAGGAAAGTACCGATTATGCCACAACTGAGCATCTCACAGAGTCCCTGGGATCTTGAATGTGCATCTCTGCCTCTACTGACCCTAGATTTTTTGAGATGTTGCCTCCTGAGGAAACCTTCCCTAACCCTAACCCTCCACCCTTCAAACTAGGTTATGCACCTGTCCAGTCTTCCCATGTTGTGTTTTCTATGTTCTGGTCTATCTCATGTCCTGGGCCAGGCTGCGAACTCCTTAGTGCCTTGTCTAATCATGCCCTTCCTTACCTTCATCTGTACAGAACCACATGTGTTTCCCAGAATACACCAAGGAGTTTTGAACGCTAAAAATTCTCTGTCCCATAGGAAGCCCCTCCCCTGCCTACACTACAGACCTTGACTTGTACAAGCCCTATTTCACTTCTAGGACTCAGCCTGGGAGTTCCCATTGTGGCTCAGCAGTAATGAACCTGACTGGTACCCATGAGGATGCGGATTTGAACCCTGGTCTTGCTCACTGGGTTAAGGATCCAGCATTGTCATGAGCTGTGGTGTGGGTCACAGATGCAACTCAGATCCAGCCTTGCTGCGGCTGTGGCGTAGGCTGGCAGGTGCAGCTCAGATCTAACCCCAGCCTGGGAAATTCTATATGCCTCGGGTATGGCCCTTAAGAGAAAGAGAGAAAGAGAGAAAGAAAGAAGGAAAGGAAGGAAAGAAGGAAGGAAGGAAGGAAGGAAGGAAGGAAGGAAGAAGAAAGAAAAAAAAAGATCTAAGCCTAGATAGCACCTCTTATAGGAAGTCCCCCCACCCCACCTCACCACCTGCTGATGGAACAAACTAAGGGAGGGTTCAACTGAGACTTCTTTATCTTGACACCTAATACATTTATTTGAAATGGTCTATTTCCTTTCCTGTCTCTCACACCAGCTCCCCCACCGAGGGCAGGACTTTTTTTTTTGTCTTTTGAGGGCTGCACTCTTGGCATATGGAGGTTCCCAGGCTAGGGCTATGCCAGAGCCACAGCAATGCAAGATCCGAGCTGCGTCTGTGATCTACACCACAGCTCATAGCAACGCAGGATCCTTAACCCACTGAGCAAAGCCAGAGATCGAACCCACAACCTCATGGTTCCTAGTTGGATTCATTTCTGCTGCGCCACTACAGGAACTGTGAGGGCAGGACTTTCTGGTTCACTGTTGCATTTCCAGGACCTGGAATAACTGGTGCTCAAAAAATGTTGAATGAATGACACAGGGAAGCATTAAATCATAATCTTTGATGGGAACTGTAAGAAAATTGTTTCTCTGTATGGAAGTTTAAACTGATTGAGACATTTAGGAAACATCACACACGTTATAGCAGGTCAGCCGATAGAGCTGGCGTGAGCTAGACTAAGGTAATCCTTGGAGGCTTCATGGAGAAAGTGGGCTCTAGAGGAGAGGCAAGATTTGGGTAGAGACAGTAGAAAGAACAAATTGTAGCTATGATTTTGAGATGCCAGAGAAGGCAGCACTGGGACTAAGATGCAGTCAGGCCTTTGGAATTAATATGGAAATACTTGCTCCTCAGTAGGCATCTTGCATATAAGCTGTCATAGGAATTACATATCCGTCTGACAAATTTGCATGTATTTTTGCATCTGCTTTTATATCTGATTGGCTCTTGTGTGAGATAATTGGGGAAACTTCTGGGTAACAAGAAAAGCCAATGACAGAAATGGTTTGTGTGGTAAGAAGCACTTGGAAGCCAGGCCCAGGGAGCTTCCAGAGGGGGCTGCTCAGGGGGCCCAGAGTCTGCAGCCTAACTACCCAGCCCGCTGGACTCACCAATTTAGTTTTGGCAGCCTCTCTGCCTGCCGTGGGTATTTCCTTATTATTAGCTGATTCATGCACTTTGTAGAGGGTGTCTTCTGATATTTTAAGCCAGTAATAATGATGAACCTTTATTATATGGGCTGGTCCTATAAGGCAGATCTCAGGGGAAGAAAAGTCTCCTCTAGGATCCCAATTCTGTCCAGGGGAGGTTGAGCTTTCATGGGCTGGCTGTAGGCATAACTAGACCTGGGTCCTGGGGCGCCCTCTGGGAGGGGCTGAGCACTAGCTTACAAGTCCTTGAGCCACACCGTAAAGCTCAGGAGAGCATCTCTTCATGTTATTCTCTCCACCAGCTCTAAAAGCACTTAGCCCAGTGCTAACACTTTGAAGGTGCTCAATACTGTTTGATGAATTGACCTGGCTAGTGAGGGGGCAGTGGGGGTTAAAGATATTGACTCAGCTATTTCCAGTTTGCCGGGGTGGGGGTGGGGGTGGGGTCAGGGCGGTGCTGGGAATTGCTTCCAAGACATGCATTGTTTGATGGGTAGAAGCTTTGACTGCCCTTGTTTTCATGGCCCAATATCAGCATCTTCATGACCCTTTCCCTCAAATGGCTGAATACCGGCACCAGGAGAGCTTTTTTAGGGGTTAGGGAAGGAGAGTCCGTTGTCTCTGGAAAGTTGTAAGTTCTTCATAGGCCTTTTTGCACACTTTTTCTTTTTGTCTGTGCCTCCAGTCTTGTGTAGGGAGCACCACCCATCTCTTAACCACAAAATCTTACTTTCTAATTTCAGTTGACTTTTCTATGGCCTTTGATTCTGTGACTAACACTGGTCTAATTTTAAGTGACTCCCTCCTCTGGCTTAGGAAATGCTTTTACTCATCTCTCAATGGCTCTCTAATGCCTCCCCCACCACCCTGGCTACCCCCGCCCCAACCCCAGCATTATGTCAACTTCAAGGCTCTCCAAGCTCATGCACCTACCCCAAGCAGAAACGACTTCGCTTCCCTTACTAAGAAGGCTGAGGCCACCACATGTATTCTTTTCTTCCATTTCTTTTTCTTTACTTTTTTGTCTTTTTAGGGCTGCACCTGTGGCATATGGAAGTTCCCAGGCTAGGATTTCAGTCGGAGCTGTGGCTGCCAGCCACAGCCACAGCTACAGCAACGCAGGATCTGAGCCGTGTCTGCAGCCCACACCACGGCTCACGGTAGCGACAGGTCCTTCACCCACTGAGCGAGGCCAGGGGATGGAACCCGAGTCCTCAAGGATCCTAGTTGGATTCATTACCGCGGAGCCACAATGGGAACTCCCCTTGACTCTATTTTCTCATGTTCTCACCTTGTCCCAAAAGAATCGTTCTTCCAAAATCCAAGGCTCCTCAGCCATGCTTATGAGTCCTCCTCTTCTGGTCTCCTCTGCATTCTCGTGTCATCAGTTATCTCTCTCCCCATAACATCTCTCTTCCCTTTATGTTGGCCAAGATGTTCAGGTTATGCCTCCTGGAAACCAAAGCAAAAATTCAAACAAATAAACGCAATACCAGCTTGACCCTGCTTCTCCTTTCTCCTTTCATTCTGTTTTCCTTACACTTTTCTATGTCAAATTACCATTCCGTTTATTAAGCCTCTACAATCTTAGCACCAGCGAAGATTTTCCCTTTGCAATCTGATTTGTGCGCTTTGCAAACCTACTAGTGCTTTTATAGCCGCCCTTTCTCACTGACCACTTTCCACTTGGCTTCCTCTTGGACATCACGGCTGTGAATGTTGACGTGGGTGGTCATGGTCTTCCCTTCGCTCTATGACCCCCACTATCTCCTTCATCCACTGAAACCTGCACCCACCTTCCCTCCCCACTGCGCACACACGCACTGATTCATGGATACTAGCTTCCACATGATCCCCAGTGACTTGCTATCTGCCACATCCCAAGAATAAACTTTCCCCCTGACCTTGCTGGATATTTTTACTGTATTTGACCCTTGGTTCTCTCTTCTGCTTTTGCAAAACTCTCTCACTCCACCTCCTTTGACTGGTGGCTTCTTCTCAGCTTGTTCCATCCTTGTCTCCTTTGACGCCTTTCCCTCAACCTCCCCTTGAAAGACCCGTCTTCCTCCTAGAGTTCAGTTCTTGGCCCTTTTCCTCTCTCACTCTCCAGTGGTGAGCTCGCTGGCTCAGGGTCTAACAGGGAAGCTCCCAAAGCTGCATCGTCAAGCCCAGCCTCTGCCCTGAACTTCCTTCTAGGCATCTCCAGCCAGTCTCAACAGCCTCTTGACATATCAAGTGTGGAGTCAGCATTCTCTCCCCTAGGCCCGCCCCTCCTCACTTCCTTCTCTTAGTGACCGACTCCTCCATCAATGCGGGTCCAAGTGGGAACGCTTGGAATCCTCATCCCCTCCTTTCCTTTGCCTCTAGTTGCTCTCAACTACCAGGTCAGCCCATTTAACCCACTGAGTATTTCTCAAAACTCTTCCCTCCATCCTCCCCAGAACTTCTGCCCCAGTTCAGGCCCTCCTCATTCCTTGCCTGGATTCCCAGTAGGTCTCTGTGCCCCTAGGCGTTCCTTCTCAAATCAGTCCTCCTCAGAGCAGGAAGATCTATTTTTAAAGCATGAATCTGACCCCGTTACTCTCCTGCTTTAATCACTTGGATAAAGTCCAAGCTGCTTAACATAGCGTGAAAGGCCCTTCATGGTCTGCCCCTGCCAGTGCCTCCACACTCACCTGCCACCGTGGCCCGCTCGGATCTTCATCCTCAGGAACAGCGAGCTGCCCGTGGCCCCACCCCTCCCCCAGGTCACAATGAACCTTTACGGTTCTTAAGCCTCTGCCTTTGTTCACAGCATCCTTCCTTCCTGTAATGAGAAGCCCACCGCCACTGGCTGGATGAGCCCTACTGGCTTAAATACCCTCAGGGCTTCCATGATACCTGGTGTACACCTCAATTATTGCGCTTCATGGGGTCTGATGGCTTTAGCGCTTGCCCCTTATTTTTGTGTTTCCCAACTATACTTTGAATTTCCCCTTAAACGGAAACTTAAGACTCCCAGATTGGTTTCATCTGGCCCAGAAATCCATCTACTGGTAAGACACGCCTTAAAGGATACTTTGTTGGAAGGAATAGCATCCTCCCTGATGTCAGCCTTTCTTTTTTTCCTTGTTTTCTCTCTCAAAAAGTCTTATTCTGTGCTTATTGTGTGCTTTGTTGGAAACTGAAATTAAGATTTTTTTTTTTATATTGGGAAATGCATCTATAGGGCACTGTTTAATAAAGTTGTGTTTATATACTCCCGTTGCCTGCCTTGTCAGAATAATGGTTTCTAGTCTTAAAAGCTACCAAACTGGAGATTACCCAAGAAAATAAAGCAGGCACATTAGCCTTCACTCCACGTTGTTGAAAATGCAGGAGAGAAAATAGGATTTAAAAGATAAAATGCTCTTATTTTAAATACAATTTTCACCATGGGAAAAAAAAATTAAAGTATAGTTGATTTACAATGTTCTGTCAATTTCTTCTGTATAAGTACAACTTTCAAATGGAACCCACGGCTCTCGGCACCAGGCAATCAGAGGATGGATGTGATAAAATAGTGGACCAGGTCTTTGATCTTGCCTTTTCAGATATGCCGGTTTCCTTGGGTGATCCAAATAGACTGGCTATTCTGCAATTCAAAAAATATCCTACTACATTTATATTTTCTATCTCTATCATCTTTGGAAATGGCAAATTTCATAAACTATTCCTATGTGAAGTCAAGAGCAGACTAGCACAGAAGTTAGGGTTTTAGATCTGCAAATGTTAGAGTTCAAACCTGGCTCTCACACATACTCAGTGTTTGAGTACTTAATTTCATTGGGCATCCGTTTTCTTACAGGTAAAAAGAGAGAATAAGAATACCTAACTCCTGAAATACTTGTAAGTATTATGTGTAATAACATTTGCAAAACAAAACAAAATGCCACGCAGCTCAGTGTCTGGCAGGTGGTAAATGTTATTATTACTTCAAGTATCAGAGTATATATAGGAAAAATGTTAGGAGTCGAGACTTAGAGAAATCACTGAACCTCCCTTTGCCTTTTTTTAAATTTTATTTTTATTATGGTATAGTTACATTATATCAATTTCTGCTGTACAGCATAGTGGCCCAGCATTCATATATATACTATCTTCCATTGTGTTCAACCCCAAGAGATTGGTTATAGTTCCCTATGCTGTATGGTAGGAGTGCATTGCTTATCTACTCTAAATGCAAAAGTTTGCCTCTACCAACCCCAAACTCCCCAACCATCCCACTTCTTCTTCTCTCCCCTTGGCAAGAAAAATCTGTTTTGTAGATAGGGTCATTGTGCCATATTTTAGATTCCACTTTTAAATGATATCATAGGGTATTTGTCTTTCTCTTTCTGACTTACTTCACTTAACATGAGAATCTCTAGTTGCATCCGTGTTGCTACAAATGTCATTATTTTGTCTTATTAATGGCTGAGTAGTATTCCATTGTGTATATGTACCACATCTTCTTAATCCATTCATCTCTTGATGGTCATTTAGGTTGTTGTCGTGTCTTGGCTATTGTGAATAATGCAGCAATGGAAACATAGGGGTGCACGCATCTTTTTAAATGGAAGTTTTGTCTGGATATATGCCCAGGAGTGGGATTGCTCGATCATATGGTAGTTCTGTGTTTAGTTTTCTGAGGCACCTCCACACTGTTCTCCATAGTGGTTGTTCTGATTTACATTCCCAGCAACAGTCCAGGAGAGTTCCCTTTTCTCTACACCGCCTCCAGCATTTGTTATTTGTTGACTTATTAATGATGGCCATTCTGACTGCTGTGAGGTGGTACCTCATTATAGTCTTGATTTGCATTTCTCTAATAGTGATGTTAAGCACTTTTTTCATATGCCTGTTGACCATCTATATGCCTTCTTTGGAGAACTGTCTATTTTGGTCTTCTGCCCATTTTTTGATGGGGTTGTTTGTTTTGTTGTTGTTGAGTTGTATGAGCTGCTTGTATATTTTGGACATTAGGCCCTTGTCAGTTGCACCATTTGCAAAGATTTTTCTCCCATTCTGTGGGTTGTCTTTTCATTTGTTAAATGGTTTCCTTGGCCTCATCTCATTTCTCATTCCTCTTAGAGAACCAGCCCCTCCCCAACTCTTGGAGTAGCCCTTTGCCTCTGCCTACCCTCAGCACAGCTGATGCACTGGAAACAGGAATCACTGGAGTCCAGCTCAAGGAATCAGCTTTTCTTCCGGGAATCAGAGACATGGCTACTCAGACACTGACTCAGAGGACAAATGTGAGGAGAGGGGAATGTGGGAGAAAGGCATGTGGTTGGAATGAAGATCAGAAGACTAGTCCTGAGTGTAAGGCTGGGTTATGGGAAAGCCATGGAGTATAGAGAGAGTAAGCGTGAAAGAAGAGGACAGAGCAGAGAGGGGCAAAGATAGGTGAGGGGGCATTCTGCCCCAAGGGATGGACACTTGAGCTTTTAACACCTGAGATTCCAATTTCAGGTCCCCTGAGTTCTTGTTTCTGTTTGTGTACATCAGTGAAATTGACTCTTATGTTTTCATATGAAGCCCCTTTCCTTAAACTAGCTTGAAGGGGCCTGTGTCTCCAACATTTAAATAATCATGAATCTCTAAAGTGCTTCCAACTCAGAAACCACACACTATGGTTTTAGGCTCTCCTTTCAGTCTCCTCTCTCAGAATTTGGCAAAAGGACATTTGGTAACTTTGTTTGGATTGTTCTTTATTATATGGATTTTGGTCTGCTGCCTTCTTCATACCTAGGTGAAAAGTCTTGAATTCTTCAAGTTTTTCCTCAAATGCATGCTTCTTCCTCCCCCTTCTGGGCCTCCTTTCAGTAGATCTCCCCTTCCATATGTTCCCCCCCCACCACCCAAAGGAGAAAGAAAAAACCCTAAATTCTTACAGAATTTTAAGTGTAAGGGAAGTTAAGTTTCAAGAAAATTTAAATTTAAATGAAGTTGTTTAAAGGAAGACTAATGCTTGGGAGGATTTCAAATACCCAATATTTTATAGATCTCTGGGGCTATAACAAGCAGACATGGAGCTCAGAAATAATCTTTGATGAATTCAAGTTTCCTTCTTTGGATTTGGCTCCAAATACCTTCTATTTATTTAAATGTTCTAGAATTTTTATCCCTAAATGTTGCCCATATTAAAACAGACCTGCCACTTTTTTTTTTTTAAACCCTCTCTTGTGAGCTGGTTGCATTTGGATGATTTAGCAACAGTAAATCAGCACACTCGAAGGGAAGGACATGCAGCCTTGCAGTGGCAGTGCTCCCATATGCTTTTTCTGTATTATCCAAATGGTAGCAGCATGTAATTATTTACATTTAAATTAATTAAAATAAATTAGTATTTCGCCTCTGGCTCAGGGGGCTAAAGATCTGGCATTATCACTGCTATGGCTTGGGTGGCTGCCGTGGCATGGGTTTGATCCCTGGTCTGGGAATTTCTGCATCCCATGGGTGAGTCCAAAAAACTAAAGAATTCAACATTCCATTCTTTGTTTGAACTAGCCACTTTTCAAGTCCTCAGTAACCACATGGCTAGTGGCTACTCTACTGGCTAGTGGAGATAGAGGTTTTCTCTGTCATTGTGGAAAGTTCTATTGAGAACGACGCCCAGAGGAAACTAGGATCCAGTTCAAGGAAGCCTGCAATAGGAGACAAGTCCCATAGATTTAGAGAGTAAGTCCTGAGTGGAAGAGGCAAGATGGTGGCTCTTGGATCAGGTGATATTTGAAGACAATGTCTGTAGGTAGCAGTGGCCTCACCCAAGCAGCTGGACTTCAAAGATAGGACTCCAGCTCCTGGGAAGGAATAGTGTTTTAGTTGGTATAGTCTCATTGTCTATTAGCTCATAGTATATTAGCTAGAGCTAATCATTTGGCGCCAACTCACCTTTAAGACTGGCTTAGAGGAGTTCCTGTCATGGCTCAGTGGTTAACGAATCCGACTAGGAACCATGAGGTTGTGGGTTTGATCCCTGGCCTTGCTCAGTGGGTTAAGGATCTGGCATTGCTGTGAGCTGTGGTACAGATTGCAGATGCGGCTCAGATCCTGCGTTGCTGTGGCTCTGGCGTAGGCTGGTAGCTACGGCTCAGATTGGACCCCTAGTCTGGGAACCTCCATATGCCGTGGGAGCGGCTCAAAAAATGGCAAAAAAAAAGACAAAAAAAAAAGAGTGGCTTAGAAATGTTGTAGGTCATATGTATATTTGGTTAGCGCTGTCTCTATAGCAGCTGGAGAAAGCAGAGTGGGTCCCAGCCCCATAAGTAATAGTATTCTGGTGCATAAAGGGATAACTGGGAGCTCCTTGGGCATCAAGGCAAGGCCAGCAGTGGGACGGCATCCGACACACAGCAGGTACTTAGCAAAGCATTGCTGGATTGTGTTGACCCAGGTACCAAAGCTGGGGCCCAGAGTGCCTCGTGGGTCTCCAAATGAGGGAGGTGTGAGGCCAAGGCCCAGGAGGTTGGACTAGATTCCTCATAGGTCCTTTGATTACTGAGGGATTTCTCCCAAAGCTAGGACTGATATCGCAGCTCAGGCCTCTGCTGTGGAGCTGAGGAGACCACAGGGACTGAGTTGTTGGCCGTGTGCTGTGTTTTGCCCATCCAGGCAATTCCTAAGGTCTCTCTCTAGTCTAATCTCTTCAGCTTGGTACTTTACTTATAAGAATAATTTTTTTTTTTTTTTGTCTTTTTAGCTATTTCTTGGGCCGCTCCCACGGCATATGGAGGTTCCCAGGCTAGGGCTCGAACCGGAGCTGTAGCCACCGGCCCACGCCAGAGCCACAGCAACGCGGGATCCGCGTCTGCAACCTACACCACAGCTCACGGCAACGCTGGATCGTCAACCCACTGAGCAAGGGCAGCGACCGAACCCTCAACCTCATGGTTCCCAGTCGGATTCACCAACCACTGTGCCACGACAGGAACTCCCTTATAAGAATAATTTAATGTCAGCTGCAAACATGGAGATTTCATTGGAAATGTCTTTATCAAGATCACTGGTAAAGAAAGACCTAGTACTAATCCTTTCTGCTCATCTCCCTGGAGGAGTGGCCATCCATTTATCCTTATCCTTTATTTTCCGTATCTGAATCCACTCCTTGCTTCTAACAAAACCATTTTCCTCACACCCCCATCATGCCCCAGTTTCTTATAGTCTTTGAAATGGAATTTTGCCAAAGGCTTATTGAAAGTCTGAGTAGATTATATCCACCAGTCCCCTTATCTGCATGTCCATTTATTCACCTCTAGAACATCCATAAATAAACATTGGCTCTGCCCCAAGATTCAATCCTTGGGGCTCTGTTCCTGTCTCTTTCTTCTCTCACTTAGGGATCACGAATTCCGGTTAAGCTTTAGCTGCCTCCTCTCCAGGGAAAGAGGACTACAACTTGCCCTCTTTCCAAACTCCAGTTCTGCATTTGCAGCTGATGGTTCCCTCCCTGTACATCTAAAACCGAATATAACACCTCCCCTCCAAAACTCACTCCCCCTCTTGGCTCTCCTATTTCTGCCTATTTCTGCCTGTTGAATCATCAACATTCTAGTTGCTCAGACTTAACACCATGACTCAGCTCCGATTCCTCACTCTCTCACCCTGCGCTCCCATCCCATATCTGATTAGTCACCAAGTCCTGTGCTTCCTTTGTCATGCCTCAAAATCTCTCCCTTCTTTCCCTTTTTCACTGTCACTACTTAAATTTAGGCCCCTACGGCTTTATTCTGGGAACATTGCAAAAGCCACTTCGCTCTGCTTCCTCTTCTACCAGATCACCTGGCATTTATTCATGTTAAGCCACTGGATTTGGAGACATTTAGACTTGCATTCAAATCCTAGTGTTATCATTTGTAAGCTATGTGACTCTGGACAAGTTACTTTACCTCTCTGAATCCCAGTTTTCTCATCTCCAAAACATAAATAATATTACTTAAGAAATCATTAACTGTTAGCTATTATACTGTGTTCTAGGCATCATCCTAGACATTGTTTCATTAAATATCCCACAATAAACTTATGAAGTAAGTATTATTTTTATTTTACAAATGAGGAAGTATGGAAAAGTTAAATAATTCACCTAAGGCCACATAGGTAGCTCATGTTCAAATCTAGACAGTTTGGCTCCACAGCCTATACCTAACCGCTCTGCTGCCTTGTCTCCTAACTTAATAGTTACTCGTTAAATGATAGTTATATAAATAATCAACATCTAAAATGCAACCTTGATCCTCCTGATGAAAAGCCTTCAGTGGACTTCATATAATAAGGTGTAATAAGTTATTTTTTATTAAAGTACAGTTGATTTACAGTCTTTCTTCAATTTCTGTTGTACAGCAAAGTGACCCAATCACACACACAATTCAAATTGTATGATGGTACCCACTACCTAAAACATTTCAGTGTCTTCTCATTATAATTATGATTCTTAGTTGATGCTTCTAGTTATGATAGAGCATTATGTACTGGACTAGCATTCCCAGTAGGAAGCATAAAAGCTGGATAAAATTACAAAATGGTTACCTGATAGTACAAGAGAGCATTCAAGGTAGTCAGACTATGAAGTGTTAAAACCCTAAAGAGGGGAGTTCCCGTCGTGGCGCAGTGGTTAACGAATCCGACTAGGAAGCATGAGGTTGCGGGTTCGGTCCCTGCCCTTGCTCAGTGGGTTAACGATCCGGCGTTGCCGTGAGCTGTGGTGTAGGTTGCAGACGTGGCTCGGATCCCGAGTTGCTGTGGCTCTGGCGTAGGCCGGTGGCTGCAGCTCCGATTCAGCCTCTAGCCTGGGAACCTCCATATGCCGCGGGAGCGGCCCAAGAAATAGCAACAACAACAACAACAACAAAAAAGACAAAAGCCAAAAAAAAAACCCTAAAGAGATAAATGTATAGATTTAAATGAACATATAAGAAGGGAAAGGTTTAAATTATCAATTATCTTAGTATCCCTTCCAAAAAGTACAAAACAAAACAAAACAAAAAAAAACAGTAATTAATCCCAAAGAAAGTTAAAGGAAAAAAAATGCAAAGAGCATAATCAATAAGTAGAAATGTGCAATAAAGAAAATCACCAAAGCCAAACTTTGGTTTTTGGTTTTTTGAAAATTCTAATAAAATTGATAATGCTCTATCAAGACTAATTAGGAGAATAAGGAAAAGAAAATCTATATCAGGAATAAAAAAGGAGGCATTACTATAAGCCCTACAGATATTACAATGATAAGATGATATTATGACTGAATTTAAGCCAATACATTTGATAATTTAGATGAAAAGGGAAAATTACAGAAACAATAAATTTACCAGGGAATCAGCTTAAAAGTAAATAGGAAATCTGAACAGTTCCATACTATTAAAAAAAATAAACTTTATTTTAAATCTCCCATAAAGAAAATTCTAGTTCCAAGTGACTTCACTGGTAACTTTTTTCAAAAAATTTTTTTTTCTTTCTATGGCTGCACCAGTGGCATATGGAAGTTCCTGGGCTAGGAGTGGAATTAGAGCTGCAGTTGCTGGCCTGTGTCACAGCCATGGAAACACCCCCAGTTTGCCTTAACAGTGATCGAGGCCAAGGATTGAACTTGTATCCTTGTAGACACCATGTCGGGTTCTTAACTGAGCCACAAGGGGAACTCCACTTTTGGTGTTCATGTTAGAATGGTGCTTTGTGAAAAATAACTGAGTACTTGGGATTTGTGTCCTTTCCTGTAAGTTAATCTTCAGTTAAAATTTTTATTTAAAAAACTTGAGGAATAAGGGGAAAAGAGGAGAAAAGAGAAAAAGAAAATTTGTAGCATGACCTCTAAAGCCTTTTCAGTCCAACCTTGAACAAACTCCCTGGCAAACTTGAAGTTCTGGCCGCACAAGCTATTGACTCCCTGGTTCTTTTTTTTTTATTACTCAAATGAACTTATCACATCTGTAGTTGTATAATGATCATAACAATCTGATTTCACAGAATTTCCATCCCACAGCCCAAGCACATCCCCCCACCCCCCAAACGGTCTCCTCCAGAGACCATAAGTTTTTCAATGTCTGTGAGTCAGCATCCGTTCTGCAAAGAAGTTCCGTCTCTGACTCCCTGGTTCTTGGGAAGGGTGGATAGTGCCTTCCTCAGAACCCTCCTGGGCAGGGAGGGGGCTGGTGAGGGTGGAGGGAGAAAAGATCAGGCTAACAGGATCCCCTATATCCTGAGCCAGCCCATGGTGTGGCTTCACTTAGCTTTTTGTAACTCCCAGGAGAGCGTGGGGAAACAAGACCAATGCAGCATATTTCTGTGGAACCCTCCAAAGCTCCCTGAAAATGTCTGCCTAGGACCTTGAAAGCACCCAGGGGAACCCAGGGAGCTACCAGTCAGTCATTGGCTGAGCTGCATTTGCTTCAACTTGGGTTGCCGTGAGTGGGTGGATGAGCACCGGGAGGGCTCCAATGGTTTCTGTCTTCCCTGGACACTCCTACGTCCCAGCCTCACCATCCTCTTCCTCGTCCTGTTTCAGTCACCCCTGCCTTCATTCTGTTCCTTACATATTTCTTATCCCTTTGCAGCTGAGGTTTTTGCACATATTATTCCTGCTGCGTAAAATACTTTTGCTTCTCTTTTTATCTTAAATCCTCCTCTTCTTTCAGATATCATTTCAATTCCCACCCCTCCAGGAAAGCTAGCTCTGCCTGGCATCAGTTAAACACCATTACTGCCTCGTATTCTCATCACAGCACTTACCAGGTTCAATTGGTGAGTATTTGATTCTTCGTGTAGACTATCGAGGAATAGAATTCCTGAAGGACTGTTCCATGAGGGCAGGGCCGTGTGGCTTTTGTTTATCATTCAAATCCAATGGCTAGAAGAGCCCCTGGCAAAGAGTGGGTGCTCATATATACTACATGAATGAATAGATGAATGAATGAATGAATGAATGGGCGAGTGAATGAATGGCTGAGTCAATCCAAGGCTCTCTGAAAGAGCCTGCACTCATGTTTCCAGCTGCTTGATACAAGCCCTCATTTCTGACTGTTCCTTTAACTTCTCTCTGGGGGCCACCCACCTCTCCTCCAATACACACACACACACACACAAACACACACACTCACTCACATACCACCTGCGAGGCTGAAAGCTGGGTCACTGTGCTCTCTTCCTCCTCTCCACTGCCTTCAGCCCTTATTTCCTGGAGCGCATACTGGCTTGAGCAAAGATCACGATGCTGTAGGTGAGAATTGCAGGAAATTGCCAGAGGCTAGTCCTGCACACAGGCTGGAGGGGCGGGAATGGGGGCGGGACAGGCTGATTGGGTTTCTCTCAGAGGGGCTACTTGATTGATCTGCTCTGCACTCACTGGCTTGGATGGTCGTTCCTGACGCTCTGGCCCAGGCAGGATGCACCAGGAAACTTTCCAAGCTGCCACACGGACAGTTTAAGTGAACTCAAGGCCACTCGTGAGTGATGGGTGTGCTGGCGACTCCGCCCTGCCATCAGCTCTGGTCTTTCCAGGGAATGAGTTTGCTGTTCTGGGTCATGGTTTCAGCATTCCAGTCAATTTCCCACTCATCACATGGCCCAGTGGACCGGGACCCAGAGCCTAGGATCCCAGCCTCTGGTCCCACCCCCCACCTGCCCCTCCCTAAAATAAAAGAAAACGGGTGGGATTTCTGAAAGTAAAAGCTGGAACATCAGAGATCAGAAGAGCTGAGCAAAGAGGTAATTTATTAACTGCCATGCAAGATGGGAGTACCAGGCAGAGGTGATGCCAGGGTCCTGTCTTCCTTGGGCAGGTAGGACCTTCTAGACCTTCTAGGACCTTCTACCCATCTACCTGATTTGGGGTAGGCATCCTCCTCTCTCGGCCTGAGTGACAGAGGTGTATGTGTCACACTGTTTGCTCGTCCCCTCCCGAAAGTTTACCCTGTGTAGCTAAACTGAATTTATTTTGCTTCATTTCCGTGTCGCCTACAGCTCTTCCATTCTGGAGGGAGAGAGAACAGTTGTGTCGAGGGCTGTCATGTGGTCAGGCTTTCATTCGCTCAACATGGATTTGCTGTGTGACTACCACGCGCCGGGCCCTGTGCTGAGCAGGTGCTGGCAACACCGTGGACATGGCCCCTCACAGAGTTTCAGGTTCATTGACAAGCCAGCAAATATTTACGAATCATAGCAATGAGGGGAGGAGTTAGAATTAGAGGGTGGGGGAGGGGCCGAGGCAGATGGAGGGGCTGCTTTAGATTTGAGGGCCAAGGAAGACCTTTCGGCAGAAGTGCTGTTTAAATGGGAGTTTCCATGGTGGCTTGGTGGGTTAAGGACCAGTTGTAGTCTCCGGGAGGATACGGGTTCTATCCCTGGCTTTGCTCAGTGGGTTAAGGATCTGGTGTTGCTGCAAACTACAGAGTAGTTCGCGGATTCATCTCAGAACCAGTATTGCCGTGGCTGTGGTGTAGACCAACAGCTACAGCCCTGATTTGAATCCTAGCCTGGTAATTTATTAACTGCTGTGCAAGATGGGAGTAACAGGCAGGGGTGCCTGGAAACTTCCATATGCCACAGGTGTGGTCGTAAAAAGAAAAAAAGGAATGGAAAAACTGAGGCGGAGCAAGACCCAGACCCGGGGCATGAGCAGCGTGGGGAAGAACATCTCTGGGCAAAGGAACAGCATGTGTGAAGATGCTGCGCCCTAGAGGCAATGCCCAAAGGGGAGCCTGGCCCTTCTGCAGAGGACGGGGTGTCCCCTCCAGCCTCCGGCGCTTTGACTTCTCACCACTGAGGAGCCGGAATCCCTCCTCCACACAAATGCCTCTTTCTCTTCCAGCAGAAGCCTCCTGCCAGCCCACCCAGCCCTGCCAGCAGCGTCAGCTGATTGCTGGGCAGTTACAATCAACAAAGAGGTTGAGAATTAGGAGCAGGGACAATTCCCTCCAATGTCACAGAGGTCATCTGGCTGGGGGGAGGGGGCCAGGCTGTGGGGAGCCCATTCTTTCAGCTTCCATTTCTCCCCACCTTCCTCGGGACTAGGAGTGATACTGATCGCTGCTACCATCACAACTGCTTGTGCTCCTGTCGTGTTTCACTGCTTATGAGATGCTTTTATGTGCATTAGCACATGGGGTCCACATCTCTATGAGTAAGATATACGAGACTCATCACCCCTATTTTCGGATCAACAGGTCAGCAGTCACTTAGCATGCCATCTTTCCTTCATGCCCACTCTGCTCCCTAAAATCCCCTTTATTTTACTTCATTTTTTGCTGGCCTCTCCCCCACTCTCTCCCTTTCCCTGAAAGCTTCTCAAGAGAGAAGGGCAAAGAGGGTCAGAGGCCTGGTGATGAGTTGCTTGTAGGATGGTTTGTGCCCATCTATGTAGCTGTTGTTGGCGGCCTGCTTTTTATTTATTATTTTTTTAATTGAATTATAGTTGATTGACAATATCATGCAAGTTTCAGGGATATAGCACAGCAATTCAGATATATATATATATTCATTTTCATGTTCTTTTCCCTTATAGGTTATTGCGAAATATTGCGTATAGTTCCCTGTGCTCTACAGTAGGGCCTTGTTGGGGGCTGCCTGCATTTTTAGCTATTCCCCTCTCTCTTGCTGACAGACTTCTGGTTTTTATTTAGGTGGAAATGCCCCCAGTCACAGGGAATGACTCATAATTGGTTTAAACCAATCGTGGACATCTGATCCCTGTTGATAGTAATTGACCCAGGGGTGGACATGGGACCTTGTTCTGGCCAAGGAGATGTAAGGAAATGACTTGGAGATTCTGAGAAAGACTTTACTGTCTGAAAATAGAAGAGCTAAAGGGAAAAATATATATCCTTTCTTTACCCTTGCACTCTTCCTTCGGGGTTGGGACACTGGTTTGTGAGGATGTGATTCTGGAGCTCTGGCAGGCATTTTGTGATAATGAGGGTGGCAGAGCAAATGATGGACCAAGCCTGGTGAAGATATCAGTTAGCCCTGAGCCAACCTTATGGACAGCTCTCTCTAGGCTTCTTACAAAGAAGTGACACATGTCCTTGAGGTCTAAATCTTTATGTCCTTGTTACTCAGGTGTGAGTCCTGGACCAAGTGCATCAGCAGCACCTGGGAGTTTGCCAGAAATGCAGAATCCCAGGTAATACTTCATTTTTTTCTTTCTTTTCATTTTTTTAGAGAGCCACACCCATGGCATATGCAAATTCCCAGGCCAGGGGTCAAATTGGAGCTGCAGCTGCAGCCTACACCAGCTGCGGTTTGTGGCAACACTGGATCCTTGACTCACTGAACAAGGCCAGGGATCAAACCCACATTCTCACAGAGAAAAGTCGGATCCTTAACCTGCTGAGCTGCAGTGACAGTTCCTCAGGTGTGACTTCATACCTACTGGATCAGAACAGGCATTTCAGAAAGATACCCTAGTTGACTCATGCATATTAAAATTTGTAAAGCACTGGTTTAAACCAGTTTAAGTCAGATGTTTCTGAAACTTGAGTCCAAAGCAGGCTGACAGGGGACCCCTGGGCTCAGGGACATTCATCTGACTCCAGATTTCAGAGACAGGTGCCCACCCCCATGTCTCCCTGTGGGTCTGAGCTCCAGGACCCGCATGTGAGAGAGAATGTGATGACACTTGGAGCTGCCCTGGCGATCAGGCGGGGGGCCCTAGGGAAGGAAGAGTGACCATAGCTGAGAGGTACCTGCAGACCTAAAGGGAAAGGTCTGGGCAGGATCACGGGCAGGATACAGGGTGAGGAGCCTGTGATGAACCTTCTGCTGGGCAGGAATTAGACCAGGACGCCTGTGTGGAGTCTGATGAAATGTCCATGCCTCCCAGGGACAGAGGGAGGAGCCAGGGTTGGAAGGAGGGCCTCTGGGGGTCCCCACCCCCAGGATGGGTGGGCTAGCCTGGCCCAGTGAGTATGGGTTGCTTTTCTTTTTGGAGGTGGTTGCAGATCCAGTTTTGGAAACTGATAACCTTTCCAACCCTTGGGGTATACCTGGGTTTTCAGTTCTGTTCTGGACCCCAATAGTTTTGCCTTGTTGTCTCAGACAAAGAATCTCCATCTACTTTTTCATGCACAGCTGGACAGCAGGATCTGCCTTGGGAGAAGAAGCCTTGGTGCAACTCCTCAGGACACGGAAGGCAGGGTCTAACGTGCTTTTTTAAGTCTTTTTGTTTTTTTATGGCCGCACCCTCGGCATATGGAAGTTTCCAGGCTAGGGGTCCAATCGGAACTGTAGCCGACAGCCTATGCCAGAGCCACAGCAACATGCCATCTGAACCGTGTCTGTGGCCTACGCCACAGCTCACGGCAATGCTGCACACCAAACCCACTGAGCAAGGCCAGGGATCGAACCTGTGTCCTCACAGATGCCAGTCAGGTTCGCTAACCACAGAGCCACGATGGGAACTCCCTAACTGTGCTTTTTGGACTGGATGCCTCAGTGCGGAACCCAGGGCCCATTTACTCCCTTGCCTCCTGCCTAATGGATTGTGTGTCAGGGTCCCCTTCCCCCTCCCCAACGGCCTTATAAGGCACATGTGATGTGTTTATCCTGGGAATCCATCTATCATCGTAGTTTCAAGCATGAAATTTGCAGTCAGACATAGCTAGTTGGCATCCTGGCTCTATTGCTCCTTAGCTGTGAAGTGCTGGACAAATTAACCTTTCTGACTGTCGGTTTCTTAGAAACGGGGATCAGAGTCCCCACCTCCCAAGGTCGATATTAAGACGAAACGAGAGAGCCTGTGTTTAGCCCTCAGGAAGCACCCCAAAGGGAGGCTGTCCTTGTTCACATTCCACATGTGATTCATATCCCACACATCTTGGGGACCCGCGGACCTGGGGGCTGAGAAGTGGGCCTGAGGATGGGCAGGTGCAGCGCAGCAGGGGGTCTGGGCTGTGCCCACGGGAGCCTGGATTCCCAGGAAGGACTCGTCCAGATCACGTGACTGGATGAACCAGATAGAGAGACAGGGAGAACTTGACGAGTCTTTGCTGTCCCAGAAACCAACTCCCTCCGCGTGGCCCCAACCCACCCAGCTGTGAAATTGAAATCCTGCCTTGCTTCCTCGCCCCGCCCTTGACTGGCTCTCTCATCATTCTTGGAGCAGGTGCACGTGTGGGGGCCAGAGAGCAGACAGGGGAACTGTTCTTCAGCCTCAGGTCCCGCCCGGGGCCCCTGGGAATCACCCTCTGTCCCCCGCAGAGAGCTCTTTGCTGCAGCGCCTTCTCTATTTCCCATGGTTTTCCTTCTTTAGGCAAAGACTTCTGCACCCTCCTCCACCCACCTGCAACTCCCCCTCCCCTGCACACATTGATCACCCATCCACTCAGCCTGTTGTTAGAAGTCATGTGCCTGGTACATGACCGTGCCAGGCGAGGTGCTGGGACACAGAATAAACAAGATGTGGCTCCTGGAATTAGGCAATGGTCAAACAGAGCCTGGGAGGGATTTGGGGTGTGGCTGGGTCTGATGAAAGGCTGCATCAGTGGGTGGCCCCCTCCTTTGGCAGCAGCAGCACATGGAGAAGGGGAAGGAGAGACCTTCACCTTTTTGATGGACCCCAGTGGGCAGGGGGGTGTGGGTGGCTCCTCCAGGTGCTGCAGCTTTGGGAGCATGGGGTCCTGGTGAAAAGAGTGGGGGGCAATGGAAGAAGGGAACCACCTCTTGTGTGGTTCAGGGGCTGAGAGAGGCAGGATGGGAAGAGACCATGAGCACAGTGGAGGCTCCCCAAGAACTCCCCCAGATAACCAGGGGAGATGCTGCTGCTGTGTGCGAAGGGGCTGACACCCGGCAGTCCTAGAAATCAGAACGCCTTTGGGCATCCACCCCGATGCGTCCTCCTGTATCCTGCAGGCGGCAGAAGTCCTGGAATCTCAGTCTCCTGGAGCTGCCATGACAAAGTACCATCGATGGGGTGGCTTAAATGATAGGTGTTTATTTCTCACAGTTTGGGAGACTAAGAAATCCAAGATCAAAGTGGCGGTAGATTGAGTTCTTGATGGGGGCTCCTTTCCTGGCTTTTAGATGGCCACCTTCTCACTGGGTTCTCCCATGGCAGAGAGAGAGAGACAGACAGGCAGACAGACAGATAGATAGAGAGCAAAAAGAGATAGCCAGAGAGAGAGAAAGAAGGGGGGAGAGAGATAGAGCCAGAGAGACAGAAACAGAGCTAGAGAGACAGGAAGGCAGGAGGGGGGGGGGGGCGGAGAGTACATGGGCAAGCATGCTCTGGTCTCTTTCTCTTCTCATAAAGGCACTAATCCTGCCTTGGAGATTAAGTGTGTCCCAAAGGCACCACCTCCAAACACCATCTCACTGGAGACTTCAGCATCAGTTTTGTGGGTCACAAACCTTCGGTCCATGACCCAGGGGAAAGGTGGGTTGTCCTAGAACAGAACTCTGTTGCCTCAGAGCAAAGACTCACCCCACCCCTGCTTCTCCCCTCCCTCGAGTGGCCATATGTCCTTGACCTAGGGAGCTCGATTCCACCTATGGCCCAGAAATACTCACCCAGAGGACAGGCATCTGCACACGATGGAATTCTACTTTTCTTTGAGGGGGGGTGTTGTGCCAGCATAACTCATACCCCTACCACGTGTGTTCAGAAGGCGGGGGTCTCCCATGTCCTCCAGGTGTGTTCCCATCAAGTCCTATTTGCCTCAAATCCCTGTCCTGAGCCCTTACTCCTGTGACTCTGTTCTGGAAAATAAAATATATTTTATTTTATAAAAGCTGGGGCTTTTGGAACAGGACTCCTCCAGTTGACCGGCCTGGGCTCAGTCCTCCTCCCTGTCCCTCCACAGCCACACTTTCTCCCGAGCTGGCCTCATCCAGGTCCATGACCCCACATCCAACCACTTACACTGCCATCTCCACTGGGGTGTCTTCGCATTTTATTCAGCTTCACAGGGCTTTTCTTTGCACTTCTGCACCCCAAACGGTCCCTCCTCCTCTTCCCCACAGCAATAACTCATGCCCCATGTGGCTCAAACAGAAACGTTGGGAAATTTTTAAGTTCCTCCCTTTCTCTCATCCCCCACATCTAACTCCTCAGTAAGTGCTGTTGCTTCCACCCCCCGGCAAATCCCCTGGACCCTAGTATCCCCTCTTCATGTCTACCTGCCTCCCTCCTCTGAGCGCTGTAAGGACCTCCTAGCTCGTCGCATTCTTTCCACTCTCGTCCTGCTTCAATCCGCTCTCCAAAGGGCATTCTGAGTGAGCTTTCTAAGATGCATTCTCGCACAATGCTGCTTCCGGGGCTCCCTGCTGCATCTACACTAGAGACCCAATGCCCTGGTGTGGCCTCCTTCAGCCCACCTGCCTCTCTGTGCTGTTCCTCCCTCAAGGGAGCTTCAGCTCTCCACATTCTCACCACCTAGAATGTCCTCCTTCCAGATGGCCATGTGGTTGACGCCCTTACACCATCTGGAGTTCAACCCAAATACCTCTCACTCATAGAGGCCTTCCCTGAATCAAATTTAAGTGGCCCCCCACGAGCCAACTCAGCCACTCTCTAATTCATTCTGCTCTTATCTCTGAGTCATGTATTAGTGTTTGCGGTTATTTTATTTGATTGTGGGCATATATGCACTATCTGTCCAGCATCTAGAACAGGTGTAGAAGAGGAGATCGTCCACACCTATTTGGTCAGTTCATACATGAACAAAGGAAGGAATTTTGTGGACATTTTTAGAAGCCGTTTGTGGTAGGAAGATGAGACTAGAAGGAAAGGCTCAGTGCCAAAGGGGCCTTTGTTTAAGAAGAGTTTTCCCCTCTTGCGCATTGTCTGTATGCTGGTTCTTCATGTGTAGCCTCTCAGTGAATGTTCAACAATCCTAAGCAGTATCTCCTATTATGATTTCTAAGTTACATAGAAGAAAAGTGAGATGGACAGAAGTTAAAGAGGTAGCTGGAACTCACACAGCTAATGAATAGCATAGATGGTACCCAGCCCCCTCCATCACCTGGAATTTTCTCCGGCCCCGCCTCATATGCCTCCTTTGAGTGTGGAAGTCAGGGTTGCCATTTGCCATTCTTGGGGGATGCTGGCTTCTGACCCAGGAATAAAGGCGATGCTGAGTCTAATGTTCTCAATGTCTTGTGGGAGGACGTAAGGTCGGGGAAGCTCCGCAGAGGCCACTTGGCTTTCCCTGAGTTCTGCGCAGTCAGGAACTGCTGAGCTGCTATTATGTCGCTTTCCTACAGATGTGGGAAGCCACAAAGATTTGAGGACAGCAGGAGGGCTGAGTGACAGTGATTCCTCGGGTCGAGGAATGGATGAAATGACTTCTTCAGGGCCATGTTAGTCAGCTAAGTGTCGATCTTGTGAAAAGCAAGCATGTATAAATCTACCCCGAGACTCTAGAAACTTCTCCTGCTGGCTGTAGAGCAATGACTAGGAGATTGACCACCTGCCCTTGGGCCTTCTCAGTTCTGGTTGCTGCTAGGGGTGTGGTTGGTGCCCGTGACCTTGGGAGGGGGTCGCCAGGGTGCATTCAGGAACCAGCACGTTGACTAATGGAAGCCTCTCTCAGAGACCATGATAGATCTGTTTTCAGCTGCTCCCTGTTGGGGTGTGATTGATTCCCCAGGAGCCTGTATCCCTTTTCTTACTTATTGAGTGTAGGTGATGGATTTTTGACAAGATTGATTTTGACCTGAATACTGCTGAGCTAAATGAATCAACATTGTCAATTTCTCTGCCTGGTCCTGAAGAACAGTTACGTGGATGAGGACATTTTTCTTTCCATGGAAGGCCTCCCCATGCCAGCTCCCCACCGGCTGCCCCAGAGCATCCTCCTTGGAGAGACAGAGGGACAGTCTCCCCTTCCCTCTGTTTGGCAAGGTCCCCCGCCTGTGCCTGCTGGACCCCACTCCTCTCACAGTGCTCCAGCCAGAAATGGGAGTTGTCATTGGGCATAGCTGTGTGACCAGGAGGGAGGAATTGTGCCTTATCTCTTTCTCTCACAGCTGTGATTCCTGAATCGGCACATAACTTACTTTCCCCCAAACCTAATAAGCATCCAATCTTCAAGGCGTTGCTGATGTATAGCTACTAGCTTCTCGGGATAGGATTTTCGCATGAATCTTTTTTGCTCTCATCCCCAGCAGATATTCACTTGAAAGGTCCTAAAACACCTCTGTGCTCCTGCCTCTCTCTGCCTCCCCCAAGTGCCCACAGCTGCATGTGCTGCTGGGCTCACCTGCCCTGTTGGTTCCTGGGTACTGAGGCACGGGGTGTGCAGGGAGGGCTCGTGGGCTGGGCTGGGGAGGGAGGATTTGGGGGTGGGATCTGGCCTTGCTCTTGGCCTCCTCCGCGTCTGAGGAATGGGCGTGGCTTCCATTATATTATTCATAATATTTATGCTACTCTGTAAAATAGATTATTGGGATGATTCACACAAAAGGACCACCATTCAGTGCTGAAGACTATGCTGAAGAGTTCATCATCTTTTGCCTCTTGGTCACAGAACAGCCCTGCCCAGTGCCATGAAGGATGGTGTGCCGATGAGCCAACTGGGGCTCTGGGAGCTTCATGCCTGCTCAAGACAGCCCAGCTATCCAGGGGGCCTGGCGTGCTCTGTCTACAATGTCCCATGCTCTGCCCCCTGGTGGACATTAGGGCCAATCACACACCTGGACCTGACAGCCCTGGCACGGCCGGATCCTGCTGCCTGCCTGCTTGATCAGACGGAATGGGAGCCGAAGGGATCAGGGCCAGGCTTCCTGGGAGGATCCCAAGGCACCTGGCAGGTTCCCTGGTCCCTGTTCTTGTGCTGGCTCATCATCAGCGAGCTCTCCTCCGGGACCTGCCCTCCCGCCTGACCTTGGGGTAAGGGTGCTGGCTGACACCCTGCCAACCCCAAGCCTCTTGGCAGGCTTGGTTCCAGGTCCCAGATCCTTTCGGATCCCTGATTCCTTTGCCCACTCTCAACTTGCTTTCTGAGCCTATTGATCTTAAACAATCATTTAAACCTTGCCTCTTGCTTCCAAGGAAGCTCGCGAACTCATCCCCTGAGAAAACTCGGGGATCAGTTGTGTATCCCAGGCCTCACCAAGGTCGAGAGCAGTACAGCCTCTGGTCAAGGGGCGAGGGGGGGATCCATGAACTCCAGCTAATGGTCTAAGAGACCAGGAGGACCCAGGACTCCTGAGTCTGTCTGAAGCTTTTGTCATGACCCCACGTTTCCACTTCCAGCCCTTGTCTCTTTCCACACAAGCCCGTTGACATCTCCATGGCTTTATTAGTCTTTGCTCACAGTGTCTGGGATTGGGGAACACCTGCTGAATTGATCTGGGGAGGTGGGTTTCCTAGCTGATGTCCCTGCAGGGCTAGCCTGAGGATTATTACAGGGTAGAATATTCTAGAAAGGCAGGGCCCCTGCTCAATTGTAGGCTGTGAGGAAATGAATACTCCTCCCGGACAGCCCCCTTCAAGCTAGCAGGTTGCAGCAAGGCGGGCCTCAGAGGTGCTTGCCTCTGAGGAAGGCGTAACCCTTGAGGCTGCATGGCTCCACCCCCCCATCAGATACCCCTGGGTGTGGCCAGGAGAGAGGGACTGGGGAGGGTGATTCTGGGGCTGCAGGGGAAGGGGGTCAGGAGGGGACGTCTGTCCACAGCTGAGGCCTATAAAACTGCAGGCCTTCCAAGAGCACAAAGCTGCAGGCAGGCCAGCCCGTGGGGTGCTGTGGGAGGCCGGGCCAAAGTGGGGCAGGGAGTCGGACCAGGGGGGTGGGGAAGGACACAGCCAGTGCCAGCCAAGTGGGTTCCTCCGTGGAGTGGAGAGGTGGGAGCTCTCTGGCTCCTGTCAGACTCCGGGGGTTTCAGCTTTTTCTGAAGCTCCCTCAAGTCTGACTTCCTTACCTGGCTCCTGGTTAATTCATCCACTGGATGGCTAAAGCAACTGTGAGAGGAGGCCCCGCATCACTTTACCAAGCTGGAGAAAGCCAAGTTGCAATTTTCTGGAAAGTTAAGAAATCCTCAGGGGAAAAGCCAGGAGATTCTAGACTAGCAGGGCCCAGGTGAGTCAGAGCGTGCTCTGCTCTCAGACTCCCTGATTTCCGGGCCCCAGAGCTTGAGGGCTGTGCCCTGCGCGGATCCCTGCCCAGCCTGTGAAAGGTTAGAAGCCTGTGGACTCCCCCCTGGCTCCCCGCCCGCGGCCGAGTGATTTGATTTGTGTGGAGAGGAGTGCAAATACCCCTGAGAGCAGAGTGGATGGTTCTGGACGTCTTCCATTGGGGTCATCTTACTGACTGGTTTTTTTCATCTGGGTCCAGTAGGGGTTGGGGAGGAGCCTCTGGCTGTCCCTTAACTCCTTCACTGCTGGCCTGTCCCCTGCTGAGTTCATACAGGTGCTTCCAGACCTGTTCTGAAGCAGCTGCTCCCCAGGACAGGGCACAGCCATCCTACAGTGGGTCCATGTGGTTGGTTGTATCTCGTCTCTCCAGTTGGCCTCTGGGGTGTGGGTGGGTCTCAGCTCTGTCCCCCAGTCTGCAAATCTAGTCTAAAAATGTCTGAGGAACTCTCGACTGGCCTTAGCTTCTTCAGTGTCTTGCCTTCCTCTGACACAAAATAGCAGGTTATAAGAAAGACAAATTGTTTGCAGAGAAAAATGTCCCCGTGCCAGGAGAAGAAGCAGACAGAAATAAATGACTGGAGCTGCTTTTTGGATTCTTAGTTTCCTTCCTTTCCAGGGGCTAGCCAGTGTGCTTTCCTCCAGAGCATCTTCCTCCTAAGATGCAGACGGATGGGGGACTTCCGGGAGAACAAGGATGTGAGAAAGATACAGGAGGAGGGGGGTACCAAGCTCCAGCTGGCCAAGGGAAGACAAGGCCCCCTGGACTTGGCCGGGGTGGGGGTGACGGCTGGCTCTCAGGTGTGAAGGAAAGGAGGGGAGGAATGGTCCCCGCACCTCTGACCTTGACCCTGGGTACCACCTCCCCCGCCTCAAGTCTCATAGCAGCCAAGCTACCAGTTTTCACAGATGACAGCTCACACTGCAATAACTTGTTCCGAGGGTAGTTGGTGATCAATGACTCAAATTAAATCTCAGAAAAGCTTTTTTTGCCTCCCTGACACTTTATAGGTTTCTCAGCTCCTCTCTCTCCCCGGATGGCTGTATAAGCCTGGTGATGGCTATGTTAACAACCTAGAAAGAAATGAATTCACCGCAGATTTAAGGGGTGAGGGAGCCCTTGGATGAACCAAGGGTGGGGGTGGGGGTTCTCCTCCCAACACCCAGACCCCAGCCGTCACTCTTTCCAGGCAGCCATCTGGTGGCTCTCCATCTGACCCCCCTTTCCTCTCTTTTTACTGCTCCGGCCTTCCTGGCTTAATAAGGACTACTCCTGCACCCCAGCTTTCCTGCCCGGCTCAGATGGTTTCAGCTTCTAAATCAGGTTATGTCTCTAGTCTGCATTCCCGGTAACCGAATCATCTTTGCAGGAGTACACAGAGGTCCAGGCTGGGGGGCTGGGGCTTGCCTTCTGGCTGCTCCCCAAGCTAGGTCTCAGCAGCCTCCTGAATGATGCCATGCTCTTCCCCCCGCCCCCCAGCATGGCCATTCAGTCCTGGGGGAGAAGGGGCCAAGAGGGCTTCAGGGAGGCCGCCTACGGCCTGGCTGGGCGGAGAGCCAATGGACCAGAGAGATCAGCTCTGTTCTTGGCAGGAAATAAGGGGCCAGCATTGCAAATGCCACCCAGGCTGGGATGGAGATCTGTGGAGTGGCAGCCCTGAGTGTGTGAGATGAAGGGGCGGGAACTGTGAAGGATGCTCATCTAGGGATTAAGACAAGAAGGCCAATGAGGTCACGGAAGTTCCTTTACAGACCAGAGTGGGGTCAATATATACTTTCCCAGCCTGGAAAGCAGAGCTTCTGCGCATCTGGTCCTTGTCCATTCCATACTGCCTCCCCCCGCACCACCTAAATCACTGGGGGAGTTTGCATGTTTGCTGAAATGCAGATTATTTCCCAACATGGTTCCCAAGATGGAATATGCATTGATAGTAAATACCCCGAGGACAATACTAGCCTAGGTTGTAATAGTACTTACCCGGTACTGGGTTCTTTTAAGAGTCAAGAATATTAACTCATTCAAGCTGCACACCAATTTGGGAGGTGGATTGTATTATAATGCCAGTTAGCAGATGATGAACCTGAGGCCCAGACAGGTTATTTGATCTTCCAAGGATGTATAAGTGATTGAACCAGGATTTAGGACTGGGTTGTAACCATCAGACCGCATTACCCACCCCCCCCCCGCCCCCGCCCCGTTTCATGTGGAGGCTAAAGCCTGCAGTCCCTCCAATCGGTCGTGTGTGCCAGCTCCTGACCGGCTCGGCAGCGGAGGGAGGAACCTGAACAGGAGCTGGTGCCTTGGTCCCTGAGGGTCACACTGGGACTCCTTGAGGGTCTGAGGAGAATCGGGGGGCCAGGGTGTTCACGTGCCAGGTGGTTGAGGCCAGGCTATTCTCTTGAGACCTTGGTTCCAGCCATCTGTTAAGAGGACGCTGAGCTGGAGGACGTCTCGATTTCTTCCTGGCTCTGACATTTGAAAAATATGCGCCTTCCCTTCTCTGAGCATCTGGGGAAGTTTCCTGAAAGGGTGTGTGTGTGTGTGTGTGTGTGTGTGTGTGTGTGTGCGCGCGCGCACGCGCGTGTGCACCTAAGGGCAGTTCTATGTAGGGGAAATGTCCCCTGCCCAAGACTGGCTGGACATTAGTATTTAGCTGCCACACATCTGGGTATATCCCAGGCCAAGCCAGTACAGATGGGTTGCACTGGCACAAGAGCTGTTTGTGTCTTGACTGTTTGTTCATTTTTGTCCTAAAATGATGCCCTTGGGCTCACTAGGGAGAGAATGAGAGGAAGCAGGGCAGGGACAGCTCCAGGAGAAAATGGGAACAGCTTCAGGGAAATGGTGGCCCAGAAGGGGGTGGCAGCTGTG
The DNA here is from genome assembly GCF_016906955.1 of Phacochoerus africanus. Lineage (NCBI taxonomy): Eukaryota > Metazoa > Chordata > Mammalia > Artiodactyla > Suidae > Phacochoerus > Phacochoerus africanus. Next base: position 40,157,040 of record NC_062554.1, on the reverse strand, counting down.
GGTGATAGTGCATTCTCCTCGTCCGCTTCCAAGCTGCATCCATCAGGCCTGGCATTCTTCTGTGGCCTGACTCACTCTCAGGCGTCAGTGGAGGCCACTGAGGACTCAAGGAGAAGCTCCTCATCCATCCCGCGTGGTCCAGCGTAGACTCAGCTCTCCCAGAGCCTGTAAAATAGTGACTACCATGGGGTCCTTCTTTGAGGCTACAGCTCGCTCTGCAATCCTTTAGCCCCAAAGGGAGTGGCTGGCAGGGAGCCTGTCCACAGGGCCTTGCTGAGCAACTCCACCCACTCAGCTTGGCTTTCAGTGGAGCTCAGAGGCTGTGGGAAGAGGCTGTGCTGTGCATCTTTGCATGTGTGTCAGGAGTGGGTGGGAAGCTCCTGGGGTTTGGTGAGAGGCCCCTGGCCCCTGGCTCTGAAGTAAGAGGTCAACCTCTAGTCTCAGCTCCTGCCTTAAAGAACGGACCACCATCCCTCCTAAGCTCCATGGGGGTCACCAGGGGACTCAAGCCCTCTCTCCACGCTCGGTGTGGTTCCAGGACACATTCAGCTGGGACGTGGCCGGTGGAGGGGGCAAGAATGCCCATGCGTTTAGGGGCTGGGCTGAGCAACCACTGCACCGGATGAAGAATTCCTTTTGAGCCAGCATTTTGTCTTAGTTCAGGCTGCTAACGAAGCACCAAAGACTGGGTAGCTTGTACACCAGGGACGCATATTGCTCACAGGTCCTGAGGCTGGGTGCCAGCATGGCCAGGTTCTGGTGACAGTTCTTTTCTGGGTTGCTCACTGCTGTCTGCTCCTTGTGGCAGAAAGAGGGCGGGAGAACTCTCTGAGGTCCCGTTAATAAGGGCACTAATCCCTTCATGAGGATTCCGGCCCTCATGACCTAACTGCGGGACTTCGAGGCCTCTTCCAGGAGATTGAACTCAAAGCCTTTGGCCAAGACAAGAATTTCCAGGCCCCTATCATCTCGTCACCTGTCTCATTGTAATGCCCCTCCCCCACCTTGAGCAACTTGGCCTGCACCTTCCTGTCCCTACTGGGAAAGGTCGGTGGCCCACTCCTCACCCCGCCCCTACAGATGCCTGATAAGCTCCCAACCAACCAGCAAGTGTATTGTAAGACCCTTCTTTCCCCAATCAATTAGAGGTGAGCAGGTGTATCCTAAGACCTCTCCTCTCCTTGGGCCATAAAAACAGACATGACACGAGCTCCGGTTGGCCCTCTGCTAGCAGTGTCTCTTAGCTCAATACACTCTTCTTTCTTTTCACCCTTCTACATCTGGAAAATTCTTTTTCCAACCTGTGTGTATGGACCACACTAACCACCTCCCAAAGGCCTCACTTCTTAATATCCTCACAATGAGGGGCGGGGTTAAGCTTCAACATGTTAATTTTGGGGGACAGCACATTTGGTCATCGCAGGTCTCCAGGTATGAGGAGAGCCCACTGGCCTGTGGTCCTCTGTGTGCTTGGCATTCACCGTGAGTGAGGAGCTAGGGAGGCCCTCAGAGCCCTGATGAGTGTGGAGGTGACCTGAGGCAGGGCAGGGGAACAAGCCCAGTTCCTGACAGATCAGTGATCAGCCCGCTCATCTCCAGAACATTCCATCTCTGAGGCAGCCTCTCTATCTACATCACTTCGGCAGGGCCAGGGCCAGGGCCAGAGCTGCGACTCTTCCTCAGATTCCAAGCCTGTGGCTTCAGAGGAAGGGGAGGGGCCCCTAGGGGAGCCGACTTTGCCACTGGCCACTGCTCTGGGCTCAGGGCTCCAGGTGACGGTTCCATGATTCCTCCTTCTTAACGCTCTTCTTGACTCCCCTGCTCTGGCCGGAGCGGTCCTTCCCTGACACGCATCTCTTGCCCTGCACTCTCCCCTCGCAAGGTGATAGTTGCAAGTTCACCATTCGTAGGAGCTTTTGGGGCAGAGCCCTGCCCTTTCGCCATTGTGTTCCCAGCTCTCTGCACAGTGCGTGGTGGCTCAGCTCCAGAGGCTGCTAAAGCTTGTGGACTGAATGGTGGGCAGGTCACCAGGAGACCTCTGCTCAGACAGGCCCGGAGGAGAAGGCCCTTTCTCGGGGTTCGCCCCTTTTCCCAGATCCTAAGCGAAGGAGGAGCCTGCCCGGAGCTCAGAGAATGGATCCTTCCAGAGGAAGGAGAGGATGGCAAGACCCATTTTCAGTTCTGGAGGGGGACTTAGGGCCGACAGCTGCTGAGTTGAGTCATGAAAATGGCACCCCCCTGGGCGAGGCCTCTGGGGGCCCGGCTTTGCCCCAGCCAGTCCACCCAGGCAGAGATGAAGCTGTTGTCTGGCAGTGGAGGTTCCCTTTGCCATGACTCAGGTAGAGAAACAGCTTGCTTCTCAAGGAGAAAGTGGAACTTGGTAGGCGCACAAGGGTAAATATTGAGTGTGCTGTGCCGCTAATGAGCTGCACAAAGGCCGTGAGCATTAATGAGATCTGTCTCCGTGGCCTGTTCCCTCTGTGGTATCACTTCTCTGGGCCAGGCTTCCTGGCACGGTGCTCTGCTGCTGTTGCTGCTCTGAGTCTTTATGATGCTTTCCTCTTGAAAAAAAGACTTCTGGAATCACAAAGAAGCCCCTTCTCTCTCTCTGTTTCCTTGGGACAAAAGCAGACACTTTAGGTTAAAGATATACCTAATAGATCAGAGGTGTTTCCCACTCCCAGGCTTAATCCTATCCCTCCTCCCGACTTGAGAGTATGTAGGCTGGAAAGGGGAGAGTGCAAAAGAGGAAAGGTCTTCACCAAGATTTTGCTTTTTGTTTCTGGTGTTTTTTTGAGCACTTAGTATGTACCACGCAAGAGCCGTACATCACCCAATTTAAGCCTCATCATAACCACACGAGGTAGATTCCATGGAGATCCGCATTTTGCACATGAGGGAGTGAGGCTCAGAGGGGTTAAGGAACTTGCCCAGATGCCCACGGTTAAAAAAGAAAGTTCAGAGTCAGAATGATTCAGCCCCGCCTGGATCAGAGCCCATGATCTTGACCATAACCCTGAACTCCCTTGAAAGGGAGTGTGAGAAAGACTGCTGAACAGTCTTGCCTCTTCAGAAGCCGGGGAGGAGAATTAAAACAGCCCAAAGGACTTGGTCATCATTTATTAATACAATCATTTATTTACAGTTTATTTAATGTCTATTATGAGCTTGGTTTAGGAGAGGTAATACATCATGCTTATTCCCCTGGAGGCTGTCTGGAAGTGGAGATACGATGGAAATGGGACTACAGTACGAGGTGGGATGATCAATAGTAAGATGGGCACCAGGCATCACAAGAGCATGAATTAGGGGCCCCTAATTTTAGGTTGGGAGCATGGGAAAGATGGAGTCATCTTGCAATCGTCTCTTGCCAATTTTATTGAGATATAATTGACAAGTGAGAGTGAGTTTAAAGTGTACGACCTGTTCATCTGATACACGTACATGATGTAAGATGATCTTCACACACCACCCCAGCCTTAGCTGACACCTCCGTATCGTCACATAAGTACCATTCTGTGAGTGTGATGAGAATATGTAAGATCTCTCTCAGAGTCTTCCAAGTATATAATACAGTATTATTAGCTGTAATCACCACGCTGTACATTAGATCCCTAGAACGTGTTAATCTTATTTCCTTTTTTTTTTTTTTTTTTTTTTTTTGGTCTTTGAGGGCCACACCAGCAGCATATAGAGGTTCCCAGGCGAGGGATCCCAATCTGAGCTGTAGCCGCTGGCCACAGCCACAGCCACAGCAATGCGGGGTCTGAGCTGCATCTGCGACCTACACCACAGCTCACGGCAATGCCGGATCCTTAACCCAGTGAGAGAGGCCAGGGATTGAACCCCCGTCCTCTTAGATGCTAGTCAGGTTCGTTAACCGCTGAGCCACAATGGGAACTCCGAACTTGTTCATCTTACAACTGGAGGTTTGGACCCTTTGACCAGTATCTCCTCATTTCTCCCATTCCCCAGCCCCAGGTTACTACCAGCCTACTCTCTGTTTCTATGATCTCAGCTTTTTTTAAATCCAGATTCCACATATAAGTGATCACATGTGGTATGAATCTTTTCTCTGTCTGCCTTATTTCACTTAGTATAATGCCCTCAAATTTCATCTAAGTTTTCTCACATGGCAATATATCTTTTGTCATGGCTGAATAATATTCCACTGAGTTCTCACTCTCTGATATTTGAAGAAGATACATATCATCTTTATCCTTTCATCTGTTGACAGACAGCAGACACTTGGGTTGTTTCTATTTCTTGGCCTTTGTAGATACTGCTGCAATGAAGATGGAAGTTCAAGTGTTTATTTAAGATCCTGTTTCCCTTCCTTCAGATAAATACCCAGAAAAAAATGGGATTGATGGATCGTATAGGGGTACTATTCATAATTTTTTGAGAAACTTCCATACTGTTTTCCAAAGTGGCTGTAGCAACTTACATTCCCACCAACAGTGCACATTCTCTTATCTCCACACCCTTGTCACTTCTTATCTCTTGCCCTCTTGATAGCTATTCCAACGGATGTGAGGTGATATCACATTGCGGTTTTGATTTCCATTTTCTTAATCATTAGCAATGTTTTTTGTTTTTTGTTTTGTCTTTTCTAGGGCCCCTCCCGTGGCATATGGAGATTTCCAGTCTAGGGGTCTAATTGGAGGTGTAGACACCGGCCTACGCCAGAGCCACAGCAATGCAAGATCCAAGCTGCGTCTGCAACCTACACCACAGCTCACGGCAATGCCGGATCCTTAACCCACTGAGCGAGGCCAGGAGTCAAACCCACAACCTCATGTTTCCTAGGTGGATTTGTTAACCACTGAGCCACGACGGGAACTCCAATCATTAGCATGTTAAGCACATTTTCATGTACCTGTTGGCCACTTGTATACCTTACCTGGAAAAATGTCTATTCATGTCCTTTGCTCACTTTTATGTTGGGTTATTTGGTTTTTTGCTAATGAGTTGTGTGAATTGTCTATACAGTTTGGATGTTATGTGGCTATTTAGTATGTGGTTTATAAATATTTTCTCCCATAAGTTGCCTCTTCATTTTTTAAATTGTTTCCTTTGTTGTGAAGAAGTTTTGAGGAGTCCTATTTACTGATTTTTGCTTTTGTTGCTTCTTTTAAACTTTTGTGAAGCTCAAAAACATTTCTAACCTTTGGATATGTGAACTGGAGTGGATAGAGGTTTTCTAGAAAAGCTGAGCTTCAAAGAGTCAGTGTTAGATGAAAATAGCAGGGGAAGTGTATTGCTGGTCAAGGGGTCCCTTGGAAAACTGACCTGGAGGTAAGGTACAGCAGACCGTGTGAAGAAAGAACTGTAAGTGTGCTTGTATTTGTAGAGCATGACATGTGAAGCAATCATAGCAAGGAATGAAGCTGGAGGGACGGTCAACAGCAGATCACAGAGGGTCTGGTTGGAAAAGCAATTGAGCCTGGACTTTATCCTCAGCAAATGGGAGCCACTGTAGGATTTCCAAGCACAGGAATGTCACGGAAAATGAGGTTGGTAGCTGATGGGTCAATCATAACTAGATGTTATTTCAGTAACACAGGCAAGTTAATGTGAGCTACAGTAGTAGGGATGGAGACCAGATACGAATTTGATAAACATTTAGGAGGTTGAATTGGCAAGTCTCAGTGGTTGTCTAAAGGCAAAGGGCTTGGAGGAGAGGGAGGAGTCAGAGACAGCTCTCAAATTTTTGCCATAGGAAATTCTGTATAGGTAATGAAAGCCTATTCTCTAAAACAGGGAGCACAGAGAGTTTGGGGATGGGGCATGGTTCAGGCCAGGCCATGTTGAGTGTGGTATGACTGTGGAATACCCAGGTAGAGACGTCTAACAGGCAGTTGGATGTGAGGTACAGAGTCTAGGAGAGCCACCTGGGATAGCCTGAGCTTGATACTAACAGAGACCCTGAGGATATTTGGGTTCACCCTGATGCATATTGGTAAAAGAAGAGCTGGTGTGTAGTGCCTGACCACTCATACAGCTCCACCGTCTCCACATGCATGTCCAACTCTGTCTCCAGAAAGAAATAAAGTTCCTGGGTGCTACACCTGGGCACCTGGGCACCTGGGCTTATCATTCTGATCCTCCCTGAGCCAGATCGTTCCAGTTCTTCTAGACTTTGGGGATTACACTGGGAAGACCCACTGGAAGCAGTAAAACCCTGTAATTCCTTCCTATATATCTTGGATCAGCAATGACAAGGAATTACTGAATCTGGCAATGATGCCAGTGGGATGCCTACTGTCCTCTCTCCACTCTATCCCAAGAAATCCAGCCTTTTCTCGCTGTGCCTAGTTTTCTTCTTATTGGTCCATGTTGTGGTGGAAGTTGAATCCTAGATTTGTTGTGGTTGCTGATCCCATAAGGATTACTGCTAGAATTAGAGGGTTAGAGAGTGTTAGTTACAGCCTGCACTATGCATTGGAATTGACTTTGGCTCATTCCTGCTTCTAGCACTAGCCCTTTTCTCCCATTCCACCTAATTCCATCTGTCTGGCGAAGGGGGGCCAGGGCTCTCCCTGTGGCTCTTCCTGAGCAAGGCAGATTTTCATGAAATTACATTTCATCACAACTTACCTGTCCTTTGTTTCATTTTTGTGTATCACTTCTCTCTGCTTTCCAGACAGCTTCCTAGTATGACAAAAAGCTTATGACTGTATCTGGGCCCAGCAACAGCAGCCAGGTGGGAAGTGAGGAACCACAGAGGGGCTGCTGAGAGGTACCAAAGCAGTGCCATGAACTGAGTATAAGGTCAGTTAAGGCCACAAACAGAAAAATGAATAGCAAGGTTAATAGTTGAGGGAATTAAGAGCAGGGTGGACCAGAATTAAAGAGAAAATGTGTGGTGATGAACTGAGACCAACCCCTACCCTCTTCTATCAGGAAAGAGATTCGAGAATGGGAAGGAATCTAATAGAAGCTGGTATCTGCCATCTGGTCAAAGACCCTCACAGCTAATGTGATGGCCCTTATAATGTAAGCTAGGCTCAGAAAGGGGTCAAAAGCTGCTTAGCACAAGGGTAATTTTTCTGCAAGGAGCAAGGTCAAAGACACATTAAAAGGAAGGCTCTGCTTTTCCTAGGTGAGGTCAGACTTGCAGGGAGGAGGGGGTGAATAGCACTCGCTTTAAGTGTTTTTTTACTTGGAGGATAACTAGTAAGGAACAGTGGACTGAAATTAGAGCATGCACTACTTCCTTTCCTCTTGAAACTAGAGAAAAACCTTTAATAGCATCCTATTAAATTAAAGGCTCTGAATTTGTAAGATGCAAGAGACAAAGGAGGAGCAGACCTCTTCCGTGCGTGGGGCAGTGGTGATTTTCTGAGAGAGGGGTATGGGATGCAGATTAGAGAGCTTGAAAGAGGGGATGCAAGGGAGCATCCAAGTGGTAGAGATTTCTGAAGACCTAAGCTTCCTTTCCTTGGGTGACAAAGAAGAATAAGCAAAATAGGAGGATTCATAAGCTGGGATCCTCCTACATCATGATAGGCTGAGATCTAGCTGAGATTTTGGCAAAAGAACTGAGAATATACCAACTGTAGCTGAGTACCTGTTGTATCTGGAAAGACTGGTAAGGCAGGAAGTATGTAGGGAAAGGACAAGACTCCTGAATCGCACAACTCCAGGGGGTACCATACACTCGGAATTCAAGGTGCATGATTCCTTCTAGGGTCTGGTGCCATGTCAGCATTGAATCGGGGAGACTGCTTGCTTCCTGCTCAGCTTGCGAGTATGGTGGACACCTGTGGTTTTGTCTGCCCAGCAATGTTTTTCCTTCTTTTGATAAAGAATGGCGATTTGGGGTGGGGGAGTTCTCTCTCTCCTCTCGTTCCACTCTTCTGACTCCTGATTCCATGAAGCCTCAGGAGACATCCATCAGGGGCTCAAGCTACACAGTCTCTCCTTAGAATCTAAACTGTGAGGAGAAATACATGAGATCAGAGATGGTTGGAGCTGTTGTATTTTTGATGCCAGCAACATGAGAAGATTGTTTATTACTTCCATGGCCATGGCTAGTCCTTTGTGATACTTACAAAAGGCACCCAGCAAAGGGAACGGAGGCATCTTTGAGCAAAGGAAAAGTCACCCTCTATTTAGGCAGAGAAAACCCTGTGCAGAGAAGGCAAGGCTTGATGATCAAAGAGCGAGTGAAATCCACTCTAGTTTGCTTGCTCAGCTGGGTTCCTGGTTACTTTCATCCTCCTCTATCCCTGGAGTGGTCCTGCTTTCTGTCCTTCCTGAAGCCGAGTTGCTCAGATTTTCTATGTATTCTGTTACTATCCCACACCCTTCAACTTAAGTTGGCCAGAGGAGGTTTCTATCGCTTGCAGTCAAAGAACACTAAAAGATGCATGAGGGGAATATGGCTGAGACAGGGTTGAAGGCGCATCAGCCCCCACTGTGAATTCCTTAGCTGGGGCAGCCCTGAGTATTAGCAGTATAAGAAATATTTACAAAGCATCAGTGGCGCAGAAGATGATTAAACTCAATTCTCTAATTTTTTTCTCATAGATTAACACACATGCCTGCACCGGTGTGCATACACACACACAAACACACTCTGACATACACGCCCCACCCTCTTCAAGGAGAAAGAGGAGAAATCTCCTCCAGGTAACACATGCCCTGTCTCCCTATTAAGGGGACAGGTAACAGGGAGAGGGAAGGAGGGTATGAAAAGAAGCTGTGTCAGGTGCTTCATGTCAGCCCAGATGAGCCAAAATCTCTTAAGGTCCCTTCTTACTCTAGGACATAAAATTATTTCTTTCCATGATGAGGTAATTCTGATGGATTAATCAGATTCCCCTTCTCCTATGACACATTTGTGCTGCACTCTCTCAGGGCATTTTGGAAGCTCAATCTACATTAATTCAGAAAAGACTTTTTTCTTTTGTATCCATGCTTCTGCCTCTAACACCCTGTCTTTCTTTTCTATCTCCCTTTCCCCTTGACACGTAGTATAGCAGGAAGGACTGTGTGCAGCGTGTGGCTTTGGAGATGATCAGCTCTAGATCTGAATACCAATTTGCAGTTTACTAGCTGTATGACCCTAGGAAAATGATGTACCCTTATGAGGTTTTTTTTGTTTTTGTTTTTGTTTTTGTTTTTGTTTTTTTCATTTGTATAGGGGCGTAATATCTGCAGTGGATATTTACTGTCTTTGCCACCTAGTGTCTATTCCTCTTCTGTAACAGGAACCCACCCAATTTTTCTTGAAAATCCCCTCTGCTGACACACAGGCCTGGTATCAAAGGTAGGGGGCACTGATGCCACACACTTTCCAGAGGTGCACAATTGATCCAGGCTTGTCTTATTAGTCATGGGCATTGTGGTGGAATCTAAAAAAAAAAAAAAAAGATATAATGCACTTATTTACAAGACAGAAATAGATTTACAGACATAGAAAACAAACTTATGGTTAGAAAGGGAAGGGGGGAGGATAAATTAGGAATTTGGGATTAGCATACATACTACTAGATATAAAATAGATAAACAAGAACCTACTGTATAGCACAGGGGGTTATATTCAATATCTTGTAATAACCTATAATGCAAAAGAAGCTGAAAAAGACTAGACAGGTAGACAGAAATGTATAACCACTTTGCTGTACACCTGAAACTAACACAACATTGTAACTCAACTATACTTCATTAAAAAAAAAAAATAATGGCCATCGTGTCTCCCCAAACTGTGATTGGTTCATGGGTGATCATGTGACCCAATCTGTGCCAATAAAAATCAGGCCCAGGACTTGAATTCAAATTATTGAGAAAGTGAGATTTTTATTTCCTTTAGACTTAAGTCTGGAGCTGCTGAGAGCTACCAAATTGAGGAAGGCTGTCTCAGAGTGATTCCAAACAGGGGGAAGTAGAGCTGAGAGGGGAGAGAAACCAAGCCTGAGGACATCATTTGAGCTGTTCAATCCAGAAGGGCCTGACATCTGCAGCCTGGATGTGGACATTTTTAGTTGCAACGTCCCTCCCCAATGTTTTTTGTTTGTTTGTTAGCCCGTCAGGGTTATATTTGCATTTGAAAGAGTGATGATTATTTATTAGAGCTATTTACTTTGAAAGGTTTTGATAAGGATTAGAATTTTAAAAATGAACAATGTCCAGATATAAGGGAAGGTCAATAAATGGTGGCCTTGATTATTCTCATTGTTCTTGTTGTTGCTGGTATATTCACAGATGCCCCTGTGTCCTCACCTCCTTCCTCTCCTCCTAACCAAACTGCCCAGAGACTCTACTGACAGGTATTTCTAGCACTGAACAGAGTGGGGTGGAGGAGGCCCTAGGCTCCAGCCTCCTTTTGCTGTCACAGGGCTGACACCCCCTGCCCAGCTGCCCTAAGAACTTGATCTCTAGAGACCTGGAGCCTGAGGGACCACCTGAAGTGTAGGCCTCATATTTCCTCCGCCCAGACCCCTTGCCATATTCTGGACTGGGCACCTGGGAGGGTGGGCCTAGGGGTAGAAATAAATAGCTATTCTGAATCCACATCTTGGACATTTTTTTCTAGGAGGATGGAGGCAGCAGGAATCCAAAGGGAAAATGGGAGGGGGAGGGGTGTCTCTTGGAGGGGTCAGAGAGCACCCCCACACTGGGGCTGCTGGCAGAGCAGGGCCACCTTCCTGCTCACAGCCCCTGATACTGTGTGATCTGCTCATTAGCAAGGATGAAACAGGGGGAGTCCAAAAAGGAAAAAAGGAAGAAACAAAACAAAACTCTACCGTGAATAAACTAACAGATGGAGACTTAATTCAGTTTACATCCAATCCACCCTAGAATCAAGGACTTTGTTTGCCTAACAATGGAAACTGGGGATGGAGAAGGGTCCCTGCTGCAGAGGCTGAGGGGAGGATCCCAGATTCCCCTTCCCCACCCCGCCCCTATCTCTTTATGGGAACCAGATGGGTATTCTTATTTTAAAGCTCTTTTCCCTTGGGCTGGTCCTGAATGCATTCTCTGATCCAGAGACCAAGGTTCTTGGGGGAAATGAGGCTGGCATTGTGGGGAGGGGAGGGGCTGTGGGGTGCAGCAGCAGAGAGGGATGAAAGCCATGTGGCAGCTGAGGGAAAGGGTCAGGGTTGATGCTCCCCCCTCCCACATACACAGGCAGAATGAATCACAAGGCAAGTCAGCTGGGGAGCTGGTACTCAGAGTTCTGCCTGACTCCAAAGCCTGCATCCTTTCCACTCTATTTCCTGCTTCCAAATCCTGGACCCCACTGCCGCCCCCACCCTTGCTCTGCCACTGACTAGCTGTTTTGATCTTCATCAGTTGACTTTGAATCTCTGAGCAGTGAGATTCCTCTTTTGATAAATGGGAATAATAGCCAAGTGGACTCTGCTGCTGTTGCTGTGATGCACATGCCGGTGTGGGAATGTGGAGGTTTTGTTTAATCTTGGCAGTTCTGTCCAGGTTTTCACATTAGTGATGATCATGTTAGGGTCCCGGGTGTCAGGGACCTCCTTCCCACTGGGAAGCTGACAGATGGGGTGATGGCACAAAGAACAGCCATCAAGTGGGAAAAGAAGCACGATTTGATTCGACAACACGGCTGTGCCAAATGTTGGCAAAAACCGATTGGAGACCGTGGCTCAAGCCAAATCCTGAACCTGTGTCCTGGGACATGAATCACCTTTGTCCCGACCTACAGGGAGAGGGAAAGAGACTAGACCTGACTTGCCAGAGGGTATGGAGTATAGACCTGCCTCCATCTCCCAGGTGCAAAAAGAATCAGGGAGAACCAGAGTGGTCAAGCCGGTTTCTAGAAAGATCTAGGTGTGCATATAGGAGGAAAAACTTTTTCCCAATACTCTCTTAGGTTCTGTTGCTAAGCCTGATAATTAAGCTGACATAAGGCAGGCTAACAGAAGAAAAGCATACCCATCTTATTTAATATTTTTATAGCACAATGGAGACTTCATAGGAAAAACAAAAAAACGCATGCTCAGGACTGAAAGCGTATATACCCTTTTAACAAAGAATGACAAATTTATGGAGAAGGAGCAAGATGCAGAGACCTTGAGAATCAGAGACCTCAGCTCAGCTTGGATTAAGGACCAGGTGCTGTTGGAAGGTCTTGGGAACTGTTCACAGTCTTTCTTGCCAAAAGTGCATGGAAAGGGAAGGACAAGAAGGGGGTTGGGGAGACAGGCCTGGAATTCAGGTCCACCTGCCAAACAAGTGATAAACCAGTGCTGGTCAAATGGAAAGGCTGCCTGGTTGGACAACTTCCTTTGCCATTTCTTTTCAGTGGAAAGAAAATGAATATTAATTCTGCTCTTGGCTCTATGCTGAGCCCCTTGAAGTAAGTATGATTAGGTTTCCCCAATTTAGTGGGGAACGCTCAGGTGTTTCAGGGCAATTGCGTCTTCTCACAACTCAGGCTTTGAATTGCAAGCCTGGTGAGGTGAGAGCAAGCCAGGTGAAGTCCAAAGTCTGGGGCCTTTGCAGATGAGCAAAGAGGAACTTCAGGTCCCAGATGGTGTTGGACTGGTCTCCTGCATTCAGGACGGGCAAGCTTAGAACCTGAGTCATTTTAGGACTGGCTCAAAATTAGGTTTGCCAAATGCTAAAGAATGGTTCCCATGGATCCTTGGAAAAATTGAGCAATTTTACCAAGGAAGTGGGGAACTGCTAGGCAGAACCTCTCAAACTTTTAGTGAAATATTCCTGGTGGAGAATGAAAGAGTATCCTTAGACAGTCCTGGGATGGAGTCTGAAACTGCCTGCTTCAGACACAAAGTTATTTTTAACCTCATAGGGCATTGTACAAGATCTTGAGAAATTTGCATTCTTCCTGATAACATATGTTTGTTTTAATATATAAATAATGTTCTGAATCAGTGATCAGCCAGTAAAGCTGATAGAAGAGCAAAATATATTGTGTTTATGCTACAGCTTGAAGGCTTGGTGCCTACTCCCTGGGATTTGTTATTTTGAGAAGCACAACCCTTACACAATAGTATTCAACCCTTACACAGACCCCAGGATTCTAAGCTTTGTGGAGGCCGCCACTGCATCTTGCTGGCTGCCTGACTAGGTCATCCTCTCTCTGGGGACGAGAAAAGTGTGTGTGTACTCACACATCTCAGACTTCCTAGAGTTCTAGTAATTTGTCCTGGGTACTCCAGAGGCTTGCATGTGATGCCCCAACACCAGGCTGGGACATCCCTCTTTCAATGTGCAAAATAATAGAAAAGATATATGTGGTCTCTGCTCCTGGATTCTGGCACAGAACTCTCTTTTAAAACCCTTGGAGTTTCCTAAGTGATAAGAACACTAGGAACATCCCTTGTTCTGATACTTTGTCTTTGACCCTGTCCCTGACACAGAGCTCCAGAAGCCTTCATCATCCCCTAGGCAATGGGTGTTATCTTTTGTGCTAGTGAGCTGACTGTAGGTGGGCTTCTGGATGAGGCTTGGTCACCAGAAAGACCAAGCCATGAACAGAAGCTTGGCTTTTGCAGGCCTGCCCCCCACCCCACTCTCTTGGGAAGGGAGAATGGCAGAAAATAGAGGTAATGATTGATCACACCTAGGTGAGGAAACCTCTATAAACTCCCCAAAGTATGCGGCTTCAGGGAGCCTCTGCGTTGGTGGACACGTTTAGGTACTAAGAGAATGGTGCACCTGGAGAGGGCACCGAAGCTCCTTCCTGTCCCCACATATCTTGTCCTCTGCATCTCTTCCCTCTGCATGTTCATCTAAACCTTTTCCATATCCATTTATATGAAGCTGGTCAACATAAGTAAACCATTTTCCTGAGTTCTGTGAGCCACTCTAGCACATTAATCAAATCTGAGGATGGGGATCAGACCCTCTGATCTATTAACCAGCCAGTCAGAAGCACAGGTGACAACCTGGACCTGTGATTGGCATCTGAAGTGGAAGGGGGTCAGTCTTGTAGGACCAAGCCCTCAGCCTGTAGGGTCTGATGTCGTCTCCGGGTAGGTAGGGTCAGAATTGAGTTGAATATTAGGACACCCAGCCCACAGAGGAGAGAAGATAGAGAACTGATTCTTGTGGGAAAAGCCCTCTGCATCCTTGGTGACCAGAAGTGTCAAAAATGAAGTGTTCTGTGTGGGTAGTTAAAGGAACTCTCAGGAAGAAACACATAGTAGGGAAGTGCTGGGGTTTCCTTGCATAGGAAGGCAAGGGCTGAGTTCTCCATTGCATGGCAATACAGACAGAGTCACGGGCACTGAGAGGGCACTAAGACGGTTTCCGAGATGAACTCCAAGATGAAATCACAGTGGATTGTGATGACATGGCCACTTCTCTGCTAAGCCATGAATGCCACCCGTGTACCTCAGTAACCCATGGTAGGGGCAGGTAGAAGAGGAAGCAAGGCATAGGCTCGATGAAAATATATTATTTTTGGTTTCTAAAATCACCCCCCTTGTGTTATCTAAATGGACGTTTATTATGAGTTTCCATGGTTACCAGTAGACAAGGTAGGGGGAGAAAGGAGTGGAGTATAATCGAAAATGCTGACTTTCGTATCAAAAATCACATCTGGATATCCTCCCCCCCACTACCCTCCCCCAACTCCCACACATTTGGGGAGAGAGCCTAGAGGGCTAAGGATAAGAGTAAAGAAAAAGAGGTTTGCTTTGAGGCCACAATCCCTTCTGTCCACAGCTTACTAAAAATGTCCCAACTGTTTGCTCAAACTATGCTCTGGAAACCTGTGTCCCTGAAATGGCTGGGTTTGCGTCCTCCTGAGGATGCGCCATCCAAGAAGGGCCGGGCTGAATGTGCCGGCCCACATATATATTATCCAAGGCTCAGCCATGCTTGCATGGCTCTGAGGCGCTCAGAGACCCAGAGAGGAAGACCCAAGACCCTCAGGGTACACTTGCTTTGTCAGCTTGACGTCACTCGAGTAATTTCTGCTCTCCCTGTCATCCCCGGTCCTGCCTGGCCAGCTGGGAATGCAGTGTCTGTGCTGTGCTGCTCCTGTGCAGACAGCATTTAATTTCCGCCGCATGGGGCTGGGGAATCTGGCATAATGAGGTATAGATCTGTTTGGCCTGCACTGCAGGGAACCACCGCTACAGGAGGAATTCTGGCAGCCCTGTCACCTGGATAGTAACCCTGCCCTAAGCTCTGAAACCAATCACGGATGCTGTGGGAGGCCCTCATCCGCCTCCTCAGGCTCTGATACTACATCTTTTTCAAGTACGAGGGTGATGTGACATCATGAGCAGAATTTGGAATTTGGTCTCAGGTGGCCTGGATATAATTCGAGTGGTGGGTCCATACCCTGTGGGATGGTGGGCAGGAATAGTTGCACACATCTGGGACACGGGGGGCTGTGTCCAAGTAGTGCCAGTTTGAGGAACGTAGTCTGGGGAAAGGAGCTCAAGGTCCAGCTGTTTTTCGTTTTTTCCCATGCACCTGTTCCCTCCAGATCCTGACCTGACCACTGTGTCTCCAGGAAAGCTGATCCTGTGTAGCTGAGGAGAGTGGAGACCCCTCCTCTGTGAAATGCCCCAGAGAGAATCAGGGCTCCTCTACCCCCAGCATCGAGCATTTACTTGCAATTCTCTTTTACCGCACTGACTATAATTATTTGCTCGTTCATCTCTTCCTACCAACACTGAGCTTTGCAAGCACAAGGCTTGTGTTGTACTGAGTAACAGAAAATAATAGGAAGTCAATGAATGTTTGGTAAATGAAGGAATGAGCCAGGCTGAAAGAAATAGTTTGTGCTGATCTGAGAACCTGATGGTTCATCTTTGGCTTTCTGGGCACTTATTTCCCTCAACATTTTCACAGCTTTTCTTCCATAAGGAAGAGTGTGAATCTAGCAAGTCAGTCCATGCTGAGCAATAGAAAATGCATTGGGATCATTATGGTGATTCTTATATTTCTATAGAGGTCTTTACATTTTCAAATCACTCTCATGTTCGTGATCTTATTCCTATTAATAACACAGCAGAAAAAGACAAAAGGATGCTGAGATTCAGGAAGAAGGTAAGGGATTTTTCCAAGATCATGTAGGTAACTGGCAATGGAACCAGAATTAGAATTCTAACCTATTGGTTTCTGTTCAAATGCTCTTGAAGGGAAACTGTGATGTCATTTACCAAACAACACGTTTAAGAGGTTGTGAGGAGCAACCCACCAGTTGTGCAGGGGCAGACTCTTCATTCATTCACTTTTCATAACTATTGTCTACGTGACTCTCCAGGCCATGCAGTTCTGTAAGTGCTGAGAATATGGAGAGGGAATAGGGACATAGCCCTGACCTCAGGGAGCTTAGGCTTCAGAAGGGGAGACAGGGGAGAAGGAGGGGAAAGAACATTGGCTTAATGGAACTTGCATTTTCAAAGGTGACAGAGCTGTTTGAGGACAGGATTTAGAGTGTGGCCATAGAAGGGTTGGTTGAAGCTGATGTGGATGAATGATGTTGATGATGTCAAGGCATTTTGGAGATAAGACTTTGGATGGATAGTTGGTATAAGTGTGAAACAGATGGTGACAGGAGCTGAGAGCAAAAGATACTTTTGAGACAGCTAATAAAATCTGTAATGAAGGAAGGGAGTGAAAGACGGAGGATAATGCTGACAAAGATGAATAAAAGAGTGAAAGGATAGTGAACCAGATGACATAACTTTCAAAGAAAGAGGCCTTTTTGCAAGAAGCTGCGAAAAGAGGATTGGAAGGAAGCCACTGGACTGAATCAGTGTTATGGGCTATTTTTATCCCCCCCATAGGTTGAAGCCTTATCCACCGAAACAAGGGTATGGGGGTGGGAATTATTTGAGATGTAGTTAGGTTTACATAGGGTCATGATGGTGGAACCCCCATAATGAGAGGAAGAAGAGGAAGGGGGACCAGAGCTCTCTCTCCAAGTGCTCACACCAAGGAAAGGATGTATGAGCTCACAACGAGAAGGCTGCAACCCAAGAAGAGGGTTCTCACCAGATACCAGATCTGCCAGCATCTTGATCTTAGACTTCTGAGCCTCTAGAACTATAAGGAATAAATATCTGCTGTTTCAGCCACCAAGCCAATAGTATTTTGTCACAGCTGCCTGAGCTGACTAAGACAATTAGTAAATCTAGTCTGGTATATTTATTCAGGACTGGCTAAGGAAATAAACAAAGTCTTGAAACAGGTTTATTTCTCACTCACATTGCCTATCAAACCCTGGTCACTCAACAACAAGGAGAGGAAGGAGCTCCAGTCCAGGTGAGCGTCAAAGAACTCAGCTTGACAGGATCCTCTACATCTTGAAATCTATCATCTGGAACATGCAACCTCCACTGTCACCAGTACAAGGCAAGAGATGGCCAGAGTTGTGCGTTGATGCTTAAATGCCCCACATCCTTTCTACTCATAGTCTACTGGCCTATCCTAGTCAATGGCCCCACTCACCAGCAAAGGGGCTGGGGAGGTGGAGGAGCATGTGAATATTTGGTGAGCAATAAAAGTCTCTCTGCTATCCCTGTAGAAGACTCCTCACTACCATATTCATTTATTCAATAAATATTTGAGTGTGCATTTGTATCCTTAGCTAGATGCTGATAATACAAAGATGAAGAAGTGGTTGTAGCTCTTGTGTAGAGAGCTTTTGTCAAATGCCTTCTTGTTCTCCTGGTGCCTGACCCTGAGCCCTCTTTGACTATCTCCTTCCTGATTAGACTCTGCTCTGTGACTCCTGTTAAGCTCTCCTGCCTCTTAGACTCAGCTTTTGAAATGAAATCTCTTCTAGACTCCACGTTACATTAGGTGGAAAAGGTATCCTTCTGGTTCTATGAGTCATATCTTTTCCACTCTTTCAGCTTCAGGGATGTTGAAATGAGTAGTCTGGGCCTGCTATTTTTCCACTGATGAAGGATGGGACTCAGACCAACCTCCAACCAGATAGTGACCAGAGCAGGAGCTTCTCCCGTCTTCTCAGATGCCTGGTGGTAGATGGGACCTGGTGAGCCAGGGGTGGCTGCATTTCAGGCTCTCTACCTCTAGGAGCATAACATGATTCCAAGAACCATAATTGAAAATCTATTAACTCTGGAAACCAGTAATGCACATAAACCTCCCCAGCCCTGGCCATCCTGCAATGAGCATTCCCCCTGCGTTATTCCTATAAATCACCGGAGATAGGCTGGGGACCGATCGATGAGAAAAAAATTATGCCACAGCATTAGATTTCATCATACACAACTTCAGCTATTACTTTTCTGTCCTGTGGTATGAGGAATCATGAGAATTAATAGTCTTCCTCTTCTCCAGCGATGGGTTTATGACGCAGTGTTACCTACACTCTATTTCTTCCTTAAAACCATCAATTAATTTGGGGCACTTACAACAACTCAGTCACTTCCTGAAATTAGCAAGCTCTCTACCCCCACCCTCAGAGAGTCTTAATGGGATTTTTAAATAATGACATTCTTTCCCAGTTTTGGCTCCTTCTAATGCCTGTTACAGAATAAGTTTCTGTCTCATTCGACTCCTCCCTCTGACCTTCTCGCTAGACTTTTCTCAGCTCCAGATTTCAAAGGAGGTCTCTAGTACTCAACACAAGTCTGTCTCTTCTCTGCAGATGGTCAGGAGGAGCAAATATAAACTCAAGGTGATTTCACAGTCACCATCCTTCTCTGGTTCTGGTACCCATTTCCTGGCTCTTAGGAAGTCCACACCGAGATCCAGCTCCTTTGAAAACAAAACAGAAGAGCGAATGGGCATGGGGATAGCCCCCTAGGCAAATCCCAGTACCTGAGTGACTACAGTGTGCATAGGTCAGCTGGGCAAATGGTAGTGGCGGACTAGGTGTCTCAAGAAATGGAGGTGATGCAGGGAGACTAGAGGCTGGTCCTTAGTGTCTCTCAGACAATCAGAAAACATCTGTTGAGAATCTTCTATGTGCAAAACATTGTGCTGGACATTTTTTTCTTTTTTTTCTTTTTTTGGTCTTTTTCCCTTTTCTAAGGGCCGCTTCCTGTGGCATATGGAGGTTCCCAGGCTAGGGGTCCAATTGGAGCTGTAGCCACTGGCCTACACCACAGCCACAGCAATGCGGGATCCAAGCCACATCTGCAACCTCAGCTCATGGCAATGCCGGATCGCTAACCCACTGAGCAAGGCCAGGGGTCGAACCCGCAACCTCATGGTTCCTAGTCAGATTCATTAACCACTGTGCCATGATGGGAACTCCTGGACATTTTTTTTTTAACTTTTATCTTATTTGTATATGAAGCCCAGATTATCTGGGAGAGAAGCAAGAAATCCTGTCCAAGATCCACGCATCCTTTTCCAATTGTCATTCCTTGGTTAGTTTTTAGTAGGTTCATGGGAAGGGAAATCATCCTCTGGAGTCATTCATTCATTTGTTCATATATTCACTAAATATAATCAATGAGTGTTATGTGGAAGGTAGGGCTTGGGTTGATGTAAGGCATGTAAAGATGGCAAAAACATAATCCCATTCCTGAGGTACTTGCAATCTCATATGAAAAGTAAGACTCCTGGACAGGTATCTCACAACTGAAGGCAATATGAAATAAGTGCTTGGTGACTGGTGTAAAGAGGTCTTTCTTGGTGGAAGAGGTAAGAAGAGAGAACTTCTCTAGCTGGCTTGGGTTCTGTGAACTTTTGCACAAACTAGAACCCCATCTCCACCTTCCAATCCTACTCAACTTGGAGTCTGGACCACCAGGCCCGAGAGCACAAGTCCAAATGACTGAACAGCTGGACAAGTGCCCTGGGGGCTCCTAGAGGCTGCTACCTTCTTCTGAGATTTCTCCACTTCACAAAGCATCCAGGGCGGCAGGGCGACCTGCTGTGTTATCATGAGCTGCTACCCGCAAGAGGGCTGAATTGTTGAGGTGAGCCCTCTTTCCCCGGAATTTTTGGTCTTGGGCCTGAGACAGCAGAAATTCTCTCTTCGGAGGGCTGGACCATAAGATGCATATTTTGAGAACTGCCAGGAGCCACATTTCCTATGACTGGACCAGAGAAGTGACAGGAGTAAGGCAGCTTGCAGAGAGAAGAAAGAAGGAAGCAGAGGCCAGAAAAGACGAGTTATGTGAGATGCAGACAGTCCCATCTCAAGGGAATCTGATGGCTATAGTCATTCCTAAACGCCAGCAGAATTCATGCCCTTAGGTCCCAGGAGACATCGCAGTGTTCATACATTAAATCCTTTATTTTGCTTCAACCAGCTTGAGTTGGGTTGAGCCTCTGTCACTTTTATTACGGAGTGTTAAATTGATCAAAGCAAGCTAGGCTACATGCAGAATTTACCAAAGAACTAGCTGGAGGTCCATGTTCACAACTCTCAAAATCCCTCACCCACAATAAGGTGCAGCTTCTTTGGGAGGGACACACCTGGAGCCGTGAGGGAGGAAGAGGACACCAGCCAGATCAGCCAAATCAACCCTGGCGATCAGTGGGGTGATAGGTGTCATGGCCAGATGGCCCTCATCTCCCCACTAACTCTCTTAATCTCAAGCCCAAACTGTTTGATGCAAAGCCATCAGGGAGTCCAGTTCCCTGGAGCTGGCTCGGAGCAGCCCTCCCATCCCCCCAGGCCTGGCTGTAAAAGTGGGCTCAGGCTCCAAGCTGCGCGTGTGAATATAACACAAATATTTATCCTGCCCATAAAGTCCCATGACAAGCAGCCCAGTGTAGCCAGCCCCCGTGGTCTTGTGAGGTGACGACTGGCTGTAGCAGTCACCTCCGTGCTCTGGGGCCTCACCCGATGTAGCCCAGGGTAGAATGGATCCGGCTGTAGAGGAGAATTTGCTACAACTGCAAAGGGCAGGGTCTACTTCAGGCCTGTGAGGGCTGTATTTCTTACTGACTCCTTGTCAAAAAGCGAAATCAGTACCAGGCCAACCAGGAGGTTTCCAGGGATATAAACCACGGGGCTGGGACGGAGTGAGGGGTGGGGGGCTCTGCCACGTGATCAGCAGAGCAGAGCCCTCTGGGAACCCCTGATCATCGCTGAAGTTACTGCTCACCATGCTGGGGGTAAAAGCAGAAACCTTATACTGTTCACTCCTGTTTCGATCACTGCTTATAACAGGGATTCTCGAGAGAGTGCTGGCTCCCTAGGGTAGGGGTAGGGTGTGGGAGGTGGGGGGAGGTGGGGTGGGGTGGGGGAGGTGCAACGGGTATGGGTGGTGGAGGTGGGGGCGCGGCCTCCCGGCACACACACCTCAGATGTGACCTGCGCAGGGGTTGGGGAAGGAGCCCACACCTTCTCCAACAGGGGCTGCTGCGTGGGGCAGGATTCTCTACTGGCTTCTATGGCCACCCTTCCTGACTTCAGCCCAACACAGGGATAGAGGGGGGTTTTAATCAGGACCAGCTTTAAAGAGGTGAATGGTCTCTAGCTCTCTTGGCTACTCTCAGGGACCACCACTAGGCAAACCCCCCTCATTTAACCATTCTCCCAGGTTGCCTGAAGCACCCCGCCCCCAACCCAGCCTTAAATCCAGAGTCCGGAGGCAGTGGCAACACCTCACTCACTGTGAGTTGTCAGATCATTTTTCTCTTTCATGTACTCATTCAGCAGACACTTGCGAGCACCCACTGGGGGTCATGGCCTAAGAGCCAGTGCTCAGCAGGGAATGGCCGGGGAGGAGGGAGGGCAGAGAGGCCCTAGGCTTTGGGCGCCTGCAGAGCCAGAAGCTGCTGCTACCTAAGGGCTCAGAGGAGGGAGGCCGACACTATTTCCTCACCCTGAGTGGGGCTGATGGGGAGGCGCCCTGGTTTCCTCTGCAGGAGAGGGAGGGGCTCCCAGTGGTGCCCCAAGCTTTCAGCCCTTTGGCTCGTCCCAGACCCCTGCTTGGCGCTCATCCCGCAGCACTTGGGACTGAGACAATGTCCATAGAGACAGGACCTTGTGTGGGATGGAGAGGATCCTAGAGAGGGGTTCCATCCCTGTATTCTTGTTCTGAGACCCCCAAGTTCCCCCTCTCGCAGCACCCCTACCGGAGGTTCCGGAACAAAACGGAGGAGAATTGGGGCGGGGGGAGGGGGGATCTCCCAGCCCACACTGCTGTGACTTGGGCCAGTCCCCTTTCTCAGGGGAACCAAGGTCAGGAACCTCTTCGAGCCAACGCCCCCTCCCAGGGCAGATGCTACCAGAGTTGATTTGTTATTAATGATGTTCTAAAAGCAGCAGGTTTGTGGCTGGGGGAAATCAATGGGCCCGAAATGTGACAAAAGGGGAAATACTCTACAGCATCTGAGTGTCTAAATTATTGATGCTTTCAGACGCCAGCGCTGAGCTGCCACACACACAAAACACTCTCTCTTCCCGCCCTCCTCCCCCGGCCCCATTTGGAACACAGGGAAGCTTGCCTTGAAAACAGGTATGATTCCAGGGCCCGGCCAGGGAAGCCTCTGGACCAGAGGAGGGAGGGGTTAGCGGGTGTGAGGGTGTCCAGTCGCTGGCTCTGGGAGGCCCCCAGGCTGGCCTGAGAGAATCGCTGGCTCTGTGATCTGGAGCCCACACCCCTCTGATATCCATGTCTGCTGCTCTGACAGCCCAGGGCCCCCTGCAGAGTCCACTTTCTTTACTATATTTTGAGGGGCTTCAGATTTCTGGAGCATCACTGATATTTCCATGGGGGAGGGAAGAAGAAAAATCCTCAGCTAAAAATCCTCAAACAACAAAAAAACCAAACCGTGTTTCTTTTCATCTAGAAACCATTATCTCTTCAATTCCCGCTTTAAGAGTCAGAGCTAACATAGGATGCTAATAGTTTCTGAAGGATATATGGATTTATTTCTAACATCTGCTGTGCTCTGAAAATCATTTGTCCACCGGCTCTAGAAACAACCATGTCGCTGGGTTGTCCCCTGCCCCCACTCCCTTCTCTTGCTTCTCAAGTCTCTATTTTCACCAGCTAGTGCTACTGTTCATAGCTCTGTAAATAATCTCATTGCCACATAAATGCTGACTCCCTCTAAGAAGATCTGGCAAATCCTGATTATGAATTCCTGTCCCTACTTCCAACGGGTTTGCTCACCCCACTGCCTGGTCCCTGCTGGGTGGAAATGCATAGAGGAAGCTCAGTTACAGGCTGACAGGTTTAGCAAATGAATGAACACATTTCCTGTCCACAGGGTAGAATTTCACTTGGAAATCATCCCTGGCCTCAGCCAGGGCATAGGGTCCATGTCCCATTTCGGGCCACTTCAAGGCAGCAGAAGGAACAGCTGTTGAGCAGATGCAATGCTACTTGCTGTCAGCACCTTGCCTCAGCCACCTAACCCTTTCCCTGCCAGGTCATTGCTCTGGGCTGCTGTCGGGTGCCATCCTGCTGGCTTGGCGTCCCTGGATTTTAACTATTTCTTCAGCAGTATATTCCAAAGGCACTTGAGCTCCAAGCATCTGCTGGAATGAATGGATGCCAACACCCAGTGCTCATGCCTTTAGGATCCTCTCTCTTTTTTAACATTTTATTGAAGTACTGTTGATTTACAGTGCTGTGTTAGTTTCAGGTATACAGCAAAGTGATTCAGTTATATATATACCGAATATATATATGTATACACATACACATATCTGTGTATGTATATGTGTATACACATACACATATCTGTGTATGTATATGTGTATACACATACACGCATTTATGTATGCATGTGTGTATATATATATATTTTTCAGATTCTTTTCCCATATAGGTTATTACAAAATATTGGGTATAGTTCCCTGTGCTCTACAATAAGTCCTTGTTTATTTTATATATAGCTGTGTGTATGTATTAATCCCAAACTCTTCATTTATCCTTCCCCCTCATGTTTCCCCTTTGGTAACCGTCAGTTTGATTTTGAAATCTGTGAGTCTGTTTCTGTTTTGTAAATAAGTTCACTTGCATCATTTTTAAAATTAGATTCCACATCTAAATGATAATGTATAATATTTTTCTTTCTCCGTCTGGCTTACTTCACTTCATATGAAAATCTCCAGGGCCATCCATGTTGCTGCAAATGGCATTATTTCCTTCTTTTTTATGACCAAGTAGTATTCCATTGTGCACATGTACTATATCTTCATTATCCATTCCTCTACTGATGGATATTTAGGTTGCCTCCATGTCTTGCCTGTTGTAAATAGCGCTGCAATGAACGTCCGGGTGTACTTATCTTTTTGAATTATGGTTTTCTCTGAATAAAAGCCCAGGAGTGTGATTGCTGGATCATATGATAGTTCTATTTTGTTGGTGGGAAGGTAAATGGGTACAACTGCTATGGAGAGTAGTATGGAATGTCCTTAAACAAAAAATAGAACCTCCATATGATCCTTCAGGATCTCTTTCTTGGCCTTCCAGGAAGAGTGATCACAGAGAAGCTGGCCTAGGGCACCTGAGGGCGAGGCCCACAGGCCCACTGGCAGATGGCCAGTGAACAGGGAGCCTGAAGGTGCTGCAAGGAAGGGGCTGAGGAGGAGCTGGGAGGTGAGGGAGGAGCCACAGTCTCCAGAGGAGTTTCCCGGATCCAAGGGAAGGGCTCCCCAGGCCCAGGTAGGAGAGCAGACGGAGGTGGGGCCAGAGAAGCCAGGTCTCCTGGCTGGGGACCTGCTAGCTTTCTGGGCTTACCTGCTGCTCTCCTTGCCTTCTGGGAATGCTAAGCCTCTGTCTTTGTCACCTCGGATCACCTTTCAGTGAAGCAAGGAGCCAAGAGAGCCACAGGTACTAGCTTCCAACCAGACTGGAGACTTTTTCAGCTCTGGCAGTTTCCCCAGGCACTTCAGGTGAGAGGAGAGAGCAGGATGGAGGAAAGGCAGCATTTCTGTTTCTCAAGGCAAGAGCACTGTGCCCTGCACAGAGTCTCATGTCCACCAGCCATGACCTCAGCCGGTGAGGTAGCTGCCTGGAGGGGGCTTTGCCAGTGCCCCCCTCCCCCTGTGGCTCCCCAGCACTAAGCACAGCCTTGCATCACCGTGCACCCTGGCGGTTTTCTGCTAGAGAAACTGCTGCCGCATGGCTGGGTCTCAGATGCCCTTAGGGATGCTCTGGCTTTTGTGAACAATACTGCAATTTGCCTGTAAACTGCCAAAGTGGCAGCTTCCCTGACGCCCTGCATCACGCCTTTCAGCGCAGCATCAACAGTGAAAAGAACACGGGCTCCTACCCAGCCCCTGGCAGCCCCCTCTTGCTGCGCCTGTCCTAAGACGCTTCCTTAAGAGCCATGGCAAGAGCTTCCTGGGGCACTGGGGGCCTGGCCCAACCACACAAAAATCTTGTCTGATGAATCTGCTTAGTGACAGACTCTGGCTGGTTAGATGGGTCAGGGCACAAGCCCTCTTCCCCTGGAAGCAAAGAGGAAGGGGCTCCAGGAGGGAATGGTAGGGAGGGGCAACGGTGTTTCTTTTGCAGAAGCAGGGGCTGTAGTGCAGCCTAAGACCTAAGACTGCCTTGGACCTGGCCCCCTCCCTGCTTACATCATGTGACTTGGGGAAAGAGTCTCAGCATCTCTGAAATCTGTTTTTCTCACTATAAAACTGGAATGATAAACCCTTCCTCATATACTGGTGAAGATTAAAGATAATGTGTCTAGTACATAATGGATTTTCAATAAACGTTAATTTACCTTTCTGTCCCTCCCAACCCGATGTGGTGATTCTAAGTGGGGTAACGATATTCAATCAATAGTCTTCCCTCCAATCAGAAGCCTTTCACCTGCACTAGGTCTTTAAACAACCATTAGGAGTCACCTCGCCAGCCATCTGTTCCTGCTTGATTGCTGAGCATTCTATTTCTTGAGGTGGCTTTGGAGCCTCTGCTTGAATACCTCTAGGGACAGTGAGCTCATTAGCTCCCAAGATAGCCCATTATTTTTAGAGCCAGCTGCCTGTTTGAAAGTTCTTTCCATAGAGCTTCAATCCACTTACCTGTAATTTTCACCTGTTGGTGTCAATGCCCCCTCTAGAACCACTTGGACAGATTCGATTCTGATCCCTCCCCTGCTTGGCACAGCGAGGGTCCCATAGAAAGCCCAGACCACCCCTGTGAGAAGTCACAGGTCAGGATGACAGAGGGGCAAGGCTAGGAAGTTGCAGGTTTGCTGTGTGCATTTTGGAGTGTCTGCAGGGTATGGAGCCAGGGCCCTCAGTGGGGCTCAGCTCCCAAAGAGGTTTGCCCATCACAAGGCTCCCTCAGAATCTGGAGGAGAGGTAGGTTGGTCCACCTGTCCTGAGTTCCCAAGGGGGCTGCTTGCAGGGGATGCAGTGAATGGCCTCGCATGGTGCGGAACTTCCTGCTTGGGGGCCAAGGGTCCCACGAGCCATGGGCACAGGATGGCCCTACAGCAGCAGCCTGGCAGGTCCTGCCTCCTTTGCAGTGCTGGGGCTCGGGCTCCCTGCCCTACCTGACTACATGGCCAGCCAATAGTGCTCAGAATTATATTAGGGAAGTGGACTTTATTTGACAATGCAACCAGGTTTGGGCTCTGTGCATGCCAGCCAAGTGCTTGGCAGCGGGGCCACTCTACTTGGATCCTCTAGAAAGATGAGTACTTGGGGTGGGAGCCCTGGGGTGGGGCAGGGTGGTGGCTGAGCCCAGGAGCACAGGTTTCCCCTGGGAGAGCAGCAGAGCTAGAGCCGTGGGAAGCGAGTGGGAAAGCACTCACTGTAACGGGAGCTCACCCTCCGGGGCCAAGGTCCTGCAAGAAGGCCAGAGGAAGATGGCACCGTTTGGCTGAGAGGCGGCGGCAGGCACCCATGCCCTGTTTCTAGCCAGCCCATCCCCAGAGCAGAAGGCGGCTAGGACAGTCGGGGCTGGTGAGCCTGCAGGGTGGCCAACTCTGAGGAGGAGCCTCTGTGACGGGCAGGGGACTGTTGCAGCTCGGAGTTGCTGGGTTTCCGGGCCTCTGCACCTCACCTACGGCTGCGCTGACCCTCACCCCCAGCGGCTGGCAGTTAGCCCGTGGCAACTGTCCCTTTAAGGTGACACTGCCCCTGGAGGCAGTCTCCGGCCTCTCTGTGCAGGGGTGGGCACCCTCACCACCTAGAAATGTCAGTTCTCTCCTACTGGGATGTCCTCTGCCCCACCCTCTTTCTATTTGGGGGAATTTGTGTCTGGGGGGGTCTGCCCTTCTCTCTGAGGTGGGGGGCACTCTCTGTCCCAGGCCTATGTCTCAGGGCCTTTTGCCCAGAAGCCCCTAAGGAGCCCCTCGTTCTTACTCTCTGCGTGGAACAGTGGTGTGTTTTAAGGAATCAAAACTCCTCTTGTCACCAGTGTATTTCCTTAGGCCCACCAGCCGCAGGTGCTGAAATGCCCCCATTCCAGCCATGTGTCTTTGTTAGGAATGAGTTTTCTTTAGAAAGACCCTGTCAAAATGCAAATGTTACCGGGAGAGGGTAACACATTAACTTATTACCACCCAGTATCACTTCAGTGCCACGTATCAGCTTCCCAGCTGAGAACAGGGCCTGGGGGAGAGAGGAGAATGCAGAACAGGTAAGCTTTGAAGAGGGAAGGGCCTGGGAGGGGGGAAAGGGGAGCCTGGGCAGGATGAGGGCAGAGCCTGGCCAGGCAGGAAAGGGGAGGGTGACACTAGGGCAAAAAGCCAGCATGGTCTGTTATGGGGCCATCCGCGGGGCTGCTTCCCCAGGCCCCAGGGTGACCTCATTTTTAAGAAGGGGCAGCCTTGGACAGACATAGTCCCTTCTAGATTATAAAGGAAAAGAAAGAGCTCTGTGGATGAGTCAGACATGATAACATTTCTTTTTGCCATACGTTCTTTTCTTTGCTAACCCTTTGTTCCTCCGCTACTGTGAATATGAAGCTGTAACGCCTGAAGACACACTGACAGAGAGGAAGAGGAGACAGACACTGCAGGGCAGGAAAAGGCAGGCTGAAATTAAATCTCAGGTCATTCCTCCAAGAGCATAGTCCACACAGACAGCAGATAAGAGACCACTTGCAGCCTTAGGCGATTTTCCTAGCAAACCCCCATGGGGACAGCTGCAAAGGTCTTCTCTCTTCTGGCCTCTAACAGCCACGCCAAATAGGCATTTTGTGTTTATCTTGCAAAGAAAAGAAACACCATAACATCCATCCAAGGAAAGGAAGCCCTGTACCCACAGGCATGCTGCAGAGTGCAGGGCGTGGAGATGGAAAGGCGGGAGCAGAGAAAATGGGGCAGCCCTCGGGTGAGGGTGAGAAGATGCTGGAGATGAGATCATCCGATGGGAGGACAATTCAAGGAAGAAGAGCTGAGGATGGGGACGAGGCAGGGTCAGCTGCAGTTTGATACTTGTCATCCGCCTCTACATGGATTAAATCATGAGCCACTGTAGCTGCCCACTTGCAGCGCCCCCTGAGCAGATCTCAGAGTGGAGACCAGGAGTGAGGCACTCTGCTCCCAGAAAACTGGAAAAACAGGTCTTCAGGTAGATATTTTTAGGAGAAGATTTTGAGCCCCAATTCTGGCATCTCCTCACATCTCGAAAAACACTGCAATCCTTCCTGATGACTGACGTCTGTGACGAGGCGCGACCTTCACAGGACCAGCAGCAAACTTCTGTAAAAGCTGTGCACGGCTGCATGCACCTCCTCTTCACCAAAATCACAGATATCCTGATATATTTGTCACATATATCCTGATGTTGCCCCTTTCCCCTTTGGGGTGTATTTTGGTCAAGGTCATCTGTGAGGGCAGCCACTCCCCAGGGTGAGCCACTGAGCCCCGAGGGAACTCAGGAGAGAAACAGAATACCGGCTCTGTAGCTGAGGTGCCTGCTGAAGGAGTGATTCCACTAAGCCCGGACCGTTGCATCTTGACGTAGAAATGCGCCGAATTCCTTACCTTGAGATCTGGTTTGCTGTAAATCCACGTGCCCTTTTTTGAAAAAGCTCCTGTATTTCTTAGCTCCCCCCTCGCCTCCTCAGAGCAGTTTTGCAGGGCTACCTGAGATGCTGTCTCCCAGGCTCAAGTCCTAATTTTGCCCCAACTAAAACTTAACTCACAGTTTTCAGGTTGTGTGTTTTCTTTTTTGTTTTTTTTTTTAAATCGACACCAGAGAGGAGTTACAGCAAGAGTCTTAACCATGATTCCCTGAGGATTGGAAGCAGCTGGCAGAGGGCTTGACTGGGTGGCTAATGTTTTTGTGAATATTTTTGGTGGTGGGGGGGGTCATAAACACCCTTCTTTATCTCCAGCAAACATTCAGTAAAATCTGACACACACACGGAAGATGGAGCGAGTGGAGGGTATTTGAAAATCCTGTGTGGGGGCTGAATCCCATGTCTTGGTTGATGTGTCATAAGAAGGCGGCAGTCAGTGTGGTCAGCAGGATGGCCAAGGACTAAAGTAATTCAGAGGGGACACGGTCAGGGGTGACCAAGAGAAAATAAGCCACCTGCGAACTTGAAGAAATCATGGGTGACTTTTGACTTCCACAGGCCGACGAGGTGATGGGCCCACACTGACTCTAAAACCATGTCTCCAGGTCCGATGAGACCCCCACAAACAGTGTGGAGTGGGGTAACATTTGGGGAAATTGGCTGATGTGTTTTCCCAGGCATTTCTCCCTCGTGTTGAGGGAATGGTGATAAACCAGAAGGCAAGTCTTGTATTTTGTGTTTCAAAAGCCCAGCCCTCGAAGCAGGACAGAGAGAACCCAGAACAAAAATCAGAAGATTTGGAGCAATATGCGGTCCATCAGGGCCAGGGTATCCCCAGCCCAGGGAAACAAGATGCATCCCCCTGGGCCAGAGGATGGAGGATGGAGAGACCCGGGCAGCAGGAGAGCGCTTCCCAGTGTGCTTGGAGAAAGGCGCTGGCTCCCTGCCATGCTCTCCAGGCTGTGTCCAGAGATGGGCTTGGGTAATTCACAGAATTCCAATGTGAGGGTCCAGGGGCACAGTACTGGTGTCCCTTCCCCAGTGAGAGGAAAGCAGCAATTTCCATAGTCCCAGGGTGCCTTGCCCAGCATGGGCACAGAAGACCCTTCTGTGGAGCATCTAGGCATATGGGCAGGGTCCTTGCAAAGAATGCCTGGCTTGCAGCTGACAGCTGTGGACACGTGGCTCAGAAAAGCCCAGGAGCCTGGAATGGCTCTGTGACTGGGAAGAGGAGGACCCAGTGGTGACCTGTGTGGCCCCAGGGCTGCAGCCCGGACTGGACCGGGAGACGGGTGGATGCCAGCGTGGCAAGAGAGGACCATGAGAAATGGAATCACCACCCTTCCTCCACCCCATGCCAGGGCACCGGGCGGCCCCTACCCAGAGCAGAGGCAATCTCCCACCAAGTGAAAAATGGGAGCCCTGGAATTAACTGGAAATTAGTTTCCTGCCCCAGAATGCAAACTCGCAATCAAAAATCATTTTAGTTATGGCCAAAGTAGTTATGTTTCCTGTACACATTCTTCTGTGTGAGCTGAGGTTCTGAACCTCAACCACGTTTGGCTCAGGGAGTTTGGGGGTCTCAGCCCAGCTGTGGGGCATCTCAGCCCAGCTGTGGGGCATGCAAGAAGCTCAGGGATGAGGCAAGAGGGGGTCCCCTAGGGGATGACCTCCCTGTGCCATGGTTCCCCAGAGCAGGTGAACAGAGGGAGGAGGGCGGGGGGCCACTTCCTCCGAGGCTGACCTCAAAGCTGTGTGCTGGGACTAGAGGACCTGGCGGCCTTCTCTCTCCTCCCTGCAGAAACTTGCCCTTTCTCCCCTAGAGTCACACTCTCTCAGCAGAAAGGATGAAAAGGATACACCCTGGATGCTGGGATTCCACGGGAGAGCCTGACCGCCCCCCTCTGGGCTGGAGGGGGAGTGACTCACTGGCAGGAAAATGGCCAAAGAAAAACAATGACGAGGCAGCCAGAGCCACCCAAGTGTCAGCAGAGAGAACACTGCCCACGCCTGATCCCCGGGGAGGCCTCCAACAGACATCCCAAGGTCAAGCTGTGAAACCCAGCTGCCTGCTGTTCAGGCAGGGGGCCCCGCCCACTGGCAATGAGTGAGGGGACCTGAGAGCCTCCTGGAAATTCACAAGGTGGGTCCCTGCTTCCGTAGGTCACCGCCGCTTCCCCACCCCCTCCTCCTGATCTGTAGGAAAGACTTTGCTCAGATCTCCAAGGAGGCGGGATTCCCAGCCTCGCACTACCTGCTCCTTGCCTGGCTGGATTCTCTTTGTACTTTTTCTCTGGTGCGTGGGTGCCACTTATCTAGCAAGAATTAACCGCTTCACAGCCTTACACTCCTTTTCTGGGCTTCTCTTGTTTTCCTTTGTCTGCCCTTGAGTCTCTGAGGTTGGGCTGCCTCCACTCAAGGTTGCGAGGAGATTTCCACAAGGTGCTTCCTGGGGACTTTCAGGCATGAGGGTGCATTGGAGTGTTTTAGTGTCTGCACCCCCACTAGAAAATTCACCTCAACCTCCCAGGGGTGGAGGAGGCAAGGAGGGGGTGGACTGAGAAGTAGATGGCTCAAGCTTTGCACCAGACTAAAAGGAATCCCACCACCCCAGAGTTTCCACCTACAGAGGTCAGCCATTAATCACCTTCTGGAAGCCTGTTGCAAGGTTTGTAATAGAAATGCTCTGTTGTCATGGTAACCCTCCCAGGTTGGCCAGGCCTGGCCGCTAGGCCTGCCTGGCTCTTCTGGGTTTCAGGTTTATTTACAGGCTGCAGCCTGGTAGGTCTCAAGAGCAGCTTCTTGTAATCTGGGGCCCAAGGGGAAGGTTTCGAGTGACCTTGGCCTCAACTAGTCCTTCCTCCACAATGTGATTCCAAATCTGGCTCATGCCCATGGACGGCACGTGCCCACTGACTTGTGCATTTGCATACTTGCCTCTTTGGATGCTTGTATACTTGCAGATTTGTATATTTGAAAAATCCTGGGCTTTGGAGCAGACATACGTAAGTCTGAATACTGACTGCCAGGTGATAGCTGTGTGTCTTTGGGCAAGTTCCTAAGATCTCTGATCTTCAGATTTTACCTCTCGCAGCAGGGGTAATAATACCTCCTTCACAGTGTAATTGTTAGACTTCAAGTGATAATTATGTAATGTGGGAGTGGCAGGCTTTTTCAAAAAAGGGCCAGCCGGTAAATATCTTAGGTTTAACAGGCTACAGGGGCTCTGTTGCAGCTATTCAACTCTGCCCTTTGACCACAGAGGCCACCAGAGCCATCGTAAGTAAAGAGTGTGGCCGTGTCTAAAATGCTTCAGAGTCTGTCCCTGGTTGGGCTGAGCAGGGGCTGGATCTGAATAAATGATTTGCATTGGCCACTGTGAGCAGGGGCTCTGGCAAAGGACAGCAATGTGGTGACCCGCTGAGGCTGGGATGAGGACTTCAGACTGGCTTCCGAGTCAGGCTGTGCGTCAGGCGCTACGGGGCCCCGAGCGTCCCTGGGGAGGTGCTCAAGCAGCCAGGGCACCTGTGTACTGAGCTGGGATTTATTAAGGCTCTTAGCCCAGACCTTCCTCGCAGAAGTTTGCTGGGAATGAGAGAAGGAAATGGGTACCTAGCCCCCTTGCTGCCCTCTGGCTTCTGCCAGCTCTGGGCAGTGGCGTTTCCTGGACCCTCAAACAGCGAAGGGGTTTCGGAGCCGTTTTTCATTCTGTCCTCACTGATTCCAGCCAGTGGGTAGGGCTGTGCTAAACTGTTTGCCTGAAAGGTGCTCAGCCTCGCTGAGGGGTGAGCAGGCCTCAGCCATCAGTCCCTCTCGTTAGACAGGAGCCCAGGTCCTTGGATCCAGAAAGTGTGGGCTGTGGGGTATCCGTCCTTCTAGAGGGCTGGGTCACTGCAGCTCGGCAAGCACTGTGACCTGCTTTCAGAACTCCGGCTGGTGACTTCCCAAGCTGGAGGCCTACGGATCAGGCCTTTTGGTGTCAAGGGACCATGAGGGGGGAAGAGCTTGGTGCTGGTCTGGATGAGCCACCACAAGACCACAAGGAAGGATGTTCCCATCTTGGGCCTCAGTTTGCCTCTCTGTAAAATCGGTTCATCCCTCCTGCTCTGCCAGCCTCTATGAGGCCGAGTAGCGGTGGGGAGCAGGCTGGCTGCAGGGATCTGTGGGAACAGGCGGTGCACGACTCTCAGAAGGTTCTATTTCTGTGCTGTATGTGGATGACACGGTGTTTTCTCCTGACAAGAGCCCAACAGCCATTCCTTCCTGCTCTTCCCCGTGGCATTGCTGTGGGGGGTGGGTGGGTATTTCCACTTCTCACTGACAGCTTTCTGTGCCACGGGGCGCTTTCTTCAGCTCCTAATACCAACGCTTTACATGTGCACAGCACTTCACAGTTTACAAGCAACGTCGCAGACCAAACAGGTCTGATTTCTTCTCTGTAAAAACCTTTTGAGGTTGGTCTGGCAGGCGGGTCTGGGTCCCCATCAGGGATGAGGGAACTCCATTAGACAGGTTCACCCTGTGTCTGGTCCACACGGCCAGCAGGCTCAGAGCACAGGCCAGGGGACCTCCGCCCACTGCCCTGCGCCGCCCACCCTCTCATGCCACCTTGGCCTCTTCAAAGCTTCTCGGGAAATTTGCTCCTTATTAAAAAAAAGAAAAAAGAAAAAAGATTGTTCTGGCTTACCTCTAGCTTTTCACTGTAGTAAAAGTACTAAAGGAATAGTTTGAGAGGCGTGGAGGGAAGTAAATTTTTTTACAAAAAGACGAAGAGGGTTTTTAGGCGGGAAAGCTGCTTTCTTTCCCCAGAACAGAGCTCCTGTCGGCATCACTGGCTCAAACAAAATTCCGTTTTCAATGTGACTCTTTCACAAGCTCCAGGCAGTCAGGTTTGAGGGAGCGTGTGAGCTGTTTTTACCAGGCTCAGGCTCTCCCTATTCATTGTTAGAGGAAAAAAAAAAAAAAAAAAGACAGTCCAAAATCCTGAAGGATTTTCCCCTGGTCGTGAATTGGCACCCAGCTGCCTGCCAATGTCCACTCCCACCAGCATGCTGGCTGCTCCCCTGGGGGGCCCTGAAGCCAAAACACTGTTTTCCTCTTTGAGCTTCTTGCTTAGCCCCCCAGGTCCCACCTCTGAATGAAAGCAGCTTGACAAGCTGACCTCTCTCTAGGCGGTCGCTACCCCAGGGGCCTCTGGTCTGCGGACACGTGGACGTAACCTTCTCCATCCAGGGGGCGAAAAGACAGCCCTGGATCCCCCCGCCAAGGCTTCTCGAGGGGACTGCCCTCTGAACTTCCACTCTTGGGCACTCTGTCTTCTCTAGGTCCTGCTTGGGTGGTAGCCAAGACTGTGAGCCATGGAGATGAAAAAGAAAAATGATAGGGCTGAGCCAAGCCTCCTGACAGCAAAAGGCCCTCTGGAGGAAGCGAGAACCCCCACAGAGAAAATCTTTGCAAACTGCCGTCCTTTCCCCCTCCCTGCTCCCCCTTCTCCTCCTCTCGCCATCCTTTTTTCCTCTCGTCTCTTTCCCCACTTCTTCCCTCTTCCCCTGGAAAACCGACCTTCCTTACGGAGCAGACCACCTCTCCCGCAGCCCCTTACGTGTGGTGTCTTCCAGGACCAGTGAGGTTTGGGTCGATGTTAACGCTAGGCAAAATTCCATTAGAGTGAATGCTGAACTCCAAGAAACTGTCTAAATAATTTTGTTACATTGAAAGTTTTTCTAGAAAATGATGCCGGGAAAAGAAAACATGAGTGAACATCTTTGAGGCCCCACCGCGCGTTTTCACTATCAGGCTGGGATATTAAAGGAATATCCCAGGTCCGGTGTTGACACTTACTCTGAGCCCCAGTGCCTCACCTGCCACCCCCACCAGACTCCTTCCAGGTCCCCTCAGATGCCTCCATCCAGATGTTCCTGACAGCTGCATGATCAGCTGGCATTGATTCCCCGCTAGGAATCCCCCGAGGACTTCCTGTGTGATGAGTACCTGGCTGGGTGCCGTGAAGACATTCTAAACTGCAGGACAAGGTTCCCGCCCTCGTGCTGTTTGCAATCCAGATCGGACAGACACTGTCAAGTGGGATAAAACAAGGCTACACCTAGTTCCGTGCTACCCTGTGAGAACGGCAGATGCCAGCAGCTGTCTACCTGCCGGGTGACCCCATCCTTCTAGACACAGGTGGAGATGAAGTCAGCCTTTCGCTCCATCCCCACCTTCCCAACATCTCATGGTCCTTTGCGCATATTGTACAATCACCACTCTAGAACCTATCACACTGTGCTGCGTGCTAGTTATTTTCATTTCTGTCTTTGTAAGCATTTTGAGCTCAAAGGCTCCATCTTGCAAAGTATCTAGTGAAGGACCAGGCGCACTGTTCGTTTTTAAGAAATTTTAAAAATGTTTATTGGCTGTATGATGTGAGCTGGGGACGGGTGCAGAGAATGGTTGGCTGGCTGCCCTTCCGTGTGGGATTCTGTAACAGGGCCGCACTGCACTTCATTCTGCTTCCAAGGAGCATAAGGAAAGGAGCTGTTCCAGAGGACTGGGTATGCAATCATGGAGCACTCAGCTCGGGGAGAAGGAAATTAGAATCCTGGGGGTTCCTCCGCTATGCATGACTTTGGGGTCAGGAAGTCTAGTTTGGAGCAGTAGGAGGAAACAGGCCTCTCTAGGCCCTGCTTCATGGCATCTTTGGGAGCATTGCTGTCTGCATTGTGATTCTCTCCAATATGCCGTGAACCCCCCAGACACGCTTCCCGTGAGACAAGACCTGTGATGAGGGTCGGAGGAGGAGAAAGAACTCTCTTTGAGGGTCCTGTCCTTTGCTCAGTGAGAAATGATCTATTAGAGGCTGACAAATCAATAAAGGCCATTTAAGCCCCTTTCTTGGAGTCGGTGTGACTTACAGGAAGGCAACGGTGCAGCGCCCGGCTGGTGCCATGGGCCCCTTGCGCCTTCCCCTCCGCAATTATAGCAAATTTGCCTAATGCACTAAAAGCCGATGAATCATGTCCACTGGTGATGGGATGGGAAGGCGAGAGAGAAGACATCGGATGCTGGCAGATGCCCCGCTAACCCTGGTTTTAATTAGGTTTGAGTGGATAACAACAAAACAATCCTTCATGTGGGACAACCAAGCATGGTGAAAAAGAGGCCCAAAGTTGATTGTTGCACATGAGCAAAATCCTGGCTTTGAGGGAGGCCAATGTCACTTCTTCCATCTTCATCACATCTCTTGAAAGGGTTAGGGCTTTGCTCAAGCATTGCTGGATTTAGACCCATGCTCTCCACATGGGGGCCCAGGTTAACACCTTGTAAGTATTCTACTTATTCCTTGCCATGGGATGGGAATCCTACAGTGATTGGGCTTATGGGCCTGAATCATGAGGAGCAAGTCACAGCATTCCTCTCTTTTGCTAAGGATAGAATTTTCAGTCTCAAAATTTAATCAAGAATTCTGTAAGATAACTGGACTGTATTGATCAAAACTGCCAAGGTCAAGAAAGATGAGGGAGGACTTGGGAACTGCTCCAGGTTCAAGGCTATAAAGAGATATCATGAGGACCGAATATAACCCTTGATCCAGGATCAAATGACATCTGTAAATTAGCTAAAACTGTAGCTACAATGCTAATTTCCTAACTTTGATTATTACTGTACTGTGCTAATGTACGGAAATGTCCTTATGTTTAGCATGTGCACACTGAAGGGATTAAGTGGCACGAAATCTGCAACTTACATTTGAATGGTTCAGGGAAAAACCCTATCTATTGAAAGCAAACATGGTAAAATATCACTAGGTGTGGAATCTAGGTGAAGAATAGATGGGAATTCTTTGTACTGACTTGGCATCTTTTCTATAAGTGCTAAGGCATGGCAAAGTAAGAAGATTAAAAAATATCCTATTGCCGACTATATCCAGGGGAATGGTATCTTTCAGTCCTTTTCTCTTCTGCTCTTCCCAAACCATCCTCTCCATCCAAATCAGGGCCAGGTTTGGGATTTAAATCTCTAGATATACAGGGAGTTGTGGGTGATTCCTGTAGGTGAAGAGGTTTCTTTCATGATGAGGTTACAGGAAGATATTTGCCCAAGGAACCAATGAAAATGAAGGGGTTGAGTCAGGTGATCATCAAGCTCCTTTCCAGCTCCAATGTTCTGTAAACTTCTGATTCCATGAAGTAGGGGGAAAAAAAGCTATAATAGTTTGAGGACCTTAAAACAACTTGAGGAGTTCCTCTCACAGTGCAGTGGTTAACAAATCTGACCAGGAACCATGAGGTGGCAGGTTCAATCCCTGGCCTCGATCAGTGGGTTAAGGATCTGGCATTGCCATGAGCTGTGGTGTAGGTCGAAGAAGTGGCTTGGGTCTGGGGTTGCTGTGGCTGAGGTGTAGGTGGCAGCTACAGCTATGATTAGACCCCTAGCCTGGGAACCTCCATATGCCCATGAGTGTGGCCCTGGAAAAGACAAAAAAAAAAAAAAAACACCTTGAAATAACCCTCCTGCTTTGTTTGTGCTACTGATATTCCCTAGGAGCACACACGGCAGAAGAGGTGACTGTTCCACCTTCCTCTGTGTAGAGGGCTTCCCCTTTTCCGGAAGCCCAAGGCAATGCTATTCCCCCACTGGTCTCAGCCCACCCCAGTTCCTTCTCCCAGGATAATTCCTGCTCAGTTTTGACCTAATGCACTTCCTCAGGGTTCCCAGGACCAAGAGCATGAGAACATACTCAGTTAAGAGGCAAAGGATCTGTATTGAGGTTCAATATATCTCTCTGTATACATAGAGATGCCCACATCCATTTTCCAATGCCAATCTCCAAAATTATAATTCTGGAATAATTTTCACAAAGTCCTCCATTACAAAATCTCTTCTAAAAATATTAAATGAACACCTGTCATCAGTTCTGAGTTTCTCTGCACCTGAAGACCAAACCATCTGCCAAGAATGGCTGGGGCACCTTCATAGGTGCTGAATAAGATTATTTGATAACCCCAGGGGTGCTTAGCCCCATGCCACCAACCAGGAGCTGATTCTCCTACTCACAGGCAGGAAATAAGAAGTTGATTCTTGGTTGGGAAAGGAGAACTGGCCACAATGAACGATAAATGCTTTAATGTACACTTTTGTGTGTGTGTTTTTGACTATGTAGCAGGCAACTACAAGGGACATTTCTGGTTGACATACTGAATAATCATTCTTCTCTATGATCAGAATCCCAGTGTTGCTTGTGAATAAAAACACTCACCTTCCCAGACTCTCCTGAAGCTAAGAGTGCTCACAGGATCTAGTTTCGGCAGATGGATTATAAGCAGAAATTTCGGGGAAGGTTATTTCTCCTGATGAAAAATAGACTCAGCTGGCACTAGTCTTTCCTCTTTGCCTTCCTCCTGTCTTCAAGCCTGGGAGGTAAGTGTCTGTGATGCCTGGCTGGAGAACCAGCCATGCTTGGAGCCGCAAGGATGGGAGCCAGAAACGCTGTTGGTACAGCAGGGTCCAGTAGGAACCTGGGCTCTAAACTCCTTCTGAGCTGCCCCTGGACATCTCATTACATGGGGGAAATGTGCTCCATGTGGTAGGGTTTTTCTTCTATGCCCCTGAACGCAACCTCAATCCTGAGGCATCCACCCCCTCCTTCATCCCGGTGATTTTTCAAGGCTCTGGCTCCACACCCACGACCACCCATCTGCTCCTCAGCGCTACAATGCCTGATTCAGGGCTGGACCCACAGCCTAAGCTAAACAATTAGGATAAATCAGGACTTTTTTTTTTTTAAATCAAAAATGTGGATTTGGAGTTACAATGGCGCAAAGTCAACAATAGCGGCAGCCATGGGGTTGAGGTGAGAAGAAAGCCTTGTGAGGAGGTTGCCATTGGCCAGTGTAATTCCCAGCCAGAGACGATGGTGCTTGTGACATCATTTCCATCCCTACGTCAAACTCTGCATAAAGCCGGTCTTCACCTTGGACTTTCTCACTGTGGAAGCTGAGACATTTCTTTCTTTTCCTTGAGGCAGGTAATACTGAAAAAGCCCTAACTGGCTCGGGGCTCCCTGTGGGTGTGAGCCGAAGGAAGGGAAAGTCTTGGCCACAGCTCCTGGGTCCTTGGGATGGGCCTCATGCCTGGTGACCTGGGGTGAGCTGTGTAAGAGCAGGAACCTTCGTTTAAGGAAAGTTCACGTCCATGTCAGGGTCATTCTTCATCCCAGTGGGACACATATTTTGATCTCCGGGCCTGGTGAGAACAGTTTTGTCAGCCTTGAAAATGAGACCCGTCCTGGAGAAAAACAGG
The DNA here is from genome assembly GCF_016906955.1 of Phacochoerus africanus. Lineage (NCBI taxonomy): Eukaryota > Metazoa > Chordata > Mammalia > Artiodactyla > Suidae > Phacochoerus > Phacochoerus africanus. The sequence continues at coordinate 40,117,891 of NC_062554.1, read as the reverse complement.
AGTCTATTTTGCTGGCCTCGGGGGAGGGGACACAGGCTAATGGAATGTCCTGTGGTGAGTTATCAGCTCCTCTTTCAGGAAACACGATCACCGGGGACAACACTCACTTTCATAAAATTGTCTCTGACACCATCTTAATTCCACAAATTACTGTCCACCGGAGCTGTAAGGAGTTATTTTTAAACTAAATCTACTTGGCAGGCCGTAGGGCAGGCTTTCAGAGTGTAGCTCATAAATGGTCCTACACCTTTCCAAGTGAAATCCCTGGCACTTGTGTGTAGTTTTAACCCAGAGGGAGAGGAAGGGCCCCGCCTAGAGCCATGGAGGGGACGGCAGGGCTCAGAGGACAAAGGAAAAGCCCACGTGCTCTGGACCCAGCCGCTCTTCTGACCCAGTATCTCCTGGAATGGGGGGAGCACATGATGTGTTTGCTGGGGGAAGGGTGAGACCCCCCCCAGTCCACATCGAGGTGAGCAGCCAGGCCCTGATACACTGCAGGGTGTCATTTCTTTTCCGGAACCCTCACCTTGAGAACCAGATCTGTACAGAAGTGAACACTGTCCCTCTTCGAAGACACAGTGCCTTATGTTCATGGTCAGCCCTGCGCCCCAGGAATCTGCATGTCCCCGAGGTGCTATGGCTTTTATCCCTGGCCTTGGGGGACAGCAGAGATGGCTGCCTAGGATGGAGAATCTAAGCCTTCTCTCCTGCCCATGGCTTCTGGATTCGGTCAGCGACTACACCCACCCTCTCCAGCCTTCATTCTTCCAGAATGAGCCACGTGGCCTTCCTTGTTCCAGTTGAGCTAGATACTACGTAAAACTAAAGGGCGCGGGCTCCTACAGAGCTGCGGTACCCTCACCCCAAACACCTTAGGGATGTGCCGTGGGGCTGTCAACGAGACCCTCATCCTCATAGCACTTCCACATCATAGAGCAGGAGATGTGGCTCAGAGGAGGCTAGACATTCACCCAGGCTGCCCAGCTTCTGCCAGAGCTGGTCTCTGTCTCTGAGGTCAGTGTGCCCAGTCCTCTTCCAGCCTGCATTTCCCCCAGAAAACTGTGGCCAGAGCAGCAGTCAGGTCTTTGGGGACCGGTGGCATAGTGGGCGGGGTGAGGTTCACTCACCTGGTGTCTTTGCACCTGACGGCTCTGCAGGTGTTCGAGGTCAGCGTGAGACGATGCTCCCCTCCCCCACTCCTCTACCTCCCTTCTCTTCAAAAGAGGAAGAAAAAGAGCATTAGCACCTTTATCTTTGACCCGGGTCACAGCTGGAGAAGAACATGAGTGAAACAGTCCTTGTGGCTCTGAAAACCCCTGGCTGCTTTCCTGGGGTTGAGTCATGTCTCCGCTTCAGGAAGGTGTCATTAATTTGGTGCAAGAAATGAACAAATGCAAGTAACAGTGTGGCGGAGAGCTTCCCAAAGGAGCTGAGAACGTTCTGGGTTTTATCCACAAGCGTGGGCTGAAAGCAAAGATTACAGAAGGTGTTGATGGGCCTGGAGCTTGAAAACATTCCTTTGGAGCAATTAAGAGGCAGCTTAGAGCCTCACTGGGCTATACTGCTTTGAAGATGCCTGTAGTTGGATCAGGAGGGTTTTTTTCCTTCAAATATGTTTTTATAATAAGTGTGTTGGGGGTGCGACCAAGGTTGGGGCTTAACTCCTGGAGCTGGGGTCCCCGGGGTTGTGGCTGGAAGTAAATGGGTGGCAGGAAATAAAAAGCTATTAAAAACTGTCTGATGCCTCTGCTCTTCCATCTAAGAATGTGAGGATAAAAGCAATATCTCCAGATAGGATTCAGATCCCAGCCTACAGTTTAGTTTGGGGCGGGGGGAGTCCACGAAGCGCCTGCTTCTGAGGGTGGCCCAGGAGAGTCTTTCTACATAACTTTTCTGGGACTGGAGCCGAACTTCACAGGAAACCTGGCTACGGCCCATCAGACCAGGGCCTCGTGCAGGAGCCAGGGACCAGACGACTGGCCTCAGGGGTGGTGGGAGATGAGTTCTTGTTATTGCATTGTCTTTACTGTTGTTAAAAAACAATGCTTGTATGTATTCAGGGTGCTTAATTTGATGTTCTGATATGCATATACACTGTGAAATGATTACCACAATCAAGCTAGCGAACGTGCATTGCCTCACAGTTACCATCTTGGCAAATTTCAAGTGTCCAAGGCAGTATTGTAACCAGAGTCCCATTGCTGTCCACTGGATTTCTGGGACCTATTCATCCTACTTGACTAAAACATGATACTCTTTGCCATCTGCTCCCTCCCCACCTGCCGCTTGTCCCTGGTAACTGCTACTTTACTCTCTGTTTCTATGAATTTGACTTTTTTGGTTGCACGTGTAAGTAAGGCGGTGTAGTATTTGTCTTTTTGTGTCAGGTTTATTTCACTTAGCACAAAATCCTCCAGGTTCATCCATGTTGATGCAAATGGCAGCATTTTCTTCTTTTAAAAGGCTGAATCATATTTATATATAAATAAATCAATCCCTGGGGTTTATAATCTCATACACATAATGTGTATATACATATAACCTCATATATATGTGAGGTTTCTTTACTTTTTTTTTTTTTTTGCCTTTTAGGGCCTCACTCATGGCATATGGAGGTTCCCAGTTTAGGGGTCGAATCAGAGCTACAGCTGCTTACCTACAGCACAGCCACAGCAATGCAGGATCTGCACCGTGTCTGCAAACTATACCACAGCTCACGGCAACGCCAGATCCTTAACCCACTGAGTGAGGCCAGGGATCGAACCTGCAACATTATGGTTCCTACTCAGATGCATTTCCCCTGCACCACAATGGGAAATCTGAGATTTCTTTATCATTCACCCATCAACGAACACCTAGATTGTGTCCATATCTTGGCCATTGCAAATAATGCTACAGTGAGGAGTTCCCGTCGTGGCGCAGTGGTTAACGTATCTGACTAGGAACCATGGGATTGCAGGTTCGATCCCTGGCCTTGCTCAGTGGGTTAAGGATCCGGTGTTGCCATGAGCTGTGGTGTAGGTTGCAGATGCAGCTTGGATCCCGTGTTGCTGTGGCTCTGGCGTAGGTCGGCGGCTACAGCTCCAATTAGATCCCTAGTCTGGGAACCTCCATATGCCACAGGAAGCAGCCTAGAAAAGGCAAAAAGACAAAATAATAATAATAATAATAATAATGATAATGATGATGATGATGATAATAATAATAATAATGTAGTGAATGTGGAGGTGCAGATGTCTCTTTGAGATCCAGATTTCATTTCCTTTGGACACCTGCCCAGAAGTGACATCACTAGACTGTATGGGATGCTGGATGGCAATAAACTGACCCTGTAGGAACCTCTTTTTTGCTGGATGTACTCTGGGAGCACAGAGATTGGACCTCACCCCAGCTCAGTCTGGATTCTGGAGGACCCCTTTCTACAGCAGCCTAGATTTCCCGAGGCCACTGCATGTCCTGGCACTGACTCCCTGAGCTGCTAAGGGATCTTGTGGTGTCCCAGCACCTCTTCCCACCACCCCTCCAGGAAGCTGGCTTTCGATCAAGCCCCTGCTAGAAGGGAGCAGCCTTAGGAGAAGGACAACCCCATACTGCATCAGGGACAAAGGGAAAAGAACAGGTCTCTTCTGGACTGGGGTGTCTGATTTGCTGACCCAAGGTTCCCACAGGCTACTTTCTTCTCTTTCATCCCCAGCCTTCTTTTCTAAGACGTTCTAAGGAGCCTTGCCTCCTCCTTTTCTAAATTGGTACAGTCCCACAGCTGGAGGGGTCATTATGTCTCCTAAGGAAGCCACCTCCAAATCATTCCTTTCCCTTGGCCGGCTCTGGAAGCTTCCTGAGCCTCAGAACCCCCGGCAAACCTTCCAAAACCCACCTGAGGCCCTGTTGGGCTAAGCAAATTAGTCAGTGTGCAAAGGTGCCTTGGGCCTGGGGCTCACTCACCAGCCCGCCAAAGGACCCGCTGACTCCAGGTCCCTCCTTCTGAGCGGTAACTGCAGGGCTAGGCCTGGACACTGGAGCTGGAGGGACATCCAGAGACAGTGCTGGGTTCAAGGACATTCCCCCTCCCCGCCTCCCAGGGCTCTGAGATGAGGCGTGCATGCTGTCTTCCCCTCACTCAGCAGGCAGAGCTGGCCACCTTCCAAGGAGTCTTAGCCCTGGAATCCAGACTCTTCTCCTCCCCTTCCTTGCCTGCACCCAGAGGGCTTTGATCAAAGTAAGAAGAGAAGTTAACAGGTTTCATGGAAGTAGAGTCGTGCGGAAACCATGGGAGACGTGGTTAGCTTCTCTGTCAGTAATTTAAACCTAGAAGGTTTCCAGAAATGGCTGAGCTGGGGGACTGACCCCAAACACCTGGCCTTTTGCCAGTTTGAGGAGACTAAGGAAGAAGGGAGCTGGAGCCTCTGGCTCAGGGCATTACCCTCCGGGAGAATCAGCCCCACTGTCCCAGGGCCCACACTGTGCAGGCTTTTTCTCCTACCATCAAAATCCTGCAAGGGTCTATGTCTACCTGTAAAGCATGAGCCAGGTTCAGAAGTTTGCCAACCCTGTATCTGAGCCAGTGGTTTATCACCCTTCTCCTGCCCATCAGCAGAGGGTAGCACCTGTCATCTAGGTGAATAGGAGGGAAGCAAAGGATACTGGGAAAGGCCTGGGAATACTTGTGGTGAAGAGCCAGATGGATCTGACTCTTGCCATCTGATGATCTTGGGCAAGTTACTTAACTACATGGAACCCCAGCTTCTTTGTTTGACGAATAGTGGCAATACCATCTACTCTTGGGACTTTGTGGGGAATAGTGAGCTACCCATGTAAAATGCTTAGCACTGTGCTTGCCACAAAATTAGACCTCAAGAAAATGTACACTATTATATATAAAATAGATAGGCAACTAGGACCTACCATACAGCACAGGAAAATTTATTCAGTACTGTGTAATAACCTATATGGGAAAAGAATCTGGAAAGGAATGGATATATATATATATATATATATATATATATATATATATATATATGATTTACTTTTCTGTACTCCTGAAATTAACACAACTTTTAAGTCAGCTAGATTGCAATAAAATTTAAATGAATAAATACATCAAATTTGATTTTGTAAAAGAAAAAAAAAAAGTAGCTAGTAGTTCCCATTGTGGCTATGTGGAAATAAATTTGACTAGAATCTATGAGGATGCAGGTTCGATCCCTGGCCTTGCTTGGTGGGTTAAGGATCCAGTGTTGCTGTAAGCTGTGGTGTGGGTTGCAGCCGCAGCTTGGATCTGGTGTTTCTTGTATCTATGTTTCTGTAAACATAGTACATGCTTAGTTTAAAAAAATCTTCCTGTGCTAAAAAATGCCTACCACCATCTGAGCCATCAGTGAGCTGTAGCAGATCAAGGATCACTGACCACAGTTCACCACAACAAACATAATAATTATTTTTAAAGAATTTGAAATGTTGCAAGAACTACTAACATGTGGCACAAAGACAGGAAGTAAGCAAATGCTGTTGGAAAAAAACGGTGCTGATAAACTTGCTTGACTCAGGGTTGCCGCAAATGTTCAATTTGTAAAAACGACAGTATCTGGAAAGCACAGCAAAACAAGATATGCCTGATTTAACCTCTTAATGTTGTAATATCTATCCATTCATCTACCCAATGAATAGTAGTTGATGACCAGCTAAGAACATACCGGTGAAAACAGGACACACAAAATTTCCATCCTTGTGAGTCTAGTGAGTACAGGCAAATAATATATGATAGCACTGATATTTAATTACAATTGTCATTAGTGTGATTGTATGCACAATGTCATCTGGGAATGCCCACAATCTAGATAAAATCAGCTCACATTCCCAAACCACTTTCAAGAAGATGAAAGACCTGTACACCGCATCTGTTGAAATAATCATACACTGAAAACTGGGAGACATTGATGAAAGAAACCGAAGAAACAAATACATGGAAAAATATTCCATGCTTACTGACTGGAGAAATTAATATTGTTAAAATGTCCATCCTACCCGAAGCAATCTACAGATTTAATGAAATCTTTATAAAAATTTCAATGACATTTTCACAGAAATTTAAAAAATCCTAAAATGTGTATGGAATCACAAAGACAATGGATAGCCAGCCGAAGCAATCCTGAGAAAGAAGAATAAAGCTGGAGGCATCACATTTCCTGATTACCAATTATATTATGAAGTTATAGTAATCAAAATAGCATGATATTAGTATAAAAACAAATGTAAAATCAATGTAACAGAATAGAGAGCCCCCAAATAAACTAATATATAAATGGTTAATTTATTTTCAACAAAGGAGCTAAAAATATCCAGTGGGGAAAGGATAATGATCCCAATAAACAGTGTTGGGAAACTGGATTGCCATGTCCAAAATAATAATAAAACCAAACTCTTAAGCCATTCACAAAATCAACTCAAAATGAACCAATGACTTAAACATAAGACCTGAAACTATAAAACTCCTAAAAGAAACCATAGGGTGTCAACTCCTTGACTTTGGTCTCGGCAATGATTTTTTTGGGATTTGACACCAAAAGCAAAGGTAACAAAAGCAAAAATAAATAAGGAGGACTACATCAAACGAAAAAACTTTTGCTCAGTAAAAGAAACCACCAGCAAAATGAAAAAGCCTATAGAATGGGAGAAAGCATTTGCAAACCATACATATGATAAGAGCTTAGTATCTGAAATATAAAGGGAATTCATGCAACTCAATAGCAATAAATAAATAAATAAACAATTTAAAAATAGGCAAAGGACCTGAAAAGGCAATTTTCCAAAGAAGATAGGCAAATGCCCAACAGGTAGAAGAAAATGTGCTCAATATCACTGATCAGGGAAATACAAATCAAAACCATAATGAGATACCACCTCACACCTGTTAGAACAGTTATCCAAAACAACAACAACAACAAAAACAAGAAATAGCAAGTGCTGATGAGGATGTGGAGAAAAGAGAAGGTTTATACATCATGAGAATGTACATTCCAGCCACTACAGAAACCAGTATAGAAGTTCCTAAAAAAAATTAAAAATGGAACCACCATATAATCCAGCAATCCAACTTCTGGGTATTTATCAGGAGGAAATGAGATCAGGATCTCAAAGTGGCATCGGCACCTCCGTGTTCAATGCAGCCTTATTCACCAAGGGCCAGAAATGGAAACAACCTAAGCGTCCAGCCGTGGGTGAGTGGATGAAGAAGAGGATAGAACTCACAGAAACAGCGAGTAGAGAAGCGGTTTCAGGGACCAGAGGGTAGAAGAAATAGGGAGCAGTTGGTAAAAGGGCATGAGCTTTCAGTTATAAAGCTAAATACGGTCTGAGGACCTAGTGTGTGACGTGGTGACTGCAGTTGATAACACGGTACTGACATTTGCTGAGAGCAGACAAATGTTCCCTCTGCCCCCCGCTCCCCCACCAAAAGAGGTGATTATGTGAAGTAATAAACGTGTTAATTAACTCAATGGGGGGAGAATCTTTTCATAATGTATGCATGTATCAAATCATTATGTTGTACACCCTAAAGATCTTATCATTTAATTTGTCAATTATATCTCAGTAAAGCTGAACAAAAAAGAAAACTGTGCTTATATAAGGAAACGTGTGGGTTGTGAGACCTACCTGCAGATTTCTGAAGGAAGGAGGTATCAGAGGAGGGCTTGAGATCATAGCGATCCGAGCAGCTGCAAATTGAACACCAAGCATCCCCTTCCTTAAAATCTCCCTCCAGACATCCCAGCGTTGGGAATTCTACTCACACTTACCCCGCGTCTTATTCAGAGTTGATCCCAGCCTCACAGCGTCTGGATGACTCCCTCTTAGAGAATGCCAATTTCTCTCCTCTCGTACAGAGCAGTTTTCTTCTTTTCTTTCTGTTCTTTAAGCTCCTGCCGATAGCCCGAGGTCCTCTCCTTCTACCTGAAGCTGATCACGAGTCCTAGGCAGAGGACTTGTCACCTCAGAGGCAGAGGGCTGTCAGCTGTCAATGTATTTTTGCCCCAGTCATGCAATGACAAGTGTAGGTTTCGTGCGTGTGTATTAATGGGATGGAGATGCTTGCCTTTATTTAAAGGTCAAAGAAGTTGAAGAACAAGTAAGGGTTAGTCAGAGAAGGCAGAAGGGGAGACAGATGACTTGAAAGGATGACGGAGATGGGGATAAACGAGGCATTCCGGCTGTGGTGAAATGGGATCAGCAGTGTCTCTGGAATGCTGGGACGCGGGTTCGATCCCTGGCCTGGCCCAGTGGGTTAAGGATCCAGTGTTGCCACAGCTGTGGTGTAGGTTGAAACTGCACTGTGGCTCAGATCTGATCCCTGGCCCAGGAACTCTATATGCCACAGAGAGGCCAAAAAATCTTAAAACAACAACAACAAAAGAAAAGATGAGATGAACATGGAGAAAGAGGCAGGTGCATCATCCCCTCTCCAGTAAACAGATTTCATTTAAAAAGCCCTTCACGAAACCTCTAGTTCTGTCCATGTGTCATTTCTACCCCAGGTCTGCTCCCTAGGGCTGCCCAGAGGGATAAGGACAGTTGCATAGCCCTTCTTTGGCCGTCTCTCTGGCAGTTAAGATTCTCAGTTATAACATATTTTAGAAAAATTCTTGAAATGCAGTCCAGAAAATAATGTGCCAGCCAGCATGTCCTTCCTTATCTCCCATCCGCCCTTTGTTCAATGTGAAAACTCACAGAACTGAGCCAGCCTCTGATGACTCCATTCTGCAGGCTTTGTTCCATCCGGACGGAGCACCTGGGTGGGACCAGGAGCCCTCCTGGACCTGCTTGGCCTCGGTTGGCTTCTTGGCATCCCCTGCAGGCAGCTTTGAGCACAGTCGGACCTCCTCCCGCAAGCCTCCCAAGGCATCTTAAGCTTCCTTGTCTCTGAAAACTGGGACTTCCCAGCCTACACTGAGCCTCTGTGAGTAGGAGAGAGAGCCCCCCCTCCCCCATCTCCCCTCTGGGGCCAATAAAGAGTTTGGCCAGAGGAGCCTGGGCCAGAGTTCAGGCCTTCCCACCCTCACCAGCAGCCCAGCCCCACTGTGCAGGCTGCAAACTGCACCACTAAACCAGGCAGATTAATTACAAAGAGCCTGGGAGGGAAAAGCCTGGCCTCTTTGGGGAGGAAACCGAGGTTCAAGCTGGCCCTGAGACGAATATTCACCTGTTTCCCAGTCCACGGTTTAGGCAGATTCAAACACACGACCCCACAGGAGAGCCCCCGGTTCAGCCTGACAGGATGTCCCTCAGGAAGTTGCCCTGCTAGCTACGTGAACTTGGGCCTTCTGAAGCTTCTGTTTAGTCATCTCTAACATGGGGACAGAAATTCTCCTACACGAGTCTGTGAGGGCTAAATGAGAGACTGAATAGACGCTCCTGGCCCGAGGCTGCCAAGGAACCACCCCAGTTGGCCACCTGCCCCCAGCCCTGGGGGTGGGAGCAAACCGGGAGGCCCAGGAGGAGGCCCGTGTGGAGGCTCGAGGGGAGGGAGGAGGCCAGGGCCACGGTGTGCAGTGGAGGCTCCTTTTCCTGGTGACTCACAGCCTGGTGACTAGCGAGGCTGGCAGGCAGCACATCTTGGAGGGAGGAAGCACCCCCATCTCTACGCAGTTGGCATATTGTGGGGGGTGGAGGGCAGCCTGGTAGGCACGACATGGCTCCTGAGAAATCTGTTGCAGAGTTTGAGAAATACAGAAAAACAGGAAACTCTCCAGGAAGAAAATATCAAAATAAGATTTCTTGTGGTGTGAGGATTTGGGAATGGGTCCTAGCGGAGGAAAGTTACCATCAAAGATGAGTGCGGTGGAGGGGCAGGGGGCTACGGGGAAGACACCCAGTACCAGCCTAGGCTCCACCCAGAGCTGAACCTCAACAGAGGATGGAGGAAAAGTCTGATAAGACACGTTCCTGCCACATCACCTGGAGTCCAGGCCCTGGTGGGGCAGAAGCCTGACTCCCCAGTCCAGGGACAGTGACTCGGGCTTGGGAGAACTGGGTGAGTTTCTCCCTTCACTCATGTAGCTTCATGTAGGGGTGGGGGTCACATTAGTGCCTCTTTATTCATTTTTTAAAAACAGATTCATTGACCGTCTAGCTGTCTTATTCCAGGCACTGTGCTAGACACGGAAATTACAAACATAATTGAGATGGGAGGCACATTCACATTTGATTTTAATTACTCATATGTTGGTGTGTATGCACATATGAAAAGTGTGTGTGTGTGCATTTGATGTCAATCTTTGAGAGTTTATGTATGTGAGTGACTGTGTTTGCAAATGTGTTTTCACACGTGAACTCGTGTATGTCAGCTGTATGCATTTACGTACAGTTGGCCCTTGAACTACAAGGGAGTCAGAGGTGCTGACCATCTACACAGTCAAATCTCTGTGTATAGATTCCAGTTGGATCTCTGCATACACAGTTTCTCTGTATCCATGGTTCCAGATCCATGGGTTGGCCCAACAGCAGATCGTATAGGACTATAGTATTTACTATTGAAAAAAAATCCATGTGTAAGTAGACCCCCGGAGTTCAGGTTCGTGTTGTTCAAGGGTCAGCTGTATATGTGTGTCTATATTTAAGTGGATATGATTAGGTGTGTAAGTCTACGTGGGTAGTTCTTGTGTTTAAGGGTTTCTATGTGCATCCTCTTTTGCAATATCTAAGAGGAAAGTATAGGGAGAATTCTTTGCAATGGCTCTGGGGTCTGTACTTATAGAAAGGGCAGAAGTTGTTGTTGGGGAGCATTTGCTCCGGGGATTCTGGGAGCGGGGAGCTCATGCTGCTTGGCATCACCCCCACCTCGTACAAGGTTGAGTGAGGACCCAAAGATCGAGCAAGACATAGGGACTGACCGCAGGGCAGGGCCAGCAGGAAGTCAGACCCTAGGAAGGCAAGGCCAGAGTCAAGGGTTTTGCCCAACCCAGGGGCTAGACCTGGCAGTGAGGGCTGAGGGCCTGGCAGTTACCAGAAGCCTAGAGGAGAGAGAAGACCGGGAGTGGATGCGAAAACCTCTGCTATCCTGGTGCCCTGGCAAATGGCACCCAACCATCAGAGCACAAAGTCATTGCTAGACAAAGACTGTCTCAGGCAGAGCCTCAGTGGAATGTCCTGCAGGGCGGCCACCATTGCCTGGCAGGGGGACCAGGCAGAGAGCAGTGTCTGAGGCAGCCTGGCTCTTGCTGAGACATGAGGCATCGATTCCTCCAGTGGAGACTGAGGCTGGGGACTATGCAGGACACGGGAAAGTGGCTGAGGAGACCCCAAGGGGCTCAGCGTGGGAGTTGGGGATGGGTCAGACAGGACAATGAGGTCACCTAACAATGGATGACCTTTGTTTACTATTGTCTTTAGCATGGTTTGTCACTCAGTGGGTTTGGAAATTTATGTTCACATAATATCATTTTTATTATGCAGTTAATCACAAGAGGGACAGGAAAAAGGGAGTGTATCTGAATGCTTCTATTTCATTTGCTTAATGGAGCGCTCAAAGGAGGAGAGAGAAAGCTCCCTAATCATTTATTTTAGTAATCAGAGTTCTATTCGAGAGTTTGTGACCGAGACATCCAGCTATTCCGGGCAGGGAGATGGACTGTCTTTATCTCGGTGCCCATGAATGGAACCAGACGTGCCTCCCAGGCCGTGCTGTCTTCTGGGAGTGCAGATAACCATGCAGATAGGAGGCACGGGGCAGAGGTGTTCTCTCCAATCCCATCTCGGCTAGGAAGAGAATTCAGTCTTCCTTCCCACAGTCGCCCAGATTGGTGGTTTCTGGGCTGTGGGAGGGATTTTAGATGTTAATTCCCATCTCTTCTGCCCAGCTGGATTTCCTCTCAGTCCTGTGTTTGTGAGCGGAACTGGCTTCCAGGGTTGCTTGGGTCTGTTCTCAGCCTGGAGCAAGGAGGGCTGGGGGCAGCCCCCGACCCCGAGGGAGTTTCTTCTTCTTTAGGCTGCTTGTCTTGATTTCTAGGCTGCGAGTTCACACTTCTCATCCAAATGAGAGACGGGAACGTGTTAGTGGGTTAAGAGCCCTGGCTGTAGAGTCAGATTAACCAGGGTTCAAATACTGCCCCCTAGTGGGTGGGGCCATGGACAAGTTCATGGGCATCTCAGCTGTTGATATAGGGAGAGGCACTATAGGATAGCAGTAGAGGGGATGGGCTCCAGAGCAGAAGTTCCAATGCGTACTTGCTACGTGACCTTGGGTAGGTTATTGTTCTCTGTGTCCCAGTTTCCTCATCCATCAAATGGAAATTATAATAGATAGTACTTATCTCCTGGGATTATTATCAGGAGTGGGTGAATTAACACATACGTACTTGAATACACACACACACACATACACCTATATGTGCCTACATATGTAAATAGCTTAGAACAGTGTCTGATGTTATTCATTTGACCATATCTGTAAAATGGAGATTGTGTTAGTATCCCCATCACTGGGTTGTTACAAAGATTATGGGAGGCCGTGCTTATGCAACGCTCTGCTTGCTACCTGGCCAACAGTAAGCCCTCGATAAATACAAGCAGTTTTTGCTAATGAAATCAGCCTGGACGTCGGGGTCAGGGCCCAGACAGCGAGGCAATCCGGCCAGACGAGCCAGCAGCCCAGCCCCTCTGCTGAACGGGGAGGAGGAGGTCTGGGCGGCCTGAGCCGGCTGACATCACCATGGCTGTTACACAGAAGCATCTGATCTCTGCTGACTCCAGGCTCGGCCAAGCGTCCCCTCTCTTATCGACCCAGGGAGGCGTCAGACTGAGGGGGCTGATTCCTTCCTGAAAGAAAGATGCCTGTGCCTCTGAATCCCGCTGGGCGCAGACAGAGGAGGAGTGGGCGAGTGTGGCACTGGGCCAGGGGAAGGAGGCGGGAGCGTGGTAGGGGAGGAGCCGAGAGATGGCTGGGCTCCCACCGCTGGAGACAAGCACACCCTGTCTGGACGTCTGCTGGGGGCTGGATCCTTGCCTGGCGCCTGAAAAGGCAGCGTGAGCGCGTGCCGGGACCCTCCTTCATGCAGAGAAGACTTGCTCTCAGAAAGGGGCCCTAGCAGAGCCCTGTGCCAGGCCCAGAGCCCCCCATGGGTTCTGAGGCTGAGAGTCTGGGCCACCGCCTGCCAAGGCTAAGAGCTGCCTTGCTCATTCTTCTGAGGATTCTGGCCCGGCCGTGTGGTCGAGGACACAGAGGGGACATGCTTGCACTTTGGGAATCCAAATCTAAGTCCAGGGGTCCCAGCTGAGCAAGAAGCCAGGAAGCTCTATCCTGCACAGCTGGTATCAGCAAGTCCCCAGTCCCAGGCTGGCACCTCCCCCGTGATCTCAGCTCTATCTTCATTCCACAGGACCTTGCACAAGTCAGCGCTTTCTGCTCCAATGGCCAGTCCCATGTCAGTGTTGGGCCGCATACTATTTAGCAAATAATAAGGATGATGAACTCTCACTTAGCTGACATGCAGAGGAGCTGGACTATCTTGGGTGGTGTCCGTGGAGGGTTCTGCACTTGGATCGCCTAAATCTACTGCTTCTTTACAACTTCTCAAGCCTCTGTCTCCTCACCTGTTACATGGGAACCTCTCACTGTCAGGGATTGCTGTCCTGGGTATGAATGGGTGGGAGATTCAGGACTGGGTCACTTGGATCCCCTTTAAGATGGAACTAGGGCCCACCTCTGGGGAGTGTGGGCAGCTGTGAGCCCCCAGCCGTCAGCTCCTTTGGGTCTGCCTCTGCAACACAGAGTGGCTTTGGCTAAGCTCACATCCTTCCTTATAGGCCTCGGCACAACACGTGTGCCCCAGAGGATGGGAGGAAAGACCCAAGCGCCTGCCAAATCCATAAAAGTTTTAAAGGTGCCGTGCTGAGAGACTCCTTCAAGGTTAAGGACAAGTGATTAAATCTTGAACCTCGTATTATAGTAATGGGAGCAGAGCCCCGATGAGGATCTTTGGGTTCTGGAAGCGCTATACTCCAAACCCAGGGACACTGCTCTGTCCCATATAACATGTGACACAGAAGGCTGCCAGCTTTAAGGGAGGCCTAGAGCAGGAAAGAGGCTCTGTAGCTGGTACCATTGGGGTCTCACCATCCAGCAAACTCTTCTGTGTCAGACGTAGCAGTGATAGGTGGCTGCCTTCTGCTGTGGTCTCATGTGATCTTTTCTGGGCATGTGCATACCCGGTATTTCTTTGCCCAAATTTCTTCTTCTCATAAGGACACCAGTCAGACTGGAATAGGGGACACCCATTCAACTACCCTTCACCTCAGTGATCTTTTAAAAGACCCGATCTCCAGGAAGTTCCTCTTGTGGCTCAGCAGTAAGGAGCCTGACTAGTATCCATGAGGATGCGGGTTCTATTCCCTGGCCTCACTCAGTGGGTTAAAGATCCGGCATTGCCATGAGCTGTGGTGTAGATCGCAGATGGGGCTCGGATCCCACGTTGCTATGGCTGTGGTGTAGGCCATCAGCTAGCTCCGATTCAACCCCTAGCCTGGGAACTTCCACATGCCTCGGGTGCGGCCCTAAAAAGCAATAAAGAAAGAAAGAAAGAAATAAAGAGAGAGAGAGAGAGACAGAGAGAGAAAGGAAGAAAGAAAGAAAGAAAGAAAGGAAGGAAGGAAGGAAGGAAGGAAGGAAGGAAGGAAAGAAAAGAAAGAAAGAAAGAAAGAAAGAAAGAAAGAAAGAAAGAAAGAAAGAAAGACTCTAAAGAAAGAAAGAAAGAAAGAAAGACTCCAAATGCAGTCACATTCTGAATGAAGTAAGAGGAGTTAGTACTTTAACAAATGAATTTAGTGGGTCGAGGGGATAAAATTCAATCGGTAACAGTCCTTCGAGCCTGGCGTGGAGGGTTTGCTGCTGTCTGGCTCTCCCCTGTTCCCCAGCTTCAGGTCTCATCTCTTCCCACCGGGCTCCCTGTTTCATTCACACGCAAACCGTTTAGTTCTCGCAATGCTGGGAAGGTGCTTGCATCCACGTGTCTGTGCTTATTATTCCTTCTGTCCAGGACACCCTCCGTTCCCCACCATAGACATTCTCTGCCCCCAGGTCATCCTCAGATCCCAGGTGAGAGTGTATGCTCTTCAGGAAGGCTTCCCTGACCCCAAGCCTGGGCTAGTGGCCCTCCGAGGCCTTTCCCCTCCCAGGGCCCTCACCACACCTCGTAACTGCTGGCTCCCCTCGCCGTCTCCCCCACAGACCAAGCTCTGTGGAATCAGAGTCTGTCTGGGTGACTGTTACACGCCCAGAGCTGACAGCTTGAATAACAATGAACTTGAGCATGGGGTTCATGGATTTGTGAGGCTGGCTTTGTGTTTTGCTTTCACAGGTCTCCTGCCTCTCTCGCTTGGGAGACAAGACGGCCAGTCTTCTCTCCCTGCCACACCTGAGACGCTCAGCTGGGAGCCCTGCACTTCTCTGTCGAGGTCTCTAATTCTACATTTTTAGTAGCCAATCACATGCAGCCACGAGAGGGCACATCGATTTTACTAGTGTATATAGTACGATATGAATGCAGATTATGTGATTATGGATAAGAGGTTTCACCATCTTCAGTTAACCTGCCCCATTTAAAGCATTAATCTGTCCCTTGTTTCACCCTCTTTCCTGTCAGCAGGATCTTCTAGACAAGACCTTGAGGTTCCTGCTCAGTCTTGCCTATTCAATCTTCATTCAACCCCAATTACACATTTTTCCTGTGCAATCAGAGGTGTATTTCTCTCTTTCAGTTTCCTAGGACCCTACACACACACACACACACACACACACACACACACACCACACACACACACACGTATGTGTGTGTGTATGTACGTAGTGGGGAGAGGTATTTTCCGAGTCCTGTGTGATCTTTGATTTTGGGTTGAAACTGCTATCTGCAAAGCCACCCAGATTTCCTCCCCAGTATCCATTTGATTTTGCCCCAAACCCTTGTCTCACTAGAATCTTGTCTGTTCTGAGCCCCAAGCACTCTCATAAATTCCTCTGCACTGAACCTCTGATCTTGGTTCCCAGGGAGTCAGATTTATTAAGCTGGCTTTGAATTCCACTGGCCACTTTTTGTCAAGACACTACGACTTTCCACACCCACTTTCTTTCTTCATAAAGCGGTTTAATGACGGCCTTCATCTTGTGGAGCCTGAACGAGATGATACAGGGTCATAGAGTCAACTTTCAATTATTTAACTTTTGCTATGCGGAGTCAGCCTTCCTACCTCGTCTCTTGTTCTCTGAGACCTAGAGTCAAGAGACTCAGGCTTCAGCCTCAGCTCTTCCCATGAACTGGCTTTGTGACCTTGGGTAAGTCTCTTAACTTCTCTGATCTTTAGCCTTCTCCTAAAGGTGCAGACACACTGCCTTGGATGGCCAATGTGGGGATGAGACATGATCAATGTGAAGGCTCTTTATTCACATGCTTGCCATGCAAGTGGCATCCAGGGGATGGCAAAAGATGCAGGAAAGTGCCTGTCATCTTCACAGCAGCCCCTGTCAGCATCCCAGACTGGCTGTGGCAGAATAGCTCCCATCTGCCGTGTGCATCAGCATATTAAATTCTCCTGTTCCCCCCAACTTCCCTCAGTTTGTTTTGGTGAATCTACTTCCTTTTTTTTTTTCTTACGATATTGATTTGCTTAACAATTCCCATCCCCCCAACTAACGGGCTTGTGAACACACACACACACACACACACACACACATGGTCTGGGGGCCTCCATCAGTACTCAGAGATTGAAGAGAGGAGGTTTGACAGGTCTTTCTAAGAACCTGGGCTCTTGGTTGGACTTGTTCATTTTCAGTACTTGTGTTTGGGCTGGAGGGGCACCAACATCATAATTTTCTCCTGAAAATGGATTTTAGATCTTTGGAATCAGTAATTTGACTCCTTTATAATACAGTGGAGGAAACCAAGGCCAATAGAAGGGAAAGGCTGGTCTAAGATCATTGGCTTGGGGTTCTTACAGGTCTGGGTGCCTTTCGTAGGTTGGGTTCTTTGGAAACAGGTGCTGAGACAAGTGTTCGTTGCAAGTAGTTTATTAAGAAAAGGCTTTCAGGAGAAACTGAAAGGGAGTAAAGGAAGACAGAAAAGCTAATAAATGAGCAATTTCAGGTAAAGTCCCAGGACACTGTCTTCAGCCTGATCCTGTAGGGAATCTCAGGGATATAAATGCTGGGTTGCCTTGTGGCACAGCAGGTTAAGGACCTGGCATTGTCACTGTAGCAGCCTGGGTCTCTGCTGTCATGCGGGTTCAGTCCCTGACCTGGGAACTCCTACATGCCATGGGCATGGCCAAAAAAAAAAAAAAAAAAAAAGATGCCTCAAAGTCTGTCTGGATCAGAAGTAAGAGAGCTGAGTATATACCTGCCGGTTGATGGGATCAGCATAGGGCAGGGGTGAGACCTGGGAACTAACCTGCAGGGCACTGCCTCCTGGCTGTCTGCACCTTTGGGCACGCAGCCACCAGGCAGGCCTCCAGCAGAGTCAGGGAGAGTCTTAAAGTCACAGAAGCTGGGCGGGATGCACAGAAGTGGTAAGCTGGCTCCCTTGGCATTTGGGTAAGCACTGAGAGTGTCTACCTTAGTATTTCATTCCATTTCTAGGGTTTGTTCCTTCCCCTCTAGTTCCTGGGCCATAGGCAAGCACTCCAAAACCAGTTTCCTCTCATTCATTGCTGCCAAGTGTGTAAATTGATGTAACCCCTTTGGGAAACAGTTAGGCATTGTCTCCTAAGTTTGAATAGCCTATACCCTATACCCCAGCAACACCCCACTTGGTTATAAACTCTTCCTCATGTGGGAGAAGTCATGTACAAGCCTGTTCAGGGCACGATAGCCTGAAACTGGAAACCAACCCACAGCTGTCAACAGTACCATAGATACGAATTGTATTATTATGATGGAATAGTGTATAGCAATACAAATAAACTGCAGCCTTACACAAATGGCTCTCAAATAAACGTTGAGGGTAAGAAACTACAGCACAGGAGCACACATGATTTCGTTTACATAAGGTTAAAGCAATAGGCAAAAGAAAACTACAATATTGAAAGTTGTTAAGAGGCTGGTTGTTAAGTTGTTAAGAGGCTGGTTCTATTTCTTGACCTGAGCAGTGGTTACAACCAAGTTTGCTTTGTGATAAAATCATCATCATGCATTTACCTGTTTTGCACATTTTTCTGATTGTGTGGTACATTCCATAGCAAAGAAAGTTAAAATATCTAGGAACTGCTTTCTTTAAAAAAAAATTAATCCCCTTTCCCTTCTGCTTTTCTTCCCTTTGTTTATAGTGACAAACCAAACAACATAAAATTTTACTTCTAACAATTTTCCATGTACAAGTCAGTGGCGTTATTTGCATTCATACTGTTGTGAAGCCATTAACATCATCCATTTCCAGGACTTTTTCATCATCCCAAATAGAAATGCTGTGCCCATTAAGCTGTAACTCCCATTTTCCCCTCTTTCCAGCCCTAGTAATGTCTATTCTATTTTCTGGTTCTGTGAATTTGCCTATTCTAGTTACATCAAATAAGTGGAATCAGACAGTATTTGTCTTTTTTGCCTGGATTATTTCATTTAGCATAGTATCTTCAAGTTCATCCATGTCATGGCATATTCCAGAATCTCATGCCTTTTTTATGGCCAAATAATGCTCCCTGGTATGGATAGACCACATCTTGTTTATCTGGGTCGACCTGTTTCCACATTTTCGCTATTGTGCATAATGCTGATATGAACATAGGTGTTTGATCACCTGTTTGCATTCTTGCTTTCATTTCTTTTGGGGTGTATGCCTAGGAGTAGAATGGCTGGATCCCCTTCTGCTTTTATGCCAAAAGAATGGGCCTCTCATATTCACAAGAATCTTTGCATGAATTCTAGCCATGGAGGGCTGACCATGGGACGGCTAGGGGAGGCAAGGAAGCCACAGATGCTCCCAGCTTCAGTTACTCACAATGGAAGGTAGAGCCAATGGGAGCCAGGGGTCTCGGATTTTGTGCCAGTTCCACTCACTGTGACCTAGAAGTCCCTCCCACTCCCTGTGCCCAGTGACCCACAATTAGATCAGCACAATGACTCCTTTATTGGTGAGAAGAGAATAGTCAAGAACAAGTGGGAGAGGTCAGGGCATCTTGGTGTAGATGAAATACAAGGTGGGGAATGAAATGAAAAACAAACTTTACTAGCGGTCCTTCTTGGCTCCATGGGGCAGGGCCAGGAGGACGGGGAGGTGGCTGGGGGATGGAAACAGGGCAGGAAAAGGGGGGAAGATGCAGAGGGATGACAGATGGAGGAAGTAAAGATGATGGAATCAGAAGTAGAAGAAGAAGAGGAAGAGAAAAGAAAGAAGACAGACTCTTTTCCAGAGGGGAGGGGCTGGAGCTGACCTGGTCAGACAGTATCCTCTGGTGCTGCCACTGGATTCCAGAAGGAAAAAACAAACTGTCACTCTCCGTGAATTTCTTTTTTTAAGCATAGTAGAGTTTACATATTTTATTTTATTATTTTTTAAGTTTTTTATTAAAATATAGTTGATTTACAATGTTGTGTCAATTTCTGCTCTATAGCAAAGTGACCCAGTCATACATATATATATATATATATATATATAGTATGTATACATATTTTTCTCATATTATCTTTCATCAGAAACTTTCTCATCCCACTTCATGGGGCCTGAAAACATAGATGCGATAGCAGGGAGAGCAACAGGCACATTTAAATCAGTGGAACAGGGCAGACCTCAGCCTGGCCCTCCTGAAGCACATTCCCACCTAATATATTATTGACAAGGCTGACTTTTATCAAGAGGTTCTGGCCTTCCATGTAATAAATGTGTATCGTCCCCTCTTTATCACCCATCACCTCATTAAAATAATTGTCTTAATTTCATTATTAAAGTGATTAATAGGGCAAGTGTTAAAGGAAATTAATATTCCAAAGGAAGAATAACTGTAGACAAGAAATAACTCCTCTGAATTGGTCTGGTGGTAAAGTTTGTAGTTAATGAGCCTTAGAGAGTTAAATATAGAACAGTCCAGAAGAGTGGCCAACTGTGAGCGATGGAAGGCAGAGCATCCAGAGGTGGAAGAGGGAGGGGCGGAGGGGTGGAGGGAGGGGTCCCTCCGTGCCTTGCTTAGACTTTTCCAAAATTACTCTGACCACATAGGTTACTAACATAAAGTCAGTTAGTGAGATCAGTAATCCAGAGTATTCCATTAAAGTCTGTTTCTATTTACATATTCCCTTTGAAATATGGGGAAGGAGATAATCAAACATATGCAAATTGAAGTGAAAAAAAACTCCTATGTACTTTTTATATTGAAATTCTATCAGTCAGTTTAGGAATAAGTATATGGTTATTATTGCAAGATTAAAATGATGCAACAATTCATGATTGTTTTGAAACGGTTCAGTTTTTTGTGCAAAAACATTATTCAGAACCATCGAAGAGTTAAATAAAAAGAAAATTGAAAGCACGTTAGCTAGAGAACTTTATGTCTTGTTTGTGAACACAGAAATATTTGTAAAAATTTAAATAATAATACAAGCTGAATGGAGAGATTAGATTATATCACAATGCTTATCTTTTGTAGGATTGTGTGGTGTATTAGCATTCAGAGCACTAAACAAAATAACCTTTGAGATTTATATTTAGTGTCTCATTTGCAAATTCCATTAGACTATGAGTCCTTCCTATTTGCAAAGTCTTCATGTTTCAGAGTTTGAAATCAGAGAAATATGTCAATCTCAGGATTCTGTGATGAGAACAACCTCAAAAATCATGTGCAACAGAATCTATGATAAACCACCTTATGTCAAGATATAACAAGAAATATGCATAAAGAAAAAAATGTATTGGAAATAACCAAAACACGCTCTGAATGTTCTGGTCTCCTGCTGATCTCAATTGAAAATGGGTATGTATCAGACAGAATTCAGGGACGTAGCAGGATTTTTTCCCTAACTACAATGACAAAGTTCTGAAGTTTAATTACTAAAATGTTCGTGAATACAACTGTAATAGTAATTATTTGGTATAGTATTTCAGATTTATTTCTGAATTCCGGACGTGTGTTTCTTGATGGTGATCTTGGGCTTTGGCCCAGTATAGATTGTGTTTGGCCAAATTATGAATGCAGCTGGTGCACTCTTATCCGGTGTGATGGATGCTCTAACAGACATGTTGATGACAGGGAGGAAGTGGTACCTGAGGGTCGGGGAGAATCAGGGAAGGCTTCATTCATAGAGAAGCCAACAGGGAGATGAGGAGGATGCATTCAGAATCTGCCCAGAGAAGAAGGAGAACGAGATGGGGTCAGACACCCTAGGAGGAGGGAACAGTTAAAAAAAGGTCTCGAGTGCTTTGTGAATGTCAGGGACCACTTTGGTGTTTCCTACACGTGTTACTTCCTTTCATCCTAAACCAAGAGGACGAAGTAGATACTCTTTTCTCCTTTTTGCAGAGAAGCAGACAGACGAATATGACTGCTCCCAGCAGCCTTGAGAGTGGTTCCAGAAGAATCTCCCCAGCTCGTGGGAATCAGCCTGAAGATGCCATGTCCCTGGAGCCCAAATTCCCCCACCCACCCCTGGGGCTGGGGAAGTGGCTGAGATGCTGGAACTTGACTTGCCTGAGGCCCTACCTTTGAGGCCCAGTGCCTTTGCCCTTAGTCCTAACCAGTGACCTTATTTCTAACGTCATACAAGAGCCATCCTCCCCAAGGGTGCCGTTTTCTTATTCCACACAGGCCAGGGTAGAGGAGTCTCAGGCACCAAAGGGAGCCCCTGCTTCCTCTGCGCCCAGCGGGTCACCCTGCAAAGCCCTCTTCTAATGGTCTGCATCTCCGATCAGAAGCCTTTCTCTTTTCTTGGGTTTTTCTTTCTTCTCTTTCCCTCTCTTCTGGGGAAGGCCCGCTGCCTGCACAGCTATTGTATTTGGAAATGAGCTTCCTGGGCTGGCGAATAAATTGCATTTCATTCCTCCCTGTCACTTCTGGTTGAGGGAGCATCGGGAGATGAAAGCTGAGACTTCAAATGCACTTCTTTTGACATGGGCGGCATTTCTCATTTCCAAGCCCTGTGGGCTCTGCGAAGCCCGGCACCTCGGCAGGCAGTGCTGGCTAGAGCCCAACCTCCACCATCCGGGGATCTTCTTGGCCTCCTGGGCTGGGCCCCTGGTGGCAGCCCCTTCACTCAGTCGCAGAAGGGGCAGGGCTCCCTTCTCAGAGAAGCATCACTGATGGCAGGGGGCTCCCTGCTCCTCAGAGGGGGAAACCAGTCCCTTGCCTGGAATAACTGAGCAGTTGGATTTGTATTGTGATATCACACCAGGTCCAGCAGAAGTCCATTCATTGGGGGAATCATAGGATTCTGACACAGAATTTCCCTGAATCCTATTGCCCCTCCTCCCTCTGTGCTAACCCAGCATTTACCTCGGTGCAGCCGGCCGAGCCATCTCTTACGTTAACACTCGTGATCTGCTCTCTTCGCTCTCAGGTGGGCATGGATGGAGGCTGCAGATGGAGTCACACAGCCTCCCCGCCCCCCACCCACCAGCCAAACACAGACCCCAGGCTCGGAAAGGCAGACGCAGATGCATCTCCAGTGCCCCTGTCTGGAGGGGCTAAGTGAGCTGGGGGAACAAGGAAGAGCCAGGCAGCTTCCCAGTGAACAACAATTCACAGAGCCACCCAATCTGGCAGAGCCGCAAGCATCTCTGCCTTCAGGCTGGCTTCCACCCTACTCAGGAACTGCCGTGCATGACGAGATCCTAGGTGATTTAACTTCTGAGTGTTCTAGAAAGTGGCAGCGTAGCATGCCGAGGTGAAAAATATTGTACCTGGAAGGCAATAGGTGCAGAGATTTCAAGGGTCAAATCCTGCTCTAACACTTACCAGTTGGAGATGAGCAGTTCAGAGGCTCTACCTCAGTCTCTACGCCCAGAAAATAGGGAGGAGAATGGCAGTTACCTCAGCGTTGTTTTGAAGGTTGAAAGGAATCATTTGTGCAAAGTGCTCAGCTGGATACCTAGCACAGAACTGATGGTCAGTACAAGTTATGTTTATAGCTTGCTGGCTGCACACACTTGCGGGAGGGTATACGTTCATGCAAAGGGCACAGAGTTGGAGATGGGGGTGGTGCAGGTAGGCTTAAGTTCTACTTCAGCCCCTCTTGGTATGATCCTGGGCCAGTGACTCACTCCCAAGAATGCCCACCATCACCAGCAGCTGCCATTAATCAAGTGCTCATCACGAGCCAGGTGCTTGGCCCAAGGTACCATCTCCCTATTCCTTACAAGGGGCCATGGCACTTGCTGGAGGTTCCGCCGCTAGAAGCAGCAGAGATGAGATTTAAAGTCAGGTTCATGAACTTGGTCGATGCTTCCAACCATATGTGGTCCAGCTTCTCCTTATCTCCCAGGGTCCTCTAATTGCTCTGAGCCTGTTTCCTCACATGCAAAATGAGAGTGACAATGCCCGCCTCTTAGGTTTAGGGGGAGAATTAAAGATAACACATGGAAGGCTCCGCCCAGATAGGAACATTTTCGCTCCTAAGAACTTCCGAAGGCAACATTTAACACTAACAACTCCAACAGGCAGGCTTAGACTCTGGGGGTAGGAAGAGATTTCACAGGAGCATCTAACTCCAACCCCTGTCAACCCTGATGCCAGAAGTGAGCTGCTGGGCTTGGCGGGCACAGGCTGATTTCTGGGAGAGGCAAGGGCAGAGTTCCAGAGGATAATGAAGATGTCCAACCAGGACTTGAGGAAGTTTAGGGAGCTGAACATCAGGCTCAGTGCCAACTTTTCCAGTTTTTCTCTTTCCCCTTGCAAGACAGCTCCCGGTCGGAGAAGATCCAGGCTGCACTTGCAGTGACGCTGTGAGTTTTCTGCCACTCACGGCCATGCCCCCTCACACCCTGCTCTGACTCCATCCCAACCCAGTGACTGTGGCGCTAATGTCTCTGGGGACAATGCCTCAGCTATGTTCTACCCAGGAAGCTTTTCTGGGCTGGGACCAAGGCATCTGTTTTGCTGATGCGATAAGAGGTTCCTTGGAGAAGAGACCCAAGGGGAAGCTGCGGTCCTTTATTGATGGACAAGAGAGTCAGGGAGGGTCCTTCCCTGGGCGCTGGCCCTGACCTCCCCGGAGAGGGTTGGAATCTTGCCCAGCTCCCGGCCCCTGAAGTTTAGAGGGACAGCAGAAGCTGCGTGACACGAAACCCAAAGGTTGTCATATGTCCCCACACGTGATAAATTCACAGAGGTGGAAAGAAAAAAAAGCCCTGCATACTGATGGCTGTGCAGCTGCAAGAGGTAAAGTTTCCAGAATTGCAATGAGCAGCCTCGTGCTGGAGTTTTATGTCATTTGCTTTCAATTCCATTTACAGTTATTTCTTGTTTTTATATCATGTTTTATTGAAATCCATTTTTTACTTTAATGCTTTAGGCTCAGTCATGGATCTTTTCTCCCCGCCCCGCCCCCCACCTCCATCCTGTGCCTCTGGAGCACGTGAAGGTTCAAATTATGCAAACCCCACAGAAGAGAGTTTTGAGGCATCATGGGTCTTTTTTGTCCCTTTCTGTATTTCTCAGAGATGAGTATTTATTGTTCTGCAAGGAGGCTGGGATCGTAGCGATGCAGTCTGGGCTGCCGTTCAGAACCCGGGGGCAGGCTCTCTGGCCTGCGGTGGGGCCTGCCTCCTCTTGCTTGTCTAACTCTCTGGGGACTCCAGTCCAGTTCTGTGCCCACGGGGGGCTCCAGATTCATAAACAACTCACAGACCAATAGAACAGAATAGACTAGATCGTTCCCTGCCCTGAATTGCTGGTTCTTGAAGCAGAAAGAGAGAAGAAACCCAAATATGGTCTTAAAGGCTCTGAAGCAAACCAGATGTGTCGGGAAATGGAACTAAAACAGGGAATCGAGTCTTGTCCATCCCTGCAGCGCCCCCACCGCCCCAGCCCTCACGGCCTCTTACCGGAGAGGCCGCCGAAGCCTCCCACTGGGCTGCTTGCCTCCAGCCGCCCTTCCAACAGGAGAGGAGATTCCTCAAATGCCACAGCCACGAAGCATCTCCCCGTCCCAGCCTCTGAGCGCCACCATTCCCGACTTCTTCCGTGTGACGCTCGGGACCCACTAACAGCCTTGGTGACCAGCAGCCCAGGCTCTTCACGGCTCTGGGCCCTGCCGAGGTCATTGCCAGCTCTTGTCGTCTCCACATGGTCTGTCTCTTTCCCTTCTGGTCCACCTCTCCGGGAAGCTCTCCTGGCACACTCTGGCTGCCGATGTCCTTTCTAAGCGATGGCCATCGGGACACTTTGTCCTGTGCCTCGTGTTGATATTAACTGTGCCCTATGAGTGTTGTCTCTTGAAGTTTGCTGAGAAGGTCGTATGTAGAATCTGTGACTACACAAGGGCTGTGTTCTTATTTGACACTGTTTGGTCTATGAAATCTCAGGCAACTGCATTACTCTCTCTGGGCCTCACTTTCCTCATCCATGAGCTTGAGATCTACCAGGAGCTAACTCATCAGGATGTTGAAACACTTAAATGTGTTAATATACATAGAACTTACAGCAGTGTTTGGTATATAGTAAATACCTCATACTGTAGGTTTTTATTATTATTTGTTCTAAATAGCAGAAATAAACTCAAAGCAGCTTAACTTTTGAAAGGATAATTTATTATGATAAGAAAGTTAGATGAATGCCTTGTAGAACCCTATCCTTACATCTGGATGGGTGCTGATGCCCAATAAGAAATGGGACCTTGGTTGCTTTGTGAGTTTCATCCTTCTCTGCTTCTTGGTCTTCTAGCAGGAAACATAGCCAGCTGTTAACTCCTGGGTTACCTGCCCAGCCCTATGGGGAGAGGGAACTCACCTTACAAATTCCTGGGGAAAAGCTCTGATTGGCCTAGCGTGGGTCAGGGGCTCAACCTTTACCTAAACAACTCTCTGCAAGGGCCGTGGCAGGGTCATGCTGTACAAAAGGGGTGCAGAGCTTCGTGGTTAAGTGTGTGTGTAGATGCAGGGTGGGGCAGTCACCGAGAGGGTAAGGATGCCCAGTCAACCACTTCACACTGTGTCCCCCGCAGGAGCAGAGCCTCGCTGTACTTGCCTTGGATGAGCTGATGTGTAGCATGCTGTGCCTGACACGTAGAAGGTACTGATCATGGCTTAACCAAGTCGAGGTGCAGACTCCAAATGCAAAGACTAGGACTTCTCTTGTGGAGCAGTGGGTTAAGGATCTGGTATTGTCACTGCAATGGCTCAGGTTGCTATTGTGGTGCAGGTTTGATCCCTGGCCTGGGGACTTCCACATACCTCAGGTGCAGCCAAACAAACACCAATGAAATGAAACAAACAAAGAATGTCGCTCTCTGGGTTTGTTCTCAAAGTGTGGCATGAGTTAAGAGTTAGAGACACATCCAGAGTTGTTGGGCTGGAAACAAAGAAATGACTCCTGTTCCTGGTCTCTTGCACCCCCTCCCACCATATGCCAAGAGACTAGTCAGCTTCAAGGAGGAACAGTAGTCATCAGAACTTGGGGCTGTGCAGTTACCAACACTCTCTTTGTGGTGAGAGCCAGCAGAGGTTCACACCGCCCACTCAGCAGGGCTTGACCTCCCTTCTCCCACAATGAATGGACTATCAGGCAGCAGGCACTGGAAGTTTTCCTTCAAGGCAGTGGCAGCCTGGGGGATCTGAGCAGTGTGGCAACAGAGGAGGCAATGGAAAGATGCCTGAGCTTACGTCACTCAAAGGGATGACATCAGAGTCCAGGGAAGAGTGAAGATGGGTCACTCGTGAGAATGTCTCCTTCACCCTTGGCCCCAAATCTCTCAACTTTTCACACTCAGCTAATTCTCATCCACAAAGAACACCCACAAAGGCTGCTGGCTCCTCATCTACTTATCTTCATTTTGTAGGGCAGTGGTTCTCAGCCCTGGCTGTGCTGGGGTGCTCTTAAGAATCCTAATTCCCAGGCAGCACCCCAGAGCAATGAAGTGAGATTCTCTGGGCGGAGGACCAGGCATCCTTGAGCATTTTTAAAGCTCCAATGTGCAGCCAAGGTTGAAAACCACTCCTTCCTTCCTTTCTGTGATTTTACCACTTAGATGACTTGAGATCCTGTATCACCAGCCCCATACGCTCACCCTCTCCTCATCCCAAACATCTCATTGCCTATGAGGCTCCTCTCTCACGTACCTGATGGACACGTGAAGATTATTCGAAGTCTGAACACTCGTTACTTCCCTTCCTCATCCTCACTTCAAGCTCTTTCATGGCTTGTGGTCAAACACTGGTTCAGAGCTTGGCTAATCCACCCACCCCTCTCCTCAGCTGTGTCACAGGGTGTAGACACTTCATTTGTGCCAACTTAGCTGGTGCTTATGTTGCTTTATAAAAATATCGTTTATTATAAGCTTATGGAGAGGAGGAAAGACCACGGGTTCTACTTTGGTTTCTTTGCATATCTTCCTAGAGCCCCTTGGTGACTACTGGTAACTAGAGTTGCCCAAAGGTAGAGAAAGGAGAGTGCTGGCCAATGGTGGTGTCTACACAGCCAAATAGGAGCCTCTAAGGGCTGCAGGGCGTCTTCCAGCCTTCTCACTCCAGGGGTGCAATACACAGTCATGGGCAAAGAAAGGGCCCTTTTGCTTATATCTGAGAGTGGTAAGTTTTTTTTTTTTTTTTTAATGACTGCACCCATGGCATATGGAAGTTTCTGGGCCAGGGACTGAATCTGAACTGCAGCTGCAACCTACACCACAGCAGCAGCAACCCAGGATCCTTAACACACCATGCTGGGCTGGGGATCAAACCTGAGCCTCTGCAGCAGCCTGAGCCACGGCAGTCAGATTCTTGATCTACGGCCCCACAGCAGGAACTCCCTGAGAGTGGTAAATAGGAAAGGAACCTGGAAATGTGCGCTGGGAAGTTCTGTGGGTTCAGGTTGGGAAGCTTATAGATATCACTCACTGAGTGCGTAACTTTGTGTCTTGCTCTTTGCATGCAACGGTTCACAGTAATAGTATTATTTCAATATTTCTGAAGCTCAGAAAGGTTCTTTGCCCAACACAAATGGCAGAGCCCCAAGGGACCAATGCCTGTTTAGCAAGCTGACTTCAGGTAGAGAGAACTGGTGGCTTCGTCCTCACTCCCAACCAATCTTCTTCCTCATACTGAATGACAGTGGCCCAGACAAAAGTTTGCCTGTGGCCCTGGAGTTGTGTGCATCACTGTCTTTTTAAGAGGAACACAAAGCCACACTATCAAGTAGCTTTGGAGAGGCCAAAATCAAATATAAAAATCTATCTTTATGTGCATATAATCCACATGGTAGCAGTATCCTCATCATCATTTTCTGGTGACAATCAATTTGTGGCAAGTAACAGAAACCAACTCAATTAGCCGAAAGGAAATGTTAGGCTAAGGGTTGCCGTCTGGCAGCCAGGAAAGGAGGTAGCTGGGTCCCAGGAGGGGGCTGGGTGCCGCCAGTACCCTCTTTCTCCCATCTCCATCGTCTCTCTGCTTGTCTCCCTTCGCCTCCCCCGGGACCTGCAGTCTGGCTTCCCGTGCCCCCCCACCCCACCCAGTAAACACTGCCCCACCTGGTTACCCACATCATTTGAGTGTGTGTGACATGGGGCTGGCCACCGGGAAAGCTTGATTTCTCTCTTGGCTACGTTTCTAACATGTAGCAAAGAGCCTCCAACAGGCCCACATCAGGTCATAGGCCTCCTAAAGGCATCCGTTTCCCTGGTCAGTGGTATTCTGACCAGCATCCCCACATCTCTGGATGAGAAGGAAATGAACAGAGAAAGGAGAGATGATTGGGGACTAGAAAGATGCCCCAACAAGTGATTATAACAGCTAAATGACATGAACAACAAAAAAATTTTTTTGGCTTTTTTAAGGCTGCACCCACAGCATGTGGAGGTTCCCAGGCTAGGGGTCGAATTGGAGCTACAGCCGCCGGCCTACACCGTAGCCACACAGCTCAGGATCTGAGCCATGTCTTCGACCTACACCACGTTCACGGCAACGCCGGAACCTTAACCCACTCGGTGAGGCCAGGGATCGAACCCTCAACCTC
This sequence comes from Phacochoerus africanus, assembly GCF_016906955.1. Taxonomy (NCBI): domain Eukaryota; kingdom Metazoa; phylum Chordata; class Mammalia; order Artiodactyla; family Suidae; genus Phacochoerus; species Phacochoerus africanus. Next base: position 40,088,770 of record NC_062554.1, on the reverse strand, counting down.
ATGCTTCCTCGACAGATTTGTTTCTGCTGCGCCATGATGGGAACTCCCTAAATGACAATTTTTGATGCAGACCCTAGCTTAGTTTTTTTTTTTTTTTTTCCCTAATTCTCACAACAACCCTTCAATAGGTATTGTATCTGTGTTTTCCAGAGAAGGAAACTGAGGAAGCTAGAGATGATCAAGAAAGCCTGATACAGGTGAATTCGAGCCCTTCTGGTATCTTCTTCCAGAGAGACAGCTGGGCTGCATGCCAGCTATGTTTACTCTTCAGTGTTTGCTCCCAGAGTACTTGAGAGTGTGTCTGTGTGTGTCTGTCTGTAGTTACTTTTTCCATGGCTCTGAGATTCCGAGAGCGCAAGAATTTTTTAGCAGGGAGAGAATACTCTGATGGAGCCCGCCTGCCTGAGTCAGTCTGGAGGCGGAGGCCTGACAGGAGGGGGCGAAGATGTTCTTTATCCACCAGGAAAGCAGCGACCTCACCCTGGCACTCCTCTGCTGGCCGGGCTTGGTGCTCAGCAGCAGTGGAGAGGTTTGGGATTGGGGTTCAGGGCTTGGGCCTTGAGGACCCCCGTTCACCTCCTCCTCTGTTCCCCTCACCAACCACAGTGGATGGAGGCCAAGAGCTCTGGTTTCACTGCTCTGAGGCTACAATGGAGCTTAGGCTGGAGCTGAGGTTCCAGCAGACAGGGCAACAAGTCCACCCAGAGCAGGTCAAGGGCTCAAGAAGAAGGAGACCTGGCCCCGCCCAGCTGTCTCTAGCCCTGGACTGATTGCATTCAGATCGTGCCATGGATCTCGGTATGATTATCTTTAAGGAGGCACCCTGGAAAGGTAACCCCCAGCTTCAACGGCTCCACCCTTCTCCAGTCCTTTAAAGGAAAGACTAAAGCAGGTGGGTGTGGTGGTCTCCTTTGGGCATGCGCAGAGCACAGGTATTCGACCCGTAGGCTGAGGGTGGCTTTAACCAGAGACGTGGGGGCAGGGTTGTAAGTAGGCTGTGGGTGTGGGTGAGCCCAATTTCTTTAGGTTTTTGTTTTTTTTTTTTTTGCTATTTCTTGGGCCGCTCCCGCGGCATGTGGAGGTTCCCAGGCTAGGGGTCGAGTCGGAGCTGTAGCTGCCAGTCTACACCAGAGCCACAGCAACGCGGGATCCGAGCCATGTCTGCGACCTACACCACAGCTCACGGCAACGCCGGATCGTTAACCCACTGAGCAAGGGCAGGGACCGAACCCGCAACCTCATGGTTCCTAGTCGGATTCGTTAACCACTGCGCCACGACGGGAACTCCCCGAGCCCAATTTCTTTAACAAGGAACAGTTAGGACAGTCACTACCTGTGTTACTGTCTGTCATCATTGGGTCCCAGCTTCCTGGGCTATAAAAGGAAACTGCATAACTAGGTGGTTTCTGAGGATTCTTTCAGCTCTGACACGCTGCAGACTCAGGTAGCCTGAGCATGCCCACCCTTCCGAAATCCCCCCCCCCACTTCTGTTTACTTTGAACCCACCACTTTTCTAATGTATAATGGCCCAATTGTTATGGCAGGAGAAAGACTGTTTGTATTGGGGTGGGGGGTGGGGGGCGGATTGCGGGAGAGAAAGGGCCTGGCGGACACTAGGGGAAAAGAGGGGAGAATGAGTTTTCAAGGCTCCAGGAATCTGTCATGTGTTAATTGGTTCTCATAAACCAAAGCCATCCAGCCTTCTGCAGAAAACACTAGTTTGGGTAATACACCAGAGATGAGGGTCTGAATTGTTTCAATCCTTCATATTTCAAACCACAATCACCCCATTTGACCCCAAAGTTCCATAGCAACGTTGGCTTGGAGACCAGCATCCAGTCCTGGCTATGTCTCTGTGTCAGCTGGGGACACCGGGCCTGGGGTTCGGGCTGACGTGGGGACCCTCCCTGTGCAGAGAAATTGCATTTGCAGTAAATGTGTGAGGCCTACTTGTAAGGGGCCACGTCTTCTCGTGGGAGCGGTTTCTCTTTGGACGCTGCCTTACACATGGAACAAAACCCTGGTCGATTTCATTGGGATATTTTATAGTTTGTAGATGGGATTTTATTAGGCCACTTACAGGGATTAGCTGAGAAGGACTGAACTCTCACATTTGGAAATAAGCTGTACACGGATAGAAAGCTTTAATACAGCCAATTACAGAGAATTGTCAGATATGATAGCCTGTAAGGCTGGTGTTAACCAATCTCCCTTTCTTTTTTCTTTTTCTTTCTTTTTTTTTTTCTGTTTCTTTCCTTCTTCCTCCCTCCCTTCCTTCTTTCCTGTCTTTCTTTCTTCTTCTTCTTCTTCTTTTTTTTTTTTTTTTTTTTTCTGTGCCTGCAGCATGTGGAAGTTTCCAGGCCAGGGATCAAACTCAATCTACAGCAGTGACAATGCCAGATCCTTACCCTCCTAGGTCACCAAGGAACTCCCAATCTCCCTATTTAAGAATGGTTGGTGGCGAGAGCTGGGGCAGTGGCTGGGGGTGGAGAACAAGAGGCAGGGACCGTCCCTAACCTGACCTGAACTGACTTGACCTGACCTGACCTGACCTAGGGCCCCTTCCTCATCACCTGATCTGTCACCCCCTCATCTCCTCTGTACCTCAGTCTGGCATCCACCAGAAAGGCCTCTTTGGGGCATTGGAAATGATGCCAGATTAGGGGGATTTCTCAGTGTCTGTCTGCAGCTGCCCGCTATTGACTACAGACAGAACCCAAATAGAACCCATCCATCATCGTACTTCCTTCTTTCACCTTCCATTTCCATTCCTAATTGTCAGTGCCCAGGCCTCCACACCACAGAGGCCTCAGAAGGGACAAGTCCCCAGTGCACAAGCCTCAGAAAAATTGTAGAATGTCTTCTTTGGTGGTGGGAGGGCTTTTAAGATCTCCCAGGCTGTTGCTTAGGGCTCTGTGTAACCTCCGAGTTTAAAGATGTATAGGCAAGACTTTCCATTTTCTTCAGATGCCCCTTCCTCTATGGTTGTTTTCTTTGTCTCTCTTTGAATCAGTTCTTCTACCGGCATCCCCTCTCCCCTTCCCCTCATCTCCCCCACCACAGACACACACACCCCAGCTGCAGCAGCTGAATTACAAAGCTGCCCCTTCTAGCAAATTCCACTTAGCCAACACTTTACTGTTCATTTGCTCTTCATTTCAATTGTGTGAAAGAACTTGCCAGGAAATGCTATGTGTCCCCAAGTAATGTTTGCTTATAAAGCTAACTTTCAGGGCAAGACTAATTATAAATAGTAAAATTTAGATGCTCTTGGGTTTGGTGAGACAGTTATGTGGGTGAAAGTTGCTGATTTCCGGCTCTTACCTCACCATTTTTAGAAATAGCCCAGACCTCGCCAGATTGAGAAAGTCTGGGTAGATAAGGGATTTATGGCCCAGGTTGAGAGCTCTTGGCTGTTTTAATCATCCTCTCGTCACACCCACTGGCCCCTGGTTTTCCCCACCAGACTGTAACCTGCAATGGCATCTGAGAGGGCTCCCATATCTGCTCCTCAAAGTTGGGACCAATACTCTCTGGCCAGTTATGCCTTTTCAGGTGCTCAGTTGATCAATAGTTCTGTTTGAAACCCAATGAATCACTTCAGCAAATGGACCCTTTCCCCCCACTGGTACCTGTACTTCAGTTTTCTTCTTTTTGGCTGTGGATGTTTGATGCCCCATAGAGGAAGGAGGCCAGTGCAGGTTTGGAGAATGTGATTATGGCAATGGGTCAGAATATGAGGGACAGAGGACAGGACAACAGTGGGAGAAACATCTGGGACATGCCTTGGGAACAAGAAACATAAAAGCCAGATGAGAAAAGTGAGAGAGGAAAAGTGATGAGAAGTTTCATATTATTAAAAAAAAAAAATTTTACAGGAAAACAGTGATTCCAACAAGGGCAAAGACTTTGCTCAGCCAGTGGAAAACTTGACATTGTCTGGTACTTGGAAAAGACCCTCCTTCTGACTCCTCTTGGTCTTGCATAAAAGGAGATTCCTCGGAAAGTCGAGGTGCTTCTGTAATTGGGACTGGTGCCTGGTACTTTCTGGAAATAGCTTTGCTTTCTGAAGGATGGGTGTGGGAAAAGATTATTGAAAGATTAGCTGCCTTGGGGCAGGGGATGCCTTGCGGGAGGGTGTGACAGAATAAATTAAAAGCAATCGGGCATGTCCAGTGGGTAAAGTGGATAAGGCCAGATTCTGAATCCCTAAGACACACAACATTTTCTTATCAAAATTTATTCTGAGAATCTTCACTGTACTAAAGTTATTTCAAGTCAGCTTGTTGGTGCCCTCTTCTAGGAAGCCTTCCCTTAGCCCTCTCCCCTTAGAGTTTTTTATTTCCTCCCCATCTTTATTCAATAACTAGGGTGACCAGATGTCCCAATTTACCCAAACAGTCCTTGTTTGTACCTGTTGTCCCACATAAGCATTAATAGCACACTCCTTCATTCTCCTAAGTATCCTGGTTTGGACAATAAATTGAATGGTGACCTTATCACACAATGTTCTGAACTTCTCCGTCTTATTGATCTGTATACGATCTGATTTTCTAAATCCTTCATCATACACCATCAGACATCAAGGTCTTTGAGTGCAGATACCTTGACTGCTTAGTTTACTGCTGGGTCCTCGATGCAGAGCCAGGCACAGCGTTGGTGCCCAAAATGTGTATTAGATAAATGGATAAATGCCCGTAATCCAACTTAGATTCCCAGGGATGCCTAGCTGGAAATGCTTTATGGACTTTTCTGAGCAGGATTGAAATACACAGAGAATAAAGGAATTGATTCATCAGAAACTGTCCTCATCCCACCGTTAAATAAACTGATTCACAAGCACAGACAGAGCTTGGTTCCCTCTGCCATCTGGTTGTGGTTCACACAGGCAGCCCAGGTCTCTCTTCTCTTTGCAGTCATTGTTATACCTCAGCAGCCCCGTGGGCTACTGTCCGCATAAATTACTCCCTGGAAATGATGCTGAACCAAGAGGCCAATAGCCTGAGAACAAACACAGAGGAGGGATGGCAGCAGGGGACCGATGGCAGGGTTCAGCTTTGTGATCTCGGTCAAAGCTCTTTGCCTCTCTGGCCTTGGGAGAGGAAGGTCCCTTCCAATTGTCACCCTCTCTGAGTCACGATTGTCCTAGGATTCACTAGTATATAGGAGCCAAGAGCTGTGAGCCAGGATTACAATAAAACGGGGTGGTTGTGAACACAGTGGGGAGCCTGGCATGGCCTTTGGGGTTCTCCACTTCCACTTCTGTCCCCAGCCCAGCCCACCCAGTGCTTAGTGCTGATCACCCCCAAAACAACCCCCAAAGCCCATCTGATAGGCCTTCTTTCTCAGCAGGGCTCTTCCCAGGGCCCCCCATTCCTCCCCCAGAGCCTCCCTCATTGATCCTAAGGTGCTGGCTCTCCTGCCGGGTCAGGGGCCTGGCAGATACGGGAAGCGTTTAGGAATGCACGTAACAGGGGACCAGCCTGGTGTTACCCAGGCTGGCCTAGAGCAGAGCAATCGAGGGGAGGTGGGAATTCGAAACTGTTGTTGACAGAGCGTGCAAAGGATACATCAGAGATGGAGGTAGAGCCATAAACAGGGACATGGCATCAGGTGATCAGAAGCCGGAACAACTCGGTACAGTTGGGGAAGCAGAGAGCGGTGTAGAGGCTGTGAATCAGGGAACTACTTGAGTGATGTGTCTTTGTGAGGCTGAGGGCATGTGGGAGGCCGACCTGCTGAGAAGGATCGGAGCATTAATGGGTAATAAGGGTTCCTATGGTACCGTGGTTGGGATTGTTCGAAATTTCTCAGTGGCTTCCTGGAGATGCCATCCCTTCACTCCAGAGTGCTAGCTCTCAAAGCAGAGAATTTCAGACGGTGTGGTGAGCCCGGAGCCAGGGATATTTGGAACCACTAAAACTGGATCATAAAGCTCCTGCTTACGTGTTCTTTGAAGTCAGACTTAATAAGATAAGCTAACATCGAGGGGAATTGTTGACTAAGATGGGTGAAAGGTCATGCAAATTTTCCATCCTGTAATATTACTTGAAAGCTGAAGTCAGATGTGAGGCAGGGGAGAGGTTTAGGTCCGTGCTTCGGAAAGTAACCCTAAGAGCAGAGGGGGTGCACATGCGCCTCAGGATTCCAGGGGGCAGAGCTTGAAGTCATCCCTTAAGAAAGCAGAGATTTGGGGAGTTCCTGTAGCGGCTCAGCAGAAATGAATCCGACTAGTATCCTTGAGGATGTGCATTCAATCCCTGGCCTCGCTCAGTGGGTTAAGGATCCCATATTGCTGTGGCTGTGGTGTAGGCTGGCAGCTGCAGCTCCCATTTGACCCCTAGCCTGGGAACTTCCATATATCTCAGGTGTGGCTCTAAAAAGAAAAAAAAAAAAAAAAATCAGCAGCTGGGATCTGAGCTGCATCTGTGACCTACACAACAGCTCACAGCAACACCGGATCCTTAACACACTGAGTGAGGCCAGGGATAGAACTCGCATCCTCATGGATACTAGTCGGGTTCGTTAACCGCAGAGCCACGAAGGGAACTCCAGAAATTAGAGGTTTTGAAACTAGCGGTTGCCAGAGTGGGGAGGGGAGAGGGGGAAGGCAAAATAGGTGAAGAGGATTAAGAGGTACAAACTTCAAACTTCCAGTTATAAAATCAATAATCACAGTACAGTATAGGGAATATAGGAATATAGTCAATAATATTGCAACAACTTTGTATGGAGACAGATGGTGATCAATCCTTATTGTATATAAATGTCGAGTCACTATGTTATTCACCTGAAACTAGGATGCTATTATGTGTCAACTCCATTTCCATGTATAAACAATAAATAAAGACATAAAAATAATTTCAAAGGAAATCAGAGGTTCTGGTGGGACCTGCCGGTAGGAGGTTATGGGCTGCTGCTCAGATGCTGTGCAATTGAGGATGCTTGGTTGGGACCTGCTTCTGAGAGAGGGACCCCCACGCTCGGAGAGCTGCTCTTATGGTCCCTGAGAAGCACCCCATCCCTGACAGCTCACTCAGGAGTCTGCGAAGCCCGGGGCCTGCTCAGAGGTCTACCAGCACCCTCCCCACTACCACTCAATCCTGGAGTTTCAGAGTCTCCCTGACAGTTTGGCAACACTCTAGGTAAGAGCAGCAGAGCTAATTTGTTAATCTGCCAGAGCTGCAGCCAGCATCCCTTTGTGCACTGACACCAGAGTAATAAGAAGGCACTAGCTCAGCCACTGTTTGTTCGCCTGCTGAAACTAAGCTACGGCTCTCCCTGCATAATTCATTTGTGCATGAAATGGAAGCTTAATAGCATAAGTAAAGCACCAAGCAGAAATTGGGAGTAGATGTCTTTTTTAAGTCTTAAAGATAGACTCTGCTCCACTCATAAAACCCAACGTGGTATCACTTAATGGCATAAGATGCTTTTCTCTGAAGCCATACCCACCGAGTGATCCCCCCCACCTTCCCCGGCCTAGGCCTGCTGAGATGGCCCAGCATCCTCCTGCTCTCTCTGCCCCCCTTTCCACCTGGCACTGAGCCTGGCGTCCTGTCCTCACAGGACCCCGTAGCCTCCCCTAGGGCACATTCTAGCAGCAAAGACCAAAAGCACCCAAGCGCCGGGACAATGATGGGGGCTTTGGCATGCTGGTCACCTGGACCAGGGAGGTTCTGGGGTGACCTCAGAGGGGGCAGTAAGATCCTGGGGGGGCGGGCAGTCAGTTGGAGGAGTTGGCCTCTATTCCTGCAGAACTGGGAAGGGCTCTGGCACACTGGTTCTCAATAGAGGCGCTCCTGGCTGAGCTGACCTGCCCAGAACTTGCCAGGTGCTCAGATGAGTCAGGATGCGCGCAGAAAGAACCTCTTGCTTTGTGCATTTCATAGCCCTCCTGACATCAGAATTTTTGAACCTATTCCTGTTAGAAGAACGCCTACCTTTGTTCTGAACTTAAGTTAGTTCCCAAGCTTCCTTGTGATAACTTGGCCTTGCCAGACACAGTGCTTAATTATGGCTAATTCATTCCATTTTGTCGCCTTTTTCCTTAACTGCAGTCGGTGAGGAAAGGCAGGTCAACCATGATGCAATGATCATTTGAGTGAATCCTTGCTTCTTCAAAGCCTGTTTCCCTGCGGGACTGTAAGCTCCATGGAGGCAGCAGCTTTGTCTGTTTAGTTCACCTTTATAAGTGGTGTGTGGGACCACTGTATCTGGCATGTGGTTGCACCCATTAAATTGTTCTTGAGTGGATGGATGAAGGATTTATTCAACAACATGCATTCAGCATGCCAGGCACTGTGCTGGGTGCCAGGCACTTGTTAAGGAAGAAGACGTGGTCGCTACCCTCCGGGAGCTCAGATCTGGTCTATGTGAGTCCACGTATGTTTCGCAGGTATTTCTTCAGCAGCACCGGACCCAGGCCCTGATCAAAAACTATCCCACCATATGGGGGCCATCTCTCCTGCATAACAGCCCAGATGGTGGCTTCATCAGGCAGGATTATTTAGGGGTGATCTTCTCCCAACCTCCTCCTCTCCAGCTCTCAGTTACCCAGCATGCCTCATAAATAAAAGGGGGAGGGATTGCCTTCGCCTTGTGAGCATAAATGTTTTCTAAATGATATTGTTCCTGCAGCTTCCGAGAGACTCGTAAACATGCCCGGCCCGGGATTTATTACCCGAAGGTAATCCCGCTTAGCCAGCTGGTAAGATTCCCAGTTCTGACCGCTTCTCTAGTGCCCTCCCCCCCCGTCACCTCATGAAGGGGCACTGGGGGCCAAGGGTGAAAGGTCGCAGAGCCACAGGGACAGTGACTCAGGCCAGCCTCCAGCAGGCTGATATTCTCATCCACCTTTGGGTGTTGCTTTCTCTCTCTGTTATATCTGCTCCCAAAGCGTTTCTAGGCAGCCTGCCCCCCACCCCCACCCCCACCCCCACCCCCACCCAAAGGCTAATCTCCCAGAGTTCTGAGGCAGCAAGACAGACCTCAGCAGGCATGAGGGGGCCACACACAGCCTTGCTGCTCAACTCTGCATGTTTGTCCCTGCAAAGCTTCTTCAGAGGAACCCAGTCCACCCTTGTCCCTGCTGGGCATGTTGAGAAGACCTCTGCCGGCCTCAGGGGACAGCTCCAGCATCCTCCCAGCACCTCCTGCTCACCTGCTTTGCAGCTTGTCTAGTTTCAAGGCCCTCTCACTCTCGTTTTGGCTCCATGATTCGGATTCTCCACCCCCGTAGCCTGGTTTGGGACCAGTTCTCTCCGTTGGCCTCAGAACCTCAGCTCACTATGCTTTCCACTCTTTAGGATTTTGTTTCAGACATGTGGATAAAAGATCCTGCAGGCCAGACCCAGAAACACCCCCCTTGTCCAGTGGGCTTCTTGACAGAAGAGGGACCTTGGACCTCAATGATGGATGACTGTGACATTGAGGCCGTGTTGTCATCATTTCTGGAACGCACATCCTGTTATCTGTGTGGGCAAATGAGTGTCATCCAAATATATCTGAGCCATACTGCTTCAGCCTTAAGGCCTGGTTTCCTACAGTGCCACATTAAACAGGGAAACAAATCTTACTCCAAAAGCTGTGAAAAAGCAGTGTAATTTTTTCCCCCTAAAGGTTCTTGAAGAGATGGCAAAGGGGAACATATATCACATCACACAGAGAAAAGCATTCTAAAATCCCTGTTTACTAATCTGTCTTTCGACGGGCCTACCCCATCCAGCAACAGCATTGTTGTATCCGGTTATGCAGGCTGTGCACTGCACAACTCGAGGGGGCACCACTCACCTTGGTAGCCATCATAGATAAGTATTTATTACAGCAGTTTTTTGGCAGATGGTATTAATGTATCTTAAAGAAAAAAAAATGGCTTTTCCATTATTTTAATAAGGCAGCTTCCCTAATTCCTCTTTTCCAACTCTCTTCCCCCAAGTACCCACCCACGCCTTTGTTTTTCTCTTTCATTCTAGCTTTATTTCCACTTTATGCAACCTTGGACCCATCCAAACCCAGCCACTGATTGGCTCATCCTGAGTTCTATTCAAAACTGTGATGTCCAAACCCTTTCCACCTTTCCAGGTCCAGTTCAGAGGACACCTCTGGTAGGACGTTTCTCCAATTGCTTTCTCCTTTGTGCTTCCATAGCACTTTGCTTTTGCCCCTTCTGTCCCTTTCTATTTTGACCTATTGTTACTTATGTGTGTATCTTATCACCCCTACTCCATACCCCAAGGGGTGGGGTCTGCCCCTGGCTCCTCCCCAGGGCCGAGTGCAGAGCCTGGACAGTGAGGAAATACCACGGAATCTGTCCCGGCCAAAGATTCCCTTAAGTCTTGGGTTCGTGGACAATGGGGGTCGCCTTTGCTTCTGTCCTAAAGAAACCAATAAAAAAGAAAAAGAGCAGGGAAGAGACAGACAGACAGGAGAAGGAAGCTCGGAGAGAAGAAAGAGAAGAGCTGGCTGTTTATTTCTGACTTCCCGAGTTGTTTATTATCAGCTGCTCTCAGGTACAGCACACCCTTCGCTTCCTCACTGACAATTACTGAGGAAGCGTTCAACTCATTCCCTCACTCCAACTGCCTTTAGTATGATCTAATTTTAACATTACTCTCAGTTGTTTGAGGAAGATGCAAATAAGCTGAAATGGCAGGTGCCTGTGTGCCGGCCTGCCTGTCTGCATACCACTGGGTGGGCCAGGAGTTGCATGAGATTTAGGGCCTCTCTGCTGCCTCTGCTCCCTGAAAGCTGGCCAGAGAGAGAAGAGTCCACTCTGGGGCTCAGATAGGGGAAGTGGCCCACAGAATGATTTTTAGAAACTTCTAAAGCCACCAACCATTTGGAGATGTCTCCACAGAGAGCCGAGAGCTCCGAGATCTGCCCTGCGGGGAACAATGAATGGTTTAATTACTCTGATTGTGGGGCAGCGAGCGAGTGCAAAGTGGCAGAAGGCGATGATGAAAGTGAGAAGCTGGGACCAAGGAAGTAGCTCCGACCCCTGGCAGCGGAAACACTCAAACCCTCCGTGCGAGAAGCCTGAGGGCAGTGGGACCACTGAGGAGTCTTCGGGTTTATTCTCTACACCCTGGCAGGACTCCTGGCCATTAGCAACGAAAGCCAGCAGGCTTCTTTGTCACCTGCCCCAGGCTTTATAATATTCACATCAAGATTTTCTTTTTCCTGTACTGAAAGCCTGTTTGCTCTCGCTTCAGCCAAATTGTATATTTTTTTTGTCTTAGCAGAGACAAAGGATTGCTTTTTTGCTCAGTTTTGCTTTCTACAAAAAGAAAACCCTGTTTAAACAGTGCTACATCAATATACTTCTAACTCTGAATAGTATATGTATTTTAAAAACAAAATGTACACAAGAAAACACACATTTTTGAAGATCCTATTATCTATACAGTACCTCCCAGCATGCTAAGTATTTCTTCCACCTACGGTGTTTCATTTACTCTTCACAACAATCCCATGATTCAGATGCCTTTGTAATCTCCTTTTTCTCTGTTGAAAGAAAAATGTTCAGTGAGCTGAAGCAACTCCCCAGGGCTGCACAGATCCCTGGACCCAGATCTCGGGGTTCCAAAGCCAGCATTTCCACCACACTAAGCTCTCATTAAATGCCTTCTAAAGGTTGTTTTGAAATGAGTGGCATCTGCCTCATGCCATTAAGTGCCTCTCCGACCTTGAGAACCATTCATTCATTCATAGGACAAATACTGACTGAGCACCTCTTACTCTGACCCAGGCACTGGACAGACACTTAATATTGCGGTTAACTAATTAATCAGTCAAGTGCAATTCTGAAAAAAGCTGCAGTGAAACCTCCCTCCCACTCATCACCCTCCTGTTTCTTTCTTTCTTTTGTCTTTTTGTCTTTTCTAGGACCGTTCCTGCGACATATGGAGGTTCCCAAGCTAGAGGTCGAATCGGAGCTGTAGCCGCCGGGATGGAACCCGCAACCTCATGGTTCCTAGTCGGATTCGTTAACCAGTGAGCAACGACGGGAACTCCACCCTCTGGTTTCTTGATATTCTATCTGCATGGTCAAATTCTCCCTGTGGTTCCTGCTCTCCTCCAAACTTTAAGTCAAAATCAAAGCCATTAGTTCCTCAGAACTGCATTAACCCACCAGTGTACCCTGGAGGGTTAATAACTGACAGCTGAGTGTCTTAGTGTTCCTATAAGCATTTCCAGAGAGTTTTTAAAAGCCTACCCAGGTCTCCAAACTAGGGTACGTCTAGATGTACATGAAGAGGATCCAAAGGGATCATGAGCACAGGTTCATTGAAGGGAATCAATTTCAACCTCTGTGTCATCCAACACACTCTTTCCTAAAACAGATCTGCCAAGGAATGATCCTCCTGTCGAAATGTCACGCTGTTTCTCCCTTCCCACCTCACCTTTCACAATCGCCGTTCTCCCATTTTACAAAAGAAAAGCATCCCTCTCGCTTGCTCTAAATCTTACTCTAACGTATGATTCATGCACAGGTAAGCCACCTGTAGAACATCAAGAAAAGAGACAATTCAAAGTAGCAATTACCCATCTGGCATCAGTGCAGCAAACAGGAACTTTTCTAAGCAAGAGGGATTTAGAGCAAGGATCTAGGTACTTACGAAATCACTAGAAAGGCTGCAAGTGCAGATTCTAGGCTGGGTCCCTTGGAATGGTTTCTAGAGCAGTAGAGAACTAGTCTACAGGCAGCTCCACTGAGCTGCCCCTGGGTCACTGCCCTTCCGGGACGGGAGTCACCATCACTTCCTGAACAGCCCTTGCATACAAAAAGCTGCACATAGGCCCTGAAGCTGTGGTCCAGGAATTAGAAAGCGAGGCCAAGAGAAGTTGCCAAGGCCATAGCTGTTGCTTGACACACAGAAAGGGGGAGAATAAACACTGGAACCCGCTGCAGGCAGATTTCAGCTTCCTGACCAGGAAGGCCTACCATTCCACTTCCACCTTCCAGATTCCATACAAGTGCATCAAATGGCAGAAATTAACTGTACCCCAATCCTACATGCAAAGGAGTGCCAACAATATAGTCCCTTCGTTTTTAGTCTCCCCACATAGAAGTATGAAGTGGAGGTTGAAGAGCAGGTAGACACCAAGTACCTGCCCCAACTGGTGTCCACAAAACCTCCTTAAATTCAAGGCACCATAAACTTTCCGGGCGCTCCCATCCTTCCTCACCTGACACATATTTGTGTTAAGGATAAGGTACAGCAGGCTGATGTGTTCTGCATTCATGGGCTGATGGGAATGATGAGTTTTAGTTTAAAACCCTCCTCTCTTCCACCCCCAACTCTCGAGGGACAAGCTTGCAGGCGAAGGGCAGCGAGAGCCTCAGTAGAAGATAGGAAGGCAGCTTTATTCCATCCAGGTAACAAATTCATGGCGAGGTGCTCTACAGCTTAGAATTGGAACACTGACGATTCATGAAAGCTAGCTGGGGAGTTTCGGTCTCCTAATGAGACAGACATCCAGGCTGTGTGCTCACCGTTCTCCGTCACAAGAAAGAACTTGCTGAATGACACTTACTCACCCATGGCTCATTCATGTTTCAATTACATGTTTCGCACGGTTGCAAGGAAGAGGAGGTAAGAAGTCCCGTACTTCCATCCAACTGCTCAGTACTGCCCCTTCAAGTTCTAAGAACCTTTATTAGAGGTGTGGTCATACTCACTTATCTCTTGGGTACCATCTCCTTCCTGTTATCGGCCACTTCTCTGCTTGGTTATTCACTCCTACCATGAGCTTAGAAGATGCAGATTAACTTAATGAAAATACATTGTGGATTCTACTGTAAAGAATGCTCTTAACAATAACCATGAGTAAATATGCTGCAGGAAGCCCCCAACTAATTGTTATTCAACCTCTTCTCTGCTTCTGCTCTTAACATTGTAACAATAGTCAACATTCATCCACAGGCACAAATTACTTGTACAAAGGTGGCCCATGTTTCTCAGGGAGAGCTAATCTTCACCAATATATTGCTTTGTATATTTCATATTTTCGTTAAAAATGTTACATGTGTATGCTGTTTTGATCAGTTATATAATACTATTTATTTAAGCAGTATTTTAATATGAAGAAAAATACTTTACCATTTAGAGCTTTAAGGTCATAGGAATTTTTAAAATTAGCTTTAATGTATAAATAATAGGGTGACCCATGAGTGTCTTTAAAGCATAAGAATATACAGTATTATAGTAAAATTCTGTGGGAAAGTGAAATGGAATTCAAGGAGGAAAAGGGAAAGTGTAGAATTCTTGATTGTAAAAGAATATTTTTTGTTGTGTTGCATTTTTTTAGGACGATGAGGGTAGGTATCAACTTTCTGTGGTATTTTGTTTCCTTCTGACGCATTTGAAAATGTGCTTTTGTGATTTTAATGTAAAATGGCAATATTTATAATAATCTGGGTGTAACAGCTGATGAAACTATTTAAACTTATGATTTAAAAGTATTTGTTGTCACCTTGAAAATGTGCAAGGCATTACTTGGTTTTTGTCATTTCTTTTAGGGATCCCTTGAGTTAATTTGCAGGTCCCTATTTCTGGTGCCAGCAATGGTCAAACCCAAGGGATGAACATGTATGAAGACGTTTTGAACAAGTATGAAGAAATGTTGGGGAGCAGAGGGGAAATGCTTCTGAACAGGGACAATGTAGGGAGGTGACATTTGCCCACTGGGCCTTTACTTGCAAAGTCTTATTTCAATTCACAAATTCCCTCTACGAGAGGCTTTTGTGTTAAGAGTGCAAGCCTTGGTGACCCCTAGCCTGGGAACCTCCATATGCCGAGGGAGCGGCCCAAAGAAACAGCAAAAAAAAGACAAAAAAAAAAGAGTGCAAGCCTTGGGAGTTCCTACTGTGGCTCAGTGGGTTAAGAACCCGACCTGGTGTCTGTGAGGATGTGGATTTGATCCCTGGCCTTGCTCAGTGGGTTAAGGAGCCTGCATTGCAGTAAGCTGCAGTGCAGGTTGCAGATGAGGCTTGGATCCCATGTTGCTGTGCCTATGGCGTACGTAGGTTGGCAGCTGCAGACGACTGAATACCTGACACTTGACTGGGTGATCCCACCACACTGGCTGCCCTCCCCAGAGCTGACGGTCATGGCCACAGGGTGGCTGCCTGCTGCTGCGGGTCAGCAGCTGCTCTTCCTTCTCACACCTTCCTGCCTCACCAGGCCTCAATCCTTCCCCAAATGCTGATTCCTATATCTCTCTTTTTTTTTTTTTTCTTTCTAGGGCTGCACCTGCAGTGTATGGATGTTCCCAGGCCAGGGGTCACGTTGGAGCTGCAGCTGCCGGCCTACACCACAGCCACAACATGGGATCTGAGCCGCGTCTGTGACCTACACCACAGCTCGTGGCAACACCAGATCTTTAAACCCACTGGGCTGGGCCAGGGATCAAACCTGCGCCCTCATGGAGACAATGTAGGGTTCTTAACCCACTGAGCCGCAGTGGGAACTCTTCTCTTTTTTTCCCTTCAATTCTTAATGTGTCTCCAAAGGAACGGAAAAGGGGGAAAGAGTAAAGAGACTGAAGTGTGAACCTGCCACCTTTTCTCACAGTTTATCTGCAGCCCTGGCCTCTCCTCCTCCCCAGCAGATCAGGGAAGGAAGAAGCCTGAAGACTCTGGAAACCACTGGCTGAGGGCAGTGGCTGCTACGCTTCTGTCCACAATCTGGCCTGTGATCAGGGCCTGTCAGAGCCAGGCTGAGGGGGACCCAGAGCAGAAGACTCAGCATCCCCCCGAGGGCATCTTCAGCCCCAGCCCCTGACCCCTCAGTCAGCAAGACTCCAGCCCTTGACACCACCGAACCAAAGTTCTTTAGCCCAGTATCCTGTTTCTTTTCTTCTGCATGTTAACCCAAGGCCTTAACCATTTTGTCTGCTGGCTTAAGATCAGTGTCCCTCCTCTAGATGTTAGAATGCTTACCTCGAAGGGTCAGGGATCTTGTGTGTTTCACGTGTGGTTGAGTCACCACTGTTGAGAGCAGCCCCCAGCATACAGCAGGCACTCCATAAATGTGAATGTGCACTAACAGATGACTGCATACCTGAAGAGCCTCCACTCCCTTCATGGACCTGAGCTGCTGAGGCCTCTCCTTCCAGCCTGTGATGCCGTAACCCCGGGCATCTCTCTTTCATGGCCACGGTGACATGCTACTTTATATGCTGCCTCCCCCATCAGATTCTATGCTCCGTGATGGCAGGGGTGTGGCTTTCTTGCCCACCTCTTTATATACAACTCTGCCCCTTCCAAACAGAAATTTCTAGCAAGGGTCTTTTCGCAAGGGAGAGGTGATCCCTTAGCTGGAGAATCTGCAAGACGGTACAGATCCTGTGTAGAGGAGAAGCCTGCAGTGGGGGCCCCTCACCCCGCCTGGCCTCGCCCCTTCTGCCTTTCTTCTCCTTTGCTTTCCCTCCTCCTGGAGCTGGCTGCTGTGCCCACAGATGGCAAGAGGAGACACAATTTATATTTCTTTATTTGGTTTGGAAAGTACTGTGACAGACAGAAATAAATTCTCTCGCTCCTCACCCCACCTCCAAATTTCTTCCCCTTTGGTTTGTGCATCTTTGAAGACAAACATCTGAACGGGGCTGGCAGGCAGGTGCTGGGGGAGGGAGAGCGCTGGGGAGAGGGTGTTTTGACTGGGAGAAGAGCTCAAGTGCATTTGTGGCTGCTCCCAGCACGGTGACAATCACAGTTATGGAGGCACTTAGACAGAGGAGGAAGGAGAGAGGAGAGAGAGAGGAGAGACCACCACCTAAACTGTCCGAGGAGGGAGCAGGGTCTGAGGATGCCACGGCCTCTCACCGCCTCTGAAGCTCCTTAAGGACAAAAACCAACCAACCAAAATCAAAACAGGTCTGTGTGGACCTGGGGAGCAGTACACGGCCTGACAGTGTGACCTGAGGTGGTCACATTCTTTTGGTTGCTCCCCGTGGAATCAACACCTGCAGATCCTTCAGTAGAAATGTCTAGTGACTCAGCACGGTGGCGCTGCTTGGTGCCTTCTGTGCCACGTGCTAGGGGGCTCCCAGGGCTGTATCTCAGGGAACGCAAGGTAGTCCCTGAACTCTGCCCATGGTTTACCTGAGCTTTCCTCTTCTAATCATAGGCAATCTTGAATTTTTTTTTTTTTTTTTAGACTTTTGTTCCAATGGAAAAAGGGAGAGAGATGCTAGAACTGAGAAAGTGCTGGGAATTTCGAAGATACTTCCAGACCCTGCAGCTCTGCGGAACCGCACAGGCCTATGCTAGAACATACAGAGGTACATTGTCTGGGGCAGCAAATCAGAGAGAGGATAAAAATTTAGTAGAGCCCTGGGTCTTACTGAAAACAAAGCCAGAGCTGGAAAATGTCAGCTGGTCTGCTGTGCACGCTGCAGACACAGATGTGAGGGCAGGGGGGCTTAAGATGCTCTGTGCTTGCCCCTCCCCTATGGGCTCCACAAACCTTTGGGAGGGTTCCCGCTCTCCTGGGAGTCAGGCCAGCGGGGACAGTGTCTGCTGTCAGACTCTGGGCAAAGGCAGGCAACACTGTGTTCTGTGTTCCCTCCCTTACTAAAGGGCTGGGCTTTGCTACCCTTCAACACACACACACACACACACACACACTGCCCCCAGCTGCTTTCGCTGGGCAGCTGTATCAGGCAGCCGGCATCCTATTCACTAACTAACCAAGGGAAAGAAGCTAAAGGAAACCCCAGACCTGGTGGTGTATCAGCCCCATAAAGTCTTCCAATCTCCACCGCACTTGGCTACCCCAGAAAGTAACAGCAGCAGAGAAGTCTAGATTTATTTGGTGCTAACTAGGGATGGGCATGGTGCTAAGAACGGTCACGGCCTCCAAGAAGGCTTCTCTGATTTCCCATAGCTGACCTAGATGCCTTCCCTTTGGGTTCTAGTAGAATTATAGCACTTTTCATACAGCGTTATAATTAGGGGTTTATTTATTTATTTATTTATTTATTTTATGGCCACACCTATGGCATATGGAATCTCCCAGGCTAGGGGTCAAATCAGAGCTGCAGCTGCTGGCCTACACCACAGCCACAGCTATGTTGGATCTGAGTCACATCCGCAACCTATGCAGCAGCTTTCAGCAATGCTGGATCCTTAACCCACTGAGCGAGGCCAGGGATCAAACCTGCATCCTCATAGAGACTATATCTGGTTCTTAACCCACTGAGCCACAACAGGAACTCCACAGTTAGGAATTTATATGCTATAACCCAGCAGGACCCCATGGAACTTTCCTGGGACAGACCCCATCATGTCGTCTGCCTTTCCCTTGCCTGTAGAAATACTTGTCAAAGAACAAATTTAATCAGAGAAAAATGTAGAAACTTAGGAAAACACCCAAGCATGACAAAATAGTTTAACCATTAAGCAAATCAAGGATCTTGAGTTCCTCTTCAAAAGCTATAGATAATGTTATGAGCCATATCTTTGAGCTGTGTTGTAGACAGTGAAACCCACTCCAGATGGAAGAAGTTAACTACATGGTGACCAGGTAGTCAGGATAGAAGCTGCCACAATTCCAAGAGCTGGACTCAAGGAGATGAGAACAATTCCCCCCTGTAACAGAAGACTAACTGTCCTTAAAACAATCAAGATGACCATGATCAGAGTACCGCATGACCAAATTCAAGATAACTGTCAGAGCTGACTGTGCTACTCTGCACATGCCCCTCCCCCCCCGCCTATACACCCCTGAAACTCCTCTTTAAAAGCTCTTTTCCTCTGATCCGCAGAGAGGAGTTGGCTTTTGGACTTGAGTCTGCCTTCTCCCCAGGTCATCAGCCTCCTGAATAAAGCAACCTTTCCTTTCCTACCCACACCTGAATTGGCTTTCAAACAATTGAGTCTGACCAAATTCTCACCAATAGAATATCAGTGCAATTTTCAGGCCTTTGTGTACCTGCAATCCAGCTTCAACCACACACACAAGAGTGATGCAATGCCCTGCAACAGTTGTTCTCAAACTTGGATGCCATTGGACTCAACGTGTAGCCAAGTTCAGGAACCACTGCTTTAGAAGATCCTGGACAAAAAAGATGGAAGAATAGGTCCCTGAATGGCTGTATGGAGCAGAACCTCTTGCCAAATAGGAATATTCATCCTGAAGAGTTACGTGACATCAACCTCAATCTTATTTACCCTCATGAATACCATGAAGGAGATGCTTAGTTATTACAAGGAAAATCTGATAGCAGTTGGATGCCTTCAATGTCAGCTATTGCCCAGGAAATGCAAAGGCAGGCACCAGAAATCACTTGCTTGTAAACCCCCTCCACCCCCAACAGAGAGAGAGAGAGAGAGAGGGCATGCTCACATACTTTCTGCATGGCTCTCTCTTCCCAGCCACTCTCAGGGCAGCAATTAGCTAGAACCACAGCTTTCCTGGCTTCCCACCAGATTCTGATTACTGGGGAACTTCTCCACCACCCACCTTCCCCCACCCCAAGGCAGGCTGAGATCTAGCTTCTTCCTTTATATGCTCTTCCTGATCCTATCAAGCAGTTAGAGAAAAATGTCCTATAGAATCTGCCTTTCCTGTCTTCTCTCTTAGAACCTGGCCCAGATTCTGTCTGGTTCTTGATCCACAAGTATCTCCTTCTAGTTCAGGAAATGAGGAAATTCCACAAGGCCACTGACCACTGTGGGCCTAGGTTCCAGCCTCAATCCCTGGCGTAACCCTCTGGTGGCTTCTGCCCCACCTGCTACTTGAAAGCGTGGAGCCAGGCCAGCTCAGTAGCCTTGCAGGTTAGGAACAGGGCTCCCAGCAAGCAGGGGCCTGAAGGTGAGAAGTGCCTTCAGATCAGAGGAATGGTGGCAATTCCTCAGGATCCCAAAGTGGTAGAGCCTGAGTCTAGGACCATGGGCCTGAGGAGCACACGGACAGGAAAGAAGGTCATTCCCTGGGTGCTGGGAAGAAATTGTGGCCCTGCCTGGGAAATCAGCACTAGGAGAACACACCTCAGGCATCACATCTACCCATCAGGAAGAAATAATGCCCCTTGGAGATCTGGGGTCCAAAACAGGAATGTCGTTGGAAACTGTGTGCAATGGTACAGCAGCAGTGGAAAAGGTCCTGGGTATGAAGTGACTTCCATCCCATAGGATGAAGGATGCTCCATGAGGGAGATGCTGCCATCCAAGCTCTGGCACTGAGTCTCCTTCTGCTCCCTATGGGGCCTTGGGCAGAGGCCACTGGGCCTCCCTGAGCTTTAGTTTCTTCATTTACAAAATGAGTATGGGAGCTCCCGTCGTGGCTCGGCAGTCACAAACCCAGCTAGGATGCGGGTTTGATCCCTGGCCTCATTCAGTGGGTTAAGGATATGACACTGTCATGAGCTGTGATGTGGGTTGCAGACTCAACCTGAACCCAGTGTTGCTGGGGCTGTGGTGAAGGCCAGCAGCTACAGCTCCAATTTGACCCCTAGCCTGGGAACTTCCATATGCTACAGGTGTGGCCCTAAAAGGCCAAAACAAACAAACAACCAAAACCCAAAAACCAAACAAACCCAAAATGAGTATGGTGGCAATACCTTCCCTGATGACTCTCCTGCAATGTTAATAAGATCAAATAAGATGATGTATGTGAAAGTAAAGGGGAAAAATATAATTGTGATACATATGCACGCACTCTGATTTTCTCCTGGCTTCAGATGGAATTCAAGTGCTGAGTAGACAGACTTTACTCTAGAAGCTGCTCATTAAATATTTACTAGAGCATTGTTGACTCTGCTGTTGAAAAAAGAAATTAGGTGAGCTCAGTGGCTGACATTCAGAGGTGAATGGAATATCCTCCCGGTCTTAGGAGAAGCGGGGAGACAGGGTCAGAGAGTCAGACCAGTGTAGACCACCAGTGCTCCTCGGAGGCCTTCCCTTTGATTATCCTGCTTCCGAGCAGACGACTCGGAGCCTTTGTGGATAGACGGGGGACTGCGCAGGAGAGAGCAGAAAGAGAATCAAGCTCACCAGCCCTGGGAAGGGCTCTTGGCCCCCAGACTCTCTTCCTTGTTGCTCTAGATGGATATGCCACACCTATCGTCCTGGTCTCAGGAATCTGTCCAACCTGCACCTCCTGCATCTGCTCCTCACAGCCCCGAAGGAGGCACGTTCCATACTGTGAAACATCCCCTCAACTGACTAGAGTTGGGTGATGGGCATCTGACCCAGGGCTCAGCCTACAAACTCGCCAGCAGCCCGCTGAGGATAATGTCCCCTCAGAGATCAATGTGTTGGAGCAATATGGAAAGAATGGCAGTGAACGGTGAACACAGAAGCTGAAGGATTGTGAGGTAGAGGGGCTCGGTGGCAGAGCACGGTGAGCCGTGGGTTGGCCAAACTTCTGAGCAAGTAGAAGCCCTGAACTAGATCATTGAATAGGGCACTGAGCAGGAGAGCCAGGTGGCAGCAGGAAGACAGGTGGATGGACCAGCCGTGACGTAAATCCGTAGAGAGGAGCTGGGATGCCTTGCTGACTTTGCCCTGATGCCCCTGCTGAGTCCTGGAAACTGGGGGCAGTGGGGGAGGACATTCTAGCCTCAGTCACCCCCAGGAGGGGTGGTTCACCCTGGAAATTGCTCAGAGCCTGTTTGTTTCTCCTTAGCTTCATGGCTGAGGTTCTCATTTTCTTATCCCCACACGCATCCTTACCTCAAACCCTCCACTCCACAAGGAACGCTAATTGAGGTTCTTTTGCAATCCTCAAAGCTAAACTAACAGGCTGCCCTTGGGGATTGGAGAATTTGAATGTCAGAGCCCAGGGTCACTAGAAGGCTGAGCCTGGCTCTGCAGTCTGCAAGAACCAGCCTTGAATGCTTGAGACCCCCATTTCTGGAGCCTGGTTTGGAATTCTCACCAGCCAGACTGCCGGTGAGTGAACACCAGGTGGCTGGTGTGAGGGTCTGGTCCTTGTGCATCCATCCTAGTTAACCAGGGAGGATCATGTCAGCACCTTTGCCCTGCCTTGGCATCAGGGCTATGGTCAGCCAAGAATGGGGGTAGAGGGTGAACAGCCTGGAGATAGATGCCCAACCTGGTGTCTTTATGTGGTTCCTCCCCTAAAATTTGCAAAGCCTGAAGCAAAGGTACAGAAGCCCCTCTCCAGCCCTTTCTTTACAGCCCTGGCTCCATCCCATACCACCAGGGGTCTCCTGTACCTAGGCGTGGATTCTCTAGCCCACAAGTCCATGCTCCATCTCTGTTCACTTTCACCCCTCTCAACAGCCACACTTGACCAACCCTCAAACCTAGGTTGTGCGCTCCGGTGGTAAGTTCATCCTTGGGAGGAAGGACCAGGGAAGACACAGTAAGTCTTGAAGGATAGTTCAGGTCTGTTTGATATGGGATCACAAATACCTTGGATGTGGGATAGATGGGGATACGGGTATAGAGTAAGTGCCGTCTTTATTCTCTGTCTACAGCACCCATCAGAGAGCAGCTTTTCTCCCAGCTTCTTCCTGGGTTATGGGTAAGAACTCACTTGATGGTCAGACAATCCTGAGTTATCACTGTTCCTGTTCTACAGATGAGGAAATGGGAACAGAGAGATTAAGTAACTTTCCTGGGAGCGCACAGCAAGTGAGTGGCAACAGCAAGGTCCTAACTCGGGTAGTGTAATCCCAGGGTCTGTGCTCAAAACATCCTGTGACATGATCTCAGCAGCGAAAGTGGCAGCGGGGCTCCCTGCCCACATCCCATTCCAGGCTGGGCCCAGTGGAGGCGCAGAAACCAGTGCCCTCACCCTTCCCTTTCTGTCCATAGCTCTGAACACAATACCCCAAGCTCAGCCTGTCTGGCTGGGAGCCTCTGGCGGCAGCCAGGGGACAGGTGGAAGAGACGCAGCCTGGGGAGGGGGTTTCAGGAGGCCTCCCTGACTCAGATGGGGTAGAGACCAGATCAAAGCTCACACCTGCCCCTCAGTAAGGCCCTGTTATGTGCCAGGTTGGCTTTACCTACATGATCTCATTTAAGCCTCACATGACTGAAAGGCAGCTATTATCCCCACTTTAAGATGTGTAACTAAAGCTTTAAAAGGTTGAGCAATTTTCTGAATCACTCAGTGGTTGGCTTAAGTAGGATTTAAACCCAGTTCTGTGTGGTTCTGAGCGAATGGCACCTGACAAGTCACAAGGCGTGACTCCCTCCATCCCTCCGGCCTCCCGCCTTTCTCCCCTCCTCTTCCTTCCTCTCCACCCCCACTTTGCTTCCTCCCCCATTCTTTCTTTAGAAAATTTTTTTTTCATTATTTTAAAATTTTTTATAAAAGTCTAGTTGATTTACAATGTTGAGCCAATTTCTGCTGTACAGCATCGTAACCCTGTCATTCATATACATACATTCTTTTTCTCCTATCATCTCCCGTCATGGTCTATCCCAAGAGATTGGATAGAATTCCCTGTGCTGTACAGTAGGACCTCATTGCTTCTCCATTCTAAATGCAATAGTTTGCATCTACCAATCCCAAAATGCCCATCCACCCCTCTCCCTCCCCCTCCCCCTTGGCAACCACCAGTCTGTTCTCTATGTCTGTGAGTCTGTTTCTGTTTTGCAGATAGATGCGTTTGTGCCATATTTTAGATTCCACATGTAAGTGGTATCATAGGGTATTTGTCTTTCTCTTCCTGAGTTACCTCCCTTCCTTTCTGCACTTGAGGGGAGACCACCATCGGGGGAGGCCCCTTCCATTTCTAACAGTGTCCGATGGGGTCTCTGAGTCAGCTCTTGTGACGATGCCCCTGGAAGCCTGTGGACCCAGGGGAAGGGCATGAATATAAGAGGGGAGGAGAACCCAGCCATTGCTGTGGGACGTCAGATGGGCCCAGGAACTGGGCTGCTGTCCCCCAGGTATCTGGAGGTTAGTGGTGGTTCCCCCTGAGTCCACCCCCTTCAACAGCTGTGTAAGGGAAAACATCTACAGGTAAATGTCACACTTGTGTAATTTGGAGCCTCAGAAACACTCTCTCCCCCAAATGCTGACCCAGTGGGAGGCTGGAGAGTCACCGCCAGGCTGGCTGCCCTGAGGCCCAGGGGATCGAGAGAGACGGAGCCGTGTTCCCACCCCTCTGAGGGCTTCACTGGGACCAAGGCTTGGAGGGCATCAGGAGGGTGGGGGCATTTGCTTACCCACGTATTCAGAAACAGCGTGCCGCCTCTGAATGGCTGAGCTGAGGGCTTTAGAGACTGCTTCCTGTCATCCCTTATTTCTCAAAACTTCCACACAGTCTAAAGCTACCAAAAGTTCTAAAATCATGATGCTTCAGCTGAGTGTAAAAGGCAGGGTGGGCTCCCTGCTAGCACAGCCTCCCATTCTCAGTGGCTGCACACAATAAGGCTATTTCTCCCTCACCCAGTGACCCACGAGTGCTCTGCACAGGCGGCCGAGGGCATGCACACACACGGGGACCCAGGCTTTTCCCATTTCAGCAAGTCAGCCCCAGAAGAAAAAGTGAAGGGTCCCAGGTGGGAGATTTCAGTGGGCCAGGCCTGGAAGCCATGTGCATCCCTCTTGCTCACGTTCCACTGGCCCAAACTGTCACAGAGCTGCCCTCGGCTGCAAGGGAGGCCAGGAGGCAGAGGAGAACTCATGGTTGGGAGCACAGCCATCCTGCCCCTCCCTGGAAAGAGGCCTGGCTTCCTTCCTTTCATGTGACACCCCTCTATTACTCTCTCAGGCAGGGCAATAATGAGAACAATAATAAATACTAAAAAAGCCAGCATCTTTGCATCCTTGCTATGTGCCAGACCCTGCATGGAGATTATTTATTTATTTATTTATTTAGCCTTGTAGGGCTTAACCCACAGCAAAATGTAGGTTCCCAGGCTAGGGGTCTAATTGGAGCTACAGCTGCTGGCCTACACCACAGCCACAATAACACAGATCCAAGCTGCTTCTGTGATCTACACTGCAGCTCATGGCAACACTGGATAGCTGACCCACTGAGCAAGGCCAGGGATCAAACCCCCATCCTCATGGATATTAGTTGGATTTGTTTCTGCTGTGTCACATTGGGAACTCCGAGATTATTTTATTCAATCCTTACAACCACCCAATGCCAAAGTACTGGCATTATTTCTATGTTACAGGGAAAGACTAAGGCTAAGACAGGCCTAATGGCTAGTTTTGGGTCTCACTGCGTGTGGGTAGTCCTGCTGGGATTTCAGCCCAGCTCTGTCTGGCTCCAGGGGGTGCTCCAGGCTCTCACAGCTGCTGAGTATACCTCAGCTGAGGATCCAGACAACCAGGCTGGGACCCAGACACGGCGGGGCCAGTCTACCCTTTCACAGATACAAGAGAGGCTGGGCCATTGTCCTCCACAGCAGTATCCTCACCCCACTTCCCAAGGAGGGGTTGTAAGGTAGAGGGACTCTGACCCACCAGGCAACCTGATAGCACATCCCCTGCTGAGCACAACTCCATCGACCGATGAATGGATTAAGAAGATGTGGTACAACACCCTCACACCATGCACAAAAATAAACTCAAAATGGCGGAAAGACTTAAATATACGACAGGACACCATCAAACTCCTAGAAGAAAACATAGGCAAAACACTCTCTGACATCAACATCATGAATATTTTCTCAGGTCAGTCTCCCAAAGCAATAGAAATTAGAGCAAAAATAAACCCATGGGACCTCATCAAACTGAAAAGCTTTTGCACAGCAAAGGAAACCCAAAAGACAACTTACAGAATGGGAGAAAATAGTTTCAAATGATGCAACCGACAAGGGCTTAATCTCTAGAATATATAAACAACTTATACAACCCAGCAGCAAAAAAGCCAATCAATCAATGGAAAAATGGGCAAAAGACCTGAATAGACATTTCTCCAAAGAAGATATACAGATGGCCAGCAAACACGTGAAAAAATGCTCAACATCGCTGATTATAAGAGAAATGCAAATCAAAACTACCATGAGATATCACCTCACACCAGTCAGAATGGCCATCATTAAGAAGTCCACAGATAACAAGTGCTGGAGGGGCTGTGGAGAAAAGGGAACCCTCCTACACTGTTGGTGGGAATGTAAACTGGTACAGCCACTATGGAGAACAGTTTGGAGATACCTTAGAAATCTATACATAGAACTTCCATATGACCCCGCAATCCCACTCTTGGGCATCTATCCAGACAAAACTCTACTTAAAAGAGACACATGCACCCGCATGTTCACTGCAGCACTATTCACAATAGCCAAGACATGGAAACAACCCAAATGTCCATCGACAGATGATTGGATTCGGAAGAGGTGGTAGATATACACAATGGAATATGACTCAGCCATCAAAAAGAATGACATAATGCCATTTGCAGCAACATGGATGGAGCTAGAGAACCTCATACTGAGTGAAATGAGCCAGAAAGACAAAGACAAATACCATATGGTATCACTTATAACTGGAATCTAATATCCAGCACAAATGAACATCTCCTCAGAAAAGAAAATCATGGACTTGGAGAAGAGACTTGTGGCTGCCTGCTGGGAGGGGGAGGCAGTGGGAGGGATCGGGAGCTTGGGCTTATCAGACACAACTTAGAATAGATTTACAAGGAGATCCTGCTGAATAGCATTGAGAACTTTGTCTAGATACTCATGTTGCAACAGAAGAAAGGCTGGGGGAAAAATGTAATTGTAATGTATACATGTAAGGATAACCTGACCCCCTTGCTGTACAGTGGGAAAAAAAAAAAAAAAAAAAGATGTGGTACAGGTACACAATGGAATACTACTCAGCCTTAAAAAATAATGAAATAATGCCATTTGCAGCAACATGGATGGAATGTGATACTCTCATACTAAGTGAAGTTAGTCAGAAAAAGAAAGACAGATACCATTTGATATCATTTATATGTGGAATCTAAAATATGGCACAAATGCACCCATCTACAGAATAGAAATAGACTCACAGACATAGAGAACAGACCTGTGGTTGCCAAGGGAGGGGGGATGGGCTGGGAGTTTGGGGTTAATAGTGGCAAACTGCTACATTTAGAATGGATAAGCAATGATGTCCTGCTCTATAGCACAGGGAACTATATCCAATCACTTGGGATAGAACATGATGGAAGATAGCATGAGAAAGAGAGTGTGTATAGATGTATGACTGGGTCACTTTGCTGTACAGCAGAATCTGACAGAACAGTGTAAATCAACTATAATAAAAAATTTTAAATAAATAAAAATGTATTCTCATATTTAAAAAAAAAACTTGCTCTTTATGATCTAATTCAGGATGGCCTTGGATATTCTGCAGCAGATCCCTCTGCCCCTTTTCCATCAGCTTCCCCCTTCTTTGTACCCTCTACTCTCAAGCTTTCACTTTCCTGGTGGGCAGAAAAGCCCACGCTCTGAGTCCAGAGCCCTTCCCACTGTTGCAAGGAAGCTGACTCCACAAGGTGGGGTCGTGGCCCCAGCTCTGGTCTGGCTGCCTCCCTTCCATGTTCCTCTCAGTCCCAGAGCCCCAGAGCCTGCCACTGCTGACCTGCTCCAGGTCATGGCACACTCACTGAGATCAGACAGGCTGGGTTCAAAGCTGGTTCCACCACTTATACATTAGTTGTGGCACCTTGGTCAATAATTAACCTCCCTACTTTCATCTGGTAAATGTGGGTAATAATATCTGCCCCATAGGACTGTGGCAACCCTTAAGTGAAATAACCCAAGCAAAGTTCTTGGCCCCATGTCTGGGACACAGGAAGGCTAAACGAGCTTGTCGACATTACCGGTTCTGGAATAAGCACATGACAGTGAGTAGATACTCCCAGGAAGCAATTGTCATTATTGAGTAAGATGGCACCACCTTGGCTCAGCTTCTTACCCTTCTTAACTCTCCCAGGCAGTCTCTGTACCAGACAAGCTCCTGCGCCCGAGGGATACGGAATCACTGCAAGGGGGCCAAGGGAAGAACTTGGCTAGAGATGCTGATACAGTAAGATGGGGGGCAGTTAGTCCAGGTCCTCTGAGAAGCAGACATCAAGATGCGATCAAATGTGTGGCCTACATCAAAGAAATGCCTGTGGAGAAGAAAATTGGGAGGGAACTGGACGAGCCAAGGAGAGCTGTCAGCCTCAGACAGGTGTGGTCCCAGAGAAGGAGAAAGAAGGAAGGTGGGTGGAAGTGCCCTGGGCTGGCCTGCCTTGCGGCCCAAGGAAGTTTCTGTCAAGCCATTGAGAGTCTTGAGGCAAAGCTGACTGACAGAATGTGCCCTGTTTTCCAGAAATGGGTCTGCCTTAGTCCCAGCTACATGTGGTCAGCAGTGGAACAGCTCAGGGACAACACATAGCCTTGGTGCACAGGTGGCCTGGATTTCAATGCACAGCACCCGGGGCCCTCGGTCAGTGATTGAGGCACAATTTCTAACAAGAGGTCATTCTCTCGGCCACCACAGAAGGAGACGGAGAGAATGAGAGATCAGAGGGCGAAGCTGAGGTGTGAATTGGTGGAAGGTATTGGGGAATGAAAGCATGCAGAGCAATATGGAGATAAGAGAAATGAGAATATAAAAGTTATTAGAAATGACACATCATAATCTCTTTAATATTGCTACAAAGACACATGCTATAGATTGAAAATTCTCTTACTTATTTTTGGCCACCTGGGCTTCCCTCCTCCCAATGTGATTGGGTCCAAGACTAGTTCCAATATTCACCCAATCACTTTATAAACTACGGTGCCTGCCATGTCACAGATGTGATCCTAAGTGCCTCATAACTGCTGAGTCATTTAATACCCACACCTAATCTTTGATGTCGGTATGGTTGTCGTGATCATTTTACAGATGGGGAACTGGAGGTACAGAGAGGTGGAGTAACTTGCCTGAAGTCCCAGCTAGGAAGTGGGGCTGCCGGGACTTGAACCCCCTGAGTCTGTGCTCTTGCCTGATACACTAGGCTACCACCAACCCTGGCCACCGCTGTGCCTCCGATTCCCTTCTTCCCACTTCTCCCTCCCGCATTACAACCTCACCTCTGCACACTCCCCTCTTGACCCCCAACTCTCCTGCATGCTCCCTGGGCACTGAGCACAGGTCAGCCCAGGTAGTGACTACATATCTGGAGATTGCAGGTTTGGATCATCTTCTGATGCATCCGTGCCCTATAATCCTCAATGCTGCTTGGATATTTGGGGCTTGCCTAGCTCAGCATCAGCTCCTAAGTAGGGCTGAGGTACCAGCTGTGTGAGGAGGAGAAACGTCTCCACAGGAGGACAGGGCACAACCTTCAGGGTCGCCTACACCAGTACCCTCCAGCCTTCTGAAGGTCTAACCACTTCTTGTTACTCCCTGGTTATTCCTTGTTCCAGCATCTTAGCAAAGTCGTCAGCCTTCTGCTTCAATCTAGGATTAAATGCCACACATGTGCCTGCATGCTGGTTGCTGCCAGGTGGGGCCCCAGGCGAGGGTCTGCCCTTGCCAGGAGGGTGCCCGTGACCGAGAGACAGTGCAACGTGAAATAGCAGGTACAAAAACACCAGGACAGACAGAGAGAAAAGTTTCATGTTTTAAAACTTTAAACAGGGAAAAGTTATATTTTAGAATCTTTAACAGGACGTCTTTCCTGGTTTTTAATAAGGATTCCCACACGGTTACTTTGCAAGGAGCCCCTCAAAGAATGCAGCCAGGCACCCCCATTCACTGCCCAGGCAGCATAGGACTTCTCGAAGAATCGCATCTCGCAAGTTTTGACTTGAGAAGGGCCAGGCCCCACGTGGACAGGGGCCTCCAGGACCGCAGCGAAAGGGGGGGGTTCAACGTTCCATCCTTGTCTTCAAGCACCATCCCCACCCCTGCAACCTGTGCCTTCCTCTGCCTGCCTTCGTGGACTCAGACAGACTCTGGCCTCTTTCCCCCTGCCCCAGCTTTCCCGCTTTCAGGGCCCGCTGGCCTCCCTGCTTGCTCCGCCAGTGACTTTCTGCCTTTACCCCTCTAATTGGAGTCGCTCTCGGTGCTCCGTGTCTCAGGCTCTTTTCTCCCTCTCTCTCTAACTTACTCCCCTGGCAGAGCGTGACTCCCAAAGGCCATCCCCCAGTCACCCTCTTTCTGCAGCTGTTGTTCCCCACTTAGGAAGGCAGGCTGTTGAGCAGAACTTCCCTGAATGCACGCGCAAGGTATCCTGCACGTCCCAGGACCGACTGTCATCCTAGGCTCAGGGCATTAAAGACGGAAGCTACTCATCTTCTCCTCAAGTCACTCTTCCTTCCAAGTTCTCATTTCAGCTCCACCAGGTGGGTCAAGAAAGGCTTTCTAGAGAGAGCCATTTCCTCCTTGGCTTCTCATACATTAGCAAAGTTTTAAAAATCATCACCACCTGATACCCTCCAAGAGAATGATGACGGGAACATACTCCAGGCATCCAAGGCAGAGCCCGGAGGGCAATTCTTTGAGGAGAGAGGGGCTGTTTCCACCATTGGGGCAAAAGCATCACAGCCATTAAGAGATGAATTTAACATTCATTTTTCCCCAGGCCCCTAAGCTCTGCTGAACCCTTTGGTCAACCCTGTAAACTCAGGCAGATGCAGCACTGAACACAGCCTTCCACGATGTGCAACAGGTGATGTGGCTGAATCAGCAAGGAAGCTGAGTGCATTTTTTTTTTTTGGCTTTTCAAAGGATTATTATGAGCAGCCAATAGGAAAAAAAATTAATGATAAAGAAATACTTTATCCCCTGGAACCTGCTGTGTTGTTTCTGCATACTTCCAAAGCACTTAGGATGTATGAGAGGTGTGATTTAAGGGAATAAATAACAACATTTATAGGCTTTTCCTGGAGAGTGTGATCAGCTTTAATTCCCTGAAACTCTTCACAGCACGGATGCCTACTTGGTGGTGGTGGTGGTGGGGGGGGGGAACAGCCTCTCCAAGAGCCCCAGGGCATGTCCTGCTAGAGCGTGGGCCCATGGCAGGCAGACCTGAGTCCCAGGCACCTGCTCAGGAGCTCTTGCAGAACTACTGGTCCAAACTGTCTCCCTTTGGACCTGCAGCTGGATCCAAATCCACCCCCAACAGAGGAGAACTATTTTAGGGTTTCTTAGTCATTAACCCTACAGAGAGAATGAGTCAATTGGTTTTATTCCATGAAAGCAAGCTCCTGGGAAGCCCAGAGCAATAGGGAATCAGGAAAGCAGGGATCTGAAGGAGAAACGGGCAATACAGGGCAGAGAGGCTGACCTAATGGGCCTAGTGAGGACGTGCATTGGTAGATGGAATAAAAGGAAGGGGGGGGAATAATCCACTGAAATCTTATTTTCCATGCCCTCTGACTCTCCTCTGGAATCCTCAGCCAGGATTCTCTTCTTTTCCACCTCAGCCCAGCCCATTCGTCCAGCTTCAATGCTTTTCTGCATTGAGTCCAATCATCATTCTTTTCCCCAGTCTCGAACCCACCCACCCCCTCCCTCGGGAGTATCCTTTCTTACTAAAAGATTTGAACAATTGAGCATAATGTTCAGCTATGTTGTGCTCAGGATGGGGGCATATACAGGTGCCTTGAAGCATCCTCAGGGCCACCAGGGTTCTGCTTATGAGGAACGAAGAGGCTCCTCTCCACGAAGACGTCACTCTAAAGAAAGGAGGTCAAGCGGGGGATGACTTTGGGAATCAGAGGAGCAGAATGATTCTGAATTGAGACACACATCTGCCCTTGGAATTTATACCCAAGCTCTGGGGTCTGGATGCTGTTGTAAAAGAGGAGGTCGGAAGGATGGCAGTGATTTGATCATGAAAGATAACCTCGCTAACATCTGCACTGGGCTTCAAGGGGTGGGGGGAGTGGCACGGCCGCAACCTGGGGCAAGTGGCAACTGCAGAGGTGGCCTTCTGCCTGAGTGGACAAGGCTGGAGCCAGAAGCAGCTCTAGATGAAGGCAATAAAGAAATATCTGACCCACCACAGGGGGATCAAGAGGTCCAGCTTGTAGAAAACGTGGTAGACTTCTGAGACATCCTCTGTGGACTCCTCGAACCATTTAGGAGGAATGGGGCTGGAGTTCCCAAAGCATGAGAGGGTGCAGAGGGGGATAAATCCTGATGGTCCGCCCTGGTGTGGCATGACAGCTTAGATATCTGGCTTCAGAAGGAGAGTGGGCCTTAGGGAGTCTTGCGGCTTCTTCTACTCATAACTCTAGCTTTGCAAAAAGGTAATTTTTCTAAGAATGCCATTAGAGGAATTCCCGTCATGGCACAGTGGAAACGTATCTGACTGGGAACCACGAGGTCGCAGGTTCGATCCCTGGCCTCGCGCAGCATTGCTCTGGCTGTAGCATAGGCTGGCAGCTGCAGCTCGGATTCGACCCTTAGCCTGGGAACTTCCACATGCCGCCAGTGTGGCCCTAAAATGAAAAAAAAAAAAAAAAAAAAAGGAAGAGTCAGTTCATAGTACATATTTTACCAAATGCTCAAACATTGTTTTAATTATAAAGTCCTAAAGCTTTATAATTAAACACAAGGAGTGATGGGGTTAAGCACTCAATCAGTATAGATGGAATTTGTGAATTCACTGCATTTTGAGTGATCTCAGTTCATAAAATAGTGGGGTGGCTTTTAAAAATAAAACTCTTCACTAGCTGGTGGTTTCTGCAGGTGAAGATGATGAAGACGATGCTGGTTGTTAGGGACTGGTTTTAAGTTTAGCCTCTGGATCACATTGTGTAATTGGACACCATTAACCTTAGCATAAAATTTTGCACTGTGGCTAGAAAACAGAGAATTAAATATATATATATATATATATATATATATATATATGAGTTCCTGTCGTGGCTCAGTGGTTAACGAATCCAACTAGGAACCATGAGATTGCAGGTTCGATCCCTGGCCTTGCTCAGTGGGTTAAGGATCCAGCGTTGCCCTGAACTGTGGTGTAGGTGGCAGACACGGCTTGGATCTGGTGTTGCTGTGGCTTTGGTGTAGGCCGGCAGAAACAGCTCCGATTCGACCCCTAGCCTGGGAACCTCCATATGCCATGGGTGAGGCCCTAAAAACACAAAAGACAGAAAAAAAAAAAAAGCTTTAGGTAGGGAGAACTTCCCTCCTCCTACCTTTTGGAATTCCCCCAACTCAAATTATCTGTGATGAGGTCAACACAGCCCTGCCTCCTCTGGATTCCTTCCCCACTTTGTTCAGGGGTGTTTCTTGCCTGCTATGTGTTGAGTGTGTTACCAAAAGTCTTACAGTGTGTTCCCTGTAAGCCGAAGGGAAGGGAGTCCATTCCTGAAAGAATGAATTATTCGGCTGTTGCCACCTGTTAATCCTCAAACAGCTCTTAATCCTCCTGCTGAAACTTCACAGCCACGTATGATCTGATGCCCACATCTCCCAGCTTCTGTGCTCCCTGAAACTTCACAGCCACGTATGATCTGATGCCCACGTCTCCCAGCTTCTGTGCTCCCTGAACACTCGATGCACCTGCAGTAAATGGTAATGACAAAGGCTGGTTTGGGAGGTCAGCTTTGTCTCCATTAGTCTCTCTCAAAAACTCACTTCAAAGGCACATAGACAACTGATATTTTATCCCTGAGATAGAAATAGCATCTTTAGTAAATGGCATGCCTTTTATTGATCTGCTACACACACTGTAAAATAAAACGAAGCAGGCTTTAATACACATGAAGCTTCAAGACAAGCCCTTTGACCCATTTCTAACCAGATTCCCAACTCTGGGGAAAATTCTCAGTTTTGCCCAATAAATTAACTTCTCCTCTGCTATAACACTTTACTCTTGGCTGGACTCTTGGGTCTACATTGCAAACTTCCCAAGAGAGGTCGGAATAGTATGTATTTTCTTGAAGTATTTTCTTTGTGGTTCTTGTTGTAATTATTGAATAAGAGAAAATGGTATCTACGTCAGTCATTCCTCTTGCATCCCACCCCCCGCCGGACAATCATCATAATTCATGTGATGTATGGTCCTTTCAGTTCACTTGTCATATTGGCCAAACCTAACAATAAATAATATTGTCGTATGCAGTTTTCAAATTTACCTGTGTGGGATCACAATGTAAATTTCATGCCATAGCTTGATTTTTCCCTCTCATTCTTATAGTTTGAGGTTGATACAAATAAATGCTTTCCATTCTATTAAACTGATGCAGTATAATCCCAACATGCCACATTCCATCTAACCAATTGCAGCGTTGGTCCATTTAAATTGACTACAACTTTTTCCTATTAAAAGTGAAACAGAGAGCTTCGTGTTTCCAGTAGAGGTAAAGTACCATGAGCTGGATTTACCTTTCTGCCCCCAAACAACCAAAAGTATTAGAAAAATTCTATGACACAGTAATTTTTAAGACACTAAAGATCAGGCAACTAAGGGAGTCATCCTTCAGAGACAGGAAACAAATGAGTTGAGCCCAAAGATTGCCCCAGTTTACTGCCTTGAGAGCGTTTTCAAGCCACAACATGAAACTCAGGCAAAGACCTCTCCAATTTGAGGTGATGAAGCTGAGAGTCCGGGGAGACAAAGATAGCTAGAGTCCACAGGGCAGGGTACGGGAACAAGCTGCATAGACAGCACTCTGGAGAGCTACAGAGGGTCCATTTGAATCCACAACAGACAGCTGATCAGTACACACATGTGAAGACAACATCAAAGGCCAGGGAAAGAACAATCCAAAAGGAATAGGAGGAATGTACCCAGTGCTCATACAGGCTTGAAATAGTATCTATTCACCCAGCCACACTGGAGAATGTCATAATTTATAGAGCACTGGGTTGAATATGAGAAGAGTCTTGCTTTAGTAGTGGAGAATAACTATCTTTAAATTAAATTCTGCTCTGGTTTTATCTAATAAATCTTAAAAGCAAGACCAGAAAGCATTAATCTGTATCCACGTAGCTTAACTCATCTCAGATAAAAAACATCAAGAATATTTATAGAGATACAAAGATATCTGGCACCCAGCAAGGTAGAATTCACAATGTCTGGCTTTCAATCAAAAACTATCAGGCATCCATTTTATATGTCATCTGGAAAATGCAAATTAAAGCAATAATGAGCTAACACCACACATAGATTAGAATGGCCAAAATCCAGAATGCTGATAACACCAGATGCTGGAGAGGACATGGAGCAACAGGAACTCTTATTCATTTATGGTGAGAAAGCAAAGTGGTACAGCCACTTTGGAAGAGAGTTTGCCACTATCTTATAAAACTGAGCATACTCTTACCATGTGATCCAACAATTGTGCTTTTTGATATTTACCCAAAGACGTTGAAAACTTAGGTCCACACGAAAACCGGCACATGGATGTTTACGCAACTTAATTTATAATTGCCAAAACTTGGAGGCCACCAGTGTGTCTTTCAGTAGGTGAATGGATAGAAGTACTACGATACATCCGCAAAATAAAATATTATTCAGCACTAAAAGTAAATGGCTCTTAAGCCAGGAGAAAAACATGGAGGAATCCTAAATGCATATTACCAAGTGAAGGAAACCAGTCTGAAAAGGCTATATACTCCATGGTTCCAAAGTATAACATTCTGGAAAAGGCACAATTCTGGAGCCAGTAAAAAGATCACCAGTTGCCTGAGGTTGGGGCAGGGTGAGGGATAAATAGGCAGAGCACAGAGGATTTTTTAGGGCAACGAAACAAGCACTCTGTGTGATACCAGATGATGGATACCTGTCATCACACATTTGTGCAAACTCATAGAATGTATAACATCAAGAGTGAACCTAATAAGAGTAAACTATGGACTTTGGATGATTATGATGTGTTAATGTAGGTTCATCAACTTGTAACCAATGTTTATAATCATTTGTTATTAATAATGGGGAGGCCATTCCTGTGTGAAGGTAAGGAGTATATGGGAAAGCTCTGTGCCTTCTGCTCAATTTTGATGTGAATCTAAAAGTGCTCTAAAAAAAAATAAAATCCATTTGTAAAAAGTTATCAGGCATGGGAAGAAGTAGGAAAATCTAGTCTATAATGAGGAGATAAATCAATCAATTGAAACCAAGCCAAGGACTGATATAGATGTTAGAATTATCAGACAGAGATGTTGAAACAGTATTTATAACTGGATTCCATATGTTCAAGAAGCTAGAAGGAGGGGGAAAGCTATAGGAAATATTGAATATTGATATGTTGAGTAAAGACCCAAATCAAACCTGTCAAGATGAGCACTCCAAGGTGTTAAATGAAAAATACACTGGATGGGGTTACTGGCAAACTAGAAATGGCAATATAAAAGATCAGTGTATTTGAAGACCAGAAGTAAAAACTATCCAACATAGAGGGGAAAAAAAAGACTAAAATGTGAATACGGCATTCGTGAATTATGGGACAGTCCAACAGCCTAGTGTACATATAATTATAGTCCCCAAAGCAGGAGGGCGGGCAGGAAAAAATATTGGAAGAAATAATGGCCAAAATTGTTTTCCAAATTTTATGAAAACTGTAAATCATAAAATCCAAAAAACTCAGTGAGCCTAAAGCATAGGAAACATGAAGACAAGTGAACAAAGGCACATCACCCTCGAGTTGTTCAAAACTCCTGATAAAAAGGGAATCTTAAAAGCAGTCAGATAAAAGATACCAGTGTACAAAGGAACAAAAATACGTATGACATCGGGTGTCTCGTCAAAAAAAAAAAAAATGCAAATCAAAAGTCTTTGGGGCAACGTCTTTAAACACGTGGTGGGGGGACTAGCTTCCCAATACGGAGGCAAAAGAAAACATTTTGGTCATTCAAAAGCTGGAGGACTTCGTCGGCAGCACATATGCACTACAAGAAATGTTCAAGGACTTCTCCCAGGAAGAAAGAAAATAACAGATGAAAATCATATATTCAAAGGGACGACAAACACTAGAAATAGTAAATCCACAGATAAACATAGAGGATGTTTTCCCTTATCACGCAAATCTTTTAAAAAAGAACGGACTGTTTAAACAACAACAATAATAGTAATGTGTGGAGTTTATAACATTTACAGAGTTAAAATATAGAACAAAGATGGGATAAAGTCCAGGAAGGAAGAAATAGCAGTATATTTATTGGAAGAGTCTTCCAGATAACACTATGTGGAAAGTGTGAAACCATCGCTTGAAGGTATGCCAAGGTAAGTTAAAAGCGTGTACTATAAACTCCACGACAACCACTGTAATAACAAAACAAATAGAGCTAAAAGGCTAATGAAAAATATAAAACTGAATAATAAAATACTCCATTAAATCAAAAGAAGCCTTTTAAAGAGGAAAAAGACAGAAAAGAACAGATGGGATAAAAAGAAACAAATAGCAAGATGGTTGATTTAAATCTAACATATCAACAATCCTATCAAATAAGGTCTAAATATGCCAATTAAAAGGCAGAGAGAGTCAGATTGAGTAAAAAAGTGAGACCCAACAATATGCTGCCTGTTAGAAAGTCACTTGATCATGAAAAATGAGCTAAAGAGGAAGGAAAAAGTAGATCGTGTGAACACTAATCAAAGAGAGCTGCAAAGCCTCTGTTAATATAAAAGTAGACTTCACTACACGAATATTAATAAGAATATGAGAAACGTTCATTCGGTAATTATAAAAGGGTCAGTCATAGAGAGGACATACTTTTAACATGCATGAAGCTAAAAACAAAACTCTAAAATACATGAATCAAAAACAGAATTGTAGACAAATCTACAGTTATATAGGGAAAGTGTAACACATCTCTCAATAATTTATAGAATAAGTAGACAAAAAAATCTGTAAGGATATAGAAAACTCAAATAATACGATCAAGCTTCCTTCAGCTATCTGTGGCAGAAATCCCTGATTCAAAATGAGGAGGAATAAGCAAAAAAAAATATTTTTCTTCACGTTTGTACATTGCTTTAGACTTGTGGTGGACTGGAGGGTGTTCCTGGAACATCAGTAGATTTGTAGAGGGCAGGGCTGGTGGGGAGGGAGGGGGTGGCGCAGTGGACAAGGCCTCAGATGTCTTCCACTGGAAGAAGACTATTAGCTACCTACAGACATGTTGAAGACTGGCAGGGCCTGGAAGAACAGATGAGCAACTTACCCTGAATGGGTGTTTCTGTCAGAAAGCTCATCGATCTGTAAGAAAACCCAGAGTCTGTCAGCAGCACGATCAGGACATCACAGGGGAGGGCTTTTATGAGGGACAGGCCGTATTCTCAGCACCGCTGCATATGTCTTCTTGGTTGTTCAGTGTCCAACTCTAGCAGGAACCTAGGATGTTATTAGTGTTCTAGAATTGTGCAGGGCAGCCCTGCTGCTGTCTCCAAGATCAGAGCATTTTAGATCCAGAAAGGACTGCAAAGCTCAATCCCTTCAACTTACAGACCAAAGACAGTGAAATAACTTGGCCAACATGGTTAACCTAGCAAGCACAATTGAGAGCCTGAAATCCAAATTTCTGTCTCAGGAAGTGAGTCCTTAGAGAATAATTCAAACGAGGAAAAGAGCTAAATGTTAAAAATTTGGGGTTTTATTTCAACAGCAGTAGCAAAAAAAAACCCCAACACCAATATCTAAGTTGGTAGAGGTTATGTAAATTACATTAAATGTAGTTACATAACTGGTTAGGGGAATTACATAAATATACATATGTGTACTCACCTATGTACCTGAATTGTATATGTATAAATATGGCATTACCAGTCACGTAAGTGAAGAAGCTGTCTTGGACATTCTAGCCCAACAAATGTTCTATATTTCAAACTGGAGACAAATCATCTGGCACAAATGGCTGTGTCTCTTTTTTTCTTTTTTTTTTTTTAGGGTTGCACAGGCAGCATATGGAATTTCCCAGGCTAGGGGTTGAATCGGAGCTGCAGCTGCCAGCCTGTGCCACAGCCACAGCAATGTGGGATCCAAGCCTCATCTGTGACCTACACCACAGCTCACAGCAATGCCGGATCCTCAACCCACTGAGAAAGGCCAGGGAGCGAACACACATCCTCTGGATACTAATGGGGTTTGCTACTGCCTCAGTCACATGGGGAACTCCCCTGTTGTGATACTTAATTCCTCTTTTCTTCACAGCTGGTACCATTTATATTTTATATACATATAAATATATATATATATTTTATGTGTATATAAAATGAAATTCATCTTTTCTTGGGCCTCTTCTCATATCTTACCGATGAGTGGAGAGTGGAAATTACTGATGCAAAGCACATGAAAAAATGCTCAACATCACTGATTATTAGAGAAGTGCAAATCAAAACTACCATGAGATACCACCTCACACCAGTCAGAATGGTCATCATTAATACGTCCACAAATAACAAATGCTGGAGGGGGTGTGGAGAAAAGGGAACCCTCCTGCACTGTTGGTGGGAATGTAAGCTGGTACAACCACTATGGAGAACAGTATGGAGATACCTTACAAATCTATACATAGAACTACCATATGATCCAGCAATCCAACTCTTGGGCATATATCCTGACAAAACTTTCCTTGAAAAAGACACATGCACCTGAATATTCATTGTAGCTCTATTCACAATAGCCAAGACATGGAAACCACACAAATGTCCATTGACAGATGATTGGATTAGGAAGATGTGGTATATATACACAATGGAATACTACTCAGCCATAAAAAAGAATGAGATCATGCCATTTGCAGCAACATGGATGGAACTAGGACTCTCATACTGAGTGAAGTAAGTCAGAAAGAGAAAGACAAATACCATATGATATCATTTATATCTGGAATCTAATATAAGGCACAAATGAACCTTTCCACAGAGAAGAAAATCATGGACTTGGAGAATAGACTTGTGGCTGCCAAGGGGGAGGCGGAGGGAGTAGGGTGGTTGGGGAGCTTGGGGTTAATAGATGCAGACTATTGCCTTTGGAATGGACTGGGAACTATATCTAGTCACTTATGATGGAGCAGGGTAATGTGCGAAAATAGAATGTGTACATGTATGTGTAACTGGGTCACCATGCTGTACAGTAGGAAAAAAAATTGTCTTGGGGAAATAACTATTAAAAAAAGTAATAATAAACTGAGAAAAAAAATAAACATAAGGCAGCTGAGGTGTCTATGAGGTTTAGCACAAGTCTTTTAAGGTTTATGGGCTTCAGATAAATATTTCCAAAAGTAAGTGCTAGTCTTTATGAGCTCCCTGCCTAGTCCAGCAGAACCTAAGTTGTAACCCACCACATTGGAGTGAAGTCTTGGTCGACCAGTTTTGTTAGGGTGAGTGGAATACAAACTGTTATTTACCTTGTTTTTATGCCTTAATAGGATTCACCTGAATTTAGTATATGATTATACCTGAAGGGTTCTTTAACAGAAGACTTTATTAAGACTGAGAAGGAAATTGTTAAATCTCTAATCCAAATTGCTTATGAGATATGGACACATTAAAATGTTATGTCTCTGATTCCTTTTCAAAACATTAGTGTGAGTAATGGAACCGGGTCCCTCTGGCACCATCTAAACCCCTCTTATTTCATACACTGTACATCCTCCCCCAGGTATCCCATTCTGTCTGAGCAGCAATGTCTGACTCTGCAGGGACCCCTGTTTTCTTTTTAGAGAAAGTTCTAGTCTTTGCCTAAGCCATTTGCAAAGTAGAGTCTTTAAGAACCAGTTTACCTGGAAGATTTGATTTCTCTACAAAATGATCTATAAAATGCTGGGTGCCTATTTTATTTGTTAATCCTAGGAATGGATTTTTCTCTATTCCAGTCACTGTTTATGCATCTGTATTCCCCTTGGTCTTCCTAAGTATTTCCAGAGGAAGGAAATCTAAACTTCCTTTGACAAGAAGCATAACTTCCTTATTAAGGTTCAACCTGAAGATGGCTTTCCATTATGCATTTTGCATAAAGCCATAAACATCTCCTTGGCAGCAGGAGCTTATTGGCATCACAGCACATTCACTTCACGCCCACTGCCATGTGCATCACCTACATACCATGTATAGCTATTTATATGGGAGACTAGAAGAACCAACACAAAACAGCACTATTGTGGAAGAATTGCAGGTGAATTTCTCTTTTGCCCAAGTTCCCCTATAAATATTTCTGCTTTTGAAATTTACATAACTTAAAAAAAATAAATCTGGGCTACTTTCAGCAAATTATACTACCTCTACTATTTCTTCTTTGGATTCACTGAACACGTTCCTCAGAAAAGGAGCTTATACCTTCCCCACACACTGCATCGCAAGAACCCGATTTTTGGAGAACATATTCTACTTTCTTTGACCCTCTGGTTCTAATGAAAAATTATCTAAGGCAAGTAGCAGCATGAATCTGACTGGAAGTGCCCTGTGGAGCTTCTGGGTTGGTCCAGGTGGCTCTTTTCCTTGAAAATAGCATGAAGAACTTAGGCTTAGGGAATGGACGGTTTTATTGACACTAAGATTAGTGTTATCACTTTGATGGGAAATTGGAAAGCTCTAGTGGATGTCTTTAGCAGATGCTAAGTTTTAGAGCCAAGAAATTCCCATGAGAATCGCTAAAGTTCACAATATCATCCCTGGAAATAAGTCAGAGCTTTATTATTATTTCTCCAATAAAAGATCTTGGAGTTCATGAGAAGGGGTCTTATGGCCATTTGATCAGTATGCTTGACTCAGCAAAGAAGTTCCTATTGAAGTGTCCAGGTGATTTATGGGCATCCAGGGAATAATATACATCATTATTATTTTTCTCTCGGAAAAGAGACTACAAAATACAGGAGTTCCCATTGTGGCTCAGTGGGTCACGAACCTGATGTAGTCTCCGTGAGGATATGGGTTCGATCCCTGGCCTCACTCAGTGGGTTAAAGATCTGGCATTGCTGGAAACTGTGGCATAGGTCACAGATGCAGACTGGATCTTGTGTTGCTGTGGCTGTGGCACAGGCCTTCAGCTAAGGTTCTGATTCGATCCCTAGCCTAGGAACTTCCATAGGCTGCAGGTGCAGCCATAAAAAGAAAAAAAAAAAAAAAAAGAAAAAGCTAAAAAATACATGCTTCTCGTAGAGCACCCCCACCACCTCCTTTGACTTTGGAAGCCTTCCTGTGCTAGATTGCCACAAAAAAGAACTTCCTTCCTTGCACCATTGGCTATTGGCTATAGAAAACACTGTTGGGTTGGTTGCCCAGTTCACAAAGATCTCCTCTCTTTCTGAGAGCTTTTATATGCAGAGGTGGCTGCTGAAGCTTTATTGGTTCTCTATGACCCTGAGACTGAGGTCAGTAATGGACCCAAGCATGAGCACCTGACCAAGCTAGGCCAATCAGAATCCTTCCCTGGGATTTTTGAAACTGGTTATAAGGGACAAAGTTCACTCTTTGCTGATGGTGAAATCGGGGAAGTGAAACTTAAGAATTCTCAGTGACTATTTTTCAAATCCCTTTATCACAAAAGAGAGGAAAGAAGTGGAGACTAGAGATGGAAAAAATCCAAGTGTCATTAAATTTCCTAATTACAATGGTTTCTAAGACCCCTGTCTTTTTTCAGTTGTGTAAGACATTTCAGTATTCATCCAATAAATTCCCATTTGTGCCCAAGAGGGTTTCAGTTGAGTTTCTAACACTGTGATCAATGTGTCCTAACACAAGGACCCTGGATGTTGGCAAACCACACTGATCAGTCACGAAGGAACACCCGTCTCCTGTCCCACCCATCTTCCGAGGCAGCAGATTTGGTCAAGGGCTGCTGGCAAGTGTCATCAGTTACTCCATTAGGAAAAGTAGAGCAAGAACATCCTGGCCTCAGCCTGAAACAGCCTGAATCAGTCTGAAAAAGCATGTCCATCCCAGCTTCCTGTTCCAAGAGAGCCTTGACATGCAGGGACTAAGCCTTGAGAAAATAAACGCTTTTGAGCTCACTTGCAGAATCCTTCTCTTGCACACGCACACCCTCTCCTTCTTGCTCCCACGTGTGTGATCATCAGGGCTGCAAAGAGGGTGAAGCAAGCCAGGTGCCCTGGCAGGGCACTACATTTAGAGAGGCACCCACTCTCTGGGTCTTGCAAAAACCCTAGGTTCCATGGTCACACCCCAGCACTGGCCCTGATGATCACCTGTGCCTCCTCTGGGTTCCTGGCACAGGGAGTACACATTCAGCATGGTGAGGTGTAAAACAAAAAGTTAGAATGAGGACCAAAAAGCCGAATTTTCATCTGGCTCGATGCGATATCAGAAAAACTGTAAACTAGCTGGTCCTCTGTTTCTAGTTGGTAACTAAAGGATAACCATTTTTACCCCTATTACTTCCAAAGAATATGACAAGAATAACACCAAATCCTGTACAGGGAAGTTAAGAGACAGATCTGAGGTTGGAAAATTCATTTGTCAGAACACTAGGCCTAATCTCTTGGGCCAGTGCTGGGTTTGCCTGTGCCTTGTTACTTATTTAATTAGTTAAACAAACATATACGAAGCACCTACTGTGATCAAGATTCCAAGGAGAAATTAAACAAACAACATGCTCCAGAGAAAACGCAAGTTGGATACAATGAGCATGAACCTGCCCACAGTTATCCACCTGTCCCCATGCTCAGTCGTCCTTGAGACACAAATTGTCTTCCACATGGGGCTATGAGCTTGCCCAGATTTCTCAGGGTTGACTCTTGATTCAAGGTCCACCTCTGTTGAAAGACGAATCAGCAAGAGGCTCAGAGTTGCTCCTGGGATGATCCTTATTAGAACGGTCTTAAGAGGAAAGGCGTCAGTCCAAAGAACAAGCACCCACACCCTTGACTTAACCTGGAGCCTCTTAGTCCCAGACCCGTGACACAGAATTAGGCAACGAACAGATCTAAAGGAGAGAGTTCCCAATGAACATTTTTTATTGCTGTTTTTGGTCTTTCTTGACCTTCAATGACACAATCTTATATTTTGAAGTCCAGGATAATTGGAAATAAAATGAAATCTCCCCCGTTCAGAGTTCATTGCCCCTCTGAACAGTGGTTGGGATGGAATTGCACTGTATATTTAACACTCAGCATTAACAGGCAAGGTAGAAAGTCCCCTGCAAATCTTTTCCTTCTCTGCCCAAACTGGGGCAAGAGATGGCATCGATTTAACAAGCCAAGGGTTTAAATCATGCATTGAAATCTCTCACCAGGGAAGGCCAAAGATTTTCTAAAAGAATGAAAAAAAAAAAAAAAAAGCCACCCAGGGCTAGGCATTTTAGGAGTCTGTGTTCGTGTTTAAAAGTTAAACATTTACATTTTACAGCAAAGTGACATTTTTAAAGGGGTTATATTGCCCATTTGCAGCCGTTACTCACTGCTGGCCATGAGCTTGGGGCTAGAGCTGGGCAATGAATCAAAGCCACCCTTTGTGTCATGTCACTAAGCAACTCCCTCCTCTTCTGTCACTCGCAGAGCCTGGGCTGGGCACACAGCCTGTGTCATCCACACGGTGGATTTACAGGTTGCAATTTGTGCCAGCCAAAGTTTCCCGAGGAAAAGGCAGCTGGAGCTGGGTTTTGGCTATGTCTCAATTACATGCTGGGAGTAAAACATGGAGAAAGTGGGGACTGGCACGCATGGGCAAGGTCAGGCCTGGCCCTTTGTTACAGCCTTCTAAACTAACTGCCTAGAATAATGCTTCCATCTACAGAAGACAAATACATAGCACGCATGCTGGTATGACCGCCTCTGCCACCCAGAACAGACATCACTAATTGATTATAGTGCTCTTTCCTGCTGAGCCAGACATGGCCTCAGATGTCTACTTGATTCTCATTCCAGGCAGCCACTACCAACTTGGTCAGCTGGCAGATGAGACGAACCTATTTGTCATTCCTGCCTTGGTTTACATGCCAAAGTCTGTTTACCATCTCTGTCTTTTTACAGTAAGATGAGAGACTTCAGGAATTGTCCATAAACAGCTATCTCCGATATGACAATAGTTAATATTTGTGCTTCTTATGGACAAAGCACTTTACATTCATGAAAT
Organism: Phacochoerus africanus; assembly: GCF_016906955.1. Taxonomy (NCBI): domain Eukaryota; kingdom Metazoa; phylum Chordata; class Mammalia; order Artiodactyla; family Suidae; genus Phacochoerus; species Phacochoerus africanus. The sequence goes on along the minus strand of NC_062554.1, from coordinate 40,043,865 downwards.
CATTTAATTCTCACAACAACCTGCTGGTATCTGTATTATACAAAAACAATATCTGTCATTTACTGGACACATACCGTGTATAAGGTATAATTTATGATGCTTAAATCCCCACGTATTCCCATTTCACCATGAACTGAAAACTCGAAGAGGTTAAGAAAGTCACTATAGCCACACAGCCGATCAAAGAGCCTGGATCTGAACCTAAGAAGATGGCATCAATTTAACAAGCCACTGAAATTTCTCATCATGGAAGACCAAAGATTTTTCTAAAAGAATGAACGGAAAAAAAAAAAAAAAAAAAGCCACCCAGCTAATTCCAAAGCCCGTGTTCTCAGATAAGCACTAGACCTTGACTTTTAGGCATGTCAGCATATAATTTGACCTTCTCATCCAGTTTTCTTCTTTCCTGCCAAAGTAGAGGAGATATTTTTCTACCAGGAACTGGCCCTAGACTTTCCTTAACTTGCTCCAGCTTCCCCCATTCCTGTGCTCCAGGATCATCCTTCCGCGTTCTGTTCTCAGTGTCCATTTCAAATGGGTGAAACAGTAAACTTTCCTCCAGGGAGAGAGAAGTGAGGCTACAGACCAGAGTTAAATTGAATACACTTACTACTTTATTGAGAATGTGCTGGTCCGCTAGCAAGGAGGGGCTCCCTGCACCTGCACAGTGGACGTGAGGACTGGAGAAAGTGGGGAGTCCCCAAGCTTCATGCCATGAAGGGCTACGTGGCTGCTTATTTGAACAGAGAAGAAAGCCACAGCCAGGTGCTTCATCTCTGTTCCCTCATACCGAAAACTTTAGCCACAACAAGAGTCTCTATTTCTTTCTCTTTTTTTTATTGAAGTATAGTTGATTTACAGTGCTATGTTAGTTTCTGGTGTACAGCAAAGCGATTCATATATATGTGCTTGTATATATATATATATATATATATATATATATATATATATATATATACTTACATACATACATATATAATTTTTATGTTCTTTTTCATTGCAGGTTATTACAAGACACTGACTATAGTTCCCTATACTATACAATAGGACATTGTTGTTCATCTATTTTATTTATTTATTTATTTATTGTCTTTTTAGGGCCACACCCTCGGCATGTAGAGGTTCCCAGGCTGGGGTTGAATTCGAGCTGTGGCTGCCAGCCTACGCCACAGCCACAGCAAAGCCAGATCTGAGCTGCGTCTTCAACCTATGCCACAGCTCACGGCAACACTGGATCTTTAACCCACTAATCGAGGCCAGGGATGGAACCGGCATCCTTATGGATGCTAGTCAGGTTCGCTTCCGCTGAGCCATGAAGGGAACTCCCTGTTTATCTATTTTAAATATAGTAGTTTGTATCTGCTAATCCCAAATTTCTAATTTACCCCTACCCCATCCCTTTGACCCTTTGGTAACCATAAGTTTGTTTTCTATGTCTGTGAGTCTATTTCTGTTTTGTAAATAAATTCATTTGCAACATATTTTAGATTCCACATAGAAGTGTATCTTATGATATTTATCTTTATCTTACTTCACATAGTGTGATAATCTCTAGGTCCATCCATGTTGCTGCAAATAGCATTATTTCATCCTTTGTATTGAGAGACCATATCTTCTTTATCCATCCATCCATCATTAGGTTGCTTCCACGTCAAGACTTTAACCTGCTGTTCATTCTGCCAAGAACCCTTATCTGTTAACTATTTTCTGAAGCCTCCTCTACTGCCTCCATCTCCCTCATCCCACCACCTTTGGCCGACTCCCACACATCATTCACGTTTTAGCTCATCTGACCCCATTTCCTTTCTGTTCTCCTTAGCACCCATCACTTCTTCCAGGCCAGCACACACCACACTCTCTGCCTCCTCCACTGGGCTATAAGCTTAGTGAGGACAGGTATGTGTCTGACTTATATCCCCAACACACTTTACTGTCTCTGGATCTGTACTAAAAAAACAATGGATGAATAATGGATGATTGAATTGAATGGATGGGTGAATCCACTGTTGGGAAGCTAAGTGGACCAGCATGCATAAAGACATTCTCCCCCATCTCACTTCTATACCCAGTTAACTGTGATGGGCAGATTCCCCGAGGCGAGTGGAAATATGAGAGCAACCATCATGTCCCACAGGGAGTTCAGCAGTGAAATCTAGAGGTGATGAGAAAACATGCCCAGAAATTTTGCTTTATCCAGATATTGTCTATCAAACAACTTTGGCTATAAAGAAAAATGAACATGAGCAATTACATCTTTGCTTCATTGCTTACCATAGCCAAAATCCATTTCTGATGGTAAAGGAAAAGTTCAAAATTTGGCCTTGGCATACCACTGTGTATCAATTTCCCAAAAATAGATACATGCTCACCTGTATGGGACAACGGGCATCAAAGTGAGAATCATTTCCCGAATCCAAGGACAGGGCTATTAAATGTCACCTGCTTGCCATAAATTTAATGGCATTTGCCAGCTCAAGCTAGATAAAGGGAAAAGGGATCTTCGTTGAGTCACATCACTGGGAAGAAGAGGGTAGAGTGGCCCTCATGCGTGGCTGAACCCAGAGACTCAACTATGTCATTATCATTCTCTCCTCCTTGAGGCTTGGATTTGCTCTAGAGTTGGCTTCCCCTCTTCCACTATAGACCAAATCCCCTCACTCCACCCATGGTCTGTGTGCCCACAGACAGCTCGAGGCTTTCATCATGCTGGCTTGGGAAACTTGCGGGAGAAGAGAGAGCTTCTCTATATATACAAACTTGAAGGAAAGGTATCAGTTAGGGCTGCTTGGGTCTCATGCCCCCCCCTGTTGACTATGGGGATGGAGACTAAGATTGGGCAGACCTGTGCCCAGCTGGGATATCATCAGAATGCTATATTTGATCTCTGTCTCTGATTCCTGACACAGAGATCCTAAACCCCTTGTAGTTCCACAGCACAGTCCCTCAATATATAGGGAGGGTCTGCCTCCCCAGGACCACCCACCTCCTCCCCAGCCTCGCTCTGCCCTTTGATTTAAGGCCACATCACACCTGGGCAGTTCTCTTGCTGTAGGTGCATCTGAGATGCCTTCCCAGGATTCCAGGGCATTTTGCTACAGGTATTTTGCTTTGGTACCTTCTCTGCTTCTCGCTCCTCTTTCCCTTCTGCCCCGCCCCCCTTCTACTGTGTCCCTTCCCAGACCCACCGCCGACTCACCCAGAGCCTGCGCCATCTGACTGTGATGCCAAGCCCTGCTCATTCTCCAAGACATTTCTCTGCCACCATTCAAGCTGCACATTTCCTCCTCTGGGAAGGGTTTCCAAATCCACCGGATGGATGGAGCAGACAGCTTGCCCAGCTGGGCTGAGCTCTTCTGCAAATGAACCCCCAAACCCTAAGTTGGAGAGTTTGAGAAACAGGTTAAATCAGGAATTCTGACCTTGTTTCACAGAAAGGGAAATCAGCAGAAGCTCAGAGAAGGGAAGGGAGGTGTCCTACGTCATCCAGCCAGGGAGGGTCAAGCAGGACCGAGCCCGCGTCTGCTCGTCCATCTGGGTGTCCTCACCCTCCCAGGGCAGCGCAATCGCCACTTCCCCTTGGGGCGTTAGCCAAGGAAACGAGGCCCAGGAGTGCTCCCAGGACCTGGAAACTAGATGCCAGATTGGACCCCACCCCACCAGCTCCCCTTCACCACTAAACACCCAATGGCCAGCTATATAATTAATATCAAGTCAGCTCCGTTGCTTATGGGTGACCGTTCAGCCCAGAAAATTTTGAAAAACGCTTTGTAACAAATGTGTAGAAGTTCTAAAATTGGAATTGGTACACAATATCAAACTAATAACATTTCAACTAATCACGGAGACAAAATCAGCACAAATTCTAGATGAAGCTGCTATAGGATTGACACACATATAATTTATTTGACAAGCATAGACTTTTTAAAAAGAGAAAACCGCTATTAAATGTTACCAAAAATCACTGTCGATTTGGAATATGACAGCCCACTCATCACTTTTGAGGCGCCAGCCACCCCGGGCCCAGGCACTGCCAGCTGCACTCGCGCTCTCGGCCCCCAAACCTCACCCCTCATGCAACCCCTCCCTCTGCTTCCCAGACACCCCTCCTCCTCCTCCGTCTGCCAAACTAAGTACCATGACGCACTACTTTCTCCCTCCTGAGACTCAGCACTGGAGAGAAGAATCATAGTACATACTAGTTATTCTGGCCCTACGCAGTGCTGTATGTCTTATTTAATCCCCACTGCAATATTATGTGGCCAGTTCTTTTGTCATTTTATAAATGAGGAAATTGAGGCCACAGAGAATAGGAACTTGCAAAGCTTCCTCCTTGAGCGGTGGAAGCCGCTGGAATCCAGGGTCTCTGGTCTGATTCACGTCCCCATAACATCTGCTCCACAGGTGGGTGGATGAGGGAGGGTTACAGGAGGCAACGCAGGTGCAAAGTGGCACTTAATACAGGCTAGTGGCACCTACTGGCACTTAGTACATGCTAGGTCTCTTCCTGCTTCTGATTGATATATACTCGTATCAGAATTAAGGGTGTTTTAGCCACTACACTGTCCTCACCTTCTCCATTAGAGATCTGTGCCTTTGAGTGTTTAAGAAAGAGAGTTTTAATGCAGGGATTTGTGCTTTGAACATCATCACTAACTTATCAAACATGTTGAAATAATTACCAGAATTTAACGTCTCTCTTTTGTCCATTCTCTCGTTTCCTCTTGTTCCTATGAACACAAACACAATCTATTTTGTGCCTAGATTCAAGATTCAGGGTCTAGGAAGACATTTTATTTAAATTTAATTTTTATTTTATATTGGAGTATAGTATTATTGATGTACAGTGTTGTGTTAGCTTCAGGTTACAGATGTATACATCTCTAGCCTTTTTTTTTTTCTCTTTCCTTTCTTTTTTTTCCATATAGGTTATTACGGGAAGACAAATTTTTACAAAGATGGGATTCCATGTACAGGGAGTGGTGACCCTGATGGGAAGACTTTGGTTAGTTCACTCTCTGTGGGACGCTAAGGGCCTTGCCAAGGAAAGTCCTTGAATAAAGAGGGTTAGGCCAGACTGGGTCATCAATAAAGTCCATTCACTTCCCTTTTCCATGGACCCACCTGCAGCAAAAGCGTTTAACACAGAAGTTCACGGGCTCCAGAAGGAAGCTGCCTCTGACACGGCTGTTAGCGTTACCTGGGCAGTGACTCAATCTCTCCAAGTTTCCTCATCTCTAAAACTGGGATAATAGTAACACCTACATCACAGGATTATTGTAAAAATGAGCTGGAGTGATTCACTGAAGCACTTAGCACTGTGCCTGGTACACAATGGGCTGTGAGCCCCAGCTCTGGCTGTCATTAGTAGTAACAGTATCCATAGCTGTAGTTGCAATGGTGGCAATTGCAAGGAAGACTGTTCTCAACAGGGACCGCCTCGACCATACAAACAAGAAATGCAACAACTCAGATTAATCCTGAGTTATGCTTTCAGTGTGAATTGATCAATTAACTTGATGATATATCTTTTATTCATAATGTCATCTTAACTTACTCCTCCAAAGAATTTAAGACCTTTCAATGAGACACAGTTCAATTAGACATAGGAAATTCAAAATCATGTTGCAAAAAAAAAAAAAAAAAAGAGAGAAGGAGAGGAGAGGAGACATTAGAAACCACTGGGCTTGAATCTCACGTTCAGTTCTGACCTTCCTAGTAGCCAGGACAAAAGGGAAGCCAGATGGGCTATGACATACTCATTATCTGATGTTTTGTGCATATCAGTTTGGTGTGAATCCAGATTAGCAAAGTAATTTTTCCTTAGAATTTGCTATACAGCATTTACTACTGACAGAAAATGATTTCATCAGCTATCTTTGGCTTGAACATGTCTATTTTCCCCCACTGCTCTGGGGAGCTGCTTTGTATTCACATTTGTATCTCCTATGCATACTCCTTGTCTTCAGTAGGTGTTTAAAATTTTTTTGAACAATGAAATATTGTATGTAAATTACTTAGACCTCAGCTGGTAGCTTGATTGGCATTTGCACACAATCACAAGCAAAATTTAAGTCTAGGTCTTTTTCATCCTCAAAATCTATATTCTTTTCTAATACTCTATTGTCCTAGTTATCTATATCTATATTACAGCATCAAAACCTGGTTGCTTCCAAGTAACGATTTGGTGTCTTTCACAAGCCCTGTGGGTTGCATGGGCTCAGCTGGGCTATTTTTGCTCAGGATTTTTCTTGAAATTACAGTCTTGAAATTTTTCTTGAAATTACAGTCAGATATGGCTAGGGTCAAAGTTGTCTAATGATTACTTCAGTTGCCTTTGTGGGATCTGGGTAGGTACAGCTGGAAGAGCTGTGTTTTCTCAGGCATCTCTCCCTGTACTTAACTTCTGTGTATGGCTGGTTTGGGCTTCCTCACAGCATGGAGGTGTCAGGATAGTCAGACTGCTTACATGTTGTCTGCTTTATTCTAGAGTCAGCATTCCAAGACACCAAAGAAGAAGCTGCAAGCATTCTTCTGACTTAGTCTCAGAAGTCACATAGAAACACTTCTGTTGTGTAATATCCACCACAGGTCAACACAGATTCAAGAGATGAAGAAATAGACTCTACCACTTAATGGGGAGGACTTACCTGTTTCCAGGATTTAAGCTACGATAATCTACACAGTACACTGTTCTCAAGACAAAGTTGTAGTAAACAAGACAGTCTAATACTGGCATTGGAATACATATGGTAAGCAATCGAACATAATACAGAGTCCAGACATAGACTCATACATTTACATTTAATATCTTTGAAAAAGGTCAAAAGACAGTCTTTTCAACAAATGATACTGGAACAACTGGCTATTCCTATAGAAATATATTTATATTCTACATTTATATATAAACATAAGTATTTAAGTACTGTACATATAGTTATATTAAATAAATTTAATTTGAGATGGACCATAGACTTAAATGTAAAAGCTAAAACTATAAAGTGTCTAAAGGAAAACATGAGACAATATTTTTGTGATTTTGTTGCAGACAGATTTCTTAGACAAGACCCAAAATCAATTCCATGAAAGAAAAAAAATAATACATTTGACTTTTTCCTTTTGCTAATCAAAGACACCATTAAGAAAATATAAAGGTAAGCCACTGACTGAAGAAAACATTTATAGATAGATAGATAGATAATTTCCACCAATCATATTTATAAAAGGTGTTCACTATCATTAGTAGTCAGGGATATGCAAATTAAAGACCCAATAAGATACTGCACATCAACTAGAATGCCTAAAATGAAAAAGATTGACAATATAAAATACTGAGAAGGATGTGAAGCCATGGGAACTTTCATGTACTTCAGGTGAAATATAAAATGGGTTATAAAATGATTCAATCACAATAGAAAACCTTTTGGCAACTCCTTATAAAATTAAATATGCACATGTCCTATGACCTAGAAGTTCCACTTTTAAGCATTTATCCAATAGAAACAAAAACAAATGTTAACAAAACACTTATAGAAGAAAGTTAATAGGAGCTTTATTCATAATAACTCCTGGAGTTCTTTGGTGGCTGTGTATTAAGGATCCAGCATTTTCATTGCTATGGCTTGGATTTGATCCCTGGCCGGGGAACTTCTGCATGCTACGGGCACGGCCAAAACAAAAACAAAGCAACCATAACAACAACAAAAACCTCCAAACTGGGAACAACTCAAATGTCTATCAATATGAGAATGGATAAACAAATTGTGACATAATCATATAATGGGTTATTGATCAGCAATAGAAACAAACTACGAAATATACACTGATCACGAATAAATCTCAAAAACATCATGTCAAGTGAGAGCAGCTAGACACAAGAGTACCATTCCAGTGAAGTTCAAGAACAACTAAAATTATGCTGATAAAAAAAGATTTTTTTTTTTTAAAGTTGTAGGTAGTACGGGGTGGGAGTGAGAAGCTTGCCTGGTAGGAGAGATGAGGGGACTTTCTGAGGTGATAGAAATGTTCTCTATTCTGATTAGGTGGCAATTACATGGGTGTAAACTGTTGTAAAATTTCTACGGAATTGTAAACTTTCGATTACAGTGTTTCCTTTTTAATTGTACCTTCAAAAACCTACTTCAAAGTAGGCAAGAAAATAATCAACTCAAAAAGTAAATCAAGCAGGGACATAGAAAACATATGGTAAGATAGTAGATTTAAACCCAAATCCAGCAACCACTGTATTACATGTAAATATGCCAGATGCTCCAATTAAGAGACGAAGATTTGTCAGACTGGATTCTTAAAATTTCAACAATTTGCTGTTCATAAGAGACACATCTAAAACATAAGCTACAGAAAGGCTGAAAGCAAAAGGAAGATAAAGAATAACCTATGCACATTTTAATCAAAGAGAAGTTAGTGGGGATGTTTTATTATTATCTGTCAATGTTGACTTTAGGGCTAAAGAAATTGCTAGGGAAAATGAAGTCATTTCATAATGATCAAGGTTTCAATTCATCAGATTAAAAAACCCCATTAATTCTAAATATATACACATCTGGCCTCAAAATACTTAAAGCAATAATTAAGAAGAACAATAGATAAATCACAACCATAGTCAAAGATTTTAACTCATTTCTTTCAGTAATTAATTGAAAAGCAGCCCCACAAATCAGTACAAATACGAGATATTTTAAAAACACAAAGTGTAGATTTAACCTAATGGACAAGTAGAACACTGTACCCTCAATCTGAAGAATATATCAATAATTTTCCAATGACTTTGAAACATTTGCCAAACCAATCATATGTTGAGCCACAAGACAAGCCTTAATAAACTTCTAATATTGAAATTGTGAATACCTACTCTGACAACAGAGCAATTAAGCTAGAAATCAATTGTTAAAAGGTAACAAAACTTGCCACGTGTATCTGTAAAATACACTTACAAATAATCCATAGTTCAAAAATTAATTATGCCAAAATTAGAAAATATTTTAATTGCAAGATAAAACTATGACATACTAAAAGTAGAATGCTAAAGCAACACTAAAGGGAAATGTATACTTTAAATGCATTTATTAGAAATAAGAAAGATGGAGTTCCCGTCCTGGCGCAGCAGAAACGAATCCGACTAGGAACCATGAGGTTGAGGGTTCGATCCCTGGCCTTGCTCAATGGGTTAAGGTGTTGTCGTGAACTGTGGTGTAGGTTGCAGATGCGGCTCTGATCTGGCATTGCTGTGGTTCTGGCATAGGCTGGCAGCTGTGGCTCCGATTAAACCCCTAGCCTGGGAACCTCCATGTGCCGTGGGTGCGGCCCTAAAAGGACAAAAGACCAAAAAAAAAAAAAAAAGAAGAAGAATTTTTAAAAATCAGCGATATAAGTAATCATTCCAACAGGTTAGAAAGAAACCTCAGCAAATTAAATCCTAAGAAAGAGGAAGAAAATAAGGGCAGAAATGAATGAAATAGAAACAAACTCAAATGGAGAGGAAACAAGGGCCAAAAGTTGGTTCTTTGAAAAGAGTTATAAACTTGATAAATCCCAGACAAAGCTGATTAATAAAAAAAGAAAAAGAAAAAGAAGGAGCAGGTACCAATGTCAGGAATGAGGAAGACATCCTTACATTTCATACAAACATTAAAGAGATGGTAAGATAATATTATGAATAGCTTTAGGCCCATATGTTTGAAAATTAAGGGGACAAAGTCCTACGAGAAACACAACTTATCAAAATTGACACAAGAAAAAAAAGTTGAAAATATAATTAAATAATTATTCAAGAAATTAAATAATTAATTGAAAATCTCCTCCAAAGAAAATGTTCCCAGACCTAGTAACTTCACTAGGAAATTCTGCTCAATGTTTAAGAGGGAAAAAAATACCAATCCTATATCAGTCCTTCCAGAGAATAAAGAAAAGGCATGCTTCCCAACTTAGTTTATGATGCCAACCTAATCTTAACACCAAACTTGACAAGAACATGAAAAGAAAGGAAAACTATAGGCCAGTTGCACTCAGAACACAGAAGCAAAAATCCTAAACAAAAGATTAGCAAATGGAATCAGCAAAGTGTAAAAATAATGCATCAGATCAACTTGGATTTATTCCAGGGAAGCAAAGTTAGTTTAACATTCAAACTTCAATCAATCTCATTCACGGTAACAGAACAAAAAACAATATTTGTATGATTATCCTAATAGACAAAGAAAAAGTCATAAAATTCAACATCCATTCATCATTCAAGTAAACAAAAATCACTTAATAAAGTAGGAATCGAAGAGAATTCATTAGCCTGATAAAGTAAATCTATGAGCTTATAACAAACGTCAGACTTAATGATGAAATGTTGAGAGCTTTCCTTTTGAAATAGAGAATGAAATATTTGAATAACACTATTAGCCAGCCTACAGCATCCCTAGCCAATATGGACTGAAGGTCCTAGCCAGAAGAGTGAGGCGATGGGAAAACAAACAAACAAACAAACAAAAATAGAAATCAGAAATAAAGAAATAAGACTTCCTGTGTATCTAGAAAATCATAAAGAACCTACAAATTCTTAGCAAGTTTACAGTTATGAGGTCAATATACAAAATCAACTGATATCTGTCTAGCAAAAGGAAGAAACTAGACAATATTTTTAAAAAATTGAAGACTCCCATTTATAGTATTATTACAAGAATCAAATATCTCAGGATTAATCTAACAAAAGTTGTGTGAGACATTTATGCAGAAATCTCTGCAATATTATTGGCTGAAATAAAATGAGACTTTTAAATAAATAAATAAACAAATAAATGGGGGGTCATGAAGTAGACACTATAAAGATATCTGCTATTATGAGCTCCCGCTGTGGTACAGCAAGTTATGGATCTGACATTGTCGCTGTTGTGGTGTGGGTTCGATCCTGGCCTGGAGCAGCCACACCACATGGGTTTGACACCCCCCCCAAAAAAATATCAATTCTTTCCAAATTTTTTGAAGATCCAGTGGAATCCCAATAAAAATTACAAAGGATTTCGGGGGATCTTGATAAGCTGATTTAAAATGTATAGGAAATAGGAAAGACCAAGATACTTGCAGAAAAAAAAAAACAAGGTGGAAAAAATTACTCTGCCATAAAGCAAGATTTATAAAACCGTACTAGTTAATAATAAGAAATAGACCAATGGAATAGATTAGCTCTCTAGCCCAAAAACAGACCCACAACTGGAGAGGCACTTCATGTTGGAGAGAGTTGCCACTGCAGAAGGGAAAAGGATGTTGTTTTTTCAGGAAATAATTTCCCATATCAGTTGGATTTAGGAAAACATTCTGAACTTGAGCCCTACCTCACATTGTACATAAACAAGTCATTATTAAAAAGAAAGACACACATCTTATATCTGAAACAAAAAATCCACAGTCTTCTTAAAGAAAATATAGAATTTTCATAACATTGTGGTAGGAAAAGAAGTCTTACTAGAACGAGACATAAAAAAGGCACTAGGAAAAAAGGGAAGATTAATGAATTGGGCAACATTAAATTAAGAACTTCTGTTCTTTAAAAGATACCAGTAAAGTAGTTCCTGCCATGGTGCAATGGATCAGCACTATCTCTGGAGCACTGGGACACAGGTTCGATTCCTGGACTGGCACGTGGGTTAAGGATCCAGTATTACCGCAACTGTGACACCAATCACAACTGCAGCACAGACCTGATTCCTGTCCCGTCCCGGGGAACTCCATGTGCTGCAGGGTGGCCAAAAAAAAAAAAAAAAAAAAAATAGCAGTAAGAAAGTGAGCAAACATGTGTAGAAAAAGCAAACAACACACGTAACTGACAAAGGCCTCATAGCCACAGTGTAAAAAGATGTTTTACAAACCAACAAAGGAAAGATGGACTACTCAATGAAAAAATGGGGAGGAATCACCAATAAGAATGCTACAAAAAAGTGGAGTTCCCGTCGTGGCTCAGTGGTTAACGAATCCGACTAGGAACCATGAGGTTGTGGGTTTGATCCCTGGCCTTGCCTGTGGGTTAAGGATTTGGCATTGGGCCGTGAGCTGTGGTGTAGGTTGCAGACGCTGCTCGGTCCTGCATTGCTGTGGCTCTGGTGTAGGCCAGCGGCTACAGCTCCAATTAGACTTGTAGCCTGGGAACCTCCATATGCCACAGGAGCGGCCCTAGAAATGGCAAAAAGATCAAAAAAAAAAAAAAAAAAGAATGTTACAAAAAAGAATATTCAATTGCTCAATAAATACATGCAGAGGGAGTTAACCTCATTAATAAGTAAATAATCAGTGAAATGGAAAAAAATAAGCAAATCAAAGTACAATCATACCAACACTACGCAGAATGGATAAAATTAAAATAAATGACCGTAATAAGCATTGGCAAAAAGTGGATCAAGGAACCCTTGTATAGCACTTGGTGAAACAGTTGGGTATATCTACTAAAACTAAGCATACATACTCTATTAACCCAGAAGTTCTGCAGGGACACAAAGAGATGTGTTCAGTGATAGTTATAACAGGTTTGTCTGAGAGCACGCACGCACGCGTGTGTGTGTGTGTGTGATAGCCCTAAACCAGAAACAACCATCAGAAACAGCCCAAATGACCACCACCGGTAATATTTTCATACAAAAGGAAATGATGCAGCAATGAAAATAAATGAACTCCAGCCACAATATGTATGAATCTCATAAATGTCATGTTGATCAAAACACGAAAAGTATAAAATACGATTTCATTTCTGACTCTAAAAACTATAGTATTAGGAACTGCCTAATAGGATGATAACATTTTTAAATGTGAGTTATTACCACAAAATTGAGTGGTTATTTCTGGGGCAGGGGCAGAGGGAGGTGATCAGGAGGAGGCTGGAGGTAGCTTCTGGGACATTATTCCATTTTTGTTGTTGCTGTTGTTGTTGTTGCTATTTCTTGGGCCGCTCCTGCGGCATATGGAGGTTCCCAGGCTAGGGGTCCAATCGGAGCTGCAGCCACCGGCCTACGCCAGAGCCACAGCAACGCGGGATCCGAGCCGCGTCTGCAACCTACACCACAGCTCATGGCAACGCCGGATCGTTAACCCACTAAGCAAGGGCAGGGACCGAACCCGCAACCTCATGGTTCCTAGTCGGATTCGTTAACCACTGCGCCACGACGGGAACTCCCATTATTCCATTTTTATTTGAGTGACTGTTTTATGAATGTTTGCTTTGTGATAATTAATTAAGCAGTACATTTTTGTTTCTGCTAAGGCACAATGGGAACTCCCTACACCCTATCTTTTTTTTCTTAGGGCTGCACTCACAGCATATGGAGGTTCCCAGGCTAGGGGTACAATCGGAGCTACAGCCACAGCAGTGCCAGATCCAAGCCGCCTCTGCGACCTACACCACAGCTCACAGCAATGCCAGATCCTTAACCCACTGAGAGAGGCCAGGGATCAAACCCGCAACCTCATGGTTTCTAGTCAGATTCATTTCCACCAAGCCACAACGGGAACTCCCCACATTTTTGTTTTAAGTCACTTCCTATGGATATTCTACCTTTAACAATAAGTGGTAAGGAAACAAAAAAGAGATGGGTTGATGACACAGACCCTAGGACCCCAGGGAGATTGCCTTCTGGGTAGACATTTGGTTTTGCTGTTTAGACTGAGTGGTGCCCAAAAGAACAAAAGGAACATAACACAAAAATTTAGTGTCAGAGTCCAACAAAAGTGTAGCTTGTCATGAACATTAGATGTAAAGCTAGCTGGGTCTGCTTTATTTCAGAGTGGCTGGGCGGTGATGGGCTAAACACAAAACCTTGAGACCAGTTGCCTGATAAGCCGGAGTCAGAGTTGCAGAGAAGTTTCTGATGATTTGGGAAGATGTGATAGTAGGTGAGGGTGATTAAAATGGTGGCCTCAAAAAGCACATGAAAAGATGCTCGACATGGCTAATCATTAGAGAAATGCAAATCAAAACGAAAATGAGGTATCACCTCACACCTATTAGAATGGCCATCATCAAAAAGTCTACAAACAATAACTGTTGGAGAGGGTGTGAAGAAAAGGGAACCCTCTTAGGCTATTGATGGGAAGGTAAATTGGTGTAGCCACTGTGGAGAGCAGTATGGAGATTCCTTAAAAAATATATATATACACACATATATGTCTGTGTGTGATATATTTGTGTGTGTGTGTGTGATGCGTGTGTGTGTGTGTGTGTGTGTGTGTATGTCACTACCATATGATCCAGTAATCCCACTCCTAGGCACATATCTGGAGAAAACCATAATATGAAAATATACATGCCTCCCAATGTTCATTGCAGCCTTATTTACAATAGCCCAGGCGTGGAGCAACATAAATGTCCGTCAACCAATGAGTGACGTTGTGGTACATGTATACAATGGAATATTAGTCAGCGTAAAAAAATGAAATAATGCCATTTGCAGCAACATGGATGGACCTAGAGATTGTCATACTAAGCGAAGTAGGTCAGACAGAGAAAGACAAGTATCACATGGTATTACTTATATGCAGAATCTAAAAAAATGATACAAATGAGCTTATTTACAGAACAGAAACAGACTCACAGATCTTGAAGTCAAACTTACAGGTGCCAAAGGGGAAAGGTTGGGGAACAGGATAAATTAGGCGTTTGGGAGTGACATATACCCACTACTCTATATAGAGCAGATAACTATTAAGGGCCGACTGTAGAGCACAGGGAACTCTGCTCAATATTCTGTAATAACCTATATGGGAAAGAATCTGAAAAAGAGTGGTTGCATATGTATGGCTGATTCACTTTGTGGTACACCTGACACTAACACAATGTTGTACATCAACTCTACTCCAAGAATTTTTTTTTTTTTTAATGGTGGCTTCCTTACAGCCCAGACCCAGAGCTCCAGCCAAGGAATCTTCCTGGGGGCACAGCAACTGGAACCTCCAGTAAAGTCAAAGAAGGAGTCTCCTGAAGCCCTTGTGTACAGACTGGGAAAATAATGCCTCCTTCTTCCATTGCAGGGGGCAGATGCAGAGGGATCCCTAGGGGGCATTTTGCCTGCAAAGTTTGCCCAGAGCCCCCACACGTAATGGTTGATTTTACACGTCTACTTGACAGGCTATGAGGTGCCCAGATTAAACATTATTTCTGGGTGTGTTTGTGAGGAGGTTTCCCAATGAGATTAGCAGTGGACCCAGCGGAGCTGATGGCCCTCCCCCCAGGGTGGGTGGACATCACCCAAGCCACTGAGGTGAGGGCCCAAATAGAAGAAAAGGCTGAACAAGGGAGTTCCTGCTGTGGTCCAGCCAGTTAAGGATCCAGCCTGGTCTCTGCAACAGTGCAGGTTTGATCCCTGGCCTGGCACAGAGGGTTTTGTTGGGCATTGCCACAGCTATGGCTTAGGTCATCCCTGGCTAGGGAATGTCCATATAGCATGACCGCAGCCAAAAAAGAAGAAAAGGGGAAGTTGCCTCTTTCTTCCTGTCTTACTGCTGAGCTGGGGCATCTCATCCCTTCTTCTCCTGCCCTGGAATTTGGATTCCCACACTCAGCTCCCCTGGTGTTCAGGGCTTTGGGCTCAGACTGAATTATACTTTCTTGGGTCTCCGGCTTGCAGACTGCAAATTAATTATGGGACTTCTCAACCTCTGTAATCACAGGAGCCGATTCCTCATAATAAATCCCCTGTTATAAATGTCCTACTGGTTTCGTCTCTCTGGAGAACCCAGACTAGGACACCCCGTGTCTCATCCTGCCTGCTTGCTGTCAGGTCCCCCTCTCTGGCTACTCTGTGTTCCTCTCTCCAAACATCTTCCAAGAAGCCATGCTCTGTCTGAGTAGAACCTGGTCCACAGCCACCTTGGCCTTGCTGTCTTTGGGATGAGACAGACGCCTGGGAGTGCTGACTTGAGCAGCAACTGAGGGCTCCATTTCACCTGGGCTGGGAGTAGCACTTGGGACTGGTGAGGAAACTTCTGGATGAAATAATCCCCCAGGTGAATCTGACAGAGAAGATATTACCTTCAAGGCTATTCTGACCTGTGTTTGAAGCCAGGTTTGGCCACGTGCTGGCTATGAGCTATGTCACTTTGGCAAATTACTAGGAATGTGTGAGTTTTAAATAACATTGCATAGAAAACATTGAGCACAATGCCTGACACATAGAAAGTACTCAGTAAATGCTGTCGTTTTATTGTTCACCTATTGTCATCATAAGAATTATGATTCATTGCATTTGTTATTAAAGTGATATATTATTGATAATTAATAACAGAGTATTATTTATCATCATCATCATCACATCATCATCAACTCATTCAGATGCAGGGAATTATTAAGCAATCTTTTTTTTTTTTTTTAAGGGCCGCTCCTGTGGCATATGGAGGTTCCCAGGCTAGGGGTCGAATGGGAGCTACAGCTACTCAGGAACCGAGCCCCATCTGTGACCTACGCCATGGTTCACAGCAATACCAGATCCTAAACCCACTGAGCGAAGCCAGGGATCAAACCCGCAACCTCATGGATTCATTTCCACAGCACCACCATGAGAACTCCAAGCAATCTTTTAATTAAGCGACAAATAAGGGAATTTCCTGGTGGCTTAGTTGGTAAGGACTCATATTGTCACTGCTGTGGCTCAGGTTACTGCTATGGCTCAGGTTTGATCCCTGGCCCAGGGACTTCTGCATGCCATGGGCACAGCCAGAACAAACACACACAAAAAGGAAACAAATAGGAAGCAGCCTATGGGGAAAGACCCTGCCTACTTCTGTGGTGGAAGCAATCCGTTTAGGGTGAGGCATGAAGCTCCACCTCCCTACGCACTGGAGACGCCCTGGCTCTCTTGGCCTGCCCTGGGGCTGTAAGAAGCACATTGTTTTTCTCCTTGTCTCAGACTCTGCCTTTCCATGGACAGGAAACAGAGGCTGGGTCTCAAGAAGGAGAGAAGGGGTCTTGGCCTGGCACCCTATTATTGAACCTATGGAGATTCTTCCATGAGAGAAGGTCAAAAATACATAGAATAGGTGCCTTTGGGGACCTTCTTTATGTGCCCAAAATTTCCATTACTATCTCTAATGTCATTCCCTCACTATCTTAAGAATAGTCAGGTCAACATATTTCCTTTATTTTTATTTATTTATTTTTGTCTTTTTGCCTTTTCTAGGGCCGCACCCACAGCATATGGAGGTTCCCAGGCTAGGGGTACAATTGGAGCTGTAGCCATCAGCCTACACCACAGCCACAGCAACATTGGATCCAAGCTGCATCTACGACCTACACCACAGCTCACAGCAACGCCAGATCCTTAACCCACTGAGCGAGGCCAGGGATCGAACCCGCAACCTCATGGTTCCTAGTCAGATTCGTTAACCACTGAGCCACGACGGGAACTCCAACATATTTCCTTTAAAAACACTTGGTTAAAGTACCAACTGGGGGGAAGGAATGACCACCATTGCTCTCAGTCCCAGGTATGCAAGAGTCACAGTGAAGAGGCACCTGGTGCTGGGAGGACAAAGGAACACGAGCAGGAGGAAGAGCCAGTGAGATTGGGAGAAAGGAGGCAGCCTGGGCTACCTATAATCCCTCCCAAATTTGCACATGTGTGCTGTTCTTCCCATCAAGAATTAGGGCCTGTGTCCTCATTCCTTCACCTAGGCTCTTCCTGTGACTTGCTTTGACCCATGGAAAGAAGCAAGGCTGCATGACTCAGAAGTGAGGCTGCATGATTTCCAATCCTAGGCCTTAAGAGAACTAGAAGATTCTGTTTCACCTTCCTGGGGTCCAGGCAACATGTATTGAAAGTCATGCTAAACCACTAAATGAAGAGAGGCCATATGGAGAGTAGGAATGACCCAGCCAGGCCCAGCTGTTCCAGCCACCCCTGCTGAAGCACCAGGTGTGAGTGCAGCCACCAGGGAGGCTCCAGCCCATCCCAGCTCCCAGCAAAAGGCAGCTGCTTGAGAGACCCTGGCCACCAGCAGGTGGAGGAAAAATAGTAAATCCTTGCTGTTTAAGTCACTAAGTTTGTCCAGCTTTTTATGCAGCCATAGATAACGGAAACAGAGGGTGACTCACAAACAGTCGCTTAGAGACAGTGGAAGGCAGCCCTGTGATCACTGATTTGCTGGCTTCAGAACATAATGCTTATTGATCTTTTATGCTTTTAATAAAACTGCTGTTTTAAATATACACAGTGGCCAGCATGCTTGCAAGGGGGAAATTGGTGCCAATAACTGAGACTTCCCACATGTTTCTAATCAAAGCTGAGCCAAGAAAAGAGTGACAGAAGCAATGATGAGCATGATCACTTCTGGAGCATCTCCCATGGGATACACCCTACATGGGGTGCTTTGCAGTCTCTATTTTACTTTAACCTATAGAGGTAGAAATCAGAACCCGTCTCCCCTTACCAATTCTGAGGGTTATAAAGCAGAAGAAACTGCCCAGGGCAAAACCATGAATGAGTTGGCAGAGCCAGTGTTTGAAGCCAGAGCTCTGAGTAATTGACCTCTGCTTTTCTAAAATCAGAACATCTCAGCTATTCTTTGGTTTCAGCTGCTCCTTCAGATTGTGGGCTGGGGTTGGGCTCTCACAGAGATATGGTTTAGATAACGTCCTTCTCTCTCTGGAAGAAGTTATGGGTCTGGCAGGCTGGCGAGGAAGCAGGATTGAGTATGTCTTAGGGGCCTCTGGGACACCTCTCATCAGAAGGCATGAGGCCGCTCCCGCTCCAAGAAGCAGCACAGTCAACATCATGCAGTTTGACAGTCTGTCCTCTTCACTTCTAAGAAGGGAGCTTCCCCGTTAGAAATCCACGAGTAGCCCCAGGACTCTCGGAGCTGGAGCTCTGTGGAGTTTCCCCTTGTCCTAAAAGGAAAGAGTTTCATTTATGCCCCCTTTTAATCTTGGAAGTCTTCCTGGGAGAGTTTAGCTTTGAGCTCTGCTTTGGAAGAACTGAGGGAGGCAGTTGGATGAATGCTAAGTAGGACATTTTTAGTTTGAACAGCAACTCTTGAGATGCTGCAGTGAAAATCTCAGTGAAGTGGAGAAGGCAGAAATAGTTCATATATTGTGCAACAAATTACGATTCAGAATAATTCCAACGGGTTTTGATGATAAACCAAAATCAACACAATAACCTTTAGCAGAAATAAATGTGGACTCCCAAAGGTAGGTGCAAATGACCATTTATACAATTTTAGGGTGGGGAAGAGTTGACTTGAAAGCAGTTCGTGGGAAAATTAATTGGGGGTTTGGTGGAACATACATAAAACCAGAATAATCCAACAGCGAGATGCAGCCTCTGAAAGATCTAAAGCAACCCTGAGTTGCATAAATACATATTTATTGTGCCTTAACTTTAGGTTCAGGGAAGTAAACATGCCCAAATATGAAGCCTGGATGCAGTTTGGGGTGACTCTTTTTTAAGGGGATATAGAGTTTGGCTTGCAGGGCAAGTAGTAGATCCCTGCACCCTTCCCCCCCAAATGTCCCCCACCCCCAATTTGGATGGGTCAGATTTAAGGGCGCCTAACAGAGTAAAACTTTCCAAACAATTAATGTGTTCAGGCACATGAGTGTGGTTTCTCCCCTTTTGAGTTTTGACCCTTGATCAGGGCCTGTCCCCAACCATCTCTCCCAATGACTCTCTTCCTTCCCCTCTTCTCATGCAGCTGACTTAGGACCCAGGACCACTGACCAGTCTGAGGAGACCTGGGCCACGTGACCAAGACCACTCTATTCTTCATATCGGAGCAAAGGGTAGCTGTCTCTCTGCTCCTTCCCTCCTGGTGCTGTGCGTGGGGCCGTTTCTCACCCTGGAGGTCTAGATCTGAGACTCAAGTGTGGCACAGAGGAGGCACAGAACCAGATGGACTTGGGAGGCCCTCTCATTTCTGGCTCTGAGTTGACTCTGGCCTCGGCCTGACAAAAGGAATTTTCTATTGTTCTGGCCCAGCTCTCTGTGGAGCTCTGCTGGGAGGTTTGGGAATACTCCACCAACTAACAATAACTCTCTTTGCTTCACCTACACATATATTTTCTTCAGGAAAATGCTATGGATGGAATTGTGCCCTCCTCAAACTCATATGTTGAAGTCATAACCACCCCCAGGGCAAATGTTAGGGTATTTGAAGATGGGAACTTTGGGGTGATTAGATTTAGATGAGGTCATAAAGGCAGGGTCCTCATGGTGGGGTTAGTGGCTCAAATGAAGAGATCTTAGAGACCTCCCTCTCTCTCTCCCTCTCCCCTCCCCCATGTTCCCACGCCCACCACCCCCACCCCCACTGCCATGTAAAAACTGAGTAAGAAAACAGCCATCTGCAAGCTAGGAAGAGGGCCTTCACCAAGAACTGAATTAGCTGGCATCTTCATCTTGGACCTCCCAACCTCCAGAACTATGAGAAATACATGTCTGTTTTCTAAACCTCCCTATCTATGGCATTTTTCATTATGACAGCCCTAGCTGGCTAATACAGAAAACTATTATATCTCATTTAAAAAAAGGAAAGAGAGAAAGAAAGAAAGAAAGAAAGAAAGAAAGAAAGAAAGAAAGAAAGAAAGAAAGAAAGAAAGAAAGAAAGAAAGAAAGAAAGAAAGGAGCGAATAGACCAACCCAGGAAGATAAGAGACTGTTAGATGGCAGAATTTGGGTATTCTTAGATAGCTGGCCTAGTCTGCCATGATAATGCCATCTCATAGCCTCATTCCATTATTATTATTCCTGACACTGATGGGCTAGAGGATGACCAGAGGGAAACAGCTGGGCAGAAGGGACTTGAGACCATGACATACAAGAATGATTCAGGGAACTAAGGCTGCTACATTATCTGCAGGGGAGGGTTGAGGCTATAAGGAAATCCCTGTAGCAATGCTGTTCCTTAAAGCTGCAGGTGAGGATTGGGTGCTCCCCAATTTAAAGCTGCTTGGAACAGCCAACTGCCTCCCTGAGACTAGGACACACCTAATAGCAACATCTTCCAGAGTGAAGAGCCTAAGAGGGAAGAGTTAGAAGAAAGGAGACTGATACAAATCCCACCCTCAAGATAATAAAATTTGGCCCTCAATGCTAGTTACCATCTTGGCAAGAAGGGCAGTTACAAACCCAGGTTTCTGTTGTGTGAAAAGATCATAGGATTCTGCCACTTCATCATTTTGATTTTTTGGTCACCCCTGGTCAAGGAAGCAAAATAACTCTTCCTTCTGCAACCCTAGGGATGGGGAAGATACCCTAAACACAGCAGAGGGAATTTGAGGGACTGGCTTCCCACTTCCTGCTGATTGGGTTTGGGGCAAGAGCATGCCAGCTCGAGTGGGCAGAGTCCCCTGGAGAGGAGAAAACAGGCTGAGGCTCATGGGAAACTACATGAACAGCAGTGACCAAGGACCAGGAAAGCATCCATTGGAGTAATCATTGAGTCAGAAGAACAAAAAAAGACTCAATATCATCTTGTGTGTCTACAGGGCCATCCTTAGAAGGTGGTCCCAGGTAGGAGAGTCCAGACCGACAGATGAAGTCACAGGAAGGACTTTTTGGATTCCACCTGGGCAAGACAAGGCCAGCCCTAGAGCTGTGCAGGACAGGAGGCCCTGCCTCTTGAGATGGTGCTTTCCTTGCCCCTGTTGGGTGGGGGTGCTGAGCAGGGTGGAGAGGTTGGGCCGGATCTTAGAAACTCTCCAAAATCCTTTCCAGCAATGAGCAGGGAAAAATCCAACAGCCAATGTCAGCTGTCCGGTGCAGACATGGGAAAGAGCCTGGGCGCAGCTGTCTAACAATGATTACACATGCCACTGGGTTGTGACTGTTTATGATAATCATTTTTCTTTCCAACTCATCTGGAGATGATGTCACCTGATAAGTGGACACTCGCATGTGGCCTGCTGCTTGCCTGGCCTGTTCAGCCTTCCTGGTTCTGGCTGATCGATAGACTCCTCTGCTGGAGTTAGGGCTGGTAGGGAATGAGGCAGACAGTTTCATTTATTCATCAACAGCACCCGAGTCTTCTCTGCTGTATGTGCTGGGGCTGCAGAGGAATGAAGCCAAGACCTTAAAGGAGCTCACAGGCCGTGTGTGTGATAGACAGTGGGAATTCAGTTATCCATCTGGTCGATGCTTGTTGAGTGTGAGCTCCGTGCTAGGCACTGGAGGTTAAGCAGGGACAAGAAAGATGTGGTCTCCTCCCTTGAAGAACATTCCAGAACATTCCAGTAGGGGGACTCAGACCATAGGATAAAGGAAAGCACGTTGGATAAAATTCCCTGAAGGAAATTTAAAATGTGAGGGTAGAGAGAGTGGGTGGGTGGGGGTGATTTGCTGTAGAAAGTGGTTGGGGAGACCTCTCAAGAGAAGATAATTACATTTCCACACAAAGCTTGAGAGGTAGGGAGCAGAGCATTCCAAGCAAAGGGGGCAGCTTCTATGCAGGCAGGGAAGATCCTAGTGTGTTAAAGAAGCAGAAATGACATCACTGCACCCATCATGGTAGGTGATGGCCTGAGATGGGGTTGGAAAAGGGGCAGGAGGAGCTGCTATAGGGCTCTGTGGGATTTGAGGGAGGATTTTATTCTAAGTTCAGATCAAGATCGATATTCCCCATATAGGAGATATCCTATGGTATTTGTCTTTCTCTTTCTGACTTACTTCCCTTGGTATGAGAATCTCTAATTGCATCCATGTTGCTGCAGATGGCATTATTTTGTTCTTTTCTGGGGCTGAGTAGTATTCCATTGTGTATATAATGTGAGAAAAAGAATGTATGAGGAAAAGAATGACTGGGTCACTTTGCTGTATAGCAGAAATTGACAGAACATTATATATGAACTATGCTTTAATTTTTAAAATGTTTAAAAAAATATCGATATTCCCAGATTGGGGAAAGTAGCAGTGAGGATTTTCAAAGGACCCATGCCCAGGTCAGCTAGGACCCCTGTTGCCAGGGCTCACGCCCTCTTGTGAGTTTGGGTGGGTCCTCCTCTGCCCCATTGCCTGGCTCTCACCTGCCCTCACAGAGGAGCAGGAAGAGGTAGATTCTTCAAAGAGACAGTGGAGCTTGGACATTTTAGAGCTTGAACCCTTTGGAGATGGCCAGCTTGGACCCTTGTTTGAAGGAATCAGAGGTGGCTCAGGAGACAGATGGTGGACAAAGAGAAGGGTTTCATGGACATAAGATCCATAACCCTGTCAACTGACCACATCCACCTGAAAGTCATTGATGGGGCAATTCTTTCTCTGCATCTCCCCCGCAACCTCTGGCTGCTCCAACCTCCCAGAGGAGAGAAAGCTGCAGAATTCCTCCGCGAAGTCTGCTTTCTTGGAAGACCTGGGCTTTTCAGAGCCAGTGCTACTGCAGTAACATTTACCACATCCATTCTGGAAAGGAAGAAGCACAGGAAGCTGGTCCAGGCAGAAGGCCGGAAACTTGGGAGCTTCTCTGGTTTAATCTTTTCTTCTGTTTTATTTTTAAAAATCTACTTTGCAAAGATATATGGTCTCCAAGTTTCTGAAAAGGGAAGCAGCAAAGAAACTCCTTCTGGTGTGAATGAAAAGAATTACATAAACCACAGTAAATTTAGTATGAAATTACATTGCCAGCCCCAGAGGAGAAAGATGCTTTTCCATCCTGCATTAGCCATGTTCAAGGATCCATTAGCCTGAGTTCCCAGGCTGCTGCACTTAAAGAGATTCAGCAGCATGTAGGTCTGGCCCATCTCATGGAATGGAAGCTGCTAGAACATACTAATTATTTGACCTTCCTTGGGGCATTGGGTTTTTATAGCAGTTCCTCCTTGGATTTATATTTGTCTCTACTTTCTAAACTGGGACTCAGACTTCTGATTCTTAGGCTCTGTTAAGTGAGAATTTTCTTCCTCTTGGGATTTTTCAGTGTCCGACGTCCTAGGAGGCCCACCCCTATGGGGGCTCCCACACAGATTCTAGGTTGAAAAGAGAAAGCTCGGTGCTTCCAACACGGGCTTCAAGTCCCAGCTCTGCCAACGTCCAGCTGTGTGATCTGGGGCAAGTTGCTTAATGTCCCCAGGCCTGTTTCTCCCTCAATCAAATGATGATAACAACAGTATACCCCTGCCCACTTACCTTCAAGATTTGCTACTACGGAGTTTAATTGAGGAAATGTGTTCATAATGCTCTTGACACAGTACTTGACCTATAGTAATTTTTCAACAAAAGGTAACTACTTTTACAGTCAGCGTCTCTTTCTGTAGTTCTAGCAACATCTGTCATCTCCCTTTGAGATGCTAATTTTCTCAAAAGGTCGCTATGTGTCCCTCATTATGTGCAGTCTCAGCCAAATGTGCTTCATTCATTCATTCTTTCACTCATTCATTCAATCTTTCATTCATTCACTCATTTATTCAATCTTTCATTCACTCAATAAACACGTACTGCGCTTAATGATATGCCCTTTAAGTATTTAGTGGCATTGGACAAGACAGACCTAAGGAGTTCCCGTCGTGGCGCAGCAGAAATGAATCTGACTAGGAACCATGAGGTTGAGGGTTTGATCCCTGGCCTTGCTCAGTGGGTTAAGGATCTGGCGTTGCCATGAGCTGTGGTATAGGTGGCAGACAAGGCTCGGAGTCTATGTGGCTGTGGCTGTGGCGTAGGCCAGCAGCTCTAGCTCCCATTCGAGCCCTAGCCTGGGAAACTCCATATGCCGCAAGTGTGGCCTTAAAAAAAAAACCCAAAAAAAAGACAGACCTAAAAGCAGCCTTGCTGGCTGGAGCTGACCACAGCATGAGTGGGCAGAGGGGCACCTGGAGGTTGGGCTTTCCTGACCATCCTCAGTTTCTACGTGGTGAGGACAAGATTTAGAAGTAGCCATGGGTCCTCTGTGGAGTTTTCTACTGCAGTTCACCATTGACATGAGAGACGGTTGTGGGCAGACTCCCATGAGGGTCACGTCTTGGCCTTGGAAGGCCTCAGCACCAACAGAGATTAAGTGCAGCCCGTGCACCAGGGGAGGTGAGGAAACATGGGCTCTGAGCAAATCCAGAGAGATGAGATCATAAATTACACAGGCTTGGCTGGGCTTACAACACCCGTAAGATAAAGACTAATCATGAAGGGAAGAGTGTGGCTCTGGAGACCAAAGGACCTGGAGAGCTCTGCAAGCTCCCTCCACTGTCAAGCCTCCGCCTTCCTTCCTCAGGCTCAGGGGAGAAAAAGGACCAGTGTGAGAGACGGAACATCTTTTGCTGGAGAGACATTCGCTTCCTCAAAGGACTGTTGCATCATGGGATCAAGCTCTAAACCAGATTGGACCCTGGGTTATTTTTTTGCCAACTTTCCCCACTCTCTCCGGGAAAGAAGACCAGATTAGTATAAATAATAGCACTCATTTCCCCTCGCATGTGAGTTGAAAGGTGATTAAATTTTGTGACCCTGTATTCCCCATATGTATGCTCCATACCCAGCACAGCGCTGAGCACCAAAGGGCTACGTCCACATGGCCAGAAAGTTGAAGGACAGCAGGTCCTATGTGCCACTCTGGATCCCATCTCTGAAAACCATAATCAAGCCCATATGCATTTCTAACAGAGGATAGCCCTGGGCCCTTGGCGGTTCATTCCCCATTGTCGATGCGTGGACCATATGCAGATCTTCACTGCTCTGGAGGTGGGGAGAAAGGCAACAGGCCTGTCTGGACCTGCTGCAAGCATCCATCCTGAGCCTGAGAACATAGTCTACTTTAAACCAGTTCCCATGGACCAACTCCACAGGCCCCCACCCTGGCCACACACACACACAAAGACACACATCCAGACGCATAGCTAGGTCGAGATGCCATGTGGATGTGGGTGTTTTCAGAATGGAAGGCTCTTGGCTGGTTCCATGATGAAGAGGAGGTGATGGGATGAGAAAGCAGAGCATGGGAAGACCCCACCTCATCCAGGGAGATGTGCTGCTGACATGTGTGACCAGAATGCATTGTCCCCTTGGGAGGGGCCAAGGCAGATAAGAATGGATAGTTCCCAACCTTTCAACCAGAGAAAGATTTTTTTTTTATCTTTTTTTAGAACTGCACCTGAGGCATATGGATGTTCCCAGGCTAGAGGTCAAATCAGAGCTACAGCTGCCGGCACAGCCACAGCAACGCCCGATCTAAGCCGCATTTGTGATCTACACCACAGCTCATGGCAACACCATATTCTCAACCCACTGAGCGAGGCCAAGGATCGAACCCTCAACCTCATGGTTCCTAATTTGACTTGTTTCCTCTGTAACACGAGGGGAACTCTGAGAAAGATTTTATTTCTCACGTGTCTCATGATAAAAATTTCTCTAGGGCTGTGATGGAGTCTGTGTCTCCTGCCTGGGCAGGTGGGAACTTGGGGAAGAGCAGGTGCAGGGGTGTGTGGATGACGTCATTCTGGGGGGGGGGGGGTAGTGCTGTGATATCACAGACATGTGGGAACTTCCTGGGTGAGAAGTCTGGGGGAGGACTAAAGAGCTCAGGATCCTATTTCTGGCTTTAATAACAGCCCTGGTGACAACCAGCCCCAGGAGAGGGGTGCAGGCAGGCGGGTCTGTCAGTGAACAGTGGCACCTCCTCTGTTTCTCCTCAGACAAAACGAGAGTTTTCTATGAGGTCTTGGTGGCCTTTAATGCAGGGGTGGGGTGGGGAATGTGGGATGCATTTTTAGTCGTGAGAAGGCACAGATGCCTGAGAAAGAATGGAAAGTGGTGGAAAATGATGCCACAACAGGGCTTCAAAGGAGTCCCTGAAATACAGTTGAGGAGGCTGTGTGAGGAGAGTGTAGGGGTAAGAATGGTGGCCCGGCCGCCTCCCAGCTTGTGTCCTTGACAGATTAACTGTACCTCTCTGGGCCTCAGTTGCCTCTTCAGTCAAATGGGGATAATACCAGCTCCTTCCTCAGAAGATTGTCAAGATTCAATAAGTTAAAACACTCTCTCTTTTAAATTTGAGGGCCGCTCCACGGCATATGGAGGTTCCCAGGCTAGGGGTCCAATCGGAGCTGCAGCTGCTGGCCTATGCCAGAGCCAGAGCAATGCCAGATCCTTTACCCACAGAGCAGGGCCAAGGGATTGAACCTGAATCCTCATGGATCCTGGTTGGGTTTGTTACTGCTGAGCCACCACAGGAGCTCCTGAAACATTCTTTTAAACAGTCAAGGATAATACTTGGCATGTCATATGTGTTCAAGAAAGCCAAATAATTATTATAAAAGAAAGAGCTCTGGAGTAGGAAACAGAAGACTGAGTTTTAATGCCGACTCTGCCTGTGCCCAAGTGAATGCCTTTTTGGGCCTCAGGTTCTTCATCTGCAGCAAGATGATGAGGGACTAGTTAATCCCAACTTTCCCTTCAGATGTTAACATTTTAAGACCTTGACGTGACCATGGGTGCAGAGCGGATGCAGGCCCCCTTCACTCCAAGTGCTCTCGGGCATGTCAGTGTCTGCCATTCCACCATGAGGGCTGTAAGCCTCTGGGTTAAGCATGTTTTGAACTCTCTGCTCCCTTCTCCAGATCAAATAGGTCCCCGGGGGTGATTGGTGGGTATTACGTCAGTAATACATGCGAATGAATCGATTCCTTCGAAACTAAATGGTCCTTGGGTAACATCAGGTCACACAGTGTGGCTCGAAAAGAAGGGAAGAGAGGAACCATGGATCTACATTTCTAGCACCTGATTACGCCTAGGTTAGAAAAATACGAAGACAAAAGGCAACTGCAGCCAGGAGAATCTAGGTTAAGTACAAGTAAAAATCCAATTAATAGCCTATGAAGGGAGGAAGAATCTTGAATGGGAAAGGAGGGTGGTTGAGACCAGGGGATGGACGAGGTCCTTGCGGTTATATCAGTGGCTCTGAGCCAGGCAGGGGATCCCAGGCCACATGAGGTCTTCCGGGAGTGCACCTCTGGGTGTCCCTGATAGAGCCGGCGCTTCCTGAGCACTTGGAAGCTCTGTGGCTTCTGGAGTGAACGCTGCATTAGCCTACCACAGAAAGCCCATTACATAATGATCTAGTGATGTGCTCCCGGCTGGACACGGCGCACTGAACTCAGAGGATGTTTGAAATGAGCTACAGTCATCAGGCAGAAATTGGAGTGACTCAGATGACGGGATTCTTGTCATGCAAGCCAGAAGCTGAGCACTCAGCAGCTGGTCCAGAGAGAGAGAGAGAGAGAGAGAGAGGAGAGGGGAGGGGGCGGAGGGCAAGGGAGAAGTAGAAAGTGGGCGTTCCCAAGGGTTGTTGCCTGGATGACCCCACTCCGTCTCTCCAGGCCTAGAAAAGAAAGCAGCAGTGGAAGTGGATCCTGGGGTCACTGTTCAGATGATGGAGGTAGAAAGAAGTCAAGGGAAGTGAGATTCTCTTGGGTATTTTTGGTTTCCTGTGGATGAAAGAAACCCAGAGTAGTAAAGGGTTTTCCTATAGGCCCACCTGCTGCCCCCTAAAAGACGGTGCAGGGCCCCATCCACCGATGAGAAAACACCCCGCACGAGGACTCTGAAAGGAGGATAATGAGGGAGAAGCATTCATGTAATCACTCATTTATTCATTTGCTCCACGTTTTGTTGAGATTCTACTGTGTGCAGGATGCTGTGCCTGGTGCTTAGGACAGAGACATTAGCCATAATCCCTGCAGGGGTTGTGGCCACAGAACCAATTGTCACAATACAGCAGTACTGAGCGGTTTGGCAGGAGGAGGGGGTGAGTGTTAGGCAAGCAGAAAAGTCACCTAAGTCAGACTTGGGGCTTGGGAGACACCCTGCTGCTCAGAATCTCAGAGGTGAGTAGCAGTAGCCAGGTGGGCACAGAAGTTGTGAGAGAGCCTTTGGGGCACAGAGAGCAGAATGGAAATGGGGTGGGGATGGGAAAGATCGCTGTGTTGGTGGGGAATGGGGCATGCAGGGGGCAAAGCGAGTGTTGGGAAGTGAAAGCTGGAAAGGTCTTGAAAGGCTATGTGTGCCATGTCAGGGGAGAAGAAGGGTTTGGGTAGGATTTGGAGTCAAGGTTCTGCTGCAGTGTAGGGAGTGGAGGTCACGGGGGACGCTGGACACCGAGATCCCTCTGGGACTGTGATGGAGGACCTAACTAGGGAGGAGGAAAAAGAAGGACCAGGGTGGAGTCATGACATAAGGAGGAGAGCAGTCAATAGCACCTGGACTCCTAGGAAATGTGGATTGAGGTTCAGGGAGAAGGGAAGAGTGGGAAGGGGCAAGAGATCGGGGAGGAGACTTAGGGAAGTGAGGGGACCAGATGGCTTCCTCCTGTGCTGGGAAACAGCGCTCATCAATTCTCAGAATCATTGGTTCATAGTCGGGGTTGGAAGAGACCCTCCAGGTGACCGACGTCCTCTAACCTTCCATCCAGTATGGGCCTCTCCTCTAGCGCCCCCTCCTGGTGCTTAGTCATCCAGCGTCTTCCTTCATTCAAGTATTTAACGGAGAACTCCTGCGTACAGACCACGTGCCTGGCACCGCGCCAGGCTTTGGGGACATGGTGGTATCAAAAAGCTAGTGGGGAAGGATGAAGAGTGGCTAGCGAAGAACAAAAGAATGAAGACCTTTCGAGAACAAGGCCGACAAACGAAGGCTTAACGAATAAGCGTTGTGGGCTACCTTCACGCACATTAGCCAAGAGCTGGAGCAAGGAGGCCAAGTGTTTCCTACCATCCTCCCCCACTGCAGTCGTCAGATTTGAGCTGCCCCTGGAAGGAAATGTGATCTTGGCGAAGCCATGCACCAAGGGCTGATGGCTGAAGGCTGTCCTCTGGCAGCACTCCCAATAGCTGAGAAATAGGTAAAATTTGCTGCCCATAGAAGATCTGGGTGCTACGTCCCCGTATCCACCACAGAGAATGTGGCTGGGTCCATCCCGAGTGTGTCGATGTGCATCTATCAGCATGTGTAGGTACATCTCTGTGGGTGAACTTGTTAGATCTATGAGGGTGTCTGTGTGTGGCATTGCCCTCTCTTGGATCTCAGACTGTGACAGCTCTGCAGGGGGCCAGGAGTTTAACCTTGCCTTCTGCCACCTGAGCATCCACACTGCTGTGGTGGCCCCCGATTTCTTCCTGTCCCCTATCCAATTTGGGACAATTAGAGAAAAGCTGTGGCCTATGAGATTCGAGTGGGGGTGGGGAATCTGTGGACTTTCTAGGAAGAATCCCTTTCTATTCTCACTTACTGAGAGGGGGTGAAAGAGGGCTCTCCTATAAGGCTCCTGTGTGCAAATTAGAAAAAGGCACCCCTCCTAGTAGGCCTCGGGTGAATGCATAGCCTGGGAAGCAAACTAGGCAGATCCAGCTGGCACCGGGCCTCTCTGCTGGGCACCTTCAAGGGTTGTCTCACCTGGATTATATTTGCTGACCCACGAGGCAGTAAATAGGGCCAGGTCTCCCCGAGGAAATCTGTTCCATCTCCAGGACCTGACCCTCCTATGGCACTGTTGTCAGAAATTAGGATAACAGTACCCACCAGGAGGCCAGGCTCCTGGGACAGACTCCTGTCTGAGGAACCCTGTAAGTCTTGACTCCCCAGCCTCAGGGCTGAGAACCTGAGGCTTGCCTTGGAGAGAGCAGATGCAGAGAGGAAATGGAGCATCCCCTGGAAATCTCGCCCACGTCAGTCTCTCTCATTAAGGGTTGTGTTTGCAGCCCAGGATTTGCATGTAGCCGTCCGATGGCCAAATGATGCAGGAAGAGAAATTGGCGAGGACGCGAGGCTGTGACCTAACTCTGCAGAGGTGGGAAAAACAGGTCACCTTATGCTCTGACCTTCTGACATTAGATCCAGAGAGGATTCTATCAGTGGTTCATCCAAACTTTGTTAACTTGCTGCTTCAACGCATACCCTCTCAAAGAGCCTGGGACTCATTGTCACAGAAGTAAAACCCCTCTCATATGGTGCCCATCCTCCTTAAACTTTTTCAAAAGGTTGAAGAAGAAGGAATACGCCCAAAGACATTCTATGATGCCACCATCACCCTAATTCCAAAGCCAGACAAAGATAACAGCAAAAAAGAAAACTATCGGCCAATATCTTTGATGAATATAGATGCAAAAATTCTCAACAAAATCTTAGCCAACCAAATCCAACAACATATCAAAAAAATCATACACCATGACCAGGTAGGGTTCATCCCAGGTTCATAAGGATGGTTCAACATACGCAAATCAATGTCACATACCACATTAACAAAAGAAAAGTCAAAAATCATATGATCATCTCAATAGAGGCAGAAAAAGCATTTGACAAAGTCCAACATCCATTCATGGTCAAGACCCTCACCAAAGTGGGTAATGAGGGAACATTCCTGAACATAATCAAAGCCATTTATGACAAACCCACAGCAGATATAATACTCAATGGAGAAAAACTGAAAGCCTTCTCACTCAAATCTGGAACAAGACAGGGATGCCTACTCTCACCACTGCTCTTCAACATAGTTTTGGAAGTGCTAGCCACAGCAATTAGATATACAAAAGAAATAAAAGGCATCCATATAGGAAGAGAAGAGATAAAACTATCATTGTATGCAGACGACATGATACTATACATAGAAAACCCTAAGGACTCAACCCAAAAACTACTTGAACTGATTAATAAATTCAGCAAAGTAGCAGGATATAAGATTAACATTCAGAAGTCAGTTGCATTTCTGTATACCAGCAATGAAATATTAGAAAAGGAATACAAAAATACAATACCTTTTAAAATTGCACCTCAAAAAATCAAATACCTCGGAATACACCTGACCAAAGAGGTAAAGGACTTACATGCCAAGAACTATAAAACTTTAATCAAAGAAATTAAAGGAGATGTAAAGAAATAGAAAGATATTCCATGTTCCTGGATTGGAAAAATTAATATTGTAAAAATGGCCATACTACCCCAAAGCAATCTACAGATTCAATGCAATCCCTATCAAATTACCCATGACATTTTTCACAGAACTAGAACAAACAATCCAAAAATTTATATGGAACCACAAAAGACCCACAATTGCCAAAGCAATCCTGAGAAACAAAAACCAAGCAGGGGGCATAACTTTTCCAGACATCAAGAAATATTATAAAGCCACAGTCATCAAAACAGTGTGGTACTGGTATCAAAACAGACAGACAGACCAATGGAACAGAATAGAGAACCCGGAAATAAGCCCTGACACCTTTGGTCAATTAATCTTTGACAAGGGAGGTAAGAACATAAAATGGGAAAAAGAAAGTCTATTCAGCA
This sequence comes from Phacochoerus africanus, assembly GCF_016906955.1. NCBI lineage: Eukaryota > Metazoa > Chordata > Mammalia > Artiodactyla > Suidae > Phacochoerus > Phacochoerus africanus. The sequence continues at coordinate 40,011,640 of NC_062554.1, read as the reverse complement.
AGCATTGCTGGGAAACCTGGACAGCTGCATGCAAAGCAATGAAACTAGCACACACCCTCACACCATGCACAAAAATAAACTCAAAATGGCTGAAAGACTTAAATATATGACAGGACACCATCAAACTCCTAGAAGAGAACATAGACAAAACGCTCTCTGACATCAACATCATGAATATTTTCTCAGGTCAGTCTCCCAAAGCAATCGAAATTAGAGCAAAAATAAACCAATGGGACCTAATCAAACCGAAAAGCTTTTGCACGGCAAAGGAAACCAAAATAAAAAAACAAAACAAAACAAAACAAAAAGAAATAGAAATAGGAGCAAAAATAAACCAATGGGACCTAGTCAAACCGAAAAGCTTTTGCAGAGCAAAGGAAACCAAAATAAAACAAAACAAAACAAAACAAAACAAAAACCCTCTCTTTCCAAGGGTTAGGCTATGTCAGACTAGCCCTACCGGGAACGGCACAGGGCAGAGGGGCAGGAGGCTTAGTGTCCTTGGATTCTTGAGAATTGGAGCCATCAGAACCTCGAGGTCATCTCCTCTGGCCCCCACAGCTCACAGCCCAGGGCGGAGTTCTGCCCGCCCCCTTGTTGAAATCACTCCACAAAGTGAAATGGGAGGGTACGTTTCTGCAGGGCATTGCCGCTCCTGCTTATCTCCTGCTGCCCGCCTGCCATATTTCACCACTGGCTGAAGCCCGTAGGGCATGGTGACTTGCCCAAGATCACACAGCCACTCAAAACCAGGTCAGGACCAGTCCTGCAGGGCTGCCACGGCAGAGCCCTGCTCTCTTAGCCCCAGGAGTCTCTGCTTCTCTTGTGATCAACATGGACAGGCGATATGAAGGAACATAATGAATTCACGTGCTACCTTCATGAAGAAACTGCTTGCACACGGCCCCCAAGCCCCTTACACCCACAAGTGCATGCACATGCACACATGCCTGGGTACACATGCACAGGAGCTCATGCTCCTAGATTAGATAACCGAGAGCATCAGCCTTTTTTTTTGGTTTTTTTTAGGGCCGCATTTGCCGCCTATGAAAGTTCCCAGGCTAGGGGTCGAATTGGAGCTGTAGCCGCCGGCCTACACCACAGCCACAGCAGCGCCAGATCAGAGTGCGTCTTCGACCTACACCGCAGCCCACAGCAATGCCGGATCCTTTCCCCACTGCTCAAGGCCAGAGATCGAACCCACAACCTCATGGTTACTAGTTGGATTCGTTTCCGCTGAGCCACCATGGGAATTCCTTATATTTTTATCACTTTGGATTCTACCTAACTCCATGCCCGGCATGTTGGTGTTGCTCAATAAATGTTTGTTGAATGAGTGGATGCTGATTATTAATGGGTGTTTGACTTCCCAAGATCTCTGTGGTCTTTACCATAACCTTGAGTCAGAGTCCCAGTTAGACTATTTTCAAATAGGGGACGAGAGAGGGAAGAAAAGGAAGCAATAAATTTGTCAGTGCTATGCCAGACACGCGAATGCATATCAGCTCAGCCAGTCTCATTTTAAAATGAAAAATCCTGGAGTTCCTATTGTGACTCAGTGGGTTAAGAACCCAACCAGTATCCATGAGGATGCAGGTTCAATCCCTGGTCTTGTTCAGTGGGTTAAGGATCTGGCCTTATCGTGAGCTGCATCATAGGTGGTGGATGTGACTTGGATCTGGTGTTGCTCTGGCTGTGGCATAGGCAGGCCTGGGAACATCCATATGCTGCAGGTGCAATCCTATAAAGACAAAGAAAGAAAGAGAGGGTGGAAGGAAGGAAGGAAAGAGACAAGGAAAGAAAGAGAAAGAAAGCAAGAGAGAAAGAAAATCCTGGAGTTCCCTGTGGCTCAGTGGGAGGGTTAAAGATCCGGTGTTGCTGTGGCAGGGGTTCGCTCCTATGCGTGCCCTGGGCACAGTGAAAAGAAAAAAAAAAAGTAATAAAATAAAATAAAATAAAAAATCCCAAGTGAGCAGACATCAGCACACAATCACCTCACAGGAGCCACCCCACCCTTGCCGGTGCCCACACTTAAGGGCTTTGCGTACAGCCGACTCACACTTTTGCATCAATTTCTGCTTCTGCTTATCCCCAGAAGATCTGAAAAAGAAAACAACATCAGAACTTCTGAAGACCAAAAGCTCAGAATCCTAAGCTTGCAGCCTTCCCCCTTTGTGAGACAGAGAAGCAGGAGAATATTAAAAGGAGTGAGAGCAGGAAGCTAAAAATATCTTCAAAGCTTATGTAAATTCCTCGCACAGAGAGGCCTGGCCTTTGAGCTCCAGCTGCTCCCAGGACTGACTTGGATGCCCTTGACACGGAGATCCAGACAGTCTCAGAACCTGCCCGCCATTTGTAACCTTTTAAAAAATCCTCCTAATTGTGTTCTATGTTCTTTAAATGTATCACCCTTGGGAGGGGAGCTCCAGTATGCTAATGAGGCCATTGAAGAGCCCCAGACCCCCCTCCTCCCCAGCCTCTGGGGAGACCAGTGTGAGGTCAGACATCCATCCTTGGAAGAACAGGAGCCTTTGAGAGAGGCTGTCCCCCACCCATTAGCATGTTAATAGGGAGGGAACCAAAAGCTGACTCCATCAGCACCCAATGGAGGAGACTCCTCAATCAATGGTGCAGCTCATAAAAGTCTCTGATGCCACTGACACTGCATAAAAACAATTCCTCATTGAGAAGTAAACAAACTTTTATCTGATGCAATTCCGAACTTCAGCCTTTAAACCGATGCCAGGTTCAGAAACACATTTGGCTTCATGATTCAGTCTGGCGGCTTATACACATTTAATGGGTATTTTTCCCTCACAGCTGACATTTTCCCTTCCTGGTTCATGGAGGGAAATGAGACAGGAGGGGTGTCGTGTCACCTCCCTAAAGGCCACCGTGCTAAGTTAAGTGACTGGGTAGGAAGGGGGCTCGAACTGAGCAAATTTTAACCTTAGGTGACCTGGAGCGGGGCTGGGTCCTGGTTGCCTGTTTTGTAACCAACATCTACTAAGCACAACCCAGCTCTTAGGTACTCAGGGTGCTGGCCACCAGACGGGAGTCAGTAGTTTCAATGCACTGATGACACAGTCTTGCTGACATTCGAGGCATGGCCATGAACCAGGTGGCCAGTTACTCTCAGAAAGAGCAGCTCAAAATCAACTGTGCTGAATTCAAGTCGTCATGTTCGGCAGATGCTGTTCAGCCTCCAGATGGGCATGAGTGAGCATCCCTATTCAACAGGGTGATTCGTTTTGTTACTTGCAGAGTCCTTCTCTAGCCAGCTCATCCCGGTGGGCCAGGTAAGGGCAGGTCCTGGCCCAAAGGCAGTAGGTTCAGCAGGAATATTAAAGTAAAAGCAGGAACTCAACATTTCCAAGTCAATACCATCTCTGTTAGGTAACTCTTGACATTTCTGCTAAAAATCCGGTCTAGCTTATGAAAAAATACAAAGCGCCTTCTTTGGAACAATCTTGGCCTTGCCTCTGAATGCCCTCGGGTTGATGTCCAAGGAGAGATGTGACCCCTTCAGGCTCACAGCTAGACATGGCCTTTGGCTTCTCTCCTCTTGGTAGTTCAGGTGGGTGGTGCTTCTCTTCACCGACCTCCCTGGATGCCTCCGAGGCTACGGCCCTCCCCTCAGTCTCCCTGCAAGATAATCAGCCAACACCCTGGGAAGGGCAGTCCAAGGACTCTATCCGCCACTGCCTCCGGCATTGAGACACTGCAAATCGGTCGCCGACTGACTGAATTCAGCCACAGATGTGTGTGCAGGGTCTCCTCCACCCCACCTCACACACACACACACACACACATGACTTTTCAAGTCACTGCAATCCCCACCCAGTCTTGTTGCCACACACGTTTGGTTTTACTCACTGATTTCATCTCACTGAACACCAAACATTTTGAGTTTATAAAAGGCTGCTAGAGTCTATACCATTTAATCCACATTATAAACTGTTTCTCCTGGAAATGTGTGTACCGGAGTAACCAGTTGTTCCTTCAAGGTACGCACTAGGATGACAGCCAATAGGCAAGCTCAGGCCACTCAGTTTCCTTCCTCTGGCTCCAACTGGGTAGCGACGGAGAGCAGGGATTCTAGGGTTCGTTACAACTCTTACCTTCCTGCTGCCCTTTTCTGGCAATACGCACTGTCCCCGGAAGCCTGATTCCCCAGGGCGTGGCCTCAGGCTGCCAGAGCAGAATATCAGGGGTGCCTAAACAACAGGACTCTCTTTCTCATAGTTCCGGGGCCACGAATCCAAGCAAGATCAAGTTGCCAGGCTTGGTTTCTAAGCGGCCTCCCTCCCTGGCTCACAGGCCACCACCTTCCCACTGTGTCTTCACTGGGCCTTTTCTCCAGGTGGAGGGGGGGGCAGTCTGGTGGCTCTTCCTCATGGTATGAGGACACCAGTCCTACCACGAGATTAGGATTTTCTTTACAATCTTGTTTAAGCTTAAAAACTTCTTTAAAGGCACTGTCCCCAAATGCAGTCACTTGAAGAGATTAGGGCTTCATCATAGGCATTGCGGGGTAGCAGGTGGGGGATACACAACTTGGTACATGAAAAGTACTTACTGGAAAGCTCATGTGCAGTTGTTGCCTTTAGGCCAACATCAAGAATGTTAATGTTAACTATATTGATTAATTGTATTTATGTCCATAGGTATATGGATATTGACAGTTTACATTGAGTGCGGGATTCTAATAATTACTCAGATCTTATTATGGCCAACGTTGCTATTCAGTAATGACCTCCTTTTTATAGGGCTTAATTGGAGCCTCAGAAACTTTCTCAGCACAGTTTTGAGTCAGCCATTACTAATCAACTGAATTTGGTACAGGGGAAGTGGCATTTTTTTTTTTTCTTTTTATGGCTGTACCTGAGGCATTTGGAAGTACCCAGCTAGGGGTTGAATTGGAGCTACAGCTGCTGGCCTGCACCATAGCCACAGCACCGCCAGATGCAAGCCACATCTGCAACCTATGCTACAGCTTGCAGCAATGTTGGATCCTTAACCCACTTAGAGAGGCCAGGATTGAACCTGCATCCTCATGGAGAGTATGTTGAGTTCTTAAACCCCTGTGCCACAGTAGGAACTCTGGATATAATATATTTGACTCTTGTACTCCATAGCCAGGCCTCCTCCACCTTGGGTGAGGCTCTAGAAACTGGATGAAAATCCAGGAGTGACTGGTGCACACTTGCGTTGTCAAGCTGTGGCTTCCCATGATGCTTTCCTACTGGTCAGAACACCTGACCTACAGGGACTTTGGACTCTCAAAGTCTTCCTGGAAACTCCCTTTCCTAGATTCTGTATTAAGTAATTCTTTCTCTTTCAGTTTTTCCTTTTTCTCCTACGGAGCTGTAAGAAGCCCTGCTTCCTGAGCCCAGGAGGGGATGTTAACTCATCAATTGTTTCTTCTCAGCTTCCACGTAAACACAATCTGAAAATGCTTTTTCTCTAATTTTCCTGGAATTTTATTCTTATCCACTACTCTGCACTGTTCTCCAAGGTCTGCAGTCTCTGGAGCTAAACTTCCGCATCCCTATCAGGTGCTTGGCCTTTCTGAAGAAGAGGCAAAATAGTGGATTGGCAAGGAGTAAATCAAAGCACATGAGCTGTCCATAGAAATGTCTTTACAAAAATAAGATCTAACATTATGAGCTTAGTTTCCACCAGAGAACAATACAAAGAATGCTATTTGATCTTTCACAAGGTGAGTCTTGCAGATGTTCTTCAAATTATTATTCCTTGAGTTTCTCCTTGAATTAAATAGTAGGAAAGCATGGAAGTTGTCCATCCTGATAAATGGGGCAATCTACATTCCTAGCATTTAATTCAGAGAGGAACTCAGGGAATACTAATAATAATAACCATCATATTTTCCTCCATTCTTTGGCTCCAGTAAATTCACAGCTATGTTTTGTGCTCAGCCATCATTATTGTTATTAGCTGGATGTTTCTGATAAATTGTTTTCTCCTTTTACTTCTGGACTCTCTTATTCATCCTTTATATGTATGTATCTTCTGTATGAACCATCTCTTCCCTTAGGAAGTGAATGGGGGCGCTTTTAATTAATAATAGCTCAGTGGCTGAGTCAGGGACATATCACCAGGGGACTGAGCTTTAACCCCAATTCAACCCACCAATCTCTATTCATCCCTATTACCACCTGGTCCCCAAACCCTCTTTAAAACTTCTCCAGGAAGACATGTTGAATCTTTTGAAATGACGAAAGGGCCCTGAGTTTAAAACTGGGCAGGAGTTCCCGTCGTGGCGCAGTGGTTAACGAATCCGACTAGGAACCATGAGGTTGAGGGTTCGGTCCCTGCCCTTGCTCAGTGGGTTAACGATCCGGCGTTGCCGTGAGCTGTGGTGTAGGTCGCAGACGCGGCTTGGATCCCGCGTTGCTGTGGCTCCGGTGTAGGCTGATGGCTATAGCTCCAATTGTACCCCTAGCCTGGGAACCTCCATATGCTGTGGGTGCAGCCCTAGAAAAGGCAAAAAGACAAAATAAATAAATAAATAAAATAAAATAAAACTGGGCAAAGGCTTGTCAATCATTTCCATGCTCTATTTTAGCACAATAATAAATACAAAAACTTGCATAACTTAAAACATGGGAACACCCATGGTCTCAAGTTTCCCTTCAGTTTCAACCAGACCCACATTTCCAATTATGTCTAGGACCTCTCTTTCTGAATTTTCCAAAGGCACCACCTACCTAATAGGCACAACTGAACTCTATCCTGCCACTCCATCCGTAATATTTTCTCTGTATTCTCAATTTCTATCAGTAGTATCACTGCTTACTGAGCTTCCCAAACGAGAAGCCCTGGTGATTTTGCTCCTCATATTCAATCAATCTCCAAAGGCTTCAGAATAAGCTTCTGAACCTGACCCCGACCCCTTTTCTAAACCTACTGTAACCGTCTTAGAATAGGGTTTGCTTTTCTCTCCCGTGAAATATTGCAACAATTTCCTAAGCATTCTTTCTGTCATCTAGTCTTCGTTACTGTCATACTACCTGCGGTGTTACCTTCCTGATCACTTTCTACTTAAGGACCTTTGCGGGCCTCTCAACACCTATAAATAAACACCAAATTCCATAAAGCCGAGTACAAGGTCCATTGCAATCGAGCTCCAACCTTCACCAGCCTCATCTCTCACTTTGCGTTAAGACTCCTATGGTCCAGTTCTACTAAACTTCTCTTTCTTTTTAAAATAAGCTATGCTTTTTCATGACTCAGTGCTTTTGCATTTGTTATTTCTTTGGCCAAGACTGCTGTTTCCATAATCTGCCTTTCTACTTGGACATTAACTTTGATTTTTCATGAATTACCTCAGTTATCCACAATACTCTAGCCACCCACCCTATAATTAAATCTTTCCTGACCTTTCTACCTTCCCTTAGCTTCTTTTTAAAAAGGCCTCCCTAGGAATTATCCTGTTATATTTAAACTATCTGTTAACAGGTTTATCTTTGGCCATCACTCTGAGCTAATTTAGGTCAAAGAACTGTAATTCTTATAGACCTGGTCCCACGTACAGATGTTCAAGTATTAGTAAAGTAAGCACTGAAATATGAAGGTGTGGTGAGTAAAAAACATGGACGATAAAAGGTATCCCCCAAACTATTTTACTAATGCAGGATCCTTTGTTTAACAGCCATGGACTCCCTGAGGTGTACTAAAATAGTAAAGAGAAAAGTGAAGTTTGTTCTAGCTGTCGTTACCTTAGCAACCTTGGGACCACATGATGCCTTCTACCTTTCACCACTTCCTTTCCGGATTCCCCCTCTGCCTTCACCGTAACAACACTACCTTATAATAAACATCATTCCTAGAAGATGCAGGAGGGACTAGCTCAGCCATGCAATTTTTGCACCCATGCACCCAATTAGGAGTAGACATCACTAGTTTTATCCTTTTTTTTTTTGTCGTCTTTTTGCCATTTCCAGGGCCGCTCCCTCGGCATATGGACGTTCCCAAGCCAGGGGTCGAATTGGAGCTGTAGCCACCGGCCTACACCACAGCCACAGCAACGCAGGATCTGAGCCGCGTCTGTAACCTACACCACAGCTCACTAGCAATGCCAGATCCTTAACCCACTGAGCAAGGCCAGGGACCGAACCCGAAACCTCATGGTTCCTAGTCGGATTTGTTAACCACTGAGCCACTACGGGAACTCCTAGTTTTGTCATTTGAATGTGTCTTCTTGTGGGCTTTTTTTTTAATCTGGTGGTAAACCCAACTTGCCCACAAACATTGAAATCATGATAGATGATGTGGCTGATTGCATTTTTGAAAGGTGCCTACTGCAGCACTTCCCCATCTCATTTGCTCTTTTATACTGTGACCTGGCCATATTCCCTTCAGGACCTCATCACTCTCTTCCTCTTGAACCTGGGCAGGCCTATGATCACTTTGCTCAGTAGAGGTGGAACAGCCTTGAGGGACTATTGAGAAGAAAGATGGGATTGGGAAAAAAGATGACTCTCATTGTGTAGTGGTAGAAAGTTTAGCACCATTGTTTTTTTGCAATGCAATTGTTTTTGCAATGACATGGAAAACAAAAATAAACATAATGAAATGGTGGATGTTGTCAAAGAGATTTCCAAGCAGAAGGCCAAAGTGCCAACTGAGTGATTTTAGCTGTGTAGAAGGAACAATTTAGTGAAAATGGCCTCAGGGTGAAGATCAAATCCAGGGTGCTAAGATGAAAACATCTCCAGGCAAATATGAAGCCAAGGCTTTGACTATATAGCTCTTCCTTAGGACCTTAAATAGATCAAAGCTGATGTGTCATAGACTATTTCAAACAGACAAAAGGACTCCTAAGTACCTTAAGACCATTTCTTGCAGATTTTCTCTGTTAAACAAATCTAAGACTCCTAAGGTTGTTGTCTCATAGCAGCCTCAGAGATATCCCAAGGTAAAGAAGGGCTCAGCTCAAAGAGATATGTGGGTGTGGAGTTTAACTGATGAAATACGTTTTGTTAACATACAAGAAGCCCATAATGTTTTAAAAGAATTGTAGCATCTTAGACTGAAAGAGACAGTATAAAATGAACAGAGCCTTTGAATCTCTAAGCTTTTATGGACACCAAGCAATCTGAGAGGCTACTTAGTTCAGAGCATGGAAGACTTTGTATAGAAACGAAGAATGACTCATAAGATGGAAGTAGGAACTCAGAAGACAAAGCCAAGCATCCTGGAGAATGACTCCAGGTGAGGACTGAGTGCTAACCAAGGAACTGATAACAAGTACTTGGCTGGATTTTTGAAAGTGACTACTGTGTGCCTTTCACATTTCCTCTTTTCCAATGGGAGGACTATAGCGATTATCTTATGCTTGTCTCACCTGGATGTGGGGGGAGAGGACAGATAATTTGTACCTTTAGTTCATAGATTTTTTTTTTGTCTTTTTGCTATTTCTTGGGCCGCTCCCGCGGCATATGGAGGTTCCCAGGCTAGGGGTCCAATTGGAGCTGTAGCTGCCAGCCTACGCCAGAGCCACAGCAACGTGGGATCTGAGCCGCGTCTGCAACCTACACCACAGCTCACGGCAACGCCGGATTGTTAACCCACTGAGCAAGACCAGGGACCGAACCCGCAACCTCATGGTTCCTAGTCGGATTCGTTAACCACTGCGCCACGACGGGAACTCCTAGTTCATAGATTTTTATAGAAAGAAGAGCTATACTCAAAAAATTGCACCAGTGAAACTCCATTGTCACCTGTACCTAATTTAGTTGACAAGATCTTAGATTTTGAATTGATGACACAATGAGATGAAACTTTGAAAGTCTGGGGGTAAGGGGTGACTGAATGCATGCGAAAGTGGATGTGAAAATGGATACGAAAGTGGCCAAAGGCAGACTATGGCAGATTTTATTTTATTTAGATTTCTAAATATGACCCCAACAGTATCCCATACCTCACATGCACTTCTATGATGTAACTTTGCTAATGCTCTTAAGAGATAGAGCCAAATTCCCTTCCTTTGCATCTCGGTAGGCTTGGGACGGTTTTAGCCAATAGAGTAAGATGGAAACAATGATGTGTGTCTTTCAAGACTGAGTCATTAACTGTGATACAGTTTTGACCTTGTTCTCTGGGACACAATGGAAGAAAACCAATTACCTGAGGCCACTGTGAGAAAGCCCAGGCCACAGGAAGAGACCACATGTAGATGTTCTGGTTGAGAGCCTCAAAGAAGTTACAGATGACATCCAACATCAACTTCTAAACATGTGAGTGACAATGTCTCCAGATGATTCCAGCCCTCAGCCATTGAGTAATATCCAGCAACTGATGCTTCCAAACCCAGGTGCTGGGCATCATGAAATGGAAATAAGTCAACTCCACTGTGCTCTGTATGAGTTCCTGACTCACATAATCCATAAATATACTTTAAAAGTTTTAAGTCATACAGATTACAAGTAATGTGATACATAGCAATAGAAACTGGACATGGGCTCTCTAAAAATTTTAACACTTACAATATTGCTTAAATCCACTCCTTGCCTAGCACCAATAGAACAGAAAAATTGAAAAGTTATATAAATCCTGTACACAGACTAAAAGAAAGGAGAGGTGAAATTCTGTAAAAGAATGAGAAATGTGGATCATTATTTCTGGATATATCTATTTATGAGATAAGAAGAATTAGAAGATGGTAACTTATCTAGAGAACTAAGAAGAGTGAAATATTAACCTATACAGAGCTAACTCCTGAATTCTGGCACCTTAGGTGGTATAATTTTCCTTCGGGCCTTTAATAGCTTTTCACAAATTAAAAAACTGTCAAAAATGTTTCCATTTCTGGCAAAGATGGGTAATAAATACCAGAATTAGCAAAATTAATTCTAAACTAAATAATTCTATAGCTCTGGTACTGCCTAATAAATCTCAAAAACAAGACTAAAAAGGATCAAAGTATTTCCAAGTAACTGACATTGTCCCCCCAAAAAAGATCAAGAATAATTATAAGAATACATAAATATCCAGTCAGCACTCAACAAAGTACAGTTCACAATGTCTGGCATCCAACCAAAAACTATAGATGTTAGAAGAAGTAGGAAAATATGACCCATAATGAGGTCAAAAATCAATCAATTGAAACCAACCCAGAACAGACACAGATGTTAGACTAGCAGAAAAGGGCATTAAAACAGTTCTTATAATTTAATTCCGTATGTTCAGAAAGTTAAGTAGAGACATGGGAAACATTAAAAAGACTCAAAAAAACTTCTATAGATGAAAACCACAATGTATGAAGTAAAAGCTATACTGGATGGAATTAACAGTGTATTAGAAATTGCAGAAGAAAAGATTAGTAAACAAAAAGTCACAGAAATAGACACTATCCAAAATGAAACATATATAGAAAAAATAATTTTATAAAAAGAGCTGTGAGACAATTCCAAGTAGTCTACTGTGCATTTAACTGCTGTCCCTGAAGGAGGGAGATGGAAGAAAAATATTTGGAAAAATGATAGCCAATGTTTTTCCGAATTCGATGAAAACTAATACAAGAAGTGCAATAAACCTCAAGTGCAACAGACACGAAGAAATATACATCAAGGCACATTGTGATCAAATTGGTCAAAATCAGTGTTAAAGCCTTAAAAGCAACCCAGAAGTAGGGGTTGGGGAGCTATCTTACATAGAAACAAAGAAAAATATGAAAAAATATTTCTCTTTAGAATCAACAAAATGAGAGGAGAATAAAGCAACATTTTTAAAACAGTGAAAGGAAAAAAAAACCTGCCACCTAAAATTCTATACCCAGTGAAACTATCTTTCAAAAACAATGTTAAAAATACTTTTCAGAAATACAATGCTAGAAGACTGTATTATCAGCAGATTCCATAGGCAAATACACAAAATTTCTTTCTACATATTTAAGTCTCTTTGGAGGATCATTGACTGTTTAAATCAAAATCATAACAAAAATTTTAAAATGCATAACATGTATAAAAGTAAAATGTATGAAAATAATAGCCCAAAGAATGGGAGAGGAGAAATGTAAGTATAATTTACCCTTGCACAACATGCATTTGAACTGTGCGAGTCTACTTATATGTGGATTTTTTTTTCAATAGTAAATACTATAGTACTACAATCCAAATCCAGATGTGGACCCCTGGATGTGGAAGAACTGCAAATATGAAGAAAGTGCATGTATATAAATTATACATGAATTTTGACTGCACAGAGGGTTGGTCCCCTAACCAACCTTGAACAACCCATTGTTCAAGGGTCAACTATATGCTACTTTAAAGTTCTTATAAGCAGTGCTTTATACTATTACTTGAAAGTAGGTAGATGGTGATTAGACAAAGATACATATTATAAAGTCTAAGGCAAGCACTAAATTAACAAAACAAAGAGGACTAATGGCTAATAAGCCAAAAAAATAAGATATATGTACCCAACTAAATGCTGCCTGTAAGAAACACACTTTAAGTATGCAACATAAAAAGAGTTAAAAGAGATAAAAAAATATATATATAACACCCATCAACCCCAATTAATGCTATCAATGTTTCCACCAATCAAAGGAAAGTTGTTGTGGCTATGTTAGTAGTAGAAAAAGTGAAAATCAGAGCCAAAAAATATTAACAAGGGTAAAGAAGGTCATTTTATAATGGTAACGGGGTCAGTTCATGAAGAGGACATAATGATCCTAGGCGCTTATGCACTTAATAATAGAGTTTCAAAATATATGAAGCAAAAACTAATAGAACTGCAAGGACCAATAAACAAATCAATAGTTGCAACCAGAGATTTCAATACACATCTTTCAGTAATGAATAAAACAAACAAGAGTATAGAAGACTTGGAAAGCACAATCAAACAATTTGACCTAATTGACATTTATAAAACACTGCCGTCAACAAGAGCAGAATACACAGTTTCCTCAAATGAATACAGAACGTTTACCAAAATAGACTCTAATCTGGGTCATTAAACAATTCTCAATAAATTTAAAATTGAAAAGGATTCAACTCCTACAAAGTACATTCTCAGATCATAATATAGTTATATTTGAAATCAATTACAGAAAGATCTTTGGGGAAACCCCCAAATATTTAAAAACTAAAAAATACACTGAATCAAAAAAGAAAAATTAAAATTATTTTGAACTGAAGGAACAAAAACACAGCATACTAAAATTTTTGGGACACAGCTAAAGCAATACTACTTGGATGAAATTTATAGCACTAAATGCCTATCTATAAAAAAAGAGAAGGCTCTAGTCAAAGATGGCTTTAGCCTTTATCTTAAGACACTTGAAAAAGAAGAGCAAATTAACCTATAATAAGCAGAAAGAAGGAAAGAAGTAATATCAAATGGAAATCAATGAATAAGAAAACAGAAAAACGATAGAAACAAAATCAATAAAACCTCTAGTCAGACTGATGAGGGGGGAAAAAGGCAAAAACCAAGTTGGTAATATCAGGAATGAGAGAAATAACATCAACACAAATTCTACATCAGAGTTCCCATCATGGCGCAGCAGAAACGTCTCTGACTCGGACCCATGAGGTTGCAGGTTTGATCCCTGGCCTCGCTCAGTGAGTTAAGGATCCGGCGTTGCTGTGGCTGTGGTGGAGGCTGGCAGCTGTAGCTCTGATTGGACCCCTAGCCTGGGAACCTCCACATGCCACAGTGCGGCCCTAAAAAGACAAAAGACAAAAAATAAATAAATAAGTAATTCTACAGATATGAAGAGGTTAATAAGGGAATGCTATGAACACCTCTATGCCAATAAGTTCAACAGCTTACATGAAAAGGACAATTTCCTTGAGAGACAAAAACTATGAAAGTCACTCAAGAAGTAGCCTGAAAACGTAACATTATTAAAGAAATGAAATTTGCAATTTAAAAAAATTTTCAAGAAAGAAAAATATGGACCCAGATAATTCAGGCTGTAAACAGCACCCTGATCACAAAATCAGAGACCTTAAGAGAAAAGAAAACCACAAACCTGTGTCTCTCATGAGCATAGATGTAAAAATCATAGGCAAATCAGCAAACCAAATCCAACAAGGTACAAAAAAAGACAATATGGCACGACTAAGTGAGGTTTGTCCCAGAAGTATGAGGCATAGGCTGTCTGCCTTCTAGAACAACTAATATTAAGAAGGGTGATCATAGCAAGTATTGGTGAATATGGGTTTGAGCTAAAACTCAATTTGCTGACAAGAATTTAAAATGATATAATCACCTTGGAAAACAGTTTGGCATTTTCTTTAAAAATTAAACATATGCCTACCATATGACCCAGTTATTTCACACCTAGGCATTTATCCAGTTTAAGCCAAAGCATATGTCCAAAGACCTGTACATGAACATTCATAACGTTTTCATTGATAATAGCCCAGTACTGGAAACAAACCAAATATCCATCACCATGTGACTGAATAATCAAACTAAGAGTATATCTGTCTGTACGTTAGAATATTACTCAGTAATGAAAAGGACAGAACTCTCAACACATACAATAACATAGATGAGTTTCAAAAGAATTATGTGAGTGAAAGAAACCAGACAGTAAAAAAAGAGTACAAAGAGGCACAGCAGTAACTTTCAGCCTTGATAGATAAATTCATGATCTTGATTTGTGGCCACAGTGTCACAGATATATATATATATATTTTTTTTTTAACATATATATATATATGTTAAAAGCTGGCAAATTGTACTCTTTAAATATATGCAATTTATTATACATGGGGATATATAATTCTCTTGAGGTGTTTGTATATATTTATTTATCTACAAATACCTCAATAAAACAGCATTAAAAATTAAAATGTAAAAACAAAAAAATCAAAATGCGTAATTTGCCCCACTCTGTGGACTTAAAGAAAAAAAGACAAAGCAGCAAAGGCCATCTGTAGAAGCACGAGGTTCTTTCTATACGATGAAGAAAGACAACAGAAAAACCTTGGTCTGTGAAGATACTGCTGGGAGCAGAGATGGAGCTCAGTGCATCAGGCACGTGGAGGTAACTCATGCTTTCCCCTCTCCTCTGCCCCGTCACTCAACTTAAATGGGGCTACAGAGTCTTTCAGGAAGGACAGCTGGACCCCACCCACATAGAGGAGAGACCATCTGACTCCCAATGCCCTGGGGTTTTCCCAACAGAGGTGACGAGGAAGATGGAGCCCAGGAGGGAGGAGGCTGTCACCATGAGCCAGGACTGAAGGAAGGAGGGAGCTGGTGCCTCCAGATGCATCTGCAGCTGTTGTGGGAACCCAGCCTGGTCAGCCACCATGGTGCTGTGTGTGCTTTCAAGGAGAAAGCAGGCAGTGTGTGGGCACTGAAAGGACCAATTCAAGGAAGTCAGTGGCACTTTGGGATCCAAGCCACCCAGCTGGGACACACTGTCGGTCTGAGTCACGGCACGTTCCCTGCTGAGTGTAACAGCCCACCTCCTTATATTCTGTGGAGCTGCCGTGCCCTTGAGAACTCCAAGGGCCTCCTCTGCCTTCAGTGGAGCTCCTCCGGGCCACCCCGAGGCGGAACAAAGAGAATTCAATCTGGCCCAGTGAGATGGACAGCGATGGCCAAGGCTGCACAGCAGTGAAAAGACTCAAGTCAGAGAAGACAGCTGGGCCAAGGACCCCAAGCAACAGCCTGAGCCTGCCTCCAACCACCGAAGCCCTCACCCTCACTCAAGAGAAATGTAGACAACTAATATTCTCCCTCTTTATTCCCCCCCCAAAAAGAAAAAAAAAAGCCTTATTGCTTAGGATAACCCAGAGGTGACCAGCCCTGGGATGGCTACAGCAGAAGCTCTGTAGCATGAAGGTCCAGGGATCTGGAAAAAGAAGCCATGATGTATGGATATTGATTTTTATTATATTCTATACTTTTCTGTATAGTCACAATATTTAATGATAAAACATTTAAAGAAGAAGAAGAGGAAGTAGAAGAAGCTGGGGAAGAAGAGGCCGCAGCAGCAGCCATGGTGTGAACAATCAGAACACAGCACTGCTCTCACCAGTAGTGTGGGGGTGGGTGTTGGGTGCACTAGCTCAACAGTGGGTGAGAACCAAGACTAGTTCTTGATGCATTTAAGACAGCCTCCGGAGGAAATTCCTAAAGACACCTAGGGGCAGGAAACCTCACATCTATCCATGTATTTTAGATACAAAATATATGGTGACTATCAAAATTTAAGTTTTAGTATCCATGTGATGCATTTCTACTCACAGGCTGGGAAAGAACTGAAATTAACCTCAATTAGTATCTCAATTAATAGGAGTGTATTTTCTTCTTCCAGGAGAAAGGGATACATACTAATAACAACAAAGCCCTCTCACTGTGATGGTCCCTACTCAGAGGTGCAGGCCTGGAGACCAGAACATCTTCAGATTGATCTCCTACAGTGATAATTTTGCACAACCGTGAGAACGTACACTAGACCCTGTTGTAATGTACCATCCACAGACTCAAGATCAATATCACTGTTTAGGCAAAAGCAGACTAAAATTTCACAAGCATTTTCACCATAAGTTTTTTTTTTTTCCCCAATGTTTTTCTATTGGATCCTCAGCACTGAAAAGACCCACTTCGTCCCAGAGAGTTAAAGATCCCCTAGGTGGGAGTTCCCATGTGGCTCACTTCCCATGTGGCTCCATGGGATGTATCCATGAGGATGCAGTTTCGATCCCTGGCCTTGCTCATTGGGTTAAGGATCCGGTGTTACTGTGGCTATGGTGTAGGCTGGCAGCTGCAGTTCCGATTCAACCTCTAGCCTGGAAACTTCCAGATGGCTCGAGATGTGGCCCTAGAAAAAAGCAAAAAAAAAAAAAGATGCTATAGGGATGGATATTGGTGACTGAGGGAGTCTGTCTCTCTTGATAACAGAATAAAATGAAACAGAATGAAACTTTACCAGGAGGGATCTAATATTAGACAGCAGGAGGCACAGAGTCCTGGAGTTGATGTCCAAGAGTTGTGTTTTTTTGTTTTGTTTTGTTTTGTTTTGTTTTGTTTTAAAGGCTGCAACCACAGCGTATGGACATTCCAGGCTAGGGGTCAAATTGGAGCTACAGCTGCCAGCCTACAGCCTACCCTCCGAGCGATCTGAGCCACATCTGTGACCTACACCACAGCTTACCGGCAATGCTGGATCCTTAACCCACTAAGTGGGGTCAGGGATCAAACCCACATCCTCATGGATACTAGTCGGGTTCGTTATTACTGAGCCACGACAGGAACTCCCCAAGAGGTATTTTAAATTCCCTGGTGCCCCAGAGTACCTGCCCATCAAGGACTGAACCATCTCCAGACATCTTGACATTTCAAAGAAAGGTAAACAGCAGAAATCAATACTATGATACATTGTTCTTATGCTAACTCCTTTATCCCTAAGACCAAATTTTTAAAAATTATCCCTTTGATGTGCTAATGAAGGCAAAGCCTATTCTTTCCATAAACAGACTGTTGTTAAGAATTCAAATCAGACATGGCAGAATCTCCCCATTTGCTGATTGCTAATGTAACTTACCCATGACATAAATTCTTACAGGTTCCAATTCAGCAAAGTCTCCTTCTCTTAGCTGGAGATGCCAGGTTTGGACGGCTTATGTTTAATCTAGCCAAGAGAACATATTTCCTCCACGAAACACAGGCTTGACAGCAAAGCAAAGTGTGATTAAGTTGTGTCACAAATAGGTGCAGCTCCATCCATCTGGCAAAGGGGAGTCTGCGCTGCCTAATTAGGAAATTTAATGATCTGATCTGATCAAACATCCATTTACAGTTTTGATCAGTGAAAATACCTAGTTAGATTCCTGTAAAAAGGGTGTGAGCTGGTGCCCTCATGAACCTCCCCCCTTCCTCCAATGGAGCTAGAAGTGTGGACCTAGGGTTAGGGAGATTTGGGGGAGATCTGCATACATTTAGGTCAGTGACACATTGTAGCAAAGGGATGCCACACGAATTTCTGAAGATTCTTGGCCAGTAACTTGTGATTTGCTTGGAAATTTTTAAAATAATTGGCTCCTGCTGGCTGAGGCCCCATGCCAACACCGAATGGTAATTCATTCGTGACATTCCTAGAAGAAAGAATCTGCCGGAAGAGTTGCAGTAATATGTTTAGGGAATAATCATGCCATCCTCTGACTAGGACGCATCAAAGGAAGCAAACAACAGGGAGGCCTCTGTGTTTCCAGGGAAAAGATTCTCAATCTAAATGGAAATTGTATGTCTCTTCCTCCTTTCTTCATTCTCAGGCTCCGAGTAGGCGGAGTCTGAACTGGCTGGGACCATTTTCAGATCATGGATACAAGCCCAGAGATGATGATTTCGGTCTCTGGATTTAGATGGACCAAAGCTCTAGAAACCATAATGGTAATTTTGTGGAGAATCCACTTGAGGCACTATTTTCCTAGCTTTCGTAGATGTCCCCTGATTCTTGGGAAGTTTTTCAAGAAGTGCACGCATCCTTTGGGAAACAAAGGATGGCACCAAGGTCATCTGACTCTTTTGGAAAAAGGGTCATGTTGTAGCTCAGAGCTAGAGTAAGGAAACCCAGAGAGGATATACGACGGGTTCCAACATCATGAGAAAGCCAAGAGTGGGACTGGGGTCGACATTTGAAAATTGTAAAAGAAAGAAAGGAGCAGGGAGGGCGGGACAAAGCACATTTCAAGGGAAGACTCAAGGGAAAAGGGGTAAAGAAAGGCGACATCAGAAACTCTGAACAGCAGGGGAGTCCAAGAGGGAACAAGGTAGTTCTGGTACCACCTGAGTCCCAGGCCACAGAAAGACAGCTCCATCCCTATTTGCCACCAACCCCCAATGAAAATGGCATTCTTCAGGAATTCACATGTCAGGGAAACCATAAGGGGCACAGCAGAGGCATCTGGAGCTGGATACCAGTCTGGACACGCTGTGGTGTGAACAAGGCATTCACACCAATTACTCTTGACCCTCCACTGCTGGACATCCATTTTTAGATCCCACTGCTTGGATCTTCCCATGTACAGGGAGGCAGAAAGATGACATCAGTAACCAGTGGTCTAGGGGTAAGGACAGCACGATGGGATCCTAAATCTAGGAAATACCAACAGAACAGCCCACTCTGATAATGTCCTAAAGTAAATGTCTAACTGGTGGGCCTGCTGGAAAACCAATATGAGGAGAATGAAAGGGATGATGAATGGGACTCTCCAAAAGCTCTCAAGAGCTGAGGGATGGGTGGACGGACAAGGACCAGCCTTGACCTCCCAATTGCAAGGGGAGGCAATAAAATGCCATCATCACCTTCTAAAGGGCCTATCTTTTATTTACTTTTTAATGTTACTGTAGTTGATCGACAATGCTCTATTAATTTCTGCTATACACCAAAGTAGTTCAAATATATACATAATCTTTTTATAAGAACGTAAACATAAACAAATATTTATAAATGTATTTATATTATGAATATATATTTTTATATTTTGAATATATATATTCTTTTCCATTATGGTTTATCACAGGATACTGAATAGAGTTCCCTGAGCTACACAGTAGGACCTTGTTGTTTATCCATTCTATATACGCTAGTTTGCACCTGCTAAACCCAAACTCCCAATCCTTCCCTTCCCCACCCCCTCTCCCTCGAAAACCACAAGTCTCTTCTCTATGCCTGTGTGTCTGTTTTCATTTTGTAGATATGTTGATTTGTGTCATATTTTAGACTCCTCATATAAGTGAGATCATTCGGAATAATAACCCATTTCAATCCACATTAATCCATGAGACAAACCTCATATATTCTAAGAAAAAATTAATTGGGCAGGTAAATAGACATCCTCACCAAAAAAAAACTTACTTCCATAGAATTTTGTGATCACGAACAATGACAGAGATGAGCCCTACCCACCCATCAGACTTCTAGAATCTCAGGTTCCAATCTGGTGGAAGAGATAAGCATAGTGCCAGTGGCTTCCAGGCAGGGACGATTCTTGGGAGAGGTACTTTTGATGACGTGGATTCTGAGTTAGGCTAGATATTGGGCTCTGAAAAGTAGAACACAGTTGGAGTTCCCATTGTGGCTCAGCAGGTGAAGAACCTGACTAATATCCATCAGGACATGGGTTTGATCCCTGGCTGCACTCAGTGGGTTATGGATCCAGTGTTGCTGTGAGCTGTGGTGTTAGTCACAGAGGCAGCTTGTATCTGTCTTTGCTGTGGCTGTGACATAGGCCGACAGATGCATCGCCAATCTGACCCTGGCCCAGGAACTTCCATACGCAGCCCTAAAAAGCAGCTATATATATATATATTATATAATAAAATAAAAAATAAAATGTAGATAGAGAGGAAAAAGAGTCCCCAAACTTAGGTGGCTACAATTAGGGTCCAGGATTACTGACCTGGGATCAGGGACAGTGATGTGGAAAAGAAGGGCTAGAGCTGGTGGCTTATCTAGTGCTTGAAGCTCTGATAATTCCTCTCTGAAACCAGGTGGTCTAACCTGGAAAACGGAATGCCTCCCCTCACCCCAGGGGAAAGGAGTTCTCAATACAACATGCAGCCTGGCTCAAGGACTGGATAGGCCTGAACACGCAGGGGGGAGGTTATTATTGCTGGCAGATGGCTAGGCTGATTCAGGCAAGGAAGCTAATAAGAATCTACACACCAGGAGTCTCCAAATTCCCCCAATTTGAGGATAGCTTCTTATAGAGATCAAGTTGAGATACATATAAACAGGACCTGTGGTCTCACAGAGATTTATTTATTTGTAAACTCAATTGCAGGAGAAGTATTATGAAAGCATAAAAATCAAATGATGTTCAGTTATATATTTAATAGATAAAAACATTTAATAGATAATGAAATTCATCCTGCCCCAGAAAATCCAAAATATATGAAGGCAAGACCAATAGATCAACGGGACAAAAATATTTTGAAATGTCCTTAATTAAGTCAAGAATATTTATTGGCTATTATTATGCATTAAATATTGTGCTAGTTTTGTGGGAGATTTGAGAATGAATAAGACATGGTTCCTACACTCAAGGGACTTTTAAACTAAGGAAGCAAGAGGCATGGGAGGGACTGACACACATTAAACACTGAAGACTCGGCCCTGAGACCTCTTGTGCTCAGGCTGGAATCACAGAAGCCCAGTCTGCCCATGTGTGCAGCAGGCTAGCAGGGCTGGCCCCATGCACCACACCCAGGAGCAGCCCTGAGCCCATGTCTGTCTGAAGCTGAGATTTAAATATCTCAACTCCTTTGCCCCTCAGGTGGGATAATTCTAAGGTATGTGTTTTGTACTGCTTCCAAGAGTTTCCTTATGGGCTTAGTTAGGCTCCAGCCAACTACTGTGGTGGTGACTTAATAACTCAGTTTTTATCACCTGTCCCCCACCCCCTCTACTACTGGTACCCGCCCCCCACCCCAGCACCTCCCATATAAGTGAATGACACTTTGAATCTTTGTTTCAAAGTCAGCTTCTGGAGAATTCAAACCAAGACAAGCACCAACTCTGTACTATATGAGACAATTTACATTCATTGTCTCATTTAGTCCCCTTAGCAATTGGATAAAGAAAAATATTATTTCATTTTGCCACTTAACTGCTTAAGATTCTGCATTAGTTCACTATCGCATTCAAGGCTTTTTTAAAAGTATGGCACAGATGATCCTGTCTACAAAACAGAAAATATCACAGACATGGAGAGCAGACTTGTGGTTGCCAAGGGGGAAGGGGAGGGAGTGGGATGGATGGGGAGTGGAGGTTGGTAGATACCAACTATTACATTTAGAATGGAGGAGCAATGAGGTCCTGCTGTACAGCACAGGGAACTATGTTCAATCTCTTGGGATAGAACGTGATGAAAAATAGTATGAAAAAAATGTATATATATATATGTATGACTATATCACTTTGCTGTACAGTAGAAGTTGACACAACATTGTAAATCAGTTATACGTCAATAAAAAAATTTGTAAGGAGCTCCTGTTGTAGCTCAGCGGTAACAAACCTAACATCCATGAGGATGCAGGTTTGATCCCTGGACTTGTTCAGTGGCTGTGGTGTAGGCCAGCAGCTGCAGCTCTGATTCAACCCCTAGCCTGGGAACTTCCATGTGCCTCAGGTGTGGCCCTAAGAAGCAAAACAAAACAAAACAAAACAAAAAAATTTTTTTAAGTATATCACACAGTGTAGTGGACACAATTGCAGCAGGCTCCTGACCCTCTATCATTCCCCTGGTGGCGATGACTGTGCTCTCAGCTCCTCCTTTGAGTACCTGCTTCTCGCCCATTTCCAAAATGAGTGTTTTAAATGGCCTGCCAGTCACAGAATCCTGCTTCCAATGCACATGGTGTGGGCATGTGACTCACACTGGACCACTCAGTCTTTCCTGGGTATTTTTACACTTAGAGCCAGGAAAAGCCAGCCTCTTTCTCTGCGGTAGTGAAGGGATCAAATGTGCGAGCCTGGGAGCATTATGGCCACACCTCCAGGCACATGAACAAAGTTTGTCTTTGGTGGGGAGAATGGAACGCATACTGAGAAAAGCAGAGGTAACAGATAAAGAGGAAGCACTAGCTGCAGCTCTTCTCTGAAGCCGACCCTGCCCTTCCCCAGCACTCATTACAGGTCGGTGATATTTCTTTCCTAATAAAAGTCAGAAAAAGTTGGATTCCAGCCACTTGCAATGGAAAGCTTGCTGCCTAATGCACACAAACTGGCGAAGAGAGTGGACTGGCTTGCTCAGCACGGCCCAACGAGATTGGAAATAAAATCGTACATTTCCCAAGAGCTCTTGTAAGTGAAGCTCTGACTATGACTTAGATCCCACAAATCAGAACAACTCAAGTGAGCCTTTGTTTCGGAGCTGGGTCAAACAGGAAGAGAGGCGGGACGCAGCACCTCCAGGTTTGGGTGCTGATCCGGCTGGAGGTAAGTCTGTCCTGCAGACCACAGCTTCGGTATGGAGAGGCATGTCCTGATTTGACAGCTTTCTGCACTGGGGAAGCAGCTTTCCTGGTCACGGTAGCAGCTGAGTACTCCTCAGACTTGACTGTTATTCCTTCCAATAATTGTGCAGCATCCAAACCCCTGTATTAAAAGCCTTCCTGCTTGCCCTAGAGTGGATTCTATCACCAGTACCTGAGCTCTCACGGATGCCCCTGACCTGCCTGGCCCTTCATCGCCTCTTGCTGTCTACTTATTCTTTTGTCCTTCCTCTTCCTCCTCCATGTTCCAGCCACACAGAATGACTTGGTGTTTCACCAACATAGCCACATGGTGATGCCCAGCGGATAACTGGAAAGGTGGGTCTATCACTGGGAAGGGAGTTCTAGGCTAGAGACATTCAGCAATCCGTTACAGAGAGAGATAAGTAAAACAGTTGATGTGAATAGACTTTAGAGAGAAGGAGTAAGAGAGGATGAGATGCCAAAAACCACACTTCAGGGGATGTCTGCATGTAAGGGGTAGAAAGATAACAGGAGCGGTTGAAGGGAGCCCTGATGAGCGGTCAGAAACACTGGAGGAGAGGACACTGTCACAGAAGCCGAGGGAGGGCAAGATTTGCCACATCCGGGCTGCGAAACAGGAGCGAAGAACTCAAGAGAGGTGTCCAGCCTCTGGCGGACTTCTGGTGACTTCCTGATAGGGCGGTAGGTGTAGAAGCCCAAATGTAGGCGGTTAGGAGTGTGGGAAGGAAGCAGACGTGGAGAATGGAGTGAAGGGAGAAAGGGTGATCGTGTCCTCACAGATTTCATTATTTTAGTATGAACGGGTGCCCTCTGCACACGCTGCACACCATACCAACCTCAGTCTGATAGGCTTGCAGAGTCCCCACCCTAACAGTTTTAATCCCTGTGACTTGTAACCACACCCCTAATAAAAACAAGAGAAAAAAAAACCAATAGAGACAAAACTTTAATAAATTTAAAAAAATTTAATTAAATTTAATAAATAAAAAAATAAAGTGAGAGAAGGACGTTCAGACCACATCCCACCCCGTGTCTCTAAGCTCCAGGCCTTTCTGCCCTGCCTCTCGCATCATCACTAAAAGACCCCCAGCTCCAAAATGCTGCTCACTCTTGGGAAGGTTGCAATTACTGTGTTGGTGCCTAAAAGACCCCCTCCCGTGTACGTGGTACATCTGCTCTGAACAGGAAGATCCTGGGGTCGACCGCCTGGAAGAGGCGGGGTTCAGATGGGAGCCAGCGCTGGGGTGGAGCCCGGGAAGAAACTTCATTCTCAGTCTCAGCCT
Organism: Phacochoerus africanus; assembly: GCF_016906955.1. Lineage (NCBI taxonomy): Eukaryota > Metazoa > Chordata > Mammalia > Artiodactyla > Suidae > Phacochoerus > Phacochoerus africanus. The sequence goes on along the minus strand of NC_062554.1, from coordinate 39,987,380 downwards.
CAGACCCGCAAGCTCTAGTCTTCTGCGTCAGGAGACTGAGCCTGAACCCTGCTCCAGGCAGGTATGGGTCAGAGATGCTTTTTTTTTTTTTTTTTTTTGTCTTTTTGCTATTTCTTGGGCCGCTCCTGCGGCATATGGAGGTTCCCAGGCTAGGGGTCCAATCGGAGCTGTAGCCACCGGCCTACGCCAGGGCCACAGCAACTCGGGATCCGAGCCGCATCTGCAGCCTATACCACAGCTCACGGCAACGCTGGATCGTTAACCCACTGAGCAAGGGTAGGGACCGAACCCGCAACCTCATGGTTCCTAGTCGGATTCGTTAACCACTGCGCCACGATGGGAACTCCCAGAGATGCTTTCTGCTGCATCCTGTGGTGGACCAGAAGCTGAGGGTGCATGAGCTGTATGTGGAGGGCTGATCCTCTCACTGTCTTTATTCTGTTTCTCCTTTCTTGGTCCACCTTGTCTCAGCCTTGCAGCGAGGCTCCAGTGAAAGGTTCTGTGTCAAGCCTCAGAAAAGATCAGATAGAAGCCCCGGATCTTGGCAGGATTTCTGGTGCTGGGTCTGCCCCTCCCACTCTTCCTCCAGGAATCTTTTGCTATCACCGCATTTCTCTTCCCCAGTGCTGCGCTTGATTCTCACCCCTTCTCAAGGGACTGTCTGGGGAAAATCATCTCAATCACACATCCATGGGGGTCAGAATAACCCTCTCTTCCACAGACTCCATACATTCACTCATTCTTTCAACATGTATGTTTTCTGTCTGAAGCAGTATGTTAGGCACTGGGACAGAATGGCAATAAGACATGCTCCCTCCCTCAAGAAGTGTGCAATCTAGTGATGATCTAGGGTGGTTGTGGGGTGGCCATGGCCTGTGGCAGCTTGAAGCAGGATCTCAGGTCCTGGACCAGGGACTGAACCCAGGCTGAGGCAGTGAGAGCATCGAATTCTAGCCCTTAGGCCACCAGGAGCTAGGAGCTAGGAGCTAGGAGCTAGGAGTAGGGCCCTGGCTCTTGTCCTACTTTAAAGAAATAATTCCGCAAAGAGGTGAAAGTAGTGAGGCAAGTAAAGTGCTTATTAGGAGAGAAAATAAGTGCAGAGAAAGCACGGGCAGGCTCAGAGAGAGAGGGCGAGAGCTGAGTGCTTTGAGGGTGGTTTAAATCACTTATGTGGGCCAGTTCTTCCAGGCTTTCCCTGGCCCCATCATCTTGCTTTGTCTGCCCTTGAGTCCACATTTGGTCTGACTAAGGACCCTCCCCTGTGTGCACATGCATCTTTTAGCCAAGATGGATTCCAGTGCAAGGGCTTCTGGGAAGTTGACAGAACTTATTATGATCTGATGCTCCCTCCCCTAAAGATCCTTTCTGTACATTGCATAACTTGATGGGGGTGGGGAGGAGGGTCTCTTTGACCCCAAGAATGGGAAATATGTGGTCTCTTTATCTTTTATCCAACCAAGACTCAGATCCTCCTTGCTCCTGCCATGATCTTTATTTTGAAGGATCTGTCCACAGGGGACAGGTTCCAGCTCCTCAGCCTGGCACCCATCTATCCCCTGCCTCAGCGATTTTCTAGCTTGAGAGAACAGGGGGACCAGAGTAGCCTCATTCCTGCTTCAAAGACCTTTCTCTGAAGCATTGCTTTGAATGAGAGGGGTGAGCAGGGCACCTGCAAGAGGTATGCAGTCAGTGGACCATGACCACGGCTACCACCTCCCCAGAATCTATGCTCTTTGGCTCTGTGGTCATTCAGGCAGGACCTCATCCCCATCCATACCTCCTACCCAGGCTGTTCTGCCAGGAGGTCACTTTGAATCACCGTGAAAAACTGTGTGTAAAACCCCTGAGCCAAATTGAAATTATCCCTACTGCTGGAGGAGAAACGTGGGAAGATAACCCAGAACAGGATGTTCGCACACAAAGGGACCATGAAAACGAACGTGTTTGCACACAGAGGGAAACTTTCATTTTTTTTTTTTCATTTTTTTCTTTTTAGAGCCACAACTGCAGCATATGGAAATTCCTAGGCTAAGGGTTAAATCAGCACTGCAGCTGAGCCCTAAGCCACAATCACAGCAACCCTGGATCTGAGCAGCTTGCAGCAACACCAGATCCTTAACCCACTGAACAAGGCCAGGAATCAAACTTGCATCCTCACGGAGACAATGTCAGGTCCTTAACCCACTGAGTCACAACAGGTGGCAGTAGTTTCAGAAGCAGTAGCCATGGGGACATCCAGGCAAACTCTACCTGCAGCCCAGCCTCCAGACCCCCTATGAGTCCTGCTTATTTTGCAAGCTTGCTCCTCCAGCCTCCTGTGGATTCTCTTGGTCTCCACATCCTTAAAGCCTTTTTTTTGCTAAAGACACAAGGCTAATTTCTTTTTTTTTTTTTTCTTTTTGCCATTTCTTGGGCTCCTCCCACGGCACATGGGAGGTTCCCAGGCTAGGGGTCTAATCGGAGCTGTAGCTGCCAGCCTACGCCAGAGCCACAGCAACTCGGGATCTGAGCCACGTCTGCGACCTACACCACAGCTCACGGCAACGACGGATGGTTAACCCACTGAGCAAGGGCAGGGATCGAACCCGCAACCTCAAGGTTCCTAGTCGGATTCGTTAATCACTGCGCCACAACAGGAACTCCCTAATTTCTGTTGCCTGCAATCAAGAGCCCAAAACAGAACAAACAACGTTGATCTCCAGGAGTTGTCTGTGAGCTCATGTGATGATAGAAAGGGAGGAGACAGAACCAGGGTTAAAGCCTTAAAGAGAGTGAAGTTTAAGGAAGGATGTCAAGTGGGACACGAGCTAGAATGTCCAAGAGAAAAATGTAAGAACTACTGAACTGCCATGAGGACCAACAGGGATTCAGGTAAGACCCAAATGAGACAACGATATGAAACAGGTTGTTCTAGTTTTTTGTCTTATTTAATTCAACAGAACATCCTTTTAGTATCGGTCCCATTGGGTCATTGCAGACTGTGGAGCCCAGACTAACTCAGAAACCTCAGAAGTTTCATATTTTTATTAATTTATTTCTTTTGGACCTCAGGTGCAGAGAATTGAGTAAATCATTCTTCTTATATTTTTCCATTCAAGGCCTCCTTCTTATTTTATGTATTATTTATTTTCTTTCATTTGCATATCCATCTCCCCACTCTTACCCTCAATCATTCTAATGGTTCATTGTGTATCTGTTTATTTGTATGTATTAATGCAAATGGGTATTGTTTTGTATGCATGCATTTTTAACTTGTGTAAATGCTGTGTTATAGATCTCATTCTATGTCTTCCTTTTTTTCAAGAACATTGCTTTTAGGATTCATCTAAGTTATTATGTTTACATCTAATCAATGGCTGCTTAACTTCTTCAGGGTTCCAGAGGTAAATAGCCAGGACATTGTACCCTCCCCTGCTCCAGGAATGGATGGCCAGGATGTACTTAGCTCCTCGCAATCACCGCAAATAACTTTATTGTGAGTATATATGTCCCCTTTGCAATCTATCCCCAGCTCTGGAATTACTGGGTCAGAGGGTATGTGTATTCTTAATTTGATGAAGCCATGCCTGATTACTCTCCAGAAAGCCTCCACCAGGCCACTCCCACTAGGGTTATATGGGTGAAAAGTTTAAAGATTCATGGCCCTTGGTGTCATGTGGGCCTCATAGGAGCAGGCTCCGGGTGTTTCCAAACTAGGTTAAGTGTATATTTTACTTAGAGTTATATGCTGATTTTTTTTCTCATCACGACATTTTGTAGGTGCCTCCCAGTCCAGTGTCCCCTTCTTATCACCACTAAGAACACATCCCATGAGAAGCCTTGGGACATTATTACAAAGGAAAAGGAAGGAGTTGACTGATGCGATCTTAGCCTCCAATTCAGCCCTAACCTCATCTTCAGATGCGCGTGGACCGTCATGAGCACTGGGAAGCTTTCTAATAAACGTGAGTTTCCCTCAACATATAACTTGACACTGAGTGTGTTACTTGAATCCTCCTGATTGTGCAACATCAATAAATCAGATGGCCACTAAAATAATTTAGGTCCCACATGTCATCTTGGAAAGGGTAAAAGCAAAATGACACAAGAGTCAAGGGAGGGCAGGCCAGCACAACAGGCTTCGCTGTTGAATGAAAAGAAATGCAGGGCACAGAGGAGTGTGGATTATCTAATGCTGGAAAACAAGAAAATTGGCCGAAGCAGATTAGATTTCCAACTGCCACCCCTCATAAGCAGAGAGCCCAAAATAGCTTCTGCAATTGCGACCAATGTTCCATCAAGAGTAAGCTAACATTTAGATGGGGTTTTATAGTTTACCTTTACCATATGCTATTACAAAATAATCTCGGGGGGGTCCCAACAAATCTTGGGGAGTTAGGACTGCTATACCTCAGTGTCTCCAATTTATGGTCGATGGTAGATGAAACTAAGGATCAAAGAGTACCTGTGACTAGGAGTTCCCGTTGCGGCTCAGCAGGTCAAGTACCAGCCATTGTCTCTGAGGATGCAGGTTCCATCCCTGACCTTGCTCAATGGGTTAAGGATCCTGCATTGCAGCAAGCTGCAGCTGAGACCACAGAGGCAGCTCAGATCCAGTGTTGCCGTGGCTGTGACACTGGCCTGTAGCCACAGCTCTGATTCAACCTCTGGCCCAGGAACTTCCATATGCCACTGATGCAGCCATTAAAAAAAAAAAAAAGGAAAAAAAAATGAGTACCAATAACTTGCCTAAGATCACTTTGTTGGTAAGTCGTGCAGCTGAAAACCAAAGGCAAACCCCAGGCTGGGGTCTGGAAATGCGATTTATAACAATGCATTCATTCTAGAAAAATTCCACGGTTGTAAAAGAATTTGGAGCCCAAGTCGATTGCGGTATGATGGACTCTCATCCAAGCATAATATTCGTAGTCACAAGGAACATGTAAAGTGGGACAATAAATTACATGTGATGCTTACAACTGGGGACACTGCTTACCGAGGAGAAAAGAAAAGGAGGAGATAATAGCTGTTGCTTAAGGAAAATCTACAGTCCCCTTTCACTTTCACCTGTTTAGTCAATAGACAAAGTAATTTCACTAGAGGTTTTAAAGCAAGTCTTTCAGATCCCTTGCATAGAGATCAGAAGAGGCTGCCGTTCTCCACACCCCACTGTGCACACACATCTCTGGCAGCTCCTGAGGCTCCCTAAGGGCGCAGCCTCCCTGGACCCCCTGTGTTCAGAGAGAGGCAGGGCAGGGCTTTCTGGCTGGGGATCCAGAGTCCATGCTGAGCAGAGGGAGACTGAAAAAACAGTGGTTCTGGGATCCCAAGCAGCAGCCTGTTACAGCGCAGCGGCAAAAAATTTCTGTTTGATTATAGAGGAAGAAGAAACCAACCACCTGCTCCAAAGAGGTGCGGTGCCTCGTCAAAAGTCCCCTGAGCCCCTTGGAGTAAGTTCAGGTCCAAATCCTGCTGTCTCTGATGCTCTCTATGTACCCTACATTGGAATGAATGGGCAGATCCTCATGGTTCCACCTAGCCCGAGGGGCTCCTGGTGCTGACCTCTGACCTCTGACGTCTGACCCCCTCACTGCCCATCTCCCAGTGGGATCCTAAGAGATTAGCTCAGGCATGAATAATCACCCTTGGATGTCTTCTCCAGGCTTCTATGGGTTTACTAACAATGAGAAAGAACTTGTAGCAGATGCCATCCAGGTATAAGTGAAGACAAGTAAGAAAGGCTTAAATCATATAGAATTCTGTCTCGATCAGTGTCGCCTCCGTGCCAGCGACAAAGATTGCTGCGTGAGGTGGCAGTCGTGGCTGTAGCATTAAGGTGATGTCACCTCTCTGAGTGATTTGCCCTGAGGAAGACACCCTGGACCCTCAGGCTTGAGAACTTTGCTGTCCTTGTGCCTAAAGCCACACCTGCTGCCTCTGAGGTGGGGGGTGCCTTCCAACCAGGGCCTCTGGACAAGCCCTGAGAGCTACTGTTGAAGACATGGTCCCAGGGCGAGGCAGCTGGGGGGAAGATGTCCAGGTGGCTGGAGGGCTTCTGGTGAAGATGCCACAGCACAAACTCTCCTGCCAACTCCTCTTCTGATTCAGCTTGACCTTTTGTGAGAGAGGGCAAGGAGATAGAAGCATTTACTTTGATTACTGAGGTTTTTGATGCCCCCTTACCTATAGTTCATGCTAGAGGCAAGTACCTCACTCACCTCACTGAGTCCTGGTGAGAGCCCACATCTGCATCATGGGAAATGAAGAAAACAAGGAAGCGGGTATATGAACTGCACAGGCTGAGGGATTCTGCTCATTGCAAAAGGCAGCAGACAGAAAAGGATCCTCCTCGATAAAATGGGTGGCAATGGACCTGAGGGAAACTGAGGCAAGAGTTGGGTCCTAGAAACCCAAAGAGGAAACATCACCCTTTTCAAGTCCCTGTTCCTCATAGGAAAAAAAAAAAAAGTTGGTTTATTTTTGTTCCAACGGTCATGCTCTCTTCTTCCACTCTGGCCTCAAAACTAGTCCAGGGCCCAGTGCAGACATCACCCCACTTTTGCACCAGCCTCAGCTCCAAAGAGCCACGCAGGGCCCTGGGCTCCTGGTGCATAGCTCTTTGCCCCCTTCTCTGAGGCCCTCACACACAGGGTGGGCCTTCTGAGAGTCACCTACACCGCTGAGTGGCAGACACGTTTGACACACCTTCCTGGGTTCCAGCTGCTAGCTAGTAACCAGGCACTGCCGATTTCTCTCTCCGCAGGGCCTCTCTACCCACACTGGGCGCCCCACCCCCTCACCTCCCTGCCCTGCTTCCCTCCTCGTCCCTTTCTTGCAGCCAGGATGAAACATGGCACCTTAGGGACAGGTTTATTCTTCCAGCCCCCCGCAAGAGTCATTTCCACGTTAAACATCTCTCCACAACCCTGTTTCTGGGTGATGGATTACCCGGAAAGGCAAAAAGTAAGGCATGATGTCTCCCTGGTGCTGAGTGGGGTTTCCATGCCAGAGATGCTGGGAGCTGGGAGGAGGGTACTTCTCTACTGAGTCACTGTTGGGGGAGGGGGGATCTGGAGCTGCCCCATCACTTAGCAAGGGAGAGGCTCACTTAGCAGCCTGGGAAGGTGGTACCGCCTCTAGCCTGCATGTGGAGCAGCTCAGCCCCCAGGGGGCACTGCTGGGGGTGCCGCAGCTCTTGGAAGAGTGGAGAACCATCTCGCCTCCTTGCCCAGAACCAGCAGTTTCTGAAGCACTTAAGAGCCTGCCGCTGCTTCCAATGGGCCTGGCGGTGAGTCACTCTGGCAGGTGGGTCTTCATAGAGCCAGGTACCGCTCCCACCTGGAAGGAGTCAGGAATTTGAATGACTGTGTCTTTGAAGCCCATGCTATGTAGGAGCTAAAGGGTGTGAGGCATCATGGGCTCACAGACCTGGAGCCAGAGACTTGCTTTCCCCTAGGAAACTCAGTTTTATTGTCTCTTAAAAGATGACAATGCAGCCTCCTCTACGTGAGCTGTGAGGGTTAAATGTGTGACATATGAGAATGTGCCTAAATGGCTCTGTGAATGCAACACACACACACACACACACACACACACACACACACACACACACGCCTCCAAGGGAACCAGTGGAGATAGTCACACCATGAAGCCTGGCCCATCTGGAGCACTTTGCTCTCATATCCAACCCAGTCTGGAGGGAAGGGCATGTAGACACTGTTCATCCCTCTCCTTGTTTCTAGGCTGGACCACTTTGGATGCCGCCTTTCAGAGCTGGAGTTCTAGACATCTCTGATTAGGAGCCACCTGCCTTTGCTGGGCCTTCTGCCATGTTTGGCACAAATGCATTCAGTGGCCTAAACAGAATCAGGAGATAAATGTTTAATTTTCCCTTTGTATCTCCACCAACATCTGATCGTATTTTATTTTTTCAGTTTCGTGGCTCATTAGGATTCATTCCACTGCCTGATGGGGCAAGGGAAACAAGGGTGATGGAAAGGCTAGGAGACTCTGGATCGCCCAAGATCCAGGAGGAAGTTGAGCCTGACTTCAAAGGATCTAGGCATGAGATTAAAAGAGACAGATGGAAAAGAGCTCTAGAAAACCCCCCAAGGCCTAGGGCACCTCCCTCTCACGTCCACAGGTCACCAGGGAGAGATGGCACAGAGTCGGGAACTGGAAAGCACTTTCAGAGTCAGCCAGTTGGCTTTCTCATCCAATGTTGAAAAGCGTTCATCGTTCACTCATTCATTCAACAAGCAACTTTTGCTTATCTAACCTCTGCTTGTGGATTTGGTAACCAGAAAGGAAGCTCACCATTTCCCATGGCCTGATCTTCAAACACAAATGAGGGAGTTGGGACTCACAATGCTTCCAAAGTACAAACTCCATGAACTCAGGGGTCATGTGTGTTTTCACTCCCTGCTGCATCTCTTGTGCCTAAACCCACAATTGTCATGCAATAGATACTTGTGGAATGGACAAAGGAATGATGCATGATGGAATGACATACCCTAATGTCAGAAGAGAGCAAATTCATACCTCCTGGTCTCTAGGGGCATCATCCGAGGACTAAGCAGCAAGGGGAAAAAACTGGAAGTCTCGATCATTTTCTTAATAATTCATGCAAAAATTGTAGTTTGCATCAAAACACCCTTGTTCATCTTACAACAAAAATGATGTTTTAGTTGACTCACTGGGGAGTACAGTTTGCATGTGTCTTGTAGTTTTGCCCCAGCACAGAGCCACATGCCCACAATGACACACACTGGCAGTGCTTTGGGAGCTTGGTGTCAGGCGATTTCCTGAGCCCACCCCTGCATCCTGTTGCCCGCATCCTGCATCTGCCTTCTGACCCCATGTCACTCCACATTTGACCCCTTGCTATAGTGCACTCCAGACCTAGGACCTGCTCTTGGGCAGAGCCTCTTAGGTGGTAACAGGAGGTAAAACACTCCTCTTGCCACGTTTTTGTCTCATAAAACTCTAGGTGAGGCCATGAATAATTGGCTCTTTCTGGAGAGGTCTTGATAATCTGTCTCTCTTGGAGCTATTACTAGGCTGGCCTGGCAAGTGGACAAGTGTTAAGAGGAGAAAATGGGGCAGTGGCCAGGGTAGGCAGTGAGCTCAGGATAATGGAGTCGAAAGCTACAGAGAGGTCCCCTCCTGGCAGCCAGACTGTGAATCATGTCAGTCCTGGAGGAGAATCGCCAATTCACAGCCCTCCTGCCCTCCCACCGCGGCTGTGCCACACCTCTGCCTCGGCTCCGGCTGGACCTGGGCAGCTGGACTCTGACTGCTGAAGAGGTCCTGCCCCAGGGTATGGTGGACACACTGCCACCCACCTGTAAGGGGCAGCCGAGGTCCCAGTCAACAGCACCAGCCTGGGAATGAGCAGCTGTTGTTGAACTTCTGAACCTGAGCCCTGGGGGCTGGCTCCTGCCCTGCACCAACCCACAACCGGAAGCGTCCACCTTCCTGGCTCTGACCTGCACTGGCACCGCTCAGAATCACTCCTATAGTCCAAGGCGCCCTGTTAGCCTGGAAGTGTGCTACCCTGGAAGTCAAATAATCAGACCTTGTCAGGGCACTGTGACCATTGTTTGCAGAGCACTTTTCTGTTCATTATCTCACTTAATCTTTAGAATCATCTTATAAGTTTATTTTAGTAACAGAAACTTAAGGAAGATATTCCTCCAAGCTTACAAATCTAGAAAGATGGCAAGCTGCTATCCAAACCCAGCGTCCTCTAAGAGCAGGGTCCTTTCCCTTTCCTCTGCTCTGTGCCTGAGGGAGAAGAGGTAAACACTGACATGATGAGAGGGTGGGGGCTGCGGGGGGCAGGAGAGGATGGGGCTGGGAAGTGAGGGCAGCCGGGTAGGGTGTCACCATGGGTGGCTCTGAGCAAACGTGTGACAGCCTGAGGGCCCTGGGCCCTGGAAGCCACTGAAAAGGGAAGAGAGGTGCCAGTTGAGCCTGGGACATGTTTGTCCCTATTTCTTCCTGGGGCCAAGCCTACTGGGGATCCAATCCCCAGATGTGCATAAGGGCCTGGGTACTTGGGCAGTGATGACATAGAGATGAATTAGGTGGTATTTCGTTTAGTTCTTTGAATGTGTATGCAGTGACACTGAGCTTCCCCAAACAGAGTACTGGGTGCTTCTGGTCCTTGCAAGCCTGTGATCCAATGCCCGCCCTGTGTCTTCTATGCATTTTCTTTCTTCTGTCTGGGGAGGGGCCCAGCATCTTCCATTGCTTGACCACCGACAGCCCTCCATTGTGATGAAGAAGATAGGTGTCCCCAGTGCTCATTTACGATTCCTCTGACAAGGTGGTTGACTTCTTGAGTGTCTCATCTGCCACAAGGACAAATTGGTGACCCAAAAGAAACAGTACTGGCCTTTTTCAGGTACACTCTGTTTATCTGTGTCATGGATGGGATTCCTCTTTCCCACCCTTCACCCTCCCCCCCCCCCTTTATGCCCTCGTGTTGTATACCTAAGTCTCTCTTTTGGTTTGGTTTTCCTGGGATGTTCACTGTGGAATTGCTGTCCTCCTGATGACAAGGCAAATGCCCTACAGTGCACTGCTCATCACTGTGCAGTGTGTGTGTGTGTGTGTGTGTGTGTGTGTGTGTGTGTGTGTGAGAGAGAGAGAGAGAGAGGAGACCATGCTATTTCCACACTCTCAGGCTGAGGTATAGGTTTCCTCTGAGACCTTCAAAATCCCCAAGGTGCCTTCCTATGAGGTTCTTCAGATATCCAAGATGGAAAGACAGTCTCTCTCTCTCTCTCTCTCTCTCTCTCACACACACACACACACACACACACACACACACACGCACACATGCACACACACCATAGAATCTGTACAGTGAGTGGCCATCCCAGCAGGACAGGATTGGGTGTGGCATTGATTCTAAACCCCCAAACAGCACTTCCTTTTCCCCAGCCTGTCTCTCATGGAGAAGACCTGAATTCTGTTTCCTTGACAACCAGACTCCCTCTCTCCCCATATTTTTTAATACTGTGGCGATAAGGTGTATTTAAACCCAGCAGCCATGTTCCCATGGTGATAGAAGACCCCCAGTAAGTTGCCATGGGAACAGCAGATGGCTTTGAAAGAGGATAAAAGTAAGTCGGCTTTGGCCGTGATGACAGCAAAGTTAGAAGCAGAGGGACTGGAGAATATGGCTCAAGAAGGCATCGGGTCATGGGTAATGGTCCAGTGTAGTCCGAGTCCAATGGGAGGTGGGCGATGGGGAGGGGGATGTGACACCAAGCTTCCTGCTCTGTTTACAAGACGATTCTGAGCAAAGCAATGTGACTGCTGCAATTCAAAGACAAGGTCTCTCCACTTGCTCTGATTTGCTATTTTCTCCTTTGTCTCTCTTCTTCTGAAAGGATTTTAGGAAACAGAAGAACTGGGTGGGGCAACTGAAATTGAAGACCAGAATGACAAGGGCATGTATTCTCTCTGGTGGCTCCAGGACATGGAAAAAATAGCTTCCTTTGAGTTATGAGATCCGGGACCCCAAGAGCCAAACAGCATTATCCCTATGTTGTCTTTTCCCCAACATTTTATTATTTCCAAACATATAGCAAAGTTGAAAGAATTTTGCAGTTAACACATGTATACCCATCACCCAGGTTGTACCATTGACATTATACTATCTCTGTTCTGTTGCACATCTATCCATCTGTCCATCCGTTTCACACAGCTGTGAGTGAAGGAGGATTCAAGCCAGGTTTGTTCCTTGCCAAAGCCTCTTTCCTTTCCATTATACCATATTTAGGGTGACCAGCCATTCCAGTTTTCCCAGGACTAAGAGTAGTTCTGAGATATGGAACTTTCCGTTTTGACATCAGTATAGGAGTTTTACCCTGTGATCCTTGCATAGTATGTTTTGAAGGATTAAAGCTGTAGTTAAGGGGGAAGAAGCCCCAGGTAAGCAGACCTGCAGCAACTTCATGTATAAACAACTATAAGTACAGAAAGAAACAAAATTGAATGTTGCAAAAGATATGGAGCTACTGGAACTCTCATGCATTGCTGGTAAGAATGCCAGTTGTTACCATACTGTGGAAGGTGGGGTTTGGAAGTATCTATTAAAGCTAAACATACACATACACTATGACTCAGCAATTCTGCTCTTAGGGGTCCCAAAAGAAACTGTTACCAAACCAAACCTGGATCAACTTAGCTGCATGCAGGAAAGCCAGTCTACTGACACCAGGTTGTGGCAAAGGAAAGTACAGCATTTATTGCAGGCCACCAAGCAAGGAGTCCAGGTAGCTAGGGCTTAAATGACCCAAACTCCCTACAGGCTTTCAGGGAAATGTTTATAAGACAGAGTGAGGGAAGGGGATTGTGGGGTGTGTGGTCAGCTCATGGACATTGTTCTGATTGGTGGATGGTGAGGTCATTGGGAATCAGCATCATCAACCTTCTGGTTCTAACTGATCTGGAGTCTATGTGCTGGTGGGCAGCATACAGTTCATTTCTTCCACCTGGTGGGGGTTTCAAGGGCAAAACAGCTCCAAGGACATGGCTCAGAATACAACCTACAGTCCTTGAGGAAGAACTAAAAGTTCTTGACTTTGTTTAATGACTACACTATTGTTGTTATGTCTTGCTTAAATTAACTGTTTTCCTTTCTTTCTGCATTTTCTCACTTCTCTGACTAGATTTAGTCTTTGACCAAAGTTTTTCTGCAGACAAAAGGCAGACAGAGGACATGGGGGGGGGTCTATTCTGGGAAGGCCCCATAGAGTCCTGCTCAGTTGCACCAAACAACAACAACAAAACCCCAGCCTATCAAAGAAGGTTCAGAGCAGCTCTATTCCCGTGAGCCCAAACTAGAAACCATTCACATATTCATCAACAAGGGAATGGATAAATTCTCCTAGCATGAGCTCCACAGCCTTAAACATAGGAGACCTATGGATACATACAATAACACAAATGCATCTTCAAAACACATACTGTCGAATGAAAACACCAGGCACAGAAGAGTACAGACTGGATGATTCCATGTGTATGAAAGTCTAGAAAAGACAGATCTTACCAACAGTGATAGATGTGAAGACGGTGGGGTGGGGGGGTTGTGACATCCAGGCAGAGAGGGGGTGTGCTGGCCGGGATGGGGGAGGGTGCTGGGTGGGTGATTATACCGTGTGTTCACAGGGAAGCGTTCCCTGACCTCTATGGGTAAGACTACTATACACTGGACTGAAGTTAGGTTATATGTCAATTTACAAGTTGAAAACATGGCAGACATTAGAACTCCAAGAGCAAAAAGAAAAATGAAGAGCAGAGGGAGAGAGCAGGGAGTGCTGGAGCTGGGACAGCTGCAGTGTGGTTGCCGGCAAGCCCCAAAGGGGCTGGAGAACACTGGAGCGCGTTACCAGATTCCTCTTTCACTCCAGAAATTCGATCTGTGAGTCTTGTCGGTACCAGGAATTTCACATCACACTACAAAGAGCCAGAGCCAGTCGGTCACAGTGGAAAGGTGCTGCATTTTACGAGGAGAAAAGTCATTAACCAGGAAAGAGCAAAAAGGTTTTCTCCTCTGTCTGAACTGAGGGGTTATTTTGGAGAAAAAAGAAAAAGGCAGACATTACCCTTGGGGTGGAGTCTAGGAAATTAAATCTGGAAACAAAGGCAAAGCTGTTTGTGTCTTTCCGGACCCGAGGAAGGAACCTGGTCTGGGAAATTTCCGTCCCCCTCACCGAGGAGGGGCATCTGCTGAAGACAGATCCTCTGACCTCGGATCTCAGTCTGAGTCACCTCCAACTCTGCGTGTCTGGAGCCAGCCCCAAGGGGGTGGGACCCACATCTGTGCCTTCTGTATGTGCAGGCTAAGCTTTCCACCCGTTTCCAGGTGCCCCAGAAAGTCAGGGACAGCAATTTGGAGACAAGTTGCACAGAGATTTCCTCCCTGGGTGTTTGGCACCTCAGAAATGAAAATATGTGCAGTTCACTCTGCTTTTGGTAGTTTCTGGTCCCTGCGGCAACCATCCCCTTCCAACCAAGCCCCTCCTCTACCACAGAGAGCTGGGGAGGACAAGCGCAGGGGACAGGTAGCTGCCTCCCACCCTCCCGGCCCCTCTATCCTGGATACCTCGCAGCATCATCTCATTTTGTCGGGATTAATTTTGCTTTGCAGCATGATTCTTGCTTCCTGTCTTGGTTCCAAAACACATAAGTAGAGGGTCCCTCCGGAGAGGAACACTAATTGTTAATGCCTTTAACATGCCCGCTTCTGACAGTGAGAGCAGGAAAAAAAAAAATTCATATTACATCTATATCCATCTATATATTTTTAACATGTCATTGTGCCGCTTTGTACAGGATTGTCATTTTAAGTGGTGGTTTGGCCTAACTCCAGGGCTTGATGCATCAGGGTCAGGTGGCCTCTAAGGCAGCTGTAATTTTTATGCTGAGCTTCCAGAATGGGATGGGCTCGCTTGGGGAGATTTCACCACATTGCAGAGAGCTGGGGTGAGTGGCTCTTAGTTGAAAGGGCACAGCTTTTAAGGAGAAGAAAAGTCTGGTCCTTTCTTTCTCTCTCATTTTTCATGGAATCATCCAGTCTGTACTCTTCTGTGCCTGGTGTTTTCATTCGACCTCTGCCTGGACTGAGAGATTACTGCAAAAGAGACTCAAGAACCACTCATGCAAACACCCCAAACAAATATCCCTGGGTTTTTGTTTGTTTTCTTTTTTTTTTAATGAAGTATATTAATTTCCAATGCTGTGTTAGTTTCTGGTGTACAGCTAAATGATTCAGTTATATACATATATTTATATACATACATACATATGTATATTCCATTATATACATACATATATATGTATATTCTTTTTCAGATACTTTTCTATTATAAGTTATTACAAGATACTGAATATCGTTCCCTATGCTACACCGTAGGTCCTTGCTGTTTCTCTCTTTTACATGCAGTAGTTTGTATCTGCTAATCCCAGACTCCTAATCTACCGGCCCCTCCCCTTTCCCCTTTGGTAACCATAAGTTTGTTTTCTTTGTCTGTGACCTGGGACACTGTTAATGGGAAGGCAAATGGAAACATAGCCCTGAGAGTCTGTGCACCTAGAGGTGACTTAGGAATAAGACCAAGTGTGGGCCTGGAGGTGTGTCCACCCTACCCAAGTAACTACCTGCCCCTCCTGCCTGCAAGAAGGAGGCTCCATGGCTTTGGTGCCAGGGCATCAGGAGTCTTCCAGGGTCGCAAGCTTCTCTCTGGGGCTGAAGGGAATGTACCCAGAAGCAATGAAGCACATAGATAATGGATTGTCCAGCCCACAGAACACCTGGCCTTCAGACTAGGGGCTAAAGAAAGCAGAAGGGGGCATTAAATTCTTCTATAAAGAGGTATCAGCAGAACCACTCCTCTCCTCTTCTCTCCTCTCCTCTCTTGAACTTGGGGGACCGGGATCCAGCTCCAGCTTTTCCAGGCTCCCATCTCCCTCCTCCCTCCAGGCAGGCCAGAAGCTCCCAGCTCCCGGGCAACTGTCCCTGGCCCCTCAGATCCTCTCCGGTGGTATAGCGCCCCTCCCTCCAAGTGGCTATTTAGAGCCAGGGAGATAAATGGAAGGAAAAAAATTCTTATTAACTATGTGTATTTCTGCTATTCCTTCTGGTGGGATAATCCCTAACAAACCACAGCTGCTGAAGACCAACTGAGCAAATGACGGAAGGATATAAATATCTAGAATTACTGTATCTCAGATCCAGTTTTCCTGCTGCAACCCTGAAGAGCCAGATTTAATTTTTAAAAGAGACTTGAGAGAAGAAGCTTGGGCTCCTGACAAGGCTCTAGATACACAGTAAATGAAATGAGGCCTTAGGTTGACAGCCAGCAGCCTTGCCCTGTGGCTGAGGGTGAATGCATGTGTTTTCACATGTGCCCCCATAGGTGTGCATATGTGTGTGTGGTGGTGGTGGTGGTGGTGGTGTTGGTGGTGGTCACTGGAGAGCTGTGAGGATGAGCTTCACCACGAAAAATTCTGATGTCGACACCCCTGATATAGGACGTATGTTTACATGAGAAGGGAAATGAAATAATGATTTTCAAATCCCCCAAAAGCTATCATGCAGCAAATGTCATCGAGCTGTTCTTCACCCCCCCACCACCCCAGGTTCCCATCTGCTGCCTGCTTTAGGTGGGGCTCACAGGACAGGACCACTCACCCTCCTTTGGTTGGCAAAGTCCTGGGTAGTTTGGCATGTGGGTTCGGCACAGACTGTCCCCTTGGAGATGAACCTGGCAGGACCTGGCCTTTCCAAGTGGACTGGAGGCTGAGTCTCCCCCATCTGGATGGCAGGCTCTGCATAGCGGGTGCCTGGACCCAAAGCCAGTATGAATAGTGCCTTGGCCCCCTCAGGGCACAGTGCCGTGCTGCTTGTGCCAGATACCAGAATCACTCTCTGGATGCCCTGGGAGCAGTTAAGAAAAAATCAAGACTGGTGATTTGGAAGACTTCCCAGTAGGCATCTGGCCTTTAGCCATGGAAACCAAATCAAATCTTGGGTTGGAAGAATATGGTGCATGCATATGCAATTCATTCATCCATTCAACTGATATTTATAGACCCCTATTGAGGGCAGAGTGTCTATTCCAGCTCACTGGCTTGGGCTTTATTGTTACCTAGGTAGTTTGCTCTGGAGTCATCCTAACACAGGGTAGCATAGCCTTAAAAGTTATGAATAATTTCCTCTTCTGCTGGATTTGAAAACCTTCCACTCCTGTTTCCCTTGCTCAGCTCCTGTGACAGACTCTCCACTCTCAGGGTTGCTTTTAGTTGTATTGGGCCAACCGGTGACCCAGGTTGAGCGACTTTGACCCTACAGGGATATGGCTCAGAAGATGGATGGGGAGTTCCCGTCGTGGCGCAGTGGTTAACGAATCCGACTAGGAACCATGAGGTTGCGGGTTCGGTCCCTGCCCTTGCTCAGTGGGTTAACGATCCGGCGTTGCCGTGAGCTGTGGTGTAGGTTGCAGACATGGCTCGGATCCAGCGTTGCTGTGTCTCTGGCATAGGCTGGTGGCTACAGCTCCGATTCGACCCCTAGCCTGGGAACCTCCATATGCCGAGGGAGCGGCCCAAGAAATAGCAAAAAGACAAAAAAAAAAAAAAAGAAGAAGATGGATGGGATAGAGGTCAAGCCCCGTTCCCCTCCTGGTGCCAGCACTACCTCTGGCCAGCGATGCACCTGGAAAAGAACTATTCTGAACTCTGGTACCAGAGCTGGAAACTTTAGATGATCTGGGCATTGGGGACCAAGAGATGTGGTATGTTTATCTTCTCAGTGATCCCTCTCCCATGCCATTTATTCTACTTCCCCGGAGAGTTATGTTTGTTAGTCATCCTGTGGCTGTACCGTGCCAAACCCCACACAGACCGAAGGGCCCTGGCTCCATTTTGCAGTGCCTTTCCACCACCCCTGCTCTGGGATTTGGTCACACATACCAGAGGTAGAAGGAGATCCATTCTTCACCTGTTTTCATTATTGCTCTTTCCTCTCCTGACTTGTTCCCTTCTGAGTTCCTTGAGGGCTGCTTTGCTCCTTCCCAAGGTCTAGAATAGTGCTTTTCATGTAAGGAAAGCTCAATGCATGCTTATTAAATGAGTGAACGAATGACTGGTTGACAAAGCGATACCCTCACAGTGCTTTTGTTTAAAAGAAGTTGAGAAGCCAGATTTGCAAAAAAAGTTACCCTTCCATTCTCCTGGGATGAAAGAGAGTGACTCTCATTTTGCATTCTGAGTCCTTTTTGAGTAAGGAAGCAAGAGAGAATTATTTGAGCCTCATTTGCAAAGCTGCTTTAAGCCACTTCTCTATAAACCAACCTAAAGAGAATGCTTGTGTCTAGGAAACAGAAAGGCCAAATAGATGTCAATGGGCCACGCTTTCCCACACCACCATCTGGACAAGTAACAGAGAGCCCTGCCAGTGTTACTTAAGCCATTATCCCTGGATCTGATCACATACCCTTCTCATGGACCATGAATCCAATTCAACCCATCCTAACGTATATGGTGAAGCCCTTAGACTGGGTTCCTGAATTCCTACGTTTACATTCCTGTTTGGCTCCCTTACCTTGGCTGTCAGGGCCATGCAATCTTTGAAAACCCCTAGAGTATAGGAAATGTGACATCCTTGGTCTAACGCAAAGAGCCCCAGGCCAGACAGATGTGCCTATAAGATTGTCAAAATCCCTGTCATTTGCTTCTGTCCCCTATTGACTTTCCATTTATTTTTTTAATTGAAGTAGAGTTGATTTACAATATTATATTAATTTAGGATGTAAAGCATAGTGATTCAGTATTTTTACAGATTATGCTCCAGTAAAAGTTATTACAAGATAACGGCTGTAATTCCCTGTGCTATACAATGTATCCTTGTTGCTTATTTATTTTATACATAGTAGTTTGTACCTGTTAATCTTGTGCCCCTAATTTCCCCCTCCCCCTTTCCTCTTCCCATCAATAACCACTAGTTTTTTTCCGTGTCTGTGAGTCCATTTTTCACATATACCTGTTTGTATAATTTTTTTCTTTTCTTTCTTTTTTCTTTTTATGGCCACACCTGCGGCGTATGGAAGTTCCTGGGCTGGGGTCCGAATCGGAGCTGAATCTACAGCCACAGCAATGCGGGATCCAAGCTGCATCTGAGACTTATGCCACAGCTTGTGGCAATGCCAGATCCTTGACCCAGGGATCCAACCTGTATCCTCATGGACACTATGTCCAGGTTCTTAACCCACTGAGCCACAATGGGAACTCCTGTATAGCTTTTTTAGATTCCACATATCAGTGAGATCATACAGGATTTGTTTTTATCTGACTTACTTCACTAAGCAAAACATTCTCTAGATCCATCCACATTGCTGCAAATGGCAGAATTTTGTTCTTTTTCTGGCTAGTATTCCATTGTATATATATATACCACATCTTCTCTATCCCTTCATCTCTTGATGGGCCCTTGGGTTACTTCCATATCTTAGTCTTGTAAATAGTGCTGACTTTCCATTTCTTTAATTTTCTGCATACATTTCTCAGCTCCATCTCTGAAGATGGGAATAGTCACAAAAGTTGCCCTGGGTGGTTACCGTGTGCCAGACACTGAGTTAGGAGCTTCACGCATTACTGGACATCACCTCACCACACACCCTCATCACTTTATGAGATTAGTGCAATTATGGTTTCCATTCTATGCTTAAGACACAAAGACAGGAATGTGAAGCAACGCATTCACGTCGCACAGCTAGTCAGTGTCCAAATCAGAGTACAAACACACATCCTCCTAGCTCTAGCAGTTATTCTCTTAACTGCAATTCTATCCTGCAACAGTCTGCTCTGATCGTGAAGTACCTCGGTCTGTTTCTTGGAATTCGGGTCCTGGATCATCTGCAAACCTGCTTCCCAGGAAGACTAAGAGTCTCCCTCACTGCTTCTCTAGGACTAGTCCTCTCCCAATTCCCACACCCCCCAGCATGGCTTTTCTCAGCAGCATGAAAGGCGTGATGCATACATAACAGCCGCGGGCAAATGGAAGGCGCCACAAATACTTGTTCAACTAGATGGTTGGTGGCTGGTCCTCCACCCCAGGCAGACAGGCCATCTGGTCCTAGTTCTGGAGTCACCACTTTGTCTCCTGAAGGGTGGTTCTTGGGGTTCTTCTGATTCTCTGCCTCTTTTTTGGCAGGCTCTCACCCTCCTACCCAATGGCCTGCCCCGCCCCCACCACACAGGCACAGCACACTTCGCCCACTCTCCTCTCTGCCTAAAAGGTGTAAATTCGTAGATGAGAATCCGGGACAATTATCCAGGTGATCCGCCTTGTGGGGCATCTCCGTGGTCAGGACACATTGGAGCCCCTTTGAGTGATTTTTATTTCACCAAGCACTGCTCTAAGGAAAACAGAGGATCTTGCAAAGCACTTTGATTTTCAGGGTGAACGTGGCCAGGTTAGGCCGAGTACCCCTCTCCAGAACCACCCCCTCCCAACAGGACAGAACCTCTCAGGAACCCAGAATGTGGGAGGCAGTCTTCCTCCATGGTGGAACACCCCCCTGACACCATTCACAGGCTTGTCCACACTGGAGACAGCCCCAGCCTCTGCCATCCTGTGGCACTGTTTTCCACTAATATCCTCATATTTCATCTGCTTTAGCATTTTGCTTTCTCAAGCCTCTTAATCCCTCATAATTGAATATATTTTATGCTGATGAGCAGTGGTGTTTATCACGCCTCTGGGCCATGCCTAAAGGGACATTTTATTTCATTCTCTCTTGGGCCTTATGCCAGCTTGCACTTTTTTCCACCTCTGGGGAATAGTCTGTCTCCATGAGGTTGTGATGTGAGCTGGAGGGTGAGGAAGGGCCTCGTGAGACTCTGAAACTAAGCACCCAAAGTGAATTTCCTTAAAGAGAGATTTTTAAGAATGGAGACACTTTTTCCCCTTCATTGTCATGCAACCAGCTAAACATTTCATCTTGGAGCCCTGGGGACAAATCAAAGGATGTCTGGATTCTTCTCCAAGGCGGAGAGTGCAAACTCTCCCATCCCAGTTGGTTTCTGTATGTTCTCAAGAGAGAGACAAAGCAAGAGAGGTCAGTGGGGAAGATTTACAACCTGATTGGAATTCATAAGAACACAAAGTCAGCTGAACATCCCCTGCAGACCAAGGATGGAGTCAATTGCCTGCAAAGCTTCCATTGATCCTACCTCTCCAAAGGCTTTCCTGGTGGCCACACCGTTCTGCCAGAAGCATTGTTTCCCTCAACCTCAAAGCTGGGATTTCGTTAAATTAAAAATGCATAAAGCCACAACCTTGTTTTCTTTCAATTTTAGTGCTCATGAAACTAGAAAGGATTGATATGCCAGTAATAGCAGACAAGAGGGAGAAGAATTTATGACCCCAGAAGTGCTGAGGCAAAGCAATAGAAAGAAGCATTTAAGTCTTTCTATTAAAGTAACTCATATTAAAAAGTAATAGAAGCTGGGGTGGCAGAGGCCGTACTTATTTCATCAGTGATGCCAGCAGTCAGCAATTTGTCATGGCTGGAGAACAGGCAACAACCGTCTACCCCATGAATGAGCCAGCGCTCAGAGCAGCCTGTCAACAAAAAGCCGATCGTAATCTGGGAACTCGGAAATAGACAGTTCAAAGACTCCTGGGGAGGAAAGAGGAAGAGACAGAAGCATCACTGTTGGATGCTGCAGCGCAAGTGGACCTTGGATTTCTGGCTTAGTCTGTTTGGGTTGTTGTACACACTACCATGGACTGGGTGGCTTGAACAATAAGCATTCATTTCTCACTGTACAGGAGGCTGGAAAGTTCAAGATCTTGGTTCTGGCAGATTCAGTTCATGATGAGAACCCTCTTCCTGGCTTGTTGATGCCACCTTCTCACTATTTCCTCACATGGGATGGGGTGGCGGGTGGGGGTGGGAAAGAGACGGAAAGGGACAGAGCAAGTTAGCCCTCCTGAGTCTTTTACAAGGACACTAAGCCTTCATGGATGCTACGCCCTCATGACCTAATCGCCTCCCGAATGACCCATCTACAAATACTATCCCATCATCACATTGTGGGTTAGGGTTTTCACATGAATTTGGCAGGGCTTGGGATGGGGGCACACCATATGCAATCCATAATGATTTCATTGCCCTTGAAGTGCCAAAGCTCAAAATTGGACAAGAAGTAGAGAGTTCAGCAGTTCATCTTAGACAGCTGGAGTTTCCTTCTTTCCAAGTGATGGTTTCTAGGAAGTCTGGACTAGGGAGAGTAGGTTTAACTCACTGTGTTTTCACATCCTTCCTTACTAAGGATATGGACGACTGGGAACACTTTGATCTTTCCCTCTGTCTGCAAAGCCACATCTTCCCTTAGCCCCTCCCCAGCTAACCCAGAGAGTGAGAGAATGAAGCACACATAGGCACAGATTTGCCTTAGCTTTAATTAAAAAAAAAAAAAGCAACAACAAGAACCACCTTCAACTGATAAATACATCCCTTTAGCATCACCTCATTCCTTCCTTTATATACAAATGAACTCCTCAACTCTTTGTGCACAATTTCTTTTTTCTTTTTTTTTCTTTTTTTTTTTTTTTGTCTTTTTGCTATTTCTTTGGGCCGCTCCCTCGGCATATGGAGGTTCCCGGGCTAGGGGTCGAATCGGAGCTGTAGCCACCAGCCTATGCCAGAGACACAGCAACGCTGGATCCGAGCCGCATCTGCAACCTACACCACAGCTCACGGCAACGCCGGATCGTTAACCCACTGAGCAAGGGCAGGGACCAAATCCGCAACCTCATGGTTCCTAGTCGGATTCGTTAACCACTGCGCCACGACGGGAACTCCTGTGCACAATTTCTGACCTTGTGTCTGCTCCACCCATTCACTGCCCAAATCCCCAGACCAAACACCCATTCTGCTTGAGCTGTTCTTTCCCAGGCCAGCAGTGGTTTGCAGACACTGAGTCCCAAGACTCCTCAACCTCCATGGGTGCTGTAGACACTATGTTTGCTTCTTGAAATTATTTTTCTCCTCCGCTAACCTCAGAAACAGTTTTCCTTCACTTCTTTGAGACAAATTTGCATCTAGGGATGAACATGACCTCCCACTGCTTCATTACAGCCCTTGGGTACCTCCCTTTATTTATTGATGACTTCAATCCTAGATATCTCTCTACTACTATGACTATGTTGAAGCCATGACTGCTGCTATTACTGAAATTGAAACGCCTCTGACTCAAACCCAGCCTAGTCCCAGATTGGGACTTGAACCCACATGCTGGGACTTGAATCCAGCTAAAATCCAGATTGAGTTTGGAGCCCACAGTTTTTTAATTAGAATCACTCACCTTCTGTCTGGGCTTACTGAGGCTCAGGTTCTTTGTTCTCAGCATAGAAGGAATTCAGAGGCAAAGTGACAGGCAAGAAATAGATACATTAAGATAAGACATGTGAGTTCCTGTCATGGCTCAGTGGAAATGAATCTGACGAGTATCCATGAGGATGAAGGTTCCATCCCTGGCCTTGCTCAGTGGGTTAAGGATCCAGCGTTGCCATGAGCTGTGGTGTAGGTTGCAGACATGGCTCAGATCCTGCATTTTGCTGTGGCTATGGTGTAGGCCAGCAGCTGCAGCTCTGATTTGACCCCTAGCTTGGGAACCTCCATATGCCACAGGTCAGCCCTAAGAAGGGAAAAAAAAAAAAAACCAAAATACAAAAAAAGATAGGACACTTGTGAAGGATACAAGTGGGCAGGCAAAGAGGCTCTACCCCCAAGGGTTAGACTGGCTATATTTTTATAATCCAAGGAAAGTGTGGGGGGGAAGCACTTTCTTCCTCATTCTTCGAGTAGATGTCAGGCTTACATCACTAACTCCTTTGTATCAGGTAAGAGAGTATTTGACCCTTTGAGGTCAAACTAAGACTGTCACGGGGCTTATTTCATATCAGCAGAAGGGTGGCAACATATGCTAAAATATGTTGAATCATCTTAGGTTTCCATATGATGAGGGTCTCCTACTTCCGAATGTCATCTTTTTTTTTTGTCTTTCTAGGGCCACGTCCACAACATATGGAGGTTCCCAGGCTAGGGGTCGACTCAGAGCTGTAGCCACCGGCCTACAGCACAGCCACAGCAGTGCCAGAATCAAACCACATCTGCGACCTACAGCACAGCTTAGGGCAACGCCAGATCCTTAACCCACTGAGCGAGGCCGGGGATGGAACCCACGTCCTTTTGGATACTAGTCAGGTTCATTAACCACCGAGCCTCGACAGGACCTCTGGGAATGTCATATTTCCCTTAAATTCCTGTCCTTGGTCCTAAGGATCATTATTTTGCGGAACTTGAATGCAGGTCTCATTTTTTCTTTCACTGAGGCATATCTCATGCTTTTACTTATGGTTATAGAGTTAGGCAAGTCTGCTTTAGTCCCCAACGTTCTGAATAGCTTTCTTGAGTGATCGTTAGCTTACAGGGATCTCCCAAAGTTCCCTAGGTTTCCCTTCTATCTCTGCTCCCCTACTGGGACTTCTACAACTACCTGTGTAACTCTCCTACTCATCCCTATCGTAACCACTGTCATTATCTTTGGGGGCTTCCATATGCATCTTGATGACCCTTCTAAAACTCTGGCCACTCAGCTCCTTAAGCTCCTCATCTCTAGTAATATCCTGCCCTCACCTCAGCCTCAGTCACAGGGCCACACCAAAACCTTCGCATCAACATACCACCCCTGAAACCTCAGCTTCAAACATCACACTCGCTGACCAGACTCCTGCCTCCCCAACACACCCTTGTACTCCCTTTCCAGAATGTCTTGTGACTTCATTCGAACCTCTCATTCATCAATCCCCAGTGTGGTTTTTCATTCCACATTATTCTCCTCATATCCTCACCAAGGCAGTGGCCATTGAATTGGAATTGAGAGGGGGATATTTAAGAAATTGAATTTTTACGTGTAGATGACTACTGGATACATGGAGTGAAGGAGAAGCAGACTTGCCGTATCTGGCTCGAGTGACCCATCTGGCTTGAGAGAACTGAAATAGGGAATGCATGTTAAGGAAGAAAGGAGTCACTGATGAGTTTAGGTTTGGATAAGCAGCGTCTAGGCGTCTGATGGACCTCCCGCAGGTAGTGGCTGGACATGAGAGAGTCAGAGACTAGGACTTTATCAAGGTCTAGAACTTCATCATCTTTCGGTTATATGTCAGTAGCCTCCTAATTCAACTCCTAGCTTCCGGGCATGCCTCTTCCAATCCACCCTGCATTCTAAGACACAAGATTCACCCTGTCACTGCCCTACTTAAGACACCTTACCACTTCCTATTGCCTTCACATTGAAGTTTGAGATATGCTGGGACTTTTAAGATCTAGCCTCTGGTACAAAGTCAAGCCGAATCTTCCAGCCATTCCCCATTTGCTTCCAGTTCACTAACTATGAAATACGCTTTCCTGCATTTTATTTCTAGTAAGCTCCTATTCGTTCTTTAAAACTCAGCTCAAATGCTATTTAATCAGCAAGGCAGAATCCTTGCTTCCACCTCTGTGCTCCCACCATTTGTTGTATTTACATCATACAGCACTTACCACACTGGCTGTATAAAGCATGCAAACTTGTTCCATTAAATGGTGAACTCTTTTTGGAAAACAATTTGCTTTCCTTCTCACTGTTTCCGCCCATGCCCAGCCGAGTGCCTAGCACATCACAGACTCACTGTTTGTGTTCTTGGACTGAGAGAGTGAGCCTTAGCTGGCGCTTTGGACCTCAGCTCCATGGGTCTCCCCCACTGGTCTCTTTGCCAGAGAAACAAATGAAAAATTGGTGATAAAATGATCCCTAAGGATTCGGAGGGAAAGAGGAGAGGAACATCCTGTGTTCTTATTTCCTCTCCTTCCTTAACTTCCTATATGCAAATAAACCTCTAGCTTCGATCAGACCCCTGAGAATCTCTACTCCTCCTGCCTGCACAGCCAAAGATAAGTTGAAGTCAAATTCCTCTAGGATAAGAGATATTTGTACTTCTTCTTGGACTTCTGTTGGAATTTCAAGCTCAGGAGGGCCACTGCTATTCTGTGTAGCCTCTCGGGATACAAATAAGTGGGCAGGAACCCCTGTGACTTCTGATTTGGGGATTTCTTGCCATAATGCAATCTGTTTTGAAAGGGCATTTTATTCTTAAAGGATGTAAAGGAGGTATGGTTGTTGTCTTGACTCTGCTCCTGTATAACGCTGAGAGAAATATTTGCTGTCACCGGGACCAAGTTTCTCATTTGTAAATGGAGTGGTTTAGAATACATAATCTCTAACATTTATTTTAAATTAAAAACGCTTATGATCATTTTATCACCAATTTTTCATTTGTTTCTCTGGCAAAGAGACCAGTGGGGGACACCCATGGAGCTGAGGTCCAAAGCGCCAGCTAAGGCTCACTCTCTCAGTCCAAGAACACAAACAGTGAGTCTGTGATGTGCTAGGCACTCGGCTGGGCATGGGCGGAAACAGTGAGAAGGAAAGCAAATTGTTTTCCAAATTCCAGTAAGATAATAATAGGTACTTAAATCCAGATCAATTCATACATCCTAAAAAAAAAAAAAAAAATCAGAAGAGTAAATAAAACCACTCATAACCCAACTAGGGCATAATTAGGAAGCCAATACTATTACAAAAATTAAAATCACACACAAGCCAGGAAATAAACCAAACCAGCAGAGTCACCAGGAGAACGCATGCTGTACAGGACAGAGAAAGGGGGTACAGGAACCAGAGTAAGTACCACCCAGGGTGGGGAAGTGATGAGAAGATGCTAGAGACTTATTCTGAGCCCTGGCTACTGGGACCTCAATTAGAAAAGGCTTGAAGGTGCAAGGAGTCAAAGCCAGCCCTCTTGCATAGAGGCTACCTCTGATGGAAAGACTTCCAAGGGGCATCATTTGGAGGCTTAACAGCAAAGGGAAAGGAGGAAAAAGATGTGGAAACGAATGGTCCTACCGAAACCAAAGAGAATCACCAACTCAGAAAGCAGTCCAACCCCTTCCTGTCTCAGACACCATGTAGTAAATTTGCATTTTAGATCTCAATAAGAGGGTACGCTCGACCTAATAAAATTCTGTTAAGTCTTCCCCTGAAAACATGTTGGTAAACCTTCCTCACCTCTGTCTTCATGCAATCGGTACTGCTAGTCCAGGAGGATAAATATTGCAAAATAAACAGAAAATTAGAGTATCCACACAAAGTTGCTATTAAAAGAAACAAAATGAGATTTTTAAATATTTCACTTGGTGAAAATTCTCCCCCAAATCCAACCATAAAGCAGAAAAAAGTTATATCACAACACCTGAACTTGGGTTAAATATCCTTAATCAGGCTTTTGCACATATAAAAATAATTCAAATTAGATCTTAAAAAACTGCAAACAGAAATAGACCAAAATCAGAAAGCTGTGAAACAAGAGTTTTATCAGTCTTAGAAAATAAATGGAAGAAAAAGACAAAATCATCACACAAATGGAAACTAAATTACAAAG
The DNA here is from genome assembly GCF_016906955.1 of Phacochoerus africanus. Lineage (NCBI taxonomy): Eukaryota > Metazoa > Chordata > Mammalia > Artiodactyla > Suidae > Phacochoerus > Phacochoerus africanus. The sequence goes on along the minus strand of NC_062554.1, from coordinate 39,960,331 downwards.
GGCCCAAATGAGAATATATTTCAATAAAAATATAATAAGGAAAGACACAAAGCAGTCAAGACAACAATAATGATGTAAAGAGGGTATTTAAAAAATAGATTAAAAGTGATTACTACAGAAGACAGCAATGATGATCCAATATACATAATTGGAGTCGTCTCTGAAGAAGAAAGATAGAACGGAAATAATATTTCAGAAAACTTTCCGGAAATTAAAGAAGACCAGGATCTGAGTATTGAAATGCCCCATCATGCCCCTCAGAAAATTGGCTGGAATGCTTAAGTCAGCCCTACCTTGACCCAACTTAATACCTGGAGCAAGCCTTGATATTTGAAGGAAAGATTTGAAGATAGGCTTCTCCATTTCTGCCAGAAATGGAACAGTATTTTCAAGAAACTCAAGAAAAGAATCTGAGCAAAGGATTTTATATCAAACCAAGCAGTCGTTCAAATATCAAAGCTAGAAGAAAAGATTTAAACATGCAAAAATGGAGGAAAATCTGTCCTCAGAAATGCTTTTTGAGAAATCTACTAGAAGTCAAGTTTCATCTAACCAAGAGCCGTCTGGAAAACTTCAAGAAAGGAGTCAGAGAAAGTACTGAGTATGTTTAATTGTCACTCTAAGAGTAAAACCAAAGTGCATCAAGAGAAGAATAACATAATGCAAATGTTCAGTGCTCTATCAGAGTAAATGTGATTCAAATTTTAAAAAGACTGAGGAAGTGAGAGATAAGAGAGTAAATTCACTGATTGTCATGCAGGTAGTAGAGCAGAGTAAAGTTTACATTTAAGCTTGACAATCAAATAGTAAATCTCTAAGAAGAAAAAAAGGGTCATGAGTGTGATTAATAAAGTATAAAGTACTAGAACAACCACACGAATTCTTAAATTCTGAAAGATACAAAAAGGAAAAACAGGCAAAGAGATAATAGAAAGGAACACAGCACATACAACATAATGCTTATAGTAATTAAAAAAAAGTGTCAAGTTGGAGTCAAACCTCTTAGTTACCTTAATAAATGTGAATGTACTTATCTAGTAAAATAAAAAACATTTCAAGTTGGATCAAAGAGCAAAACCGAATTATATGATGAATACAAAAGACCCATGTAAAATGAAGTGAATCAAAAATGCTAAAAGTACTTTAAAAAGGACAAAATGAATTTCTTTGTGGAGCAGATACGGACTCACAGACTTTGAAAAACTTACGGTTTCCAAAGAAGACAGGTTGGGCGGTGGATGGGCTGGGGGTTTGGGATGGAAATGTTATAAAATTGGGTTGTGATGATCATTGTACAACTATAAATGTAATAAAACTCACCGAGTTAAAAAATGCTAAAAATAAATTGAAGGGCATGTTATATCAGGCAAATGAAAACAACAAGAAAGAAAGGTTCTGATTCTAATATCAGACAAAGTAAAGTTCAGACCAGTGATCTGAATAGAAGAAAGTGGAGAAACAGGAGTTCCCGTCGTGGCGCAGCGGAAACAAATCTGACTGGGAACCATGAGGTTGCAGGTTCGATACCTGGCCTCATTTAGTGCGTTAAGGATCGGCGTTGCTGTGAGCTGTGGTGTAGGTCGCAGACACGGCTCGGATCTGGCATTGCTGTGGCTGTGGTGTAGAATGGAGAGAGCTCTGTGGCCTTGAATTGGAACTGAGATACCAGTATAAATTCAGGACTATGTATGATTGATATATAATATATAAGTGTATATATATATTTTTTTTCACTGAAATGGCCCAGAAAAATGACGTGTTACTTTCAATGAGCATACTTGGTATTGTGAATTGAATTGTGTCCCCAACAAAGATGTGCTAAAGTCCTAACCCCAGATACCCATGAATGTGACCTAATATGGAAGGAGGGTTTCTGCAAATGCAATCAATTCAAGATGAGACCATGTTGGATTGGCACGAGCCCCTACGTCTATGCCCGGTGGCCTTATAAGAAAGCAGCCATGTGAAGACACAGAGGCACACAGAGGGAAGGTATTTCTGGGAAGACAGACACAGATATTGAGAGGAGGCAGCTACAAGTCAAGGAATGCCACAAGCAGCTGGCAATGACCACAAGCTAGGAAGAGGCCGGGCAGATTTCTTAACTTAGAACCTCCAGAGACTGTGATTCTGCCGACACTTTGATCTCAGTTTTCAAGACTCCAGAATTAGGAGACAATAAACTTCCATTGTTTTAAGCCGCCCAGTTTGTGGTATTTTGCTACAGCAGCCCCAGGAAACGAATGCATCCAGCAACTAAATCTTGGTTTCTAAGTATCATTTGACACCCAAAGAAAATAGGGGCTCCTTGAAGAAATACCTGGTTCCAGAGGCCTGGGCACCTTATTGTGCCAGAAATCATGAATGCACTCAAAAATTGATGGGAGTATGACAAAAAGACCTAGGAACCAGCTTAAAGAGGCTCTCATTATTCAAATTTGGAATAGTTTGAGTATTAAAAAGAATAAAGAAAATCATGCCTGGCATGATTACAAGAATTAACTGGGAAGGGATACAGGAAACTTTCTGCAGTGATGGAAATGTTCTGTATCTTAGTAGGGGTGTGAGTCACATGAATGTATATGCTTGTTGAATTCACCTAACTGCATATTTAAGACATGGACACTGAATGGATTAAAAAGATGTGGCACATAAATACAGTGGAATACTACTCAGTGGTTAAAAAGAATGAAATAATGCCATTTGCAGCAACATGGATGCAACTAGAGAGTCCCATACCAAGTGAAGGGAGTTAGAAAAAGACAAATACCATAGGATATTATATGGAATTTCAAATATGATACAAATGACCCTATCCACAAAATGGAAACAGACTCACAGTCGTATAGAACAGACTTGTGGTTGCCAAGGGGGAAGGAGGAAGGCGTGGGATGGACAGGGAGTTTGGGGTTGGTAGATGCAAACTATTACATATAGAATGGCTAAGCAATGAGGTCCTACTGTACAGCACAGGGAACTCTATCTGATCTCTTGGGATAGAACATAATGGAAGATAGTATGAGAAAAAGAATGTATATATATGCATGACTGGGTCACTATGCTGTACAGCAGAAATTGGCACAATACAGTAAATCAACTATAATTTAATAATTTAAAAAAGAAGTGGACATTGCACTGTATGTCAGTTATATCTCAGCTTTTTAAAAGAATAATGATAATAATAGATTATAACATATTGAACTTGGTTTTTTTTTTTTTAATCTGTGTGTCCAGAATGATATGAAAAGCAAAAGCTGAAGGAAGGAAAAAGCTCTTTTATACAGAAGAACGCCAGCGAGCAAATGGAGAAAGAGTTATAGGATTAGAAAATCCCCATTTTCCAGCCGCCAATGCAATGCTTATTTCAGGCAAGGACAATCAAGGTAAGCTGAACCATTAAATGAATGGTTTTAGAGATCAAGAGAGTCAAAACATCTTAAAGCATCATTCAACAGGTAAAGGGAAAGGTGCCTCTGCAATGGCAGATACCAACTTCACCAAAAGATCCAAGCTAGCGGCAGCAATAATGGGACAAATCAACTTTCTGTGCCTTCAGATATGTTCCTGTATGGGACACAGCCCCGCCTATATATTACGCCTGCCAAAACCCACTAACTCGAATCTAATACTGAGTAAGCATGCAGACAAATCCAAATCATCAAGCATTCTTCAAAGGCAGTGGTATAGATTCTTCAAAAGGTCAGTGTCATAAAAGACCAAAAGAGAAGGGGCTACTGTTCTAAATTAAATAAGATATAAAAGACATGATAAAGGAAATGAAATGCTGCACCATTGATTGAAAACTGGAAAAAAAAAAAAAAGCTATAAAAGTCATTGTTAGGACAATCGTGGAAATTTGATTGTGGGTTATATATTAGATAAAACTATGGTATCTTTGTTAAATGTCTTGAACGTGATCATTATAATGTGGCTATAAAAGCATGTCCTTTTTCTGAAAAGAGATGTTAAGAACTGGAGAACCTATGTGAAGAAAATGTAGGTATTTATTGTATTGTTTTTCCAATGATTGGTTTAAAATTTTTTAAAACAAAATATTGGGGGAAATGCTGTTTTTAAAGGAAAAAAATCTGTAAGTTTCTGCAAATTATCTTTTGCATCTCTCTGGCCGTTTCTTATCTCACTGCTGCAACCCCAGCTCCCACCCTCATCATATCAAAGCCAGGCTCATTGGCAACATTACCTCCCAAGACTGTTTCCTCCTCCCAAACAATTTTTCTAAACAGAGCTTTTGTGGAGAAACACCTCTGCACATTTTTTTGCCAATAGGTCCAAGTTGTCCTGGGGCTAAATTCAAAAGTCTTTAGTCTGGCAGTGTCATTAGTTCTGAGCCTGTGTTTCAAATGGCTGGCCTGACATTTCCATGTGAAACCTGCAGTCGTCTCAGATTTAACTCATCCAGTTTGACACCTCCCCCTCCACACCTGACCCTCTGCTCTGTTCCCTATTATTTAGTGGTGTCCCCGTCCTCTCAGTCACCAGGGCTGGCCCTCTCAGAATCAGGTTCTTGCCCCGTTCCACGCACCCTGCACCAAGCCCTTATGGTCTGTTGAATTCACCCTTGTGTCACTCTTTCTTATTTTAGACCTTTATCCTCTCTAAGCTCTAACCTATTAACTGCCCACCAACGGGTCTCTCTGATGCTCCATAATAAATGTCAAATAATTATCTATTGATGGAGGGCAATGAGGAAGTGAAGACCCTGATTCTAATTATGACCCTTTCCGCCCCCTTCTTCTTCTCCCTAAACAGGCTTCTGATAAATGTCTCTCAGAAAGAAGGAACAGCAAATGCTCAGTCTGACCAATGGGACAATGGGATTAAAGAACAAATAGTTCAGAGGAGTTCCCATCTTGGTGCAGCGGAAATGAATCCGACTAGGAACGACGAGGTTGCAGGTTTGATCCCTGGCCTTGCTCAGTGGGTTAAGGATCCGGCGTTGCCATGAGCTGTGGTGTGGGTACAGACGCGGCTCAGATCTGGCATTGCTGTGGCTGTGGCGTAGGCTGGCAGCTGGAGCTCCGATTAGACCCCTAACCTGGGAATCTCCATTTGCTGCGGGTGTGGCCCTAAAAAGCAAAAAATAAAAATAAAAATAAAAAAGGAACAAACAGTTCAGTCCTGAGGCCTGTAGTCCTAATTCCCATTTCAGAAAGCAGAGGGCAAAGCCCCAGCTGGAACATTCTAGCTATTTGAAGAGCACAGGCTCTGCCTGCCTCTAAATCATGACTTGCTTCCATGTGCCTGGTATTCGTGGTGCTTGGAATGGTGCCCCATGTGGCCACACACTCCCGGCTATGGTGGCTGAAGACACGCGCTAAAGCAGGGTTTGGCAAACTATGGCCAGTGCCCTGTTATTTATAGCCTTCTAGCAAAGAATAGCTTTTACATTTTTAAAGGAGTTGTAAAAAAAAAAAAAAAAGAATATATGAAAGAGACACTACATGGCCTGCAAAGCGTAAAATATTTACTATCAGTGTCTTTGCAAAAGAAGTTTACTCTGCAGTTACACAGGCATGAGTCTGAATCTCATTTCTTTCTTTTTTTTTTTTTTTGTCTTTTGTCTGTTGTTGTTGTTGTTGCTATTTCTTGGGCCGCTCCCTCGGCGTATGGAGGTTCCCAGGCTAGGGGTTGAATCGGAGCTGTAGCCACCGGCCTACGCCAGAGCCACAGCAACGCGGGATCTGAGCCGCGTCTGCAACCTACACCACAGCTCACGGCAACACGGGATCGTTAACCCACTGAGCAAGGGCAGGGACCGAACCCGCAACCTCATGGTTCCTAGTCGGATTCGTTAACCACTGCGCCACGACGGGAACTCCTGAATTTCATTTCTGACCTTCAGTGGTCATGAAACCATAGGCAACTCTTTAACCTTTCTCAGCCTGTTTTCCCACCTGCGAATGAAGAGGAAACACCCCCCCTTCAGGATGTCGTTAAGAGCTAGCATTAGTGTACTACTTAATATAATTCTTGGTACATAAGTACTCCACAAATGCTACTAATAATTGTAATAGAGGAAAAAAACTATTAGTTAAAACAATCACATCTGCCTTTTAAAGAAGAAAGGATAATTCATATTAGGGAGGATATAAATCTCTAGAGCTCCCTCCCCCAGTAGAGATTAATGGGGGGGGGGGGGAAATGAAGGGAAAGATGGAAATTTCAAAGCTTCTGCTGAGTATTCTAGACTGCCAAAGTGGAGACTTAGAATGTATAACCTACTGTTTCGTGGGGCACATCAATGAGCCTTTGCATATATAAAAACAGGGGCTCAGAGCTGAGCAGGGGATGGGGAGGTGAGAGAGGAACTGAGTTTGAAAGGGGGAATCAGGCTTCCTGTCAGGGCCTGATGGCAGATTAAGCACAGGATAAGATCTCCTCCTTTACTGAACTTAGAGAAATAGTCAAAAATGTTAAAATAGTAGAAAAAATATGTACGAATTCGGGTTCAAAGGTAAGAAACGGAACTCTCAGTAGAGTGGAAAATGGAAAGATCTCTTTAAAAGGAAGAAGTAGAACTCTTTAGCTTTATCCATGTACCATGGCAGGAAAATTAGGGTGGCGTTTCTGGCTTTTAAAAGCTCAGGATTCCTACCAATGGGCTCTTGGTATAGTGTAGCTATCAATACTAACGCAGGTCAATGACCAGATCCCCCAAACAAGTCCAATCTTCTACTCTTTGACCCAAAATCCTGCTCATAAGGATGGCCAAAGAAGGAAAGCCATAAAGAAAGTGGTCATTCAGAACTTCTACTGTATGGGCAAGACAGGACACATAAGGCGAGAGAGACAGGGAGCTGGGAAGATGGCACAAGTGGCTTTTGAAAGGCCATTCTACTTTTCAGTGATGCTGATTGCCTGGAGGTGGAAGTTAGGTAAAAATTCACCTAATGTCCCTCTTTCATACTCAAGATTGTGCAGAAGTACCAGTTGAATGAATGCTCTGGGTGCTAAGATGTGAAATTCCATATCTCTAATGGCAGAGTGGGCTGCTTAACAGCAAACCAATGAATTAACCAGAAAGCAATGTCAAATCCACAGTCAGTGTAATTTTTTTGCCCTAGCAAAAAGTGAAGTGTCCCCTCGAGTCAAGAGGCCAATAATATCTAGCAGATGTCATCATATAAAATGTACTCTCACAGGGCCCATGCTGCTGGGCATTTGTATAATAGAGAGGTAGAATTCTCTAGTAAGTACCACTGCCTGTGTGTCCTAGGGAGACAAGGGTCAGGATTGAGGATGAGACAACTTGAGTCCCGGCATCCATGGTAAAGACAATAGCAGGAAGAGTTTTCTGGTGGTTATCATCATAAGGGATTTGGATCCTGACCCTATCCAATGGCCTTAGTAGCGTTCCACAGGTGCCTCTGCCAAAGCAGTTTAGTCTTGATGAGAAATATCTTCTCCCTGAGAACCACGGACAAGTGAATGAGGCCACCGCCCAGAGTCCAGGAGTCATTTAGCAGGAGATGGGGGAGTGGACGAGGGGGCAACCAAGGTAATGACTATATGCAGAGCCTACTAGAACGAGGCAGCAGAGCCCTTATGCACGCACGGAAAATATCTCAAGGATGGATAATGCACAGTCGCTCTCATTCTGCAATCAGTTATGAGTATCACACAGAACCCTCCAGAACCAGGAAGACAGGCTTCCTCACCTACTGACACTTCATATCTAGCCATAAAGCGAGGGGCATTTAAGGACCAACGACTTCCGAGGGTACCCCATTTATGGCCGGGGGATAGCTCACCACTCCCACTTGGAAGTGAAAGATAGCCATGGAAGGATGCCATGATCCAGATACACCACTTCTACCCCACCCCAAGTAAAAGGTGGGGTGCCTGTGTCTCTGATGCTTTCCTAAAGTAAATGGGCCTAATGGCATTGCATGGAGGCTGCATTTTCATAAGATCTCTATAAGCAGATGAAAGTTGACCTTCCATAGGAGAGGATCTAGACTAACAGCAGGAGTTGCCTGCATACAAGTTCCCATCATTTCTACAGGGGGGAGCATACCAGAAGCTCAAGAAGGCCTATGTATCCAACCTAGGTACAACAGAAGATGCTGCAGAATAATGTGCAGTCAGGGTAAAAGGATATCAAAACAGGGCTCACTGTTACCATTGTAACTCAGTGGTAACAAACCTGACTAGCACCCATGAGGACAGAGGTTTGATTCCTGGCCTCACTCAGTGGGTTAAGGGTCTGGCACTGCTGAAGCTGTGGTGCCTGCCAGCGGCTATTCAATTCAATCCCTAGCCTGGGAACTTCCATATGCCACAGGTGCAGCCCTAAAAAATAAAATAGACCAAAAAAAAAAAAAAGAAAAAACTCAGGGCTCACTGTACCAGCCTCTACACCAACTCAAGACCTCTGGTTGTTTGGGTGTCCACTCAAAGAGAGAATGCATGCATGAACCCTGGTGCATGGGTTTGTGCAAGAGGCTGAGAGCAGGACTAAATGTACCATTATACAACATGAGAAGATGCTGGACCTCCTATTGGAAAAAAAAAAACACCTGCAATGACACTTTAGCCTGGAGTGCTGACAATTCAGGGCCCAGCCAGTACTACTGGGACCCTGGACTTTAGACTGACTGTGAAGCTGTTCCCTGAGAAGCCATCTCCCTATCACGTGGAGATGAGCCCATGATGATCAGCAAATGATCCCCGAATAAAGACACATAATGTATTGATGCTATTTCAGGACAATTCCTGGCATAGGATGGGTTAGACCAGGAGGAGAAAGGTTCCATTGTACTATATGGTGACAGAGGGCTGGACAGTGAACATTTGCTGCTGAGATTCCCAAGCAAAGATAAACTGTTGCTAGTGGTTGGAGTAGAAAAGAATAAAGTAGACAATCTGGGCTGGATCAATGACCACATATCACTGGCATGGACAGCTATGATTTTCTCCAAGCATGGTGATGTTATCAGGGAAAAAAGATAGGGTAAGGCAATATCAATTAACCATCTCCAGGAAAAAGTGAGGTTCCAAAAGCCAATGCACTTTTAAATTAACCATACCAGAAATTGAAAGGTGATCATTATCATTTGACATGTCTTCAAATGAACTTCATCTGAAGAGGCTCATTCCATTAAGTTTTGTGGGGAAAGTAGGATTGAAAAGAAGTAATGAATAAATGAAAATCTGATTTTATGCGTATCCCAGTCTAGGGATGCTAAGACTTCAAAACTTAAAGAAAGAGCCTGGGGAGTTCCCACTGTGGCATAGGGGAAACGAATCTGACTAGTAACCATGAGGATGCGGGTTCTATCCCCGACCTCTCTCAGTGGGTCAGGGATCTGTTGTTGCTGTGGCTGTGGTGTAGGCTAGCAGCTGCAGCTCCGATTCAACCCTTAGCCTGGGAACTTCCATATGCCACGGGTGTAGCCCTTTAAAAAAAACAAAGAGCGAGCCTTGGTAGCCAAGACATGAAGAAACGCTAAATGCCATGTACTAACAAGAGATAGTCTGGAATAACTACAGGGCAGGGGGAGTTCCTGTCGTGGCCCAGCCGAAATGAACCTAACATCCATGAGGACGCAGGTTCAATCCCTGGCCTCCCTCAGTAGGTTAAGAATCTGGCATTGCTATGAGCTGTGGTGTAGGTCACAGATGCAGGTCAGATCTGGCATTGCTGTGGCTGTGGTGTAAGCCAGCGTGTACAACTCTGATTCAACCCCTAGCCTGGGAACCTTCATAGGCCGTGGGTGTGGCCCTAAAAAGACAAAAAAAAAAAAAAAAGCTATGGGATAGTTATAACATACAAATACTTATAATTTCTCATCCAGTTATTTATAAGAAATCCTGAAAGGTCTTAGCAAAGCCAGGCACAACTTGACTATAACCTTTCTCTGTGTCTTATCCTAGAACACCTGTACCAGTATGGGGTAAAACAGCTGTTTTTCTTTACAAAAGCTACCACCAGCAGCTCTGGAACAAATCAGGCATGAATCAATAAGGACCTTTATTCATGTCCCACAAAAAAGAGATGCCATTCATTAGAAGCAAATTTAATACCATAAATGGAAACAAAACAGAGACAAACACAGGACAATATCATAAGCAAAAGTGGTGAGAAAACATCACCATGGGTGGTCAGGATTAATGGGGCTGTTGCATGCCTGGATGCAAGAGGCACCATAGGGTCTCAAGACTTGAGTATAAAAGACTTCTTCTGGATTCTATTCAGTCATATTTCCCATGCCTAGGGGACAAAAGCAGCTTCTACAAGAAGCCCCCTGAGAGGAGGTCATGGTAGAGTTAAGAGGGCCTTCTCCTATTCGGTGCAGGCTCCGAGCTCCTCGCAGGTCCCTGCAGGGAGGCTCAGGGAGAGCCTTTTTCTCAGTGCTCCTATTGGGTAGCAAGCTGCAGTGATGGTGCCCGTGATTGGACGGCTGGAACTCAGAAGTATTTCATTGGAGAAGCCGGCTCCCAAGGTTCTGGTCCCACGGCCCCCTCTGTAGTCCCCTCCCACACTGGGCTGGGCTATCCTGCATAACCAGTAGATGTTGCAGAAATGATGGGATGTGTGTGTGACTTCTGCAACTAGCTCATCAAAGCCATTGTTCTCTCTTGCTCAGGGGGAAGACAGCTGCCATGTTGGGGATGCTCCAGCAGCTCAATGGAAAAGTTCGTGTGGTGAGAGACTGAGGGCCCCTGCCATCAGTCGGCATCAGCTTGCGAGCCACGACACTGGCATCTTGAAAGTGCATTCTCCATCCCAGTTAAGCTTTTTGTTTTGTTTTGTTTTGTTTGTCTTTTTCTAGAGTCGCACCCACAGCATATGGAGGTTCCCAGGCTAGGGGTCTAAACGGAGCTATAGCAGCTGACCTACACCACAGCCACAGCAACACCAGATCTTTAACCCACTGAGTGAGGCCAGGGATCAAACCAGCAACCTCATGGTTCCTAGTCGGATTCGTCAACCACTGAGCCATGATGGGAACTCCCCCAGTTAAGGTTTTAGATGACTGCAGCCCCAGCTGACATTTTGACTGGAACCACCCAGCCAAGATGCTCCCAAATTCCTGACACATAAAAACTGAGAAGGATTTTTTTTTTAAAAAGTATATCATTATTTTAAGCCACTAAACTTTAAGGTAATTTGCTGCACAGCAATAGATAACTAAACTTGCATAGGTAGAAAGCAAGTAGCTTATGAGATATAGGCAAAACATGGAAAATGTGTGAAATATAGATGATGTAAGTAAATAGCTTGTGAGACATATGCAGAATCCATTAGATATGCTAATTATAGATAAATTAGTAACCTGTAAGACATGCTAAAGATATACACGGTAAGTGGAATGCATGATGAAACAAGTAAGCCTCTTTCTTATACACAACATTGTAAATCAACTACACTTCAATAAAACTTTTTTTAAAAGTGGAAGAAAAAAAAGGCTTTCTTATAGATAGACAGTGGTGGAAAGAACAAATCATGATCCTGCCCCCTCTGGGCTGACAGCTTGGTCACGCCTAAATCAGCAAGCCATTGGTTGACATCCATATGGTCTCATTTTGGCCCCATGTGCTCTGTGCAAGAAATGCAAATAACATTCTTGGCTGTTCACGAGGTTAATTGGCAAGCTATAGCTGTGGCCAAACATACTTGTTCTTGCCCTTGTGCTCCTATCAGAGAGCAAATGCATGCTCTGGCCCCAGCGACCTTCTGTGTATTGGGCCTTCTTGCTCAAATCTTAATTCTCAGCCTTACAACCGCACCATCAGCAGAAACGGCCGATGCATCAGAGAGATGGGACAAAGAAGCATTGTGTAACCTGGCATTTCAGAAGTCTGGTCCATTCACCTGCTGGCCCCGATCCTAAATGAGTTCGCTAACTCCAGCCCTCTCCCCTTGTTTCTCAGTTTGTGTTTTAGACAGATTTAAGGGAACTGTGTATTCTGAAGACCTTAATCTGGCCTGTGAGCCTTCCTGTTCTGAGACCTCTGAAATAACTTATCTGGTAGAGTACTTAAAGGCTACAAGGTAATTTCCCACACAAGAGAGATCTTGGGAAAGTGACTTTACTGCTTCAAGCCTCAGTTTCCTCATTTTTCAAAAGTGGAGCTAGTGCTACATACTGGGAAGTATAGTAAAAATAAAAAAATGTTTGTGAGAAGGCATATCAGACGTCCTAGGCATAAGGTCGCTACTCACCCTAAAACTGTTAATTCTGCCTTTGTGTGACCTGTACAGTGGCTAAGCTCAGCTTTGTCATCTATTAAAAGGGAATCATAATACCTACTCCACAGAGTTGCTACAAGGATTAAATTAAAACGTTTTTGAAAGCACCTAGCACAAGAGTTGAATTACCATAGATGGTCAATCCAGTTTAAATTTCTGTTTTCTTTATCTTACAAACTAAAAAATGATAATAAAACAGTATAATAGCTGCTTAAAAAATGTGGGAAATTTTCCATCCCCACTTCCAACTCAGGTTACCTTCCTGGCTATTTCCCCTGCCCTCCATTTCTTTGAAGAGTTAGGGCTTTTGTTCCTTTATAGAGAATCACAAATCAGCCTAGAGGAAGAAGTCCAGATTTAAATTCCGCCCTAAGACACAAATGACTAACAACAGATCCTTGCACAGAAAGAAAGATTTTATAGGGAGAGGGAGGAGGGACTAAGAAGACAGGGTTCAGGGGAAGGGGCACTCAGAGGGGAGAGACAAGAGAAAGGCTTCAAGAGCAGGGTTTGGACACGGCCTTTACAAAGGTTCACTTTGTGGCCAAGAGACCCTCCTACAGACGGCCCCGCCCACAGAGAGCCCCTTGCTCACACGGCCCCTCCCATAACAGCCCCTCCTCACACAGCCCCTCCCACACACAGCCCCTCCTCACATAGCTCCTCCCACGCACAGCCCCTCCCACATACAACTCCACCTCACACAGCCCCTCCCACACACAGCCACTCCCACAACAGCCCCTCTTCACACAGCCCCTCCCACAAACAGCTCCTCCTCACCCAGCCCCTCCCACATACAGCCCCTCCTCACACAGCCCCTCCCTCACACAGCCCCTCCCACACAGCCCCTCCCACACAGCCCCTCCCACATACAGCCCCTCCCTCACACAGCCCCTCCCACACAGCCACTCCCACACACAGCCCTTCCCTCACAAGCCCTTCCCTCACACAGCCCCACCCACATGTAGCCCCTCCCATGGACAGCCCGCCCACAAGATGAAGCTCTGCATCCCTAAAGGTTGCAGGAGTTCACGGGCAAGAAAGGAGCCAGCATGCTGTGGAAGGGAGCTGCAATAAGTTGAAATGGTCTACCTCCTGGAGAAAAGACCACCTCCTCCTCCCCTTAGGGCTTCTCCTTGGCCTCCAGACAGGGGGAGAGGATTGTAGGATTTGTGACGCGGGAGCAAAAGTGGCCCTCCAATGGGTTTCAAGCCAAGCTACCTGCGTCTCAGACCAGTCACAGCCATGTGGGAGGGCAGTGGGCGGTGGAGTGCCATGGAAGGCACATTAGGCTTGGAGTCAAAAGTTCTGACCTTCACACCTTGTTAAGGCTGTGCCTTGGCATGAGTCATGTACAGTTTCTGCCAGTCACCAGGGTAAAATAGTGATCATCACATACCTGAAGAGCAAGTTTACTTCCAAGCTAGATGAGCCACGCCTCTGGCCCGCTACTCCTCAGGGCCCCAGAGGGCAGAGTGTTCTGGAGGAAGGGGAAAGCCAGGTTGCCAGGGGAGAGCGTTCAAGCGTTCCTATGGAAGCATCTCTGGTAAATTGCCTAAAGAGATCTCAGGAGAAAGAACCCTGAATTTCCAAAGCTTGAATCGTTTTGTATGCATGTGATGAATTTTGCTTCTAAATGAATCATTCTGAATGAATATTCACTGTTGTATCTAATTTTCTATTTGTTTTTTCTTCAAACCCTCTCCCCCTAAATTGTACCCACTTCAGATCTCACAAAACGGCACCCACCCCTAAAGACCTCAGAAGGTTGTTATGTGGATTAAATGAAAGGGCCACGAAAGAGTGGTTGCCACAGAAAGCTGGAAATAAGTGCTTATTAAACCTGATTTTGAATTCCCTGCTCAGCACCCCACAGGTGAGGTGGGCTAGGAGGAGAAGGGCTGCCAAGAGACCTCCCCAGGGGTGGGAAAGAGACTGAAGAGCTGGCAGGGAGCCAGCTGCTCTCCAGCCAGGGCCCCTCCAGTCAGCCAGGGCCAGATGATGTAGTGGCTTGATTCAGTGGATAAAACATCTAATGCAGCTTGCTGGAGGGCCCCAGCCTCGTATTACTGTTGACACAGAGCAGATTCCCTTTCTCTAAACCACTGTTTATATCTTAGCCAAGTGTCCTAGATAAATCTCCGATCCAACCACCAGACTCTCTGGCTGCTACAGAAGTGACCAACTAGGAAATAGCCTAATAAGGAGTTTGCTGCAGAAACTAGGGGTGTCTCCTTATGAAAGGCTGCCTTAGGGGCACCCACAGGGAAACCCTGATATAAGACTTTCCACAAGGAAGGCCACAATAGGGTTCTTCACCTAAAAGAACAATTCTTTTAAAGATCTGTGTCTCAACCAGGAGTTCGGTTCTATGAAATATAGGTTCAGTTCAGAGCTCGGGTTCAGAGAACATTCTGAAGTCCTGGTTCAACAGGTCTAGGAAATACGTAGGCTTGGTTCCAGTTCAAGCTCATTCTTCAATAGAGGGTTTTCAGAAGAAAAATAGAACACAACTTTGTAATTGCTTTGTGGTTCCATAAATTAATATTAGGGCTTGGTTCAGAGCTCAGCACAGTTGTGTGGTAAGATGCGGTTTGGGGCTCATGGTCTGGCTGAGGGCCCTGATTATGAGGCCCAAGAGCCTGGAGAGCTGTGGCTTATAAGGAGCAAAGGAGCAATCTTCTTCTTGCCGTAGGAGCTCACAGCTACTTCCAGTTCATCCTGACTCAGCAAGGGGCAGTTGGGAAACTGCTCCCCCAGCTATACGTGGGCCTCTATTTCTTTTCTGCCAATGTCCAGCATGTATCATAAATAACCTAGTCCAGAGTAGCTGTTATTTTAAATAATAATTAAAGAGAGTGAGAGTCATCCTCAGGGAATGGAGGAGGGGAGGGGGATCTTTATGTTTAGCTATTCTGGACTTGATTATAAATCCTGGAGCTTGGCTGTTCTGTGGGGATCTCCCTTCCCTAGGCCAGCCCTCTCTACATGATCAACTGACTACTGCCATCTAGTGGATTTGGAGGCCTTTGATGATCCAGCTACTAGTGGACTGGGTCATTTAGAGAAAAGCCATGCTTCATCAGGACAGCAAATCTTAGGGTGGCCCGTATATAGGCTTAGGGATCAGTCACCCTGGGGTATGCTGATGTGTAAGTTCTTCTCATTGACACTGATTAAAAGAGAAAAAAGGAAAGGTTTAAAAACTCAGTGCTTATGGCTCATCAATGTTGTGGAGTTTATTTGGCAGTTGAATCAAAATAACCATTCGGAGCCTTACAAAGGCTTAGTGAATGCTAAGGCTGTGGATAGCAGTCTTGCTGCTTTATTCTGAGCTCTCCACACAGGCTGCAAGGGCCATTCTGGAGAAGGGTGAGGAGAGGAAGGCTTCAGCCAAGAAACAGAATCCCAGGTCCCAGAAGCCACCCTCAGATAGGGCTGTGCCATCCCTTTTGGGCAGTGATCAGGGCTCAGCCTCCACACAGTGGGTATGGCCTTACTTGAGGAAGAAAAGAGTGGCCAGGTCTGGACCCCGTCACCTCCTGCTGTCCAAGCTTCTGATTACCTAGACTGGTTGCTCTGAGGACAGAGCAGATCAAAGAAATGCTGTTCTGGAGTGTCCAGGGAGCTTAGGAAAGGAATGATATTAATACATAAGGAATCAGCACATATGCACGCCAGTCATTAAGATGAACAAGAAACCTGGTATGGCCCCAAACATTTGACTTGACCACCACAAAAGGACATAAACTAAATCTATACAAAGCATTTGGATGAGGTCTACAAAGATTTCTCTCTCAGCTATTGTAGCTTCATTTTCTCCTAGGTTACAACCAATCCCTTTCCCCTGTCTAGTGAGGCTATGAGGTTTCTGTCCAACGCTGGGAATGGACCCAAATCGCTATACCCTCCCCCACCCAGGCTTCAGTTTTCCCAACAGGAAAATGAAGATGTGGGTTTGATCACCCCTTAAATCTCTTCCAGCTGAACATGAATTCTTCCAATCTAAATTTTCCTGGTAAGTCTTAGCTGAGTTTTAGCTAAAGCGTGCTCATGGTTTCAAGTGGTCTGAACTCAGGATCTTTTACCATCGCCTGGAATGTCTTCCAAGGAGTGTTCATCCAGAACAGGAGGCTTTGGGGGTTAGAATATGAACTTGAGCAACCATTAGGGGAGGTGCTCTAAACTGACTTTTGCAGAGCTGCCTACTGATCAGCCAGCCTACTTGGGTTCCAGCCTGCCTTGAATTGTGGTGTGACCTTGGATAGTCATTCATTCACTTAAACTTTGCTTTTCACATCTAAAACAGCCCCCATCCTGTTTCCCTCTCAGGATTGTTGGGGACGGGGGGCAGAGGCCTAAACAGATGTAAGAAGCTAAAAAGCTTGGTATGAATTTTAAATGTCATTTTTCTGTATAGGTTGGTTTAAATCCATTCCCATTATAAATCTTTTCCAGATGATACCCAACAAACAAACAGCCAAACAGTCCATGTCTGAAAGAGCCCAGATTTGCCTTGGAGGGGAAAAAAGCTAAGCCAAGCCTGAGATAAATCAGTCCTTCTAATCCACAGGGAAATGCTGGCCTTCCTTCAAGCCTGTTCCTTCCGCTCCTTGGAGCCTTGTCCCCTGGAACTGGTGCTAGGAGGTAGGGATAGAAGATGATCCGGAACGCTCTGGCACGTTCCTTTTACTGGGTGGTAACAAGGAGAGCTGGAACTCACATTTTTACCTGGAAGCTCTAATGCTGCTGCCCCTCCCCCGCTGTAAACCTCTCCGTGAAAGAGCAGAGAACCAGCAAACTGCAAGATGTGATTCATAATTGTCAATAACATCGGTGTCATTTTGATGCTCTAACTCTATTACATTAATTGCTTTCCTCTCTACACTTTATTTTAAGGTGAACATTAATTGATTCCCAACTGTAATCACAATTATGCTGAGTTATCCTGATTAATGGAAGATGTGATTAATAGGTAGGAAGGTGCAACTCTTTCTCCTTCGCAGGGAAGATGATATTTGCTATTATAGCTCTGCCCAGGGCTGCGTTTTCCCCAAGAATCCAGAGCTAGTGCGCAGCTATCCATCACCAACTTCCATTGTTCTGTCCAATTGACTAGACACAGCTCCCTTCAGCCTGGCCTCTTTCTCCGTGCACACTGGCTGTCCACACTTCCTGAGGGAACTCTCCTATTCCAGACCCCCAGAGATAAGAGAGAGGAGAGCACGTTAGCTCGGAATCATATAACCTGGTACAGTAAAGATGGGTGAGGAGATGAGCATATACGCGCAGGGCCAGACCTAGAAAAGGCAATGATGGAGGCAGAAGAGGAAAAGTCTTCCTGGTTGTGTATGCCGATGCCTAGCAATGTGCCTCCCACACATGAGGGCGCTTCACCACGTGGTATTTGCAATGGAAAATGGGCGAGCTGCTTCTTTTCCCTTTCTGTGCCCTTTGCCATCCAGCTCCCTGGCTGCGAGCCGCCCAGTGGTAATCCTAGACTTCCTTCTGCCACCCCACCCAGCCTTATCCTGCTGAAGAGGTGGCACCCCTCTAAACCTCCCTTGGACGCCCTACTCACCTGCCCTGTGCCTGCTCTCTGGGTGCCTTGCTGGGAGACAGAGAAGTCAGTGGATGTACCGATTGGTTTGGGAGCTAATGTTGAGATTATTAACCCTCCCCCAGGATCCTGTAACAGGAAGCTTAATCCTCCTCTTTGTGACTACTTAGCCTTCATCAAACTTCCTTCCCAGCCTCGTCTCTGAGCAGCACTCCCTCCCGTCCAGCCCTCACACACACCACAAATGTCCTAAAACCAGGTCCCCTCTTGATCCAGTGGCATCTTCTGTGTAGATGCCTCAGGCTCTTTGGAATGGAGAACTAGACTTGCTTTGAAGCTGCAGTGCTTGTGGCACTTGTTTCTTGAGGGCAGTGGAGGAGGGATTTTCATGGAGAATGTTTATGGGGCGCTTATGTTTGTGGTCCATGGCACTAGCAGCCACTGCTAGTGTCCAAAATCCATGCTTCTATGCCTTTCCCAGGGGCAGGGCAGTCCTTTCCTCTGCCGCCTGTGGGATGAGATTCTGTTCTTCCCCCAGGTTTCAGCTTAAATGTAAGATCTTGCCAACCTGGATGCCCTTCTCGCCAGGCAGGTTGTACATCCCTCCTCTGGGTTCATAGGCACCCTGGCCACAACCTCTGCACAATCCAGAGTACAGAGGCATCACTGCCTTGTAACCCAGACATCTGCTGCCCTACTCCGGTGCCAGACAAATGTCTGGGCCCTGCAGACCTCCCTGAGGCTCGAACCTGCCCAGAGTCAGCCAGCGGAGGAGGAGAGTAGGGGTTGCCCACCAGCTCTCGCTCCGCATCAAGGGGTCCTCTCTGGCCTGGGATGAAACCTGCCTGCACAAAGGAAGCCCTTTTCTTTCTTTAAAGGCTCTTAGCTATTAGCCCACTAAGCCCAGCCTTGGCTGCGTCAGTAGAGAGACACAGAGGTCCCTGCAGAGCCCAGAGACGCTGATGAGCTCAGGGCAGCCCTGCTCTTGTTCTGTGGGCACCACTCTTGGGTATGACTTTATCTCCTTCACTGTTGTTCATTAATAATCAGTCACACTAAGCATCTTGTGGCTTTCTTGTTACTGAAAATCTTATGGAGAAGATGGAGCGTTATGCATCTTACCTACCATAGTAGACCATCTCACTAACCCACCCAGCGTTTGTTCTCCGCACAAATGGACCTCTCCCAGGACAGGCTCCTCCCCTGGGCCCTGCCCCTGGAGCAGCACTCCCTGATTCCCTCCCGCATCTTCCTCCTCCCTGCACCTCTCCGCTGATCCACACCCACCCCGCCTCCCACCTCAAAATGCAAACTGGCCTCCATCGAAGCTCAGCAAACCAACTTTGGCTGCCAGGATGCACATTTCCTCGTTTCACTCCTTCCTCCCATGCCCCACTCACAGACTCAAATTTTAAAATAATGAGTTTAAAAATACCCTTCAGTTATAATTTATGACTTAATCTACCAATTGCAGTGTGATCCAACTAGATTCAAACTCCAACCCCTTCACCTCCTGGCTGTGTGACTTAGGACAAGTCCCTTAACGTTTCTGAGCCTCAGTTGCCTCACCCATAAAATAGAGACCATTATCATGCTACATCGGAGGGTCAATAACCTTCTCATCCAATTAGGAGGACTTGATAGATGTTAAGTATTATTAGTATTCGTATATTATGAGATATTATTATTATTAAATATTAGTGGAAAGATTACTGAACAGGACCGTACTCCCTCCATACACAGCAGCTGCCATCATGTATGGGGTGATATGCCGTCTACCCCTATCCTCCAATTACCATCACCAGCAACAGTACTTAAATTCCTTCTCGCAGAAAATCATGCCAGGTATGTGGGACCCAGGAACTACTTTATCCAAACCACGAGCCTGGATCTTGCCTACACATGTCAATTTCGTGCCAGATTGTACCTATGAAGGATCTGTGGTGGCTGGGTCTTCCTTCAGCCTAAGGGCCTTGCTGCTCTTAATTGGTTTGGTTTCAAAATAGCTCAGCCCTTCCAGGCATAGGGAGCTGTAGGCTGGGTCCTGATGGACAGTTAATAGGTGTGTGTGGGCATGTGTGCATGTACATGTTTAACCACCTCAGAAGAACTGAGGCTCGGAGCTGCGGACGTGTGCTGGAGGGATTGTGTTACAAGTTGGGGCCCTTCAGTGACAGCCTCACTCTGTAGCTGCCATTGAAACAACAGGCATATTTTCAATTTGGTTCAGATCGACAGATTTTTTTATTCAACATTTCCTAAGTGCCGGCACTGTGGCAGGCAGTCTGATGGATGTAGCCCTGTGCTGCAGCAAAGATACCGTATGACAACAACAACGAATTACATAACACCCGAGATTGCTTTCTCAGGCATTCCATTTCTTTCCCACACAGCTGGGCTCATCTGGAGTCAGCTGGTCCAAGCTGAGCTTGGCTGCAGGTCTGTGGGTCAGCTGGAGGCAATGCTTTTTGTGTTTCTCATCCTCTGTGAACCCATCAGCTACCCCAGGAATGGTCTCCTCGTGGCCTTGGCAGAGGGGAAAAGGCCCAGCCCAACCATGCCAGCCTCTGTTTTGTTATATCTACAAATATTCCATCGTCCGAATGTCATATGGCCAAACCCCAAGTTTAGGGTCAAGAAGCTATTCTCCACCTACTATGTGGCCAAAGCAAACCCGTAGCCAAGCCCCAAATCTATGGGGTAGGAAAATAGTCCATCACTGATGAAGCAATAGTGGAGAGTGAAGATTTCTGCGCAATGATCCTGTTTATCTCAGGTCTCCACTGAGATTCAGTATAAAAGAAGCTCCACCTGAGCCCCAGAAGTGAATGGACGCTTTACCTAAGGGAAGAGGTGGTTGCACGGTGTGATTGTGACTTTTGTTGTCCTTGCTGTTGCTTGCTTTTATTTCATTCTATTGGGGGAAGCAGATCAAGGAAGAAACAGGACAAATACTCAGAGCTGGTGTTTTGATCCATTTTCTGAATCTTTAGAAGCATCTCAATGGCAATACTTAGGCTACAGCTTTAAATGGCCAAGCAATGAGGTGCTGTTTGAAGCTTCCATTTCTCATTGAAAGGGTTTGTTTTATTTTTTCCAATATAGAGAGCATTCTCTTTGAAGAATTTAATCAGGGGGTTTTGGCTTGGAGTTCCTGACAGTAAAAGCAGAATGCTATTTGGAGGGTCCACAGTTTCATACAGTTGTCAACAGGCCAGTAATTGGAAGAGAGGAATACTGGCCCTCCACAAAAAGGGTAAACAGGGAGCTTCAGAAACAAAAGTTCAGTGTTGAATCCCAGTAGAATCCCCAGGATTACCAGGGAGATGGTTTCTGAACACTTATTAAATAAATGGCAATCCCATCTCCATGACTCCATTCAAAATGTCCAATCCACATTTTCTTATTTCCTTTAGGGAGGTCTGTAGATTTCAGTAAGAAATTTGGCACTGATTCCTACAATACTTTTATAGCTAGAAATATGAGCAATATACAGTTAGGGAAAATCTTGATTATTTAGAGGCTATTTAGAAAATGTTGATTAGGAGTTCCCATTGTGGCTTAATGATAACAAACCCAACTAGTATCCATGAGGAGGCAGTTTCGATCCCTGGCCCCACTCAGTGGGTTAAGGATCCGCTGTTGTCAAGAGCGGCGGTGTGGGTTGCAGATGCAGCTTGGATCTGGCGTGGCTGTGCCTGTAGCATAGGCCATCACCTCCAGCTCCAATTTGACCCCTAGCATGGGGACTTCCATATGCTGCAGGTGCGGCTCTAAAAAGCAAAAAAAAAAAAAATAGAAAATGTTGATTAAGGTCACCCTGAAGGTCCACCTCTGGCAAGAAGCCTCGGGACGCTGTCCTTGGCCCTCCCCTATCCGACACTTTTATCAATTACTTGAATGAAAAAACAAAAATCAGAAATCATGCTAATCAAGTTTGTGGGTGACACAGCACTGGGAGGGTCACTAAAACAAGTCCAAGCCCACACTCAGAGAAATAGGCTAGAAGTGATGCATATATTTAACCAAGATAATCTGAAAACCCCCAACTTAGGTCCCCAAGCAGCACAGGCTGTGAAAGTCATCGGCCATGACAACAGTTTAAGCAGAAAACACCTGGGGATTTGGGGGGGGGGGGGGTGGGGGGGCTTGGAGCTCGGTATGAATCAGAAAGCTGAGGCAGCTGCCCGGATTGCTGAAAAAAATTCAGACCACATTCCTAACCGTTATGTTCCAGATCAGAGAAAGTTAGTCTGACCGGACACAAAGTTGATTCAGACACTTCTGTCGGCCCAGAAATGACCAGGGATAATTTGATTTTTTTGGTCAGCTAGAAAGACATCCTCCTCGTCTCTCATTTTCACCTGACTTCACGTCCTGAAGCTCTCCCTTTAGGCATAGAGGGCATAACATTTTATTAAAAAATAAGCACGTGGTGCCTTTAATGAGTATATTTATTTAGCACCTAGGCGAGCACTATCAGCACTATGGCAGCACTGTACAGACCCCCTGTCCTAATGCAGGGGGGTGGGGCGAGAACCAAGGTGAACACCAAGAGCCCACGGTAATGGGGGGACACGCGCAAACACGCTACCTTGTGAAAAGTGCTAAAATGACAGTGTTTTCAAAGTGCAGCGTTAACACGGATTTTCCCCAGACAAGACGTATATTCTCTCTCGGGCCACAGGAAGCAGCTTGTCCTTTGGGAGGAATCAGCATCCCCTGGGGCCAAGCACAGAGTCTGGCACAGAGCAGATATGTGCTAAGTCACAGAGGAAAGGAGGCTTGGGAAGGAAGTCTTCCTGGCAGATCTTAGACCCAGTCCCAAATGTGCCACCTCCCAGCAGCGAGACTACGGGCAAGTTGAAGCAATTCACTGAACATTAATTTCCTCATAAGTAAAATAAGAACGACAATCCTCATCTCCCTGGGTTGTTTTGCAGATTTAATGGGATGGAACAGGCGAACAGACGTCAAGGACCCAGAACGCTTGCAGGGACCAGGGCCCTGGTAAGAGGAAACTTCAGTGTCCGTTGTGTCTCTGACTCACCAGCCAGCAGGATCCTATTTGGATTTTTCTGGGCATCACATTTTAAGAAGCGCATTTGCAAACTAGAGTCTGTTCAGAGAGGAGACCAAAATGAAGGGAGATCTAGAAGACACGAAAGACTGAGGGGTGAAGGAAGTAAAGACAATTGAAGGGCTTTCCTTGGTGAAGGAAAAGGCCCCAGAAGGGAGCACCCGAAAGGGAAGAATTGGAAGAGTTCGATTCCAGCTCAGGGAGGGAAGAACATTCTGACAATGACAGCCGCCCAGAATACAGTGAGCCGCCTCATCAGGCGTGGAGCCCTCACGGCTGGGATGTTTAAAGCAGAATCTGGAGGAACATCTGCCGTCACTTATCTGTTCAACAGAGTGCCTACTATGTGTTCGGATCTTAGCCTAGGGACTCTCGGATTAAAAAGGAAAAAGCCAGCCCCTGGATCTAAGGCACTCACAAAAAAGCAAAGGACTGCGTTCGTTCCACTCGAAGCAGCTGTGGGAGGACTTTGCAGGATGGATTTTGCATTTCCGTGGGAGGTGGGGCCGGATGACCTCTGAGCTCTCTTGGCTCCAATTATTCTGTGATCCTGTGTAAGTCATAATCTCTGTCTGCAAAGAATTTACTCACCTAATCCACAGACTTTCCTCGAAATTAAACCTTGGAGACCCGGACCCCCAAGGCTGGAATGGTAAGACTCCACAAAAGCAGTAAAAAATGATGTCTGATACCAGTACCTAATTTACTGGAAGGACTTTTCCATCTATTATAAGGTCTGAACCTCTCATCTAACCTACACTTAAGATCACGTCTAAATAGATAAGACAAGAGCACAACCCCAACAACATCTGAGACTCATCTGACCTTTTCTAGATCATTCCCAGCCGGACTGGGTAGAATTCAGCTTTCCTAAGGCTCCTTTACTGTTTTTGCCAATAGACCGTCATGCATTTAGCTTTCTCCTTTGGTGGATTTAACTCGGAAAGTTTCTCTTTTCCTCTGCCTTCTCCCTTCCTCCCAGCTCCGTGCCTGCAAGCACAGAATGTGGCAGATGAATGGCCTGGCTGATGTCCCAAGTTCTCCCCTGAAATGTGGACCCCGACATCCTTTCCATTAGGAATTCCAAACACAGTCACTGCTGTGTCAGAAGAACATTAACTGTTTGAGTGGGGGACCTCGCCACCTGCCCAAGGAGAATGATAAGCATAGTTGGGGAGGGAAAGAACCTCAATGCCTTTGTTCAGCTCTGAGGGAAGATGCATGACCCAGTTTGGGTTGGTGATGCTGTTTTTCAGAGATGAAATATAGAGCTCCAGAGGCCTGTGCTAAGAGCATGAGCTCTGGGGAGAAACGGCCTTTTCCAAGAGACCAATGAACATGTGCTTTGGCTTATTTATTTGTCTTTCATTGGAGGTTGAAGCAGCAACCAGTGGGCAGGTCCCGAGGCCAGGACTTGGGCAGCGTTGGGCCGTTTGGGAAGCCGGCAGTCCTGTTAGTTTTTATGCCTAGGAGTGAATCACTAGGATAGCCTGACCAGGCTGCTGGGAGGCAACGTGAGGCTCCTGTTCAGAGAGTTGTCCCATCAGACCAAGTTGCACGCTGTGTCCTCATGGGCAGGAGTCTGTGCAGGGAGAAGACAGAGGAAGGATGCAGGGGCCTGAGCGGAGAGCCGCCCTGTAGCCCGTGTGTCCCAGTCTGACAGCCGGGGGCCCTCCCCAGGCTGCTTTGGAATTCTCTGACTTGATCCATTGAATGATCTATTGATTTGCTTCCAGAAACACGAGTGAGAAAATATAGTAAAATCTCTAGGATTTCATCCATGAAAGACCAGGCCTTGAAAGGAATGCCCTACAAGGAATTTCCCATGTTTGGCAACGGCAGTATCATTGGAAGATGACCCACACCTACACGCACACACAACCCTCCCCCGCCACCTCCACACACACATTTAGGTGCACTTCCTAAGTCCCTTCTCTCGCTTTATTTTTCCATAGCATTTAACTTTCTTTTCATTTGCTAATATGTTTAGTAGACCGTTTTCCTGTGGGGCAGGTCAGAAGCAGCTGGATAGCATCTCATTCGTTGGTAGGCATCGGGCTGTCTCAAGCCCTGGCCTCAGCATTAATTAAAGGAAGAATTAGCATTTCTCAATTTTTTTTCCTCCATTTGAAGCTCTGTTCATAGTGCTTTACGTTTGCATACGTGTTTGTGTATTGTCTGTTATCTCCACTGGAGAATTTTATCTCCTTGAGACCAGGCCATAAAGCAGTGACAGGCACATAGGTAGTTCTCATTAAATTGCTTTTTTTTCTCCTCTCTCTCTCATGGCCTGAAGTCCTGGTACTACTGGAGATTTATTAACTTAGTTTTCAAAAGCTTCAAAGTTATTAAAATGCAAACATCCTTAGAATAGCACTTAAAGTCTTAATAAGAGTTCTCAGCAAATAAATTTTGAGGGCAGGTGACTCTGCCATGACATTATGGATCACGGATACCTTCTAGAATAATTCTACAGAGGGAAGCATCCAGGTGAGGAGCACCTGGAACAGGAGAGAGAGAAACTTGGGAGGAGATAGTGGGTGAAGCCTGAAATGTGGCCTCTTGATGACTTTGCCCTTCAGTCCTGCCTAGGCGTTGTGTTTGACTTTCCAGCCTCCCCTAATCCAACGTCAGCTCCCACCACATCCTATGTAGCTCTCTTCTCTCTCCATTCTCACTATTGATCCCAGAAAGCAAGACCTCATCTCCTGTCCCCTGCTGCCTCCTGTCTCCCCTATGAGCCAGGCATACCACTTATATCGGTTTTCTAGACACAAAAAATCTTGCTCCCCCGTGGTTGTCCTTAGGACCACTTATCAATATTTCTGATTCTCAGAGGTCCCAATGTGGGTCAGTGGGTTAAGGACCCAATGTTGTCTTGGGGAGGATACAGGTTCCATCCCTAGCCTCACTCAATGGGTTAAGAATCCTGAGTTGCCACAAGCTGTGACAGGTCACAGACGTGGCTCTGATCTGGTATTTCCATGGCTGTGGTGTAGGCCTCAGCTGCAGCTCTGATTCAACCCCTAGCCCAGGAACTTTCATATGCCTCAGTTGCGGCCATAGAAAGAAAAAACAATTCTGATCCTCCCTTTATCGGCATATGATAGGCATGGGTCTAGTTTTGCTCAGTGAATGGAGAGCAGAAGTGATGGGTTTTCTTCATTTTTCTTGAGCATTTCACTGCGAATGTGAGACCTCCAGAGCTCCTTCTTTCTAGAACTCTCCCCATCTGTCAGCCCCTCCCTCCCAAAGCTTCAGTCTGTCTTTGTTGGGTGACCCCTTGATGGGCTGACCTTTAGTCTTACTTTCCCTCCCTACTCCACCCCAGACTTTGTACTCGCCCAACGTGGCTGCTTTTTAACACGTCCATTCATTGATTCCTCGAACGTAGAGCACCTACCATGTACCAGGCACTGAATCAGATGTCGGCGGCCCTAGATTCCCATCTTCCATCCCAGTCCTCATTCAATCCAGATCCATGAAGGATTCGCTACGTGCAAACACAGGACTGGGTTAGGTCTGGTTGGTGCAAGAGGGAAGAGGCACTCAATTCGGTCCCTGGCCATCTGGAGCTTGAAGTCTGGGAAAGATATGCCACCCCCACAGGTCTCGATTCTGCAAAACAAGCTAAAGCAGCGGATGGGACACTGCTAAGAGGTGCGTTTTCAATTATGAGAAGATCAGAGTCAAAATCCCTGGCAGACCTCAGGAGAGTTTCTTATTCCTCAGAGAGCTTCAGTTCGTCAGACTACAAAATGAGAATTCTAATCATCCACCCCCCAAGTTATGGTGAAGTGCAGATGAAATGATGCCTGTGGAAGTGCTTTATAAACTGTAAAGGAAGATGAAAGTTATCATTAATCTGCAAGTTGAAAAAAAAATGGATGCCCCCAAATGTCACTCCTGATGGATAAGCTCCAGTGGTGAAAACATTCCCCCATTTTTTTTTTGTTTGTTTTCTCTTTTTGCCATTTCTTGGGCTTCTCCCGCGGCATGTGGAGGTTCCCAGGGTAGGGGTTGAATCGGAGCTGCAGCCACCAGCCTATGCCACAGCCACAGCAATGCAGGATCCGAGCCGCATCTGCAACCTACACCACAGCTCATGGCAACGCCGGATCCTTAACCCACGGAGCAAGTCCAGGGATCAAACCCACAACCTCACGGTTCCTAGTCGGATTCGTTAACCACTGAGCCACGATGAGAACTCCAAAACATTCCCCATCTTATCCCAGATCTCAAAGCCAAAAGAAGCTAGTTTCTGAAAGTCCTGTACACCTCGCCCTGGAGGACACGCTTCAAATCACGTGCACTATCACGAACTTCAGTGGTTCCCGGAGCGCCATGGGGGCGAGGGGCACACAGCCGCCTTGGATGCTTGCACCCCATCAGGGCCTCTGACCCTCCAGGAAATCCTCTTTACAAAGCACACCTGGTCCCAGAGAGCAGTGCCCCGTGCCCGTTTAGATAACGAGCTGCACAGCTGTGCAGCGGGAGACTGTCCCCCATTATGGTGGCAGGAGGCAAAGCTATTGGAAAGGACTTTCGCCCACCATTGAGTAGTAAATGCTTTGCTAATTGGCCTGATGATGCATTTATGATGGCTGCTTGCTGATCCTCTTCCACAATCCACCTTTAATGGCCTGTCTGTTAGGAGAGGCCAGTCTTCTCCAATGAGCCAACTTTATTTCATAATGGGTTATTATTGCATTTTGTTCAGGGAGTGTCTGCAAAATGAGAACGTGGCCTGCAAAACTCTTTCATCGAGGGTGTAATTACTGCCTCAGTGCTTAGCACGAAAGAAAAACAAATAGTAATCTTTGCTAATTGAAACAGTAAAATAGGTGCAGTTTGGAACTATTCGGTGTCAGATTTTCAGAGGAAAAAACCCTACAAACACACACACAAATGTACACAGTCACATTCAAAATGGAGCCTTGCCCCTGAAAAGATGAATCTTAAGCATAGAGAACTCTCTCCTCTTTCTTGCTTGCGTATCTGCCTTCCACAGCCCCGTGTGTGTGTGTGTGTGTGTGTGTGTGTGTGTGTGTGTGTGTGTGTGTGTGTGTGTGTGTGTGAAGTTCAGTGTACTGGGATTACTTTTCAGATTTTTTTGCAGGATTGTTCCATAATTAAATTCATTTCCCTTGGTGGAATTTTCTTCACTTGTTTGCACTGCCTGTGCTTCTTTTGCAGAAGGAGAGATGAAAAGAAGGTATTGTTTGCCCTTGGTTCTGCCACTGCTCCGGAAACTCCCTCTTTTTCTTTCTTTTCTTTTCTTTTCTCAGGTTCTTCCTGACTCTGGCCACAGCCATCAAACACAAACAAGGATTCTCAGAACAACTGTGTGCAGCTCAGGTGAGGAGTGCGGGCAGTGGTGTTGTCACCCATCAGAGAAGGCAATTGTTGAGTCAGTGAGCAAATCATCATATGATTAGTTTCTATTGTAAAGAGAAACTAACTTCTGGCCTCTGCTGGCTCTGCCTCCCCAACTGAATCAGAAACACTGTGTGCCACGATGGAGAAAGCAGATGAAGCTTCATGGATAATTTTCTGGCCAATTTGATAGTCAGGTATTTTAAAAGCATAGGAATAAGAGGCAGTGTAGTACGTGGGGAAAATGGAAGCTTTATGGTCAAACAATCTTGGCTTCAAATCCTACCTTTACTGTAAGGACATTCCAAAATGGAGCAAACCTGGGAAAGCCTCTCTCTCCCACTGATCGCAGCCAAAACATGTTAACCAAGTACAAAAAGCAACTCTCTGAGGACCCTAAAGTAAGGCACGATAAGCCAATTGTGAGGAGAAATTAACACCCGGAGATGCAAACCCTCTGAAGATGAGTTCTGGCTCTTCTTTTCCTTTTTCTCTCAAAACATTACCCTGGGCATGGCCTCCGTGTGGAGCTGTACCCCACCGGTGGCCCTTGCAGCTAAAACTCTGATTGAAACACCATTTTTTATGGAATGGGAGAGTGTGAGGAGACACCTAGAGAAGAAAATCTCATTCTGTGTGTGAACCTGCACAAGTCCTTGGTTCACCCCCTCAGCAGCACGTGCATGGAACCATAACAAGCATTTTGAAAACTGAGCTGAAACATGAGCCAACACCCACAGAAGGTAAGACAAAACTTACAATCTAAGCCTAAGTGATCTAGACTAAAACAAAATACATAAAAATCAACCAACCTTCTCTAGAGTCACAGACTCAGCTCAGAACTGTAGCTCCGATTAGACCCCTAGCCTGGGAACCTGCATGTGCCACAGGTGCAGCCCTAAAAAGCAAAAAATAAAAAAGAACCAAATGGAAATTTAGAACTGAAAAATAAATATTTTAAAATAAAATTTTAAAACGCTTTCCCAGGGGATGGTCTCATTCTGAAGGCAGATCAATAGAAATTTCCCAATCTGAGAAACAGAGAGAAAAATCAAAACAAGCAAACAAAAGGACAACACAGTAAGAACTTGTGAGACACTATGAAAAGGTTGTTGACATCCCATGAGAAGAGGGGAGTGTTTAATGAAATAATGACTGAAAACTTCCCAAATTTGGTAAAAGATGTAAATTTACAGATGCAGGAAGATCAGCAAATCCTAAATGGGATAACCTCATAGAAAGCCATAACTCGACACAGAATAACCAAAGTACTAAAAACCAAAAATAAAGAAAAAATACTGAAAATAGCTTTTAAAAACCGCACATTCTATATAGGGAAACCAATGTTTTAAAATATGATGGATTTCTCATCAGAAACTATGGAGGCCAGAAGACAGTGGAACAATGTTTTAAAGCACTGAATTATGAGTATGTCAACTACAAGGAAAAAATATTCTTTAAAATGAAGATGAAATAAAGACATTCTCAGATGAACGAAAACTCAGAGAGTTCAAGACCAGCATACCTCTATAAATGAAATATTAAAGGAAGTACATCTGGATAAATATAAAACACTATTTTTCTCCTCTTAAAGTCTTTAAAGTGTTGAAATTTGCACAACATTGTAAATCACCTATAATTCAATAAAATTTTTTAAAACGAAAGTAAGTAAGAATTGAAAGTGGAAAATATACAGCCATTTGGTGGTGTTTTCAATGTACATAGAGGTGATACGTAAAACAAAACAAAGAGCCCTATATGGTTCTAATGTTTCTCCACTTCATTAGAAATGGTAAAATTTTAACTCTAACTAGAGTATGAATGGTTAGGTATTTGTGTTATAATCCTTAAAGCAACTACTCGAAAAATAATACAAAGAGAATAGTGTAAAAGCTGATAGAAGAATTAAAATGTAATACTAAAATAGTAATAATAAGCCAAAAGAAGTAATTGAAGAGGTAACAAGGGAACCAAAAACAGAAGGGACAAACAGAAAAGGAATAACATAGTAGATGTAAATCCAGTCCTATCAGTAATTATGTTAAATGAAGTAAGCAAGATAAAAATAGATTGCATTTTGGGGGGGGTGTCTTTTTGTCTTTTTACGGCCACACCCCTGGCATATGGAGGTTCCCAGGCTAGGGGTTGAATCAGAGCTGTAGCTGCAGGCCTACGCCAGAGCCACAGCAACACGGGATCTGAGCTACGTCTGCAAGCTACACCACAGCTCAGGTCAACACCGGATCCTTAACCCACTGAGTGAGGCCAGGGATCAAACCTTCGTCCTCATGGATCCTAGTCGGGTTCATTAACCACTGAGCCATGACAGGAACTCCAGATTGCATTTTATTTTTAATCTACCTTGACTACTCACTAACTAAGACTTTAGAGGGTGGCCATGGCTTGCTATGCAGGAGGCTTTGGATGTACTGCGCAGACACAGTTCTATAGTAACCTGGTTACCTTGGAGTGCAAAGCATTTGGCTCTCTTAAAGAATAATGATTAAAAAAAAAAAAAAGGAGTTCCTGTTGTGGCCCATTGGTTAAGAACCCAACATAGCGTCTATGAGCATTCAGGTTCAATCCCTGGCCTCACTCAGTGATTAAGGATCCAGTGTTGTCACAAATTGCAGCATAGGTCACAGAAGTGGCTCAGTTCCTGCGTTGCTGTGGATGCGATGCAGGCCTCAGCTGCAGCTTGACTATACGCCTAGCCTAGGAACTTCCATATGTCCCGGGTATGGCTGTAAAAAATAATAAGAATAATGTTTTAAAAGACTTTGGAAAATGACTTAACCTAAACGATCCATAGTTTCTTCATCAGTTACAGTATCTACCATGTCCACAGTATCTATAAACAACAGTATCTACCACTTATGGCCATCATGCAGGTAGAGTGAGGCCATGTTAGTTAAATGCCTAGCAAATAGTCAGTGCTCAAAAAATGGCATCAACTGTCTATCAAAGACCATTAACGGTGACCCCTAACAGTTACTAAATCCACTAGCAGGGGTCCAGGGTCTCTATTCATGTGGGCCTATATTCTTTTAACTTTGAGAAAAGCACTAACAGGAAGGTATAATTGTAGAAGATTATGGCTGTATCGTCCCTGAAAGGACCTGAATTTGACATAAATTACTATATATTTCTTCTTATAGCATCACTACATATTGACAATGTCTTTAGCATTATGAATTGGCCCCCTTTATAGAACAAGACCGTATTTAGACCTCTTTTATCAACTCCAAATATTATTTTTTGGACTAACTCCTCATTGAAATAATTCCTGCTTACTAAAAGGTAGGAATCAATTACACTTCCCATAAGCCTCTTTAAATTTCATAATATTGAATGTCATAGCAAGGACCTGGGCCCCTCAAGATCTGCCCTTACTGATTTATAAAATTAAGACATCTGCTAATGAGCATGCACCCTCCACAGGAAGGCACAGCGGTGATCTGTTCTTCTCGCTGAGAAGGTAGACGGCTGGGATTCCAGCCAGAGCAGATGGGGACGTAGAGATTGTACATTTAAGAAGGCAGGGTTGCCAAGGTGCCAGAGAGGGCACGGACCCTGAGATCCATCAGTGGTTGTCAGATTGCTTCAGTGAATATTGATTGTTCCGGAGGTAAAAATACAAAGTTCATCTCAACAGCTATATATTGAATGCTACCCATGTGCAGGGCACGGAGCGCAGGGCCAGGAATGGAGGGATGAATCAATAGGGTGAATCAGACGGCTGAAGCTCTGCTGAGGAGACAGCTCGTCAACAGAACATCGCGGTGGAATGTCATGCTCCACTCACACCCTTTTGAACCTGCCCTCCGAGGGGCCAGGTTCCCTCCAACCCCAGATGTCCCAGAGATGGGTCTGGAGACTCCCCACCCTGGGAACTACTGGTTTTACTTTCAACAACATTGTGCCTTCAGGGAAGTCTGGGAGTCCATATTTTCTGGTAATGTTTGCAGTGTCATTTACGATTTTTGTCACCTGTCATAGGAGCCATTATAATATTTGCTTAAGTGTTTAAATCAAGTCCTTTACTTTAAGCCAGTGGTTGCTGAGCTTTAATTAAAGCATATTTGCATACATTAATATCACCCAGCTTCTCCACATTTTAACTGTATTTTTGCATTCAAAACATGACATTTCAATAACAATAGTTGTCAGTGCCTGGGCTCTTATTTATACCGCAATTATAGGTCCTGTTAATTACAGCCCTGGCTTCTCCAGCATCTCTGACAGTCCATGTGAAGCCACAGCTCGAGTCTTTCAGTGTGTGCATTAAACCATTTAGAGAGCAGCGCTACTGAGCTGCAAGGGGTCTAAAGATATTGGGCTCCCTTTATCTCAAGCCCTGCTGATGTTCTGGACCTTTGGGAGTCGAGAGGAACAAATGCAGCTTTTATATCAGAGACTATGGGAACCCCTAGCCTAAGCAGCTTCCGGCTAATGCCTCAGTCTTTATGTCTGGTGTATTTAAAGCTGAGGACCAACTGGAACTCTGATCCAGGCTGTGATCTTCTCTGAGGATTGAAGTCATCCAAAGAAAGAGAAAGATTCTGATGGACTGTGAATGTTGGGAGTTGTAGGTGGAGAAATAAAAGAGAAGATGAGTGCGTACTGTGGAGAGTTCCTTGTGTCCAGGAAGGGGCAGGAGTGGAGAGCTGCCACTTAGTGAACACCAGTGATGGGCTAGGTGCTCGGCACCATGGGGATGCTGCCTTGGGGAATTCCTGCTCCAGCTGACAGATCTGGTCCAGGTGACCTCCTTTCTCTATAAGCAGAGTCAGCTACTGGCTCCCCTGTGTGCTCAAGGAATCTTATACTAGGTCTGTTAGGGCACTGACCTCTCATCCTTGTTGGTCTCTCTCTCTTCCCTATTCAACCATGACCTTCGGAAGAAAGGGCCATACTTGTCTCCCAGTTACCTGAGAATTAAAATATTGCCAGCCACATCAATTAAAAAAGGATGTTGCAGGGAGTTCCCATCGTGGCTGACGAATCCGTCTAGGAACCATGAGGTTGCAGGTTCAATCCCTGGCCTTGTTCAGTGGGTTGAGGATCCCGCGCATTGCTGTGGCTGTGGTGTAGGCTGGCGGCTGCAGCTCCGATTTGACCCCTAGCCTGGGAACCTCCATATGCCGTGGGAGCGGCCCAAGAAAAGGCAAAAAGACAAAAAAAAAGATGTTGCAGCCATCAAGCCATCACATTATAGGTGCCCAGATGGTTGCCCTAAGGGAACTCTGGATGGGGATAAACCGGCTGCCCACTGCCAAACCCAAATAGCAGTCAGCCGCCCACTGCAGCAACACCACCCCCACACCCTGCCCCAGGAGGGCACACCCTCCATGGTGCACCCTGAGGTGACTCAGGATGAGAAGACACAAGATACTGGCCCCAGGTGGCTGAGATGCACATCAAAGGAATGATTTCGATGAGCTCAGATTCTTGCATCTTCCATATAGAAAAGCACTAAAGTTAATTTGAGATATCTGGGTTTCTTTTTCTTTCTTCTTTTTTTTTTCTCCTTTTTTTTTCAGAGCCACAGGTGCAGCATATGGAAGTTCCCAGGCTAGGGGTCAGGTCTGAGCTGCAGCTGCAGGCCTACACCACAGCCACAGCAATGCCAGATCCAAGCCACGTCTGTGACCTATGCCACAGCTCATGGCAACCCCCTGAGCAAGGTCCGGGATCGAACCCACATCTTCATGGATACTAGTAAGGTTCTTAACCCGCTGAGCTGCAACCAGAACTCCTCTGGTTTTCTTCTATTAACAGTAATCCTTTGATGTTCCGACTACCTGCTCTTTTGCTGCAAAAGCTCCTATACCCTGGCTCTTCCCTGTGCCTCTTCAGAACAGTTTTCTCAGCGTTATCCAAGATGCTGCGTCTCGGCCTCAAGGGCCTCAGAAAGCCCACCAAATAAAACAACTCTCTCAACTTTTAGGTTGTGCTTGTTTTGTTGTTGATATATACCTAACATGGGGTATGTGTTTTTTCAGAAAAAAAAAAAAAAGGCGGGGGGGGGGACAAAAAAACCCATAAAACCATAATACCCCAATACCCCAAATCAGGTAAAGGCCCTAGGGGTGGAAAGGCCAAGACCGAAGGTCACAGCGCACCAGTTGGCAGGGGAGCCTGCTCCCTCCAGTGGACACGCCCGGCCAGGCCAGACGCTGCCAGGGCATCCAGGCGCCCACGACCCTCATTCTGCCCCAGCAGCCTTGCCAAGCAGAACTCCACCCCCACCCCCACCCCAACCCATTTCCACTGTGGAAATGTTCAGAAATCAGAAACACAAGTAGCTTGCGTGTCCCCAAACCGAAAGGACAGCCCGGAAGGGAGGCCCTTCCCAAACCTCCTCTGAGCACACGATGCCTTTCTGACCCGCGCTGCAAAGCCAGGGGCAGAAAGTCAGCCCCTGAGGCTAGAACAAGACACAGCGAGCTCTCCAGCGGGGAGACCAGCCTGGGCTTTGTTCCTCCAATCGCTCCCCGCAGGTCCCAGCCCCGAATCCGCGGGTTTGTCTGGGGGGCCCGTGAGCTGTCCCTGATCGCAAGAGCAGGCTGACCTTCCTGCCGCGAACAAGAAGGGGACAGTACAAATCTCTGCAGCAGAGAACAGGACACTGTGAGCCAGAAACTGCTTTGGGCCAAATTGGAGCCCTGAGGGGGCGCGGAGGGGAGGGCCCCTGGAGGGGAGAGTGTGACTTGTGTTGAGTGGACTGTGCTGAACAGGGGAGTTTGTCTGTCGCATTTTAGGAGCCCCCTTTTAAGCCCTTTCGGTGTACTGCCTTCTCTGCCAGCTTTTCCTTCTCCTGGTCTATCGGTTCACCTCAAGAAAAATCAACACAATGCAGATTAAATGCCAAGTACTATGCTGGATTTTGGAGCTACAAAGGGAATTATACTTTGGTTCCATCTTAAGAGAGTTTGCCATCTACCTGGAGAAAAAATAGGTAATAGTTCTGTAGAATGATATGTGGTGATTTGGGGGTGTACAAAGAGCCACAGAAGAGAGAAGGACCCCTAGGTCAAGCCTGGGCATCCAGGAAAGCTTCCTGGAGGAGGAGACATCTGAAGTGAGTTCAGAAAATAAATAAATAGTATCCAGATGGAGAAAGATGGAAAAGGTATTTTAGGCAGCACAACCAACCTGCGCAAAGGCACAAATGCATGAAGGCCTGTGGTATGTGCAGGAAACTGGAGGCAGTGTAAGCTGACCAGATGCGCTGGCCAAGGTGGAGTAAGGAGTGAGGCCAGGGAACCGGCAGGCGCAGGTCTGGAGGGCTGTGTAGGGTCCTTCATGCCAAGGCAGAAGCTTAGATTTTCTCCTGAGGAAAATGGGAAGTCTCAGAACAGGTTTAAGCTGGGAAGTGACTTGGGATCCGTTTTTCAGCAAGATCACTCAGGCTGTGATATAGAGAATGGGCAATTAGAGGGCACTCCAAAGATAAAGGGACCAGTAATGAGGCTGTCACTGTAATCCAGGAGAGAGCGCAGGTGGCGGCAAAGAGAATGGGGTGAATCTGAGAGATATTGAGAAGACAGATGGATCAGACTTGGTCATGAGACTATAAGGGGAGAGAGAGGCATTAAGAGTAACCTTGATCTTACAACCCAATATCAAAAAAAAAAAAAAGCACCCTGATCAAAAAATGAGTAGAAGACATAAATAGACATTTATCCAAAGAAGTCATACAGATGGCCAAAAAGCACATGAAAAGATGCTCAGCACTGCTAATTATTTTAAAAAAAAAGCCAAATCAAAATGGTAATGAGGCATCACTTCACACCAGGAGGAATGTCCATCATTAAACCTACCAAATAACAAATGCTGGAGAGGGTGTGGAGAAAAGGGAACCTTCCTACACTGCTGGTGGGAATATAAATTGGTGCAGCCACTATGGGAAACAGTGTGGAGGTTCCTTAAAAAAACTGAAAGTAGACCATATGATCCAGCAATCCCACTCCTGGGCGTATATCTGAAAAAGACAAAAAATCTAATTCAAAAAGATACATGTACCCCATGTTCATAGCAGCACTAGTTACAACGGCCAAAACTTGGAAGCAGCCTAAATGTCCATCAACAAATGAATAGATAAAGATGTGGTACATATGTATAATATAATATTACTCAGCCGTAAAAAAGAATGAAATATTACCATTTGCAGCATCATGGATGGACCTAGAGATATCACACTAAGTGAAGTCAGAAAAAGACACTATTGTATGATATCACGTATATGTGGAATCTAAAACATAATTTAAATGAACTTATTTACAAAACAAAAATAGACTCACAGATGTAGAAAACAAACTTACGTATGGTTACCAAAGGGGAAGCGGGGAGGGACAAATTAGGACTTTGTGATGAACAGACACAGTATATATAAAATGGATAAGCAATAAGGAGTTACCAAATAGTGCAGGGAGCCATATTCAATCTTGTATTAACCTATAATGGAAAAAAACTGAAAAAGTATATATATATATTATATATATATATATATATTAAAAAAACTGAATCACTATGCTATACACCTGAAACTAACACAATGTTATAAATCCTCTATAGTTCAATAAAAAAGGGAATAATCTCAAGCATTCTAAATTGAAGAGTGCTGGGAAGGGTCATACCATTAGTTGAGATAATAGTGAAATTATATCAACAGCTTATTATGTTCCAGACAATATTATGAGTGTTTTTCAGAGGATACTTTATTTAATATTCGGAACCCTCTGAAACCTGTGTATTACTTTGTACATGAGAAAAGCAAGACACAAAGAATGTTAAGTAACTTGCTCAAGGTCACACAACTATTAGATGGTGACCTTAAGAATATGAACCGTAGGCAGTCTGGCTCTGAAGACTGTGACCTTGGTCACTGTGCTGTGAGTCCCCCAGGGAGCCACAGGCACTCCCTCTGCACCTGGAACTCAGTCGTGGGAATCTACCTTGGTTTCATTTACTTCGGCAAGTAGTTTATTTGGAAGATTGCGACATAGTAAGAGATGAGTATTTGGTCTCTCTCCTCAGTTCTGGACAAAGAGCTCCTAAACCCTTGTAATTTCCTGAGTGACAGGGGTACTAGAAACATCTTTTGTTCTAATGTCTGGTCTTTGATCCTGGTTCTTGACAAAGAGCCCCTAAAATCCTTGTAATTTCCTGAGTGATGGAGATGCTAGAAGCATCTTTCACAGAGCTCCCAACCCCCTTGGAATTTCCCGGTTGACAGGGGCATCTTTTGTTCTAATGAGGTGACTCTTGGGGGGCTCCTGGACAGCTTCAGGATGGGTGCTGGTCACCAGAAGGGCCAAGCCATGGTTACAAGCTTGGGACCTTCAACCCCATCTTTATCCTCTGGGGAAAGGGGAGGAGCTGGAGACCGAGTTAATAATCTATCACACTTACATAGGAAGTCTTCAGAAAAATCCCTCGACTAGGAGCTTTAGAGAGCTTCCAAGCTGGTGATGCATCTACACGCCAGAAGGGTGGTGCACCCCAACTCCATGGGAGAAGAAGCGCCTACAGTCAAGACCCTTCTAGATTTGGCTGGATGTACCTCTTCTTCTGGGTGTTTAGCTGTGTCTTTTGTAATAAATGGGCAAGTGTAAGTAAATGTTTGCATGAGCTTTTTGAGCTCTTTCAGCAAATAATCAAAACTGGAGTGGGGAGGTGGAATGTGGGTGGGCAGGGTGTTGAGGGAACCCCTGTCTTTGGAGCCAAGTCACAGAAGTGTGGGCACCATGAGGAGCCACTGCTTGCAACTGGCCTCTAAATCTTGTGACTGAGTCCTTCCCCTGTAGGGTCTGACATTGATGGTGGGTAGTTACTGCCAGAATTGAATTAAGTTCTAGGACACCCAGCTGATACCCAGACAGTTGGAAATTGGTTGGTGTGGGGAGAAATGTCTCCTACACATTTGCTAGCAGAAGCATTGTGAGTAGAGAAATAGCTTTCCTTTACAGGTGACCCCAGGAAACATCAATGGGAAGTGAGATGGGGAGGGAACAAAATCAACAGGAGTGACCTGATGCACAGGTGACAACTGTAACATCTGGGCTCAGTCCCACTG
This sequence comes from Phacochoerus africanus, assembly GCF_016906955.1. NCBI lineage: Eukaryota > Metazoa > Chordata > Mammalia > Artiodactyla > Suidae > Phacochoerus > Phacochoerus africanus. Next base: position 39,922,017 of record NC_062554.1, on the reverse strand, counting down.
AGCCCCCTGAGACCAGTGTAAAGCATATGCCTCAGAATCTGAGGGTCCTGCCTGAGGGTCAAGGAAGCTGGGGTCAGTGTTGGCTCACTCCCAGGCACTGTGGGCTGCTATGGCCAGCGGAGCAGGCTCTGGTGGCCAGAGAGAGCCAAGAGGCAATGCATCCTAGGCGCTGGCAGTGGGAGCCTGTCTAGAATGCAGATGAGGGCCAGGGGCCTTGGGCGAGGCACTGGCAGCACCTGCTACAAAACCTAGCAAGTACTTTTGAAATGCATAACACTCTGCATAATAGATGACTACTGCCAGACTTCTAAGCTAAGGAGAGTGGAAAGACCCTGAGAGACAACATCAACCAGATACCCCAGTGTGTAGTCAAGAGATATCCAGAGCCTCTTTAAAGTAGCATCATGAAACTTGCAGAACTGAAGGATTCTAGATACAGTTTCTGCTGTACTGGTAAAGGCAGGCCATTGCAGGGGTGGAGGCAAGGAGAGAAGAAAGAAAAAAATGACTCTTGGGGATTTATTCACCTTTCTAAAACCATGGGTGATGGGAATGTAGCCCACCAGTAGCTTGTGGCTCCATGTGCACAGGATCCAGTCTGGCTGTGGGGGGAGTAGATGTCTCCAGTGCATTTCTGCAGCCTGTACGTCCCATCGGCAAGGTCTCCCCACAAAACCTCACCCGGAAAAAAACCTTGTAGACGCTCACTCCTGGCTGCAGCTACCTATAGGTCTGAATTTCCACTCACTTCTCTACTGCAGAAAACGTGGGCAGTTCTGTAGCCCAAGGTCAAGAGCATGACCACACTGCTCCGCTCCTAAAGTTTGATGCAGAAGCAATGGAAAGACTGCAAATAGAGTTCAGTGTTAATTACAGTCCTAATGGTAATTAAGGTTGAGCGGATTAGAGAAGGTGCTTTATAACAACATCTGCCCATTAAGATAAAATGTGCAGAGCAAGTTTTGGACTCCGTGTTCAAAACCATACAAAATTGTCTTCTAAAAGAAAGATAAAGTTATTCAAGGTGGGCTAACTAGATATGGAAAAATCAGCAAGATGCTCCTTGTAGATACAGAGGTAGGAATTAAATTTCATCAAGGCTGTCACCTTTGTCACCAAGCTATCAGGTGAACTGTTCCCAGGGTTATTCACTTCAGGTGCCAGAACTCAAAATTATACCCATCTCTCCTCCTGGAAATTCCAATAGATTCTTTCCCAAAGACAAAGAGAAGTTGAGCTGAGAATGACCCAACCCATTCAATGGAAGGTACTGCGTGCCGTTTCTTAAATGGTTGCCTGTAAGTATCGATGTCTGCATGAGGTCAAGAGAACGGAAGCGGAAGTCCAAACGAGGCCTGTCAGACCCAAGTGCAACCTTTTTTAACCATACCCTCCCCGTCTCCCAAAGGAACAATAAAGTGTAGGAACAACCACTGTCGGAGGAGTGACTGGAGATTAGATGAGAAGGAAAGAGTTAGGAGGTGAGAGAAGGGAGTCCTGAGGCTGGGGGGGCAGGAGTAAGAACTTGGGACGCATGTGACAAAGGGTGACTCCACAGCGCCCCCTGTTGGCCTCTCTATGCTACCACTGGGCATCTTCCAGCGGGAAGGATCTTCCAGCACTTGCCCTCCTAAGCTGTCCACAGCCACCACACGAGGACTGGGGAGAGCTCGCCTTCAAACACGCCTCTTTTGGGATTCTCTAGTTTGCCTTTTTCTCTTGTTTTTTTTTTTTGTTTGTTTGTTTGTTTTGTTTTGTTTTGTTTCCTTCTCTGTTATAGACTGATGTGTACCCCTTTATCTTCAGGTGTTCCCATGGTGGCTGAGGGGTCACGAACTGGACTAGTATCCATGAGGACGCAGGTTCAATCCCTGGCCTCGCTCAGTGGGTTAAGGATCCGGTGTTGCCATGAGCTGTGGTACAGGTCGCAGACGCAGCTCAGATACCATGTTGCTGTGGGTGTAGTGTCGGCTGGCAGCCGCAGCTCCGATTTAACCCCTAGCCTGGAACTTCCATATGCCCCAGGTGTGGCATAAATGTATCTTCAAAGTCCTAACTCCCCATATCTCAGAATGTGAATGCATCTGGAGATAGAGGCTGTAAGGAGGCAAGTACATTCAGTGGGCTCGTAAAGGACCATAACCCAGCAGGACTGATGTCCGTGTGCTGGGGATGCACCGACGGAGAAAAGGCCATGTGAGGACACAGGGAGAAAGCAGCCATCTGCGAGCCAAGGGGAGAGACGGCCAGAAACAAACCCCCCCAACACCTTGATCTTGGACCTCCGGCCTCCAGAACTGTGAGAACTAAACTTCTGTTGGTTGAAGCCATCCAGTCTGTGGTATTTTGTTTTGGCAGCAATCGGAGACGAATGCCCGTTGCCTGCCCTTCTTCCCCGCCCTGAGACCACAGCAGCATCTCCTTCCTTCGTCTCTAAGATGAAGAGCTCTAAGAGCCTCTCTAAGTCACCGCCAACTCTGCCATTCCATCCACCATGCATAACATGAATTATTCCACTAGCGTGGGAGAGAACTCAGCACGTAAACTATGAATGACGAAGATGGTCCTTGGCTCACTTAACTCAGTGGATTCTGCTGACTTTTAAAGTATTGCTTAATTGCCTGCAGGAGTTTATGTTCCATTCAACTTCCTATTTCCTGAGTCCTGGTTAGGTGCTGGGCATGGTACTGGGCTGCTGACTTCTCTGAGGCTCTGCCACCCTGTTTCACTGCTAGGTCCAAGTAAAATGCTCTTGTAAACTTCTTGCCCACACTCTTATCTTTTTCTCTTGCTCTCCTTCTCACACACGCTCTCCCTCTCTCTCTGGAGCTTCTGGATTTGAGACCTAGTTCTGCTACTTAATATTTGATACATGATTTTATGCCTATGGACCTACCCAAGCCTCAGATGCAAAAAGGGATGTGGCAGAAATCACTGCATGCCTTCCTGTAGCCAGTCTCCCTTTCATCCTTAGATGTAGAGTCTAACTTTTCTTGGGCATAAATGTGCAAAGCTAAATGACTCAGTCCCTTTGCAGCTAGAAGCAGCCCTGAGACTAATTCCTGGCCAATAAGATGGAAATGAAAGTACCGTGTGCAACTTGTAGAGAAGCTGCTTCTAAAGAGCTTGTCTGGGTAGGAAATAAGCCCATTGTCTTTCCACCTTTCGTTCCTTCCTCTGCCCAGAGTATGGGTGTGATGGCTAGACCTTAAGCAGCCATCTTGGAACATGAGGTAGGTGAGAGGAAAAAGAAAAAGCATTGAGGATGACAAAACAGAGAGATGAAGGACCTGGATCCCTGATAACTCTAAGAAGCTTCCATACCAGCCTTGAGATCTCCTGCTGTATTTATTCACACGAAAGAGTAAATCCTTATGTGTTCATACCTCTTATTTTGGGCTTTATGAATAGCCAAAATTTTACCTATCAAATGCAGAAGATAATAATACCTCATAGAATTTTTTTCAAGGTGAAATAATATATTTTAAAAACTTGGTATATTTTGATATATGGAAAGTATGTGCTATATCACTAAAATAAATTGATGGCTATGAGGGAGTGTTTGTTTCCTTGGGCCCCAGATCTGTCCTTTATCAGAAGTTCACCTCCTAGGCACTTTGCCACCAGTGTCCTTGTGTCTCCAAAATTCTGCCCCGATAACAGTTCCTCTCTCTGTAGGGTACAGACCCAACCCTGGTGGCTGACCTTGGCCTGCTGATCTCAGCACTTTCTTGGTTCTTTCTTACTGTTCCTTCGGCCACAGGTTTGTGCACAACATCACCTCTCCCCCAGCATTGGTGCTCCCCTACCTGACCCCCCAAACACACTGTCCCCCAAGTCTCTCAGGCTCACCACACGCTGTGCCTTCCCACGGAGTTACTGCCATTTCTGGAACCTCATCTCCAGGCCTAATCCTTCTCAAATACCTGCCTGTCTTCTTGTGAATTACAGTCCAGCTCCTCTGGCTGGGGTAGAGCAGGCCACTAATGAGCAGTTATTTCTGAGTTAAGTTGTTCTTTTTTTGGTGGGGGTGGGGGCACATCCATGTCATATGGAGGTTCCCACGCTACGGGTCGAATTGGAGCTGCAGCTACCCGCTGACGCCACAGCTATAGCAACACCAGATCTGAATTGCATCTGTGACCTACACCACCGCTCACGGCAATACCAGATCCTTAACCCACTGAGCAAGGCCAGAGATCAAACCCATGTCCTCATGGATACTGGTCAGGTTCATAACCTGCTGAGCCGCCATGGGAACCCCTGAGTTGAGGTTTTATATGTATGTTTACAAAATCTAGCCCCTTCTATTTATCAGACATCTCTTACTTCTGTTAGAAAACCGCAGGCCCTGGCATGTTTACTCCCACCTTCTTGCCTTGGCTTGTGCTATTGCCCCCTCGGAAAGGCCCCCCTCTCCTTTCTTCTCATGTGATTTTGTACGTTTCTTCTTTATATTCCCCTACATTTTCAAAATGTCTAGGGAGTCCCCCGATGGCCTAGTGGGTGGTTAAGGATTCAGCATTGTCACTGCACTTGTGCATCCCACGGGCATGGCCAAAAACAAAACAAAACAAAACAAAATGTCTATATTGTGCACAACATGTTTTTCATAATTTTTAAAAGAGGTAGTGTTTGTTTTTTAATGCTACACCACTCTTTCACGCCTGGCCCTGGAGGTCTTTGCTGATGCCTGGAGTCCAGACCTTCGTTTCCCTGGTCCTCGCTCCAGGGACAGTTGTGCCTATAATTCGAGGCTGCCCCACACTGTCCTCCTATGTGGGGAGTGTCAGTCCCCTCATCACTGCTGTAACCTCCTTGTGGTGGTGTTCAAATATATCCACAGATTCTCCCTTCAAAAAGTAAAACCTCACAGCGTGGTATATCAACTATACTTTAGTAATTTTAAAAAACAGTAAAAACCTAATTCCCCTCCCCTTGAATGTGAGCTATACTTATTACTTTGCTTCCGAAGGACAGAATGTGACAGCAATGATGCCATGTAATTTCTAAGGCAAAGTCATAAGGACAAAGCAGCTTCTCTGTGCTCACCCTCCCTCTCCCTCTCTTTCTCCCATCCATTTATCTGGGGGAAGCCAGCTGCCACGACATGAAGATGCTCAAGCAGCCCTGTGGAGAGACCCTCATAACGAGGCACTGAGCCCTTGCGCCAACAACCAGGAAGAAACTGAGGTTTGCCAGCAGTTTCATGAGTCATCTACTGGAAGGTGAAAGAAATTTCAGAATAGGGTTTTCCGATGCTAAATCCTAAATTTTTTTTTCCATCTTGGAAGTGGATCCTCCAGCCTCATCAAGCCTGAGGATGAGTGCAGTACAGCTGATGTCTTGATTGCAGCCTCAGGAGAGACCCTGAGCCAGAACCACTTACTTGCTAAGTGGCAGCTGGATTCCTGACCCTCGGAAACTGAACTGGCCTGAGGCACTGAGTTCTAGGGCTGCACCACGGATGCTAGCAGGCTCCTTGAGGACCATCTCAGGGCGTCTTTCACTATGTCTTGCAGAGAGTGGTCTTCTACTAGGTGGGTATTAAGTATTTTTCAGCCAATTGCTTTGACCAGGAAGGAGACTGCCTGCTCCCCCCAGGGCATAGGAAAGTTTGGGGAAGACTGTAATTTAGCCCTTTAGGGCAGCAAAGAGAAAATAAATGGTGAACCAAGGATGCTGCATGATCTAGCAGTTTACTAGTTTCCTATGGCTGCTCTAATGAATTATTCCCACTTGATGGCTTAAAACAATGCAGATTTATTCTCTTCTAATTCTGGAGGCCAGAAGTTTAAAATGTTTCCACTAGCCTAAGGCCAAGGTATCAGGAGCGCTGGCTCCTTCTGAAGGTTCAAGGGGAGAATACAATTCCTAGCTTTTCTAGAGTTACATTTCTTGCATTCCTTGGTTCATGGCCACCGCCTCCATCTTCAAAGCCAGTGGGACAGCATCTTCAAGCCTCTCTCTGCTATTTCTTCACATCACCTTCTCTCTATACAAACTCCCTTTTTTTTTTTTTGGCTTTTTGCCTTTTCTAGGGCCGATCTTGCAGCATATGGAGGTTCCCAGGCTAGGGGTCGAATCGGAGCTGTAGCTGCCGGCCTACACCACAGCCACAGTGGCTCAGGATCTGAGCCGCACCTTCGACCTACACTATAGCTCGCGGCAATGCCAGATCCTTAACCCACTGAGCAAGGCCATGGACCGAACCTGCAACCCAATGGTCCCTAGTCGGATTCATTAACCACTGCGCCACCAGGAACTCCACCTTCTCTCTATAAAGACTCTTAAGGATTACACAGACATAAAGAACAGACTTGAGGTTGTCAAGAGGGAGGGGGTTGGGAGAGGGAAGGACTGGGAGTTTGGGTTTAGCAGGTGCAAACTAGCGTATATAGAATGGATAGACAACAAGGAAAAGAATACAAAAAAGAATATATGTATGATAGCTGAGTCACTTTGCTGTACAGCAGAAATTAACACATAAATTGACTATACTTCAATAATTTTTTTTAAAAGACTCTTGTGATTACATCTGTCCACTGGGGAAAAACGCACAACCTAAAAGTTGAGAATTATGGTGTTCCTGTCATGGTGCAGTGGTTAATGAATCTGACTAGGAACCACGAGGTTGCGGGTTCGATCCCTGCCCTTGCTCAGTTGGGTTAACCATCCGTGAGCTGTGGTGTAGGTTGCAGACACGGCTCAGATCCCACGTTGCTGTGGCTCTGTCGTAGGCTGGCGGCTACAGCTCCGATTCAACCCCTAGCCTGGGAACCTCCACATGCCGCGGGAGCGGCCCAAGAAATGGCAAAAAGACCAAAAAAAAAAAAAAGACAATAAAAAAAAAGTTGAGAATTATGCTTTATTCAGCAGACATACTGAAGACTTAAGCCCAGGATATATCCTCTCAGATAGATTGGAGGGACTATCTCCAAAGGGAGAAGCCACGATATACAAGAGGTTTTGAAACAAATAAGCAAACAAACAAAACACCCATGTAGTCAAAACACCAAAAGATTCCTATTAATTAAAGAAAGCCAGACATCTCAGGTTAATGAATTCAGCACTTTTCTATGATGGGAAAATGCAAGCGTCTGGGGTCATTGACATCATCCCTTGGCTACTTAACTTTCTAGGGCCAGTATCCTGTTTCCTCCATCCTGAACCCCCCCTGGGGCACACTTAGGGGTGTCGGCAGTGGCTGAAGGCTCCACGACCACAACATACTTTGTTTATCCACGTGGCAGGTGACATTCTTTGTCCACACATCTGTCCTGCCTGGCTAATCAAAATAATTGCCCCCCTCTCGAGCTCCGTAACTTACTCACATCTGCAAAGTCCTTTTTGCCCTGTAGGGGGACATTCACGGGATCTGGGAATTAGGACCAGTAGGACCATCCAGGGCTATTATTCAGCTGACCACGAGCAGAAAAATCCTACGTCCAGTGTCACTAGATTCAAATTCGAATCCTCTGAGTATCACTCATAAGGTGCTGAGCAAAGCATTTAACTAAGCCTAGGTTTTTCTCACCACCCTAACACAGACAATAAAACCTATTAAGTGAATATGATAAGGAGAAGCACTGGCTTTTCTCCTCTTCCCTTTTATTGAGTATCTAGAAAGAAGAGCTCTCGGGCCAAGACGGAAGAAGGCTCAGGGGCCATGGGGCTTCTAACTAGCTCTGGGCGGCCCTTGCTGTTTACAGGGCAGTTCTATGCCTACTAGCTCATGGGCCTATCATTCCCCCTCTGCCAAATAAAAAAAGCAGAAGCACAAAGAAGTCAAATGATTTCCCCCAACTCACCTTGCTCCTAAGTGTCATAGCTGAGTCTTCTGATACTAAATTCTGAACTTTCTCCTTTCTACCCGTGCCTTTGGGTAGGGCCTGCAAGAATCAGAACAGCTACCCAGCAAACTAAATGAAATGAGATAAGAAGGACAGCAAATCCACGGGCCAGAGGACCCGGTAGGCCCTGCACAGGGCGATCCCAAGTCATTTCTCAGGAATCATGGACTTGTCCCGAGTGTGTGAGTCATGAGTGCTCGGAGGGACGGCGCAGCAGAGCTTGGAAAGGACAGAAAGGAGGCACGACGGGGAGAAGACAGTTGCACTCCTAAGGCCGGCTCTTGGGAAGCAGGAGGACGCCACCCACTCTCATCCGTGTCCTCTGACAGAGTCTCAGAGGAGCAGCCCTGAGAGTTATCCCAGACCCTTGGTGATGAACAGCCTTCCCGTGTGGCTGATCCCTGTGACATATTTTATGACACACCATCCTGGGAGTCAAAGGCCAGTCAGGGGACAAGTCCATGATTCCTGGGAAATGGCTTGGGATCTCCCCGTGCAAGGTCTACCCAGTCCTCTGTCCCACGGTGGAGCCAGACCCAGAAGGTGGGATTGCTGCTCGGCCAGCCGAGACTCAGGCTGCACTTAGATTGAGGGGAGACAGCTGCTTGCTGCCCCCTAGGGCGACGAGAACAAAATAAAATCAATAACAGAAACACTTCCCACTTAACATTCACAAAGCCCTTGAGCCTACATTTTCTCACTTAGCCTCACAACATCATGCTCGTTTTGCAGAGAAATACATACAATGAAAGAGGGATCCACTACTAAAGGTTTAATATGGGCTAATCACAGGACTGGGAGCCTTAGAAGCATCATAGGAATGTAATCATCTCCAGTTCTCCATGAGGTGGGTCTTCCTACTTCCAGACAAGACCTGAGGCTCACAGAGGTTAAGCTCTTGCCCAAGGCCACAGCTCCCAGGAGGCAGAATTCAAACACGGGGACAAGGTGTTTGCTAGCAGAGGATTTTAAACGACCATGTGCCTGGCACTGTAAACACTCTGTCAGCAGCGCATGTCATTGTGCTACCATCCATGTTCGTAGAAAGGCTTTGGCCCAGCTCCTCCCTAAGGATCACTCTGCCACAGGCTCCTCACTGGGGCCAGCTCTTTGTTCTGCAGTGAGGTTGAGCCACTGCTGGCTGTGTCAGGCCCGTCTCCATTAAAAAGTGCCCATAGGGAAAGTGAATGTCCTGGGTCCCTACCCGCCATCGCACCTCCGTGTGAACCGCGGACCAGAAAAAAACACCCCATGGGAAGCCCAGGAGGGGGTCTTCCTCTCCAGCTCGCAGACGATTTAGATTTAATGAGAGGGTCGTCAGGGGCTGGCACAGTGCCTTGTCCAGGGTCTGCTTATAGGAGGAGCCCTTGTGTGGTCTCGAGGTCCTGGTGGAACCATCCCTCCCTGACCCCCCGAGGCCAACCCACCAGAGGGCAGCACGGCTACCCCTCTGGTGTGGCAGCAGCTTTCTTTAGAGCCTGCTCGGGAGTGCCTGGCTGTCCACTGATGGAACGAATGGACACCAGCACGCAGAGTCTGCTTCCAGAGATCAGGCCCAGGACAGGTCCCAGCTAGGCCAACTCGAGGGCAACGAGCAAGGGTCACATGTGATGACGAGAGGCTGAGAGGAGAAGCCCAGTCTGAACTGCCCTCTGGACACGAAGCTCAGGCTGCTGAGGGCCAGGCCCACACTTGGTCAGCACACAGAGGGAGGCCTGAGGGAGGGGACAGGAGGGGCGGGGCAGCCGAGAGGACAAGGGCTGGGCTGGGCCGGCACCTGAGGAGCTGAGGAGGCAGGGAACCGGCAACCTGGATGACAGAGACGAGAGTGCGGCGACCTGTCCAGCAAACGGTGCTGCCAGAGTCCGGAGCCAATGCCTCTCCCATGTCTTATCTGAGACACCTGCCGAGGCAGCTGTGGACCCAATGTGCTTTCTGACTGAGTGCAGGAGGCCTTGCCATTGTCCCCCCTGGAATTCCAGCCCCATCTGAGGAGCTGCCTCAGTCCTGGGCCCGCGTTGGGACCAGACCCAGCCCAGCTGAAGCAATGGAGGAGCCCTTCCTGCAGCCACTCAGGTCCTGGCTTTGATCCCTTCCCTCTGGAGGGAGGTGACCTGTCACACTGGGGCCTTGGAATGACACGCTTCCGTGCTCTCCCAGAGCCTGGCCACCACACAGACACCAAAGCTCATCTTCAATGAAACATGGACCATGAAGTCAGCTCTCCAAAGGTTTCCTTCAGCAGCTTACTCCATTTCTCCCTGAGTACCTGAATGTTCTCGAAGAAGCCTGACAGGCTCAGCCAGGCTTCAAATGGCTCCACGTGGAAAACAGGATTGGAATCCCCTCTGGACATTGTTTTCCTCCTTTCAGTGAATTTCCAATTCAATGTTAAGGAGAGATCTTTTGTCCCCCTGGTCCGCTCTCCCAATCAGCTGAATTTAGAATGTTGAATTGAAAATCGTTTCCATGGTCCAGGAAAGGAGTCCGGGTTGAGGGGGTGGGGGTGCTGTGGGGGCAGGACTAACAAGGCCTGGAGCACAAGGCCACACCTGCCCGCAGGCCAGGCCAGGGTGCCCCCAGGTAAGGAAGCCCCGGGCCCCAGCAGGGCCCTGGGCTGAGGCCACATGGGGGATGGCACAGGGTGACACGGCCAGGTGGGAGGGCTGCGAGGGGCCCTGCTCAGGTGAACTGGAGGGAGCCCCGGGTATAACAGCAGTCGGGACTGAGCCCTGAGCTTTGCCCAAACACGGAGAGCAGGCACGGGGCTCAGGGTGGCCCTGCAGGTGTCTTTCTGTCCTGCTCCTCCAGAGGCGGGGGAAATCCTCCGGCTGCTGCTTGGGGGCCCCCACTGGTCCCCCCGTCCCTCAAAGAGGAAACCCTCTTCCTGAGGGGTGACCACTTGGTCCTCATCCCTGGCTCTGCCCCAGGACAAAGTGCGGAAAAATCAACTTAAAGATAAGAGGTGGATACTGTGTAGCAGAGGGGACTCTAGCCTGGCTCCCGGGGTGAGCATTAATGGAAAGGTATGACAAAAAGAATGTGTGTGTGTGTGTGTGTGTGTAACTGGGTTAATGTTAGCATGAAATTAGCATGATATTGTAAGCCAGCGATGCTTTAACTAACTAAATAAATTTACATAAATGGTAAAAAAAATAAAACAAGGACAGGAAGTGGAGTCAGAAGAGGTGGGTTTTAGGGCACAGTGAATCAAATCTAAGCCCCACTGACGGGCTTTAATTCATTTGACTAAATTAATAAATGTGTTTACTTCATTAATTTCTTTTTCTTATTTTTATCTTTTACTTCACTAAATTCTTTTTTTTTCTTTCTTTTTTTTTTCTTTTTGCCATTTCTTGGGCTGCTCCCGCGGCATATGGAGGTTCCTAGGCTAGAGGTCTAATCGGAGCTGTAGCTGTCAGCCTACGCCAGAGCCACAGCAATGCAGGATCCAAGCCGTGTCTGCGACCCACACCACAGCTCACGGCAACACCAGATCCTCAACCCACTGAGCAAGGCCAGGGATCGAACCCGCAACCTTGTGGTTCCTAGTCGGATTCGTTAACCACTGTGCCATGACGGGAACTCCTACTTCACTAAATTCTTGATGCCTCCCTCTCTTCCTCTCGAAGGTGAGGATGATGATGTCCACTTCCAAAGGCTTTCGTGAGGACCAGTGGAGTTTCCGAGCACATCATCAACAGCTGGCGGAGGGCCTGTCCCATAGTTGCACAGTGAAGGTCCTCGTCCACTCCCCCTTTCCTCTGAGCAGGGGCCCAGGGGAGGGCAGGGACCCCTGCCTCCGAGCATTTGCTGCCAGCCCTCACGCACCTGCTGCACTTTGTTTGAGCCTCTTACTTGGGGGGTGGAGGGGCAGTGCATAATCCCCAGTGAGACAGGACAGAGCCCCAAACCCTGAGGCGAGGACAGTCTGGACAGAAGCTGGACATCTGCTGGTTCTCACTCAGCACAGGGCCCTTGGAAGCCAGCCAGGGAAGCACCCATAGCACCCACATTTGCAGAGCAGATTATAAACCTCAAAGCACCTTCACCTACATCAGCAGCACTGGCTTCATACCACAAGTAAGATGAGGCGGACATCGTTCTCTTTTTACAGATGAGAAACCCAAGGTTTCAGCAGTTTATACAAATTACCTGAGGTCATGGAGCCCAGGAGAGGCAGAGCTGGGGTTCAAACTCCCTTCATAGGGCTCCCAGGTGGGGACCCCACTCACCACACCCTGCCGATGAGCATCTTCCTGCCAAAGCTGCACCTGAGGCTGAGAAGATGATAGGAACCTGTGCGAGGTTAACCACGGCCCCGGGGTTGGAAGGTCTGAACTGGGGGCTGACCCCTCCAGAGTGGTTTGTTCATCGCATGCCAGCGTGACCCCTTCCATGAGCCGCTGGACAGAGCCAGGCCCAGGGGAGATGGACAGCAGGGCTTAATGGAAACGGGGATGCTGGTGATGATAGGAGCCATCTGAATTATGGTCTCCATTTGCACAGAGCCTGATGGATTTGCAATAATTCCAAACCAGGTCAAGTGTCTGTGTCTCCTCTTTTGCTGATCTCACACAAAGTCCCTCCATTTGTCAAGCTCCGACTGGCTCACTCCGAGCGGTGGCCCGCCCCTCCCTCCCTTCTTCAGCCAGGCTCTCTGCAGCTCTCCCTGCAGGAGGCTGACCCCAGGGCACCTCTGCAGCTGGGCCCCAAGGGACTGGGGCTGCTCCTAGCAGGGCTCGGGGGCCTGGGAGCTTTGAGGCCATCCACAGAGATAGACTGCCCTCTATCCAGGGACCACATCTGTGGTGGTTTCAAAGACAAAGGGACAGTGTGAATGGATAGGGGTTCATTGTCTGTAGGTGAAATACGGTTATAGCTAATGGAGTCTGGGATAGAAGCACGTCCTCCTGGCAGTGGGAGCTCGGACAGCAGAGGCCTGGAACAGCTGCCAGAACTTTCTTCAGGCCAAGCCAGGAATCAGTAACATATTCCATGGTGTATAAGTGTTCTCGAAAACTTGAAGGATCTTATGATATCTCCATCTTCCTGGACTCCTGCAGCGGACACTTTGAACTAGAGAAGGGTTGTTTCACCTGGGAGGGTGGATGGGTTGGAGGAGGACAGAGGCAGGGGCCTCTGGGCTTGCTGCTCTTTTTTTTTTTTTTTGTCTTTGTCTTTTTTGTCTTTTTAGGGCCACACCCATGGCATATGGAGGTTCCCAGGCTAGAGGTCCAATTGGAACTGTAGCCGCAGGCCTACACCACAGCCACTGCAATGCCAGATCTGAGCTGCATCTGCGACCTATACCACTGCTCACGGCAACGCAGGATCCTTAACCCACTGAGTGAGGTCAGGGATCGAACTCTCATCCTGATGGATGCTAGCTGCGTTCATTTACCACTGAGCCATGACGGGAACCCCAAGGCTTGCTGCTCTTGATCTCACCTATCTGGTGGAAGGCTGGCTGAAGTGGCGGAGGGAACCTCTCAGGCCACCTTGGCCAGGTTTGCAAATTTTCTCCACAATTTCCTCAGCAAGTGACCATTCAGCCTCACCGCGGTGCTTCAGTCTGGGGAACTAGAGACTTTATGGGGTGACCCAGGCCATCTGCAGGCTACTCTCATTGTTCAAACATTTTTCTTTCTACTAAGGAAAAAAATTCCCTACAGTTTCCACTTTTTCTTATCTACACCAAGAGCAAAATAATGGCTAGTAAGGTACTTAATTATTAATTTTATTCTGACGTGCTTTTCTTGGTGATCATAGGATAGGCTTCTTCCCTTCTTCTCCCAGGAGAACCTCCTTGGTCTAGTTAACACCGTGGGGAAAGGGCAAGACTAGACCAGCCATCCAAAGACCAGACACAGACGCCAACTCGACTCTGTGTCTGTTCATGGGTCTGTCCTTGCCTTCTTAGCTCTTGGTATGAATTCATCTATGTAGACTTCTAGATGAGCCACAAGTGCTGGGTAAGCACCTACTATACACTTGACTCTAGGATGTGCACTGTAGAGTAGACAGGACTTTAAAAAATAGCAACTGTTAACAATCATTAACGAAAATTTATTATATGCTAAGCATTTTGCTAAACATACATTCACTCTTCCTTTCTCATGTTTTCACCTTCACAGGTAAGGTCCATTATTATCTCCACTTCTTAGATGAAGAAATAGAGGCCCAGAGGAGTTAAGTAACTTGCTGATAAGTGGCAGAGTTGCAATTTGAACTCAGATTTGTTTGGTTCCCACCATATGCTCTTAGCCACTATGCAAAGATACCTCCCCAACCTTAAGAAACCTTAAATCTAATAGGGGAGGAAAAGCTAAAACACAAAAAGCACTAAGATATGTATACCCAATATTAAATCATTATATTGTACACCTTAGCTAATGTAATGTTATAAGTCAATTACACCTCAATAAAAATTTTAAAATAAATAGTGTTTAAAAAATTACTAAACACAATAGAAGGTAATGGAAAGAGAAAACAGAATTTAAGTTGAGGCTAAACTTCAGTCTAGTAGGTACGCTATGCTAAAAAAGCAATAGCAAATACATATTACATATATATGCCCACACTTATATACAGCAAAGGAGGGGCCACTCTGCACGGTGTAGACAATAAATGCTTTGTCCTTGAGACAGAAGAAACGGCAGCATGAGCCAAATAAATGAAGGAAGACTTCTTGGGGTGAGCCTTGGAGGATGGGGAGAGCAAAGCAGGAGAAGGATGAAGGGTGTTTCACAAAGGGTGAGGAGAGCAGAGAAGCCAAAACAGGGATGTAGTGTCGAGAGGTGTAGAGCCACACTGAGAAGCACCTTGGATGCCAGGGTAAGGGATGTAAGAGCATCTCACGGGCACTGGGGATGAAGAGCCCTCCTGCTGGAGAAGGGCTAAGGCGGGACTGCACAATGGTGCGTGGAGCAGAGAGCTGCTGCCCCACCTGCAGGACACAGCCTCGTGGATGCCCAGCTCTGGCAATGAGCACCTGCCATGGGGGAGTCTGTGAGACAGAGTGTGGAGACTCTGTGAATAAGAAGACCCATTAAACTGGCTCATCTTCTGGGCGACAGAAGATTCGGAAAGAGAATGAAAAGGACAGAGAACCAGGGTGGGTGGGACAGAAGGCAGAAAGGCAAGGCACAGGCCAAGCTCTGAGCCCCAGAAAGGCAGGGTGCAGGGGTTGGGGGGAGGTCACAGCCATGAAGACTCTGGTAGCCACAGGCAAAATCACCAGAAGCACCCTGGGGGCTAATGCCCCCAAGCTGAAGAAGCCAAGGAGACTGCTTTGCAAAGCATTGTGTCCCAGCTCATTCCTGGGCAGTGGGCATTGGGCAGGTGCTCAGGGAGAGCTGAGAGGCTCCTCTCCCCTGGGATCTGAGATGGGAAGCAGACAAGCCAACTGGAGCGTCTGTGCAGACACTGCCAAAGACAAGGCTGCCTCCAGTTCCTCCCAGCGGGGCTGAGGGTGGCAGGGACAAGCTGAGCAGCCAGCTTGGTGGCTGCTCCAGGCTTTCAGCCTCATCCAACCAAACAGGAGATATCACCCACCCTCCTGTTCTGGGGCACAGTTCCGACCCAATGGCTAGTGAACCCCACATTCTATCTGTCCTGCCAGACAGGAACTGTGCCCAATAGTGCAGAAACAGCTGACATGCTCATTCACTACAGGAAAAGAGCAAGAAACTGGGAGGTGGGGGAGGGAAGGGATCATGGGACTTCAGTGAAGCCCCAGCCCAGCAAAGGCCAAGCACTGGGGAAGGGTGTTTTTTATTTATTTATTTTTATTTTTATTCTTTTTGTCTTTCTGCCTTTTCTAGGGCCATTCCCGTGGCATACGGAGGCTCCCAGGCTAGGGATCTAATCAGAGCTGTAGCCACTGGCCTATGCCAGAGCCACAGCAATGCGGGATCCGAGCCGTGTCTGCGACCTACACCACAGCTCACGGCAACGCCGGATCCTTAACCCACTGAGCAAGGCCAGGGATCGAACCCACAACCTTATGGTTCCTAATCGGATTCGTTAACCACTGAGCTACGACAGGAACTCCGGAAGGGTGTTTTTTAAAATCACCCCTCCACGAAAACTCTTAGAAATCATTTGTTGACTGCTTTACAAATGACAAAGGTCTTTCATTTATGTTTTCCCACTGAGTCACCACCACAGCCTTTTGAAGTAGATTAAACAGATGTTACTCTGCATTTTACAGATGAGAAAAGGAAGAGGGCAGTGTCTTGCCCAAGGTTACACCACTCACTCACGAGTGCCAGTGCTGGGCTTTGACCCACAGCTTCTTCCTCAACAGCCCTTGTTTCTCTCTTAAACCGTGTCCTCTACCCTACAGTGACTGCTGGATTGGAGGAAGCAAGACAAATCCTAAAAAAAATAAGAACCCCAAACTGGTGACTTGGGGCACACACGAACCTTCCACGTGAAGGAGCTGAAGCAGTTTCAGGGTCACCCCCTTATATCCCATGAATGAAGACACTTGGATCTGCAGGTGAGCTGAGAGCCATGAGACGTGCTGAGTGGGCGGGGCATGGTGTGTCTCTTTACGCAGCTATTCATCCATTCATCCTGTAGATGTTTCTGAAAGTCAAGCACTGTGCCAGGCAGAGGGGCATGATGAGAAACACAGAAGACACAGTTCCTGCTCTCAGAATTTAAATTCTAGTAAAGATGCTACAAAACAAGCAGACAACCAAAAAAAAAAAAAAAGGAAAAAAAATAAAAAAGAAACAAAACCCTCTGCTTTATGCTAAGCACAACGAAGGGAGGAGATAAAGGACTAAGGTGGATAATAAGGTGGGCACGCTCCTTGAATACCAATGTTAAATAAGACCTCTGGAAGGAGGTCTCATTGGAACGATGAGAAGAAAGCAGCTAAGCAAAGAGACCATGGAAGATCATTTGAGGCTCACGGTCTGGGGCAGCTGACCACACCAGAGGAGGGAGATTGTGCAGAGTGTTAAATGAAGCCAGATTTGCTGGAATGAACAGAATGGGAGGTAGGGCAGAATGCACAGGGTTGTGTTAGCCAAGTTAAGAGTTCAGATTTAGTCTCAGTGCAGTACATTGAAGGATGTTTCACAGGTAGAAGGCGTGATCTAATATATATTTTATAAAGGTCATTCTCTGTGCTGGTTGAGGAATAAAGAAAGTAAAGTTAAAAACAGGAAGCCTAATTAGAAAGGTAATTCAGGGAGTTCCCATTGTGGTGCAGCAGAAACAAATCCGACTACTTACTATCCATGAGGATGCGGGTTTGATTCCTGGCCTCACTCAGTGGGTCGGGCATCCGGCATTGCCATGAACTGTGGTGTAAGTCACAGATGCAGCTCAGATTCTGCATTGCTGTGGCTGTGCTGCAGGCTGGCAGCTGCAGCTCCAACTTGGCCCTTAGCCTGGGAACTTCCATATGCCCTAAAAAGAAAAAAAAAAGGTAATAATTCAATAATTCTGTCGGCAAATGATGGCAGTGTGGATTGGAAAAGGCAGTGGAAACCAGGCAAATGAATGCAGAATACATGTTGGACATATAATTGACAGAATTTGTCACTGGATTGGATAGGTGACGGTTAGAGTGAGAATCAAGAACAATTTCTAGAATTCTGGTTAGGTAATTGGATGGATGGAAGTGACATTTACTGAGATGGAACAGACAGGTTGAGAGCAAGTTTGAGTGAAGAGGTGGAAGTGAAGAGTCCTTTTAGACATGTTAGCTATGAGATGTCAGTGGGACATTTGGGAGAATATTGGAAGTAGGTATCTGAATATGCAGGTCTAGAGTTCAGACGATAGGGCTGGGCTGGAGACATAAATTTGATAATTATCAGAAAACATATGGCATTTTAGAGTCCTGGGGATGATAACACGGAGAAAGAGAATGAACAGAGGGAAAAGAGGGTATCCATGATCCAGCCTCAAGGAAGTCCAGTATTGACAAGTCCAGCAGAAGAAAAGAATCCAGCAAAGGAAGCTAGAAGGAGTTAACAGTGGGGTAGGAAGAAAACAAGGAGCTAAAAATCATCGAGTCCACAAAAAGCTGCAGGGTTCTAGAAGGAGGTATAATCAGCAGTACCAAATTCTTCTGGAAGGTCAAGATGAGGATCAAGGTGGCCACATGAAAACCACTGGTGACCTTGAGAAGAGATGGTTCAGTAGAGTGTAGGCAGAAGCCAGACCTGAAAGGGCTGAGAAAATATAAGGTGTGACACAAAAACAAACCCCTTCCCCCAGCAAAACAAACAAAAATCAGACGGGTAGGAACAAAAGAAGGTTACTCCTACTTTTGACATTTTGAACATGTCTTAACATGATCCTGATGATTTGGTAGAGTGGGAGAAATCAATGATGCAGGAGAGACAAGGGATGACCAGAGAAATACAATCTTTGAGAAAGCGAAGGAAGACAGAACTAAAGCATCTGAGAAATTGACCTTCAATAGAAAAGAGATATTTTCTCCATTGCAGTACAAGGGAAGGAGAAAATCGTTCCTGATGCAAGTCGATTTGTAGATTCGGTAGGGAGTTAGCCTCCAACAGTTTCTATTTCCCCAAAAAGATTGAGGTCGTCAACTGAGAATGAGTGTGGAGTAAAGGAATGGAGAGTTGGGAGAGAGAAGAGAAGGTGAGGAATGATTATCTTCAGAAATGGGTGGAGAATAAGTTTACCAGAAGGGCAGCATAGGATTGCCAAGCAGGGATGAATGCCTGATTGAAACAAACCATCATGAATGTAATTGAAAACCCATTTATCTGACTTTCTCCATTAACATTCAGCTGCTTGGGAACAGGCATAGAGAAGGAAAGCAGTATTTAGAAGTCCAACAGAGAAGTTTTGCAAGACAAGTTCAAGAGAAGGAGGGGGAGAAAAGAGTTGAAAGCATTTGTGAAGGAATTTCTTGTCTAGGCTAGGCAAGAGAGGATGTAAAGCTAGGCAGGTGCTGATAGAAAATAGGAAATGAATGTTCTCCAAGGATTAAGGGTCTCCACGAAGTCAAAGATTCATGATCAAGGAGGTATCCACGCAAGAAAGATGGAGGGAGAGTAGGTGGGTCGGGAAATGGTGTTTTTGAGAAGGAGATTGAGAATTTTGCATGGTTTCTGCTCACTGCAAGGTCCAAAGGATGGTCATAGGAATGAGGGGGCCAGGCAAGAAAAGAAGAAAACCTGGCTGGACGTGAGACGATCAAGGAGCAGAGAGGCCAGAGTGTTGAATGGCCCATCCCTTGGCTGAAGTTTGCTTATGATTTGTTTAGAGGCAAAGGAAGATATTTACAAATGCATGCCTTGAAATGGACCCACCATCTTTCCAAGATATAAATGCCTCACTTGAGTTAAGAAGCACATGGACAATCTATTCTAGTGCTAATCAAGACTGTCCTTTAAGGCTATGTGACGATCGGTTGTGGTGCTCTTTACAGAATATCGTGAAATATGGACATACTAAACTTAAAATAGCTCAACATAAAATGTTTGCAATATCAGACACCATCTAATGCTAGATTCTACTTTAGATAAGTGGAGTAGCTGGTGTCAAAGGCTTAAGAGAATGACATTTAAAGTAGAGAAAATTCTAGCCGTTGACTTAATGGTTTCCAAATATTAGGAAGAGACACTCATCCCCCATTGCTCATGTTTAGCTTGAAAAATCACGTACACCTGAGGAGGCTCTGCTTCCAAAGCATTTCCAGGGCTTGGAAAAGATAGCCTGGAAAAGATGAGCAATCTGAGAAGCCCCCCATCCAAGGATTTACTGATAAAGGGAGATAGAACTGCGTCTTCTTGCTCTTCTGAGAAGAGATTCTGAGAAGGGCTTCTGAAAAATAATAGGCAGCCTATTTACATTTCTACATAGATCAAAGAATACCAGAGGAGAACTTCAGAAAATCGCCTGTATCTGTACACCTGCTACATGTTTGTTGGTTTTATTACCCCAATCCTTTTTTTTCAATTGCCTAGTGGCTTAAAATCCCTTAAAGTGAGAGAGATTGTGTACGTGCTTCTGAACTGAGGAAATAGCGCATCTCGGAGGGGCTGGAGAGTGACCTCTGTGGGCTAAATGCCATCATTCATAGACTATTTCTATTCTCCTCAGTCCACTCAAGTGGCTTATCTGAGTCAAACACTCCATAACATGAGGCAATTAAAAATGGAAAAGAAGCCTATTTATTGTGTGTGTGGACAAAAGGAAAAGACAGAAAAGGCACCAGTTCCCCAGTCTTCCTTGGTTCTTCTCAGCCCCTGGGTAAATAAAAGACACTCACAGATCTAAGCTCACAGCAGATGGGATGGAAGAGGCTGAGGAGAGCCAGAGGGGGAGCATGGACTCTCAGGCCCTCATCCTGACCAAAGGGGTCGAGCGCCACCGCAGCATCCAAGGACATGGCCAGAGGGCCAGAGCTCAGCCCTTCTCTCTGCCCTTTCCTTAAATCTCAACTACTATTTGACTTCTAGGGATGTTCATGAACCAAAACATTCTTCTGCTGGGTCATATGGACCACAGAAAATTGCTTTCGGCTCCTATGGCTGGAGCCTTGGACAGTCGAATGGCCTTGGCTTTGGTCTTTTCCCACGAGGGGAACTGTCAATGGGAGAGGGCCCCACGGAGAGAGCGCACAGAGGGAAACCGCTTCACCTTGTTCCTCTCAACCCCCGAGGCAAGACGATCACAGCAATAATTAGACTTCTGAAAGATATCTTCTTACCCAAGAAAGAAAACCCCCGAGAGGCAGACGAGGCTGTGGCAGCTTAAAGCAAGACGGAAAGCTAGCTGAACCCCAAAGTCTGAGACAAGAAAGGGCAGCCAGTCTGAGAGGGAGCTTTACCAGCAGGAGGCTTCTTGAAGTTCTCTTGACAATAATAATGATGACGATTGGTGGCAAGTATACATCTGAGACTTGGGGAAATAACAGGTAGCAAAGTGGAAAAGAAGTGCCTTTCCCAACCCCTCTAAAAAGAGGATAATATCACTTGATGACTTTCATTGTCTAAAAGCCTCCTTAGGGGAGCTAAGGGAATTGGGTGTCTAAAACTTGAAGAAAGGGAGAGAAATGTAGAAAATCTTAGCGGGTGATGAGAGTTGAGGTAAATGGGGAAGGGGCTCTTTGCTCTCCCCTCTCGTCAATCAGAGCTCATGGCCACCATGACCAAGGCAGAGAGAGAGGGTCAATTGGTCCTTTGCAACCTCTGAGTTCCTGGCTTGTTGCCTCAGAGTTTATCTCAGCCCCTAGCTGTTTCCAGTATTCCAGTACAGGCTGGACACTGACGGTGTGATGGATCTTACTACAAGATGAGAGTATTACAGTCATGTTCAGGTTATATGGGTTTAAATACATTCACTTCATAATCTGCTCAGGCCACTAATGGCTCAGGTTTTAAATTAACTTTAAGACTTATACACATGGCAGGAGTACAAACCAGTACAGGTTCTTTAGAGGGTAGCTTGGCAGAATGCACCAAAAAACTCAAAAGTGACTGCATTTTCTTGGAATCAACAAGTTGTGTTCTAAGAATTCATCCTAAGGAAAGAATTAGACATGAGCCAAAAGATCTCATCACAAGGGTTGTTCATCTCAGCACTGTTTATAATCATGGGAACTTGGAAATAAATATTTCCAGTATTAGGGAATTGGTCAAATACCCAGTACCAGGGAATTGGCCAAATAAATTGTTCACATTCAAAAATGGAGTGTTAGCAATGGAATACTACTCAGCCATAAAAAAGAATGACATAATGCCATTTGCAGCAACATGGATGGACCTAGAGACTCTCATATTGAGTGAAATAAGTCAGAAAGAGAAAGACAAATACCATATGATATCACTTATAAGTGGAATCTAATATACAGCACGAATGAACATTTCCACAGAAAAGAAAATCATAGACTTGGAGAATAGACTTGTGGCTGCCCGGGGGGAGAGGTAGGGAGTGGGAGGGTGAGGAGTGAAAGTGGAACCCCTAAACAAACTAGTTTGAAACAAACCAAAAAAATGGAGTGTTGGGCAACCATTAAAAATAATATTGGAGTTCTATTGTGGCTCAGGAGGTTAAGAACCCCACTCGTCTCCATGAGGATGTAGGTTCAATCCCTGGCCTTGCTCAGTGGGTTAAGCATCTGGCATTGCCAAGAGCTGCAGGGTAGGTCACAGATGCAGCTCAGATCTGGAACTGGTGTTCTGGATCGTAAGCTGCCAACTGCAGCTCCGACTCCCCCCCAGCCTGGGAACTTCTATGTGCTGCAGGTGAGGGCCTAAAAAAAAGAAAAGAATAATAGTAATATTGAAGGGAAATATTTATTAACTTAGAAATTGATTCACGATGAAGAAAAAAGATTACAAAATGTTATTTACAAAATATACCATTTTGGTCTTCTCTACTTAGATGAATAGAAGTTGGACACTAAGACATTAACAGAATTATTGCTGGGTGACCGAGTCTGAATGTTTACACTTTCCATTTCCTGCTTTATCTGTATTTTCTAATTTTTCGGCAGTGAACAAATAATTGTTTTTATAGTTAGGAAAAATATTTATCTTAATAAAGTTTTTAACATTTAAAAATACATTTTCTGGAGTTCCTGTCATGGTGCAGTGGAAACAAATTCTACTAGGAACCATGAGGTTGAGGGTTCGATCCCTGGCCTCGCTCAGTGGGTTAAGGATCCAGCGTTGCCATGAGCTGTGGTGTAGGTCGCAGACGTGGCTCAGATCTGGCATGGCTGTGGCTGTGGTGTAGGTGGCAGCTGTAGCTCTGATTAGATCCCTAGCCTGGGAACCTCCATACGCTGTAGGTGCGGCCCTAGAAAAAGACCAAAAAAAAAAAAAAACAAATTTTCTACGTGAAATCCTTCTTCCTTCCTGTCCTCTTGTTCTTGATTCCCCTGCCCAGAAGCAACCTCTGCTACTAATTTCTTGGATAGCTTCTCAACGACCCTCTGTGCACACATAAGTATATGCAGGGGGCAGGAAATGCTTTTCAAAACCACACTAGGTTAAACCTTAACCCAGGGAGTCAGGAAGGCTGGCTCCTGAGGGAGGAAATGGAGCTCAGCTTCCTCCTCAACCACTTCTGCCAACAAGATTGGGTCCGAGGTGAGGAGAATGAGGAGCCTGCCTCAGGCACAAAATTGAAGAGCGTTTCCAACTCCTCAGTCCTCAAGATAAAGAATATGCTAATGCAATATTTTAAAAGTCAAAATCAATGCAAGAAATCCATGAAGAACAAAATAAAGACGGGACCCGTAGTACTGTCTTCTCCTTTTGCCTCAGGCTCCAATATGGCCCCATCTGGCACTGTTTCTGTCAGGAACACGGAAAGGAGAGAGGGTGGGAGAATGTTGGGGGAGAGGAGGGGAGGGGGAAGGTGGGAGAGAGACCACCTACGCCGAGGATTCCCTCTGGGTCAGACACGGCAGCTGCCGCTTTCTGTCCCTTATTGTAAGGATGGACCACGTCTGTCCCACTAGGGAGCTCCCTCTGCATGGAGGCGGCTCTCCTGGCAGCACCAACCTTCCTGTCCCACCTCACCCGTGGGCTCGGGAGGAAGAGGCCACATAACTAGCCTCTGCCTCCTTCTCCTCGTGGGCCATTCCTCCTTGCAGTACGTTTTCAGATGCGGGGCGCCAACACTTCACTTTCTCAGGGCATCGCACCCCCTCCGTGAAGGGGGAGGGCCCCTGGCAGCCATGTTCACAGAGTGCGGTGTCACCTCCCGGTCAAAGTGAACTCAACCAGAGAGGAGACGGGCCACGCGGGGTCAGTCCGAGTCTCTGTGGACTTTGGAGGTAAGATCTGAAGGGACTGAGTTGGTCTGTGTGGAATCAGGAAAAAGGGAGAGCCAGTTCAGTCCACATGGCCAGCTGGATCCATGACAGCGCATCCAGGAGTTCAGAGAACTTTCCATGCACCATGGAGGGTATAGAGCGCGTGGAGCTGGTCTGCTACAAGGCTAACAAAAAGAGAGCTGCAGGGGCACAAAAAAGGCTCCTGGTGATTTCCAGACCTTTCAGAAGCCCTGCTATGTTTCTGCCCTTGGCCTCTATGAGATGCTCCTGTGTGTATTTAAAATAAATGTTCCTTTTTGAAGTTAAAGCTAGCTCAAATTGTTGCCTGTTATTTGCACCTGAAGACCCTTGACTAATACAATCTCCAGTGTTAATATGATTTTTCACATCTGCAGTCGTATCATACCCAAGACCCTGCATGCTTACCTTTACTCTTTTTTTTTTCCCCTTTTTACGTCTGCCCCCACAGCACCTGGAAGTGCCCAGGCTAGGGGTTGAATCGGAGCTGCAGCCACCAGCCACAGCCACAGCAACGCCAGATCCAAGCCTCATCTACGACCTTCACCACAGCTTGTGGCAATGCCAGATCCTTAATCCACTGAGCAAGGCCAAGGATCCAACCTGCATCTTCATGAACACTAACTATGTCAGGTTCTTAACCTGCTGAACCACACCAGGAACACCCATCCTCTAGTTCTTTCCTGTCATAAACTCATACTTTGTGAATTAAGTAGGATCATTTTGCATTATTTATTTCCAAGGTATATTAATCCCCATAAGCAGCACAAGCAACTGCAACAAACAACCCAAACCCCAGAGGCTTAATACAACTAAAGTTTATTTCTCATTTACCCAAAATCTAGTGTGGATATTCCTAGCTGGGGATCTGTCCGTAGGTGGCTCATGGCCAAACAGTGATTCAGAGATCTGGGCTCCTTCCTGTACGCAGTTCTTCCATCTCCTAGAGCCCCACGCCATCCACTTCCTGCCACATGGTTGAGGGTGGAGTAGGGACCATGGAGGGCTACACGGAACATGTGACAGTAAAAAGGTCTAGAATCAGCACGCATCATTTACTCATAGTCCATCCATCAGAGTCAAGCACAGGGATCACCCAGATGCAAAGGGAGCCTTGGAGCACCGTGTAGCTATGTGTCTAGGAAGGAGAGGACGATTCTCTACCATCGGGAAAGGGATAATGTCCAGGTCTAGGGCCAAATACACTGCTTCCAGTTATGTGACCCTGGGAGGGTCATGGCCTCTCATTTTCCTCATCTTATATTAGGGGGTATACTTCTATTGTTCAAACTCTGTTCTTTGGAACTCCAGACTTCAAACAGATGTCCGACATTCTATCCAGAGAAACTCTACTTCAAAAAGATTCATGCACTCTAATGTTCAAGGCAGCACTATTTACAATAGCCAAGACATGGAAGCAACCTAAATGTTCTTTAACAAAGGAAAGGATAAAGATGCTAAGGCACACGTATACAACTGAATACGACACAGCCATAAAAAAGAATGAGATCATGCCATTTGCAGCAACACGGATGGACCTAAAGATTATCATTATGTGAAATACATCAGAAAGAGAAAGAACAACCGCTATATGATATCATCTATATGTGGAATCTTAAATACGACACAAATGAACTTTCTACAGAACAAAAATGGACTCACAGACATAGAGAACAGAATTGTGGTTGCCAGAGTTCCTGTCGTGGCTCAGCGGTTAATGAGCTCTACTAGTATCCATGAGAACTCTGGTTGGATCTCTGGCCTTGCTCAGTGGGTTAAGGATCCGATGGTGCTGTGAGCCCTGGTGTAGGCTGCTCCAATTGGACCCCTAGCCTGGGAACCTCCATATGCCTCGGGTGCGGCCCAGAAAAGAGAAAAAAAAATTGTGGTTTCCAAGGTGGGGAGGGATGGATTGGGAGTTTGAGGTTTAGCAGTATGGAAACTATCATGTAGGGAATATGTGATAGTCCTACTGTATAGCACAGGGAGACTCAATATCCTGTGATAAACTCTAAAGGAAAAGAATACGAAAAGAATACATACATGGATAACAATCACTTTGCTGTACAGCAGAAACTAACACAACATATAAATCAGCTGTACTTGAATAAAATACACTTTTTTAAAAAAGATACATGAGGAGTGGTCTACCAGAGTCCGCTGGCTCTGGCTCCTAAAGCGGATGCTAAATTGCATGAAATCTTGTTAGCATGTTGTTAAATGAGGCCCTCATCCACATTAAACCACAGGTACACAAACGTATAATTAAACTATATTCCAAACAAAGGTAATAAATATTCAGCATTGATCACTCAATTATTTTATCACGTCACATTATTATCTTTGTTCTTGAGATTGTTTACATCAATTTTATGTTTATGGTAAAAATTCTACACGACATTGCGCTTCTGGGCAATGTCCCCAACTTCACATTCAGTGACATCACACGCACAGGCTGAAATCAGTGGGAGTATGTACACCATGGAAATTTGAAAATGCTGCAAATCGGCTTCTTCCCCCCCCACCCCAGAGCCGGTCAGAATCTTACTAGTAATCACTGCCCAAGGCCACAGAGCGTGGGGAGCATGGACAAAGCTGTGAAGGAGACACAAGAGACCCAAGAGACCCGGGGCTAGAAAGGCCCAGGGCCATACCCCTTCCGTCCAATTCAATCAGAGCCAGTGTGGTTCTGTTAGCTTTATATACTGGGCTTCCATGTAAGCTTTTGTTCGACATGAGTGTTCTACTCCTTAAAAAACAAACAAACAAACAAAAAAAAAAAACAGAAAGAAAGAAAATCTTTTTTAACTCCTAGTTACGAGATTTATAAGGTCCCTTCTTGCTCATTCCTTTCTTCCTTCCTGCATTCACTGAACATTTATTGATGCTTAACTCTTACAGTGGAGACAGGGGAACAACTTATTTGAAGTCAGTTAGGATATTAATGCTCCGTTCTGTTCCCAGGAAAGGGGAAAGAAAGTAGAATTAACATACACTGTACACCTCAAGTTTACATGTAATTCAAGTCACTCTCACCCCACCTGCAGAAAAGGAAAAGGACCCTAGAAAGTCCAGCGACCCAGGTAAGGTATCCATAAGGCGCAGGTAGCAGAAAAGACCCTGGGGTAGTTACTGGGAGCACTGGGTCTGGAGCCCAGACCACCAGCTCCCTCTTCACAATCCTCTTTTACTCATGACTTTTCTAAGCAGGGGGGTCAGGGCTCAGAGGCTGGACAGCAGATCCAGGAGCACCGAGAACTCTGCTCTGCACCCACTCGGAGCCTCGGGTCAACTCCACATGCTCTCCCCCGTCTCTGCTGCTCTTGTCCTCTTTTTTCCTTCTTTTTTTTTTTTTTTTTTTGGCTCTTTAGGGCTGCAGCCTTGGCATATGGAGGTGCCCAGGGTAGGGGTCTAAATCAGAGCTGTAGCCGCTGGCCTACACCACAGCCACAGCAACATGGAATTCAAGCCACATCTGTGACCTACACCACAGCTCACGGCAACTCGGATCCTTAACCCACTGAGTGAGGCCAGGGATCGAACCTGCGTCCTCATGAATGCCAGTTAGATTCACTTCCGCTGAGAACTCCACGCCCTTGTCCTTTTTCTCCCCAGGCCCACCTCCCACCCTAATTTGTGTCTCCTGAAAGTCAACATAAGGTGTGGCTCTGTCCTCCAGGAGTCCCAAGTTCCTTAGGTAATTGTTTTTGCATTTTTAGGAGAGGGGCGTTTTGAAATGAATCCACTCATGCCCACCCGACTCACCCTACCCCCTTGCCAAAGATACACCTTCTAAAGGAGATATCTGTCTATCATCTGTTTATCTATCTATCAAGAGAAAGAGAGAGTAAGAAAGATTATATATAGAGGTTTTATATAAATAAAAAATATATGCATATAATGAAAATCTAAAAGGAGATGATGTTTGGTCATTGATTTTCATTTTGTTTTCGGCCACACCCACAGATATGGACGTTCCTGGCCAGGAATCAAATCTGAGACGTGGCTGTGGCAAGGCTGGATCCTTCACCCACTGTGCCAGGCCACAGATCTCAAACCAGTACCACCACCGTGATGAGCTGGATGATTAACTCACTGTGCCACAGCGGGAACGCCCATTTGGCACTGATTTCAAACATTCCTATAGGTCACTGTTATGTGACCTATAGGAATGTTCAGGGACTCATTCTAGGTATTAAAGTAAGACAGAAGATCAGTCTAAACTATAAATGGTTGTGCCATTTACTTTTTAGGAAAAAAAGATGGCAGTTCATTAAAATCCTGATAAATATTCATATAAGCAAAGGAAGTCATAAATATTAGTTAACATGGTGGAAATAAAGTCATAGTCACAGATACCAAAAAATTATAGGTAACCCCTGAGAGAGCATAAAATTAAGATACATCCACATTTATAAATAGCCTATTTTACATAATCCATAAAAATCACAATTCTCAGTTCATTAAATCCAAAGAATACGATTGTTTTTGAATTCTTGTTTGTGGATCATACTATAGACTGTTAAAGGCTATATATACACATATATAAAATACACACACACACAAACATATATATATACACACATACAGAGAGAGGGAGAGACTGTTTTATTTTAAGGAACTGGCTCACACAATTAGTAACAAGGGATGCCAAGTCCAAAATTTGTAGGGCTGGTTGGCTGCCTGAAGATTCAGGTTAAGAGCTGTGTTGCAGCTAAAGAGTCCAGATTCCTCAGAGCAGCAGGCTGGAAGCTTACAGGGTTTCTATGTCGCAATCTTGAGGCCCAGTTGCTTCTACTTCTGGAACTTCAGTCTTTGCTCTTAAGGCCTTCATCTGATTAGATCAGGCCACATCCACATTATGGAGGTAACCCGATTCACTCAGTCTACTGATTTTATTATTAATCATATCTAAAAACTACCTTTATAGCAACATCTAGACTTTTTTTTTTTTTCTTTTTAGGGCCACACCCACAGCATATGGAGGTTCCCAGGCTAGGGGTCTAATCGGAGCTACAGCTGTCAGCCTACACCACAGCCACAGCAATGCTGGATCAGAGCCGAGACTGCAACCTACACCACAGCTCATGGCAACTCTGGATCCTTCACCCACTGAGCTTGGCCAGGGATCCAACCCGCAACCTCATGGTTACTAGTCGGATTTGTTTCTGCTGTGCCACACGGGAACTCCTAGACTGGTTTTTGACTAAACAGCTAAGCTAGGCACCATAACTTAGCCAAGTAGACTTTTAAAATTAACTATCCCAGAGGGCTTTCCCCCTCAGAGCCCCCCTGCCCTTTGGCTCTCATACTGGGGCAAAATGGGCTTCTCTACCCTAAGATTTGGAAGACAGTGTTTGAGAATACCCCTAATGATCATTAAACATAAAAGAGCTTTGCAACGTAGTCCAGAAAAGGAGGGGGATAATTTTCACAAGAAATAGAAATGAAATTAAGTTCCTAAAAGAAATGAGGGTTGTTGAGAGGAAATTCATCTCTATTAATTAGGATATTAGGAAGGAAACAAGCCCCTGCTCCAAAGGCATCTTGCCCCCAAACCTCTGCCACCCTACGTTGTTCCCCATTCCCGAGACCAGAATTCACCCTTTCCTCCCCACCCACCCCTATGGAGCCAGCAGCCATGAGGCCACGGTCCCCCACCTCCCCAGGGGCAACGTGCAGAAAGTCAGGCCAAAGAGCACAGCTATTGACTGCCTGGACACCCAAGACTGAAAGCCAGCCAGGGAAAGGAAGTGCTAAGTCACATGGGCATTGCTTTTTCTATAGGGAGGGGAAGCGTCCAGGGAAGAGTGGAGCTAAGACACCAGAAGAAGAAAAGATTCAGAGAAAATGGGGAGGAGGCAGGAACCTCATGGGCCAAGTAAGAAATCCACCCGCAGCCCCGGAGTATCCACATGGAAGATGGCCTCAAGAGCTGCAAGGATTCGCCCCACATACAGAGGAGGGAGCTGTGCAACGAGAAAAGCAAAAATTGCACATTGCAACTGCATCGATGCACAACATTGCAACCGCATCAGCAAAAATCTGCGAAACCTGCTTCCTGGTTCATCGGGGGTGGGGTGGCAGGGGGAATCTTTAGGAAGAACCCGGGGAATATTCAGAACAGACAGCAGAGTGATGGTACCCCCCTTCCTTCCGGGCAGAACAGCAGCCGCCCCGGGCAGAGAGAAGCGCAGCCCAGGGCAAACCCATGGCGCAGCTGGAGAAACCACAAAGCTTGTCACCCAGGTTCCCCCTCCTGGGAGGCTGGGGCCAACACAGACCCAGAAAGTCAGAGACAAATGGCCACCACGACGTGGCTTACCAATGCAGCGAGCCAGTGGCCATCACCGAAAGAGCCTCTGGATCAGTCAGGATTCCAAGAGAAAACATATAATGCATTCAGATCAGGAAATTCAAGGAGGGTTTGACAAAGACTATTTCACAGAAATGTCAGCAGGATGCAGAGGAAAGGGAGAGCACAGTAACCCAGAGGCCTAAGAGAAGGGGCAGTGCCTGGAACCTGGCAGCAGAGACAGCTGCCTTGAGAAGGGCAGTGGTTAAGGAAAGTGGCCAGAGCAAGGCAGCCCTGCAGGAAAGAGGCTGGGGATAAATGCCCTGACCGTACACCACCTCTTCCCTCCCGTCAACCCCCGGGGCTCCCCATTGGCCAATCTTAACATAAAGCTAGAGGGCAAGGAACACACGGATGCTGCCTATCAGGTCGGCCCCAGGGGGTGAAGGCAGGGCAGAGAGCTGAGGAGAGACCTGGCAGAGCAAATGGAAAGCATCTGACCTGTCACTAACATCCATGAAAGGTCCCTGTGTGCCACGGATGCTGCGAGGAGGTAGGCAACCAGTGCACAGCAATGGATAACTGGTCCACACTCCTTTCTGCCTCCTACTGATCTCAAAACCCCCTACACACAGACACACGCAGACACACAGACACCACACACACATGCACACAGAGACACAAACACACATGCACACACATATGCATGTGCACACTTATACACAGATACCTACACTCATGCACATGCATATACACGTTCCACATGCACTCCCAGTCTGTAGAAGCCCCGCCAGCTCAGTCAAATATCACAGGAGATAAAACCAACAGCATTTCAATTAAGGCAAGGAAAAAAAAAAAGCCAGGAATGATGGGCAGACGTCTCTAACTGTTACTATTTTTAGAAAGCGGACAGTAAATGGCAGGAGAGAGAAGAGCACGCCACCTAAGAGCTGGGCAGCTGACCGAAGGGGTCCCTCCATTGTTGAAACAGAAGGAAAGAGGCTGAGGAGGGGCCCGGAACGTCAGGATGAGAGAGGCTGCACTTCCCCAGCCCCTCCCCCTCCCTCCTCCCCCTTTCCTTTCTTCATCTCCCCCCCCCCCCCCCCCGCCCCACCAGCTCTCCCCTGCCTTCCCCACCAAGCCTCCGTCTCCCACCCCAGGAGCTAAGCACTGGCCAGGAGGAAAGGGCGCTGGATCAGAATGTGCAAGTTGGCTTTCCGATCTGGCCACGTGACTGTCTAGATGTGTGACCTTGACTGTACTCCTGAGAGCCAGCTCCAGACGCTAGGCTGTCTGCAGATCAGAAGAAGACACCTCCTTCAAGCAGGTAAGTAAGCGCACACCCTCTGGTTGAACGCAGCACTTCAGGGTTCCTGACTTGTAAATGGCACAGCACTGGATTCCTCCCTCCCCCGCCTTTTTCAACAAGGGCCCCTTTGTGCAGTGTCCCAACTGCCCAACTGAACGCAGCAGTCAGGTGGCACTCCACATCTGTGCACCCCAGCCCACCTTCTCTGTAAGTGGGAGTAACATCTGCAGAAAAGCCAGACTCAGGATAAGAGAGGAGGGTGAGAAGCAAGAATGTAGAAGTAATTCAGCACCTGAGGGTACCGCCTGCTCAGGACAGTGGGAGAGCATGGTCTCGCCATGTGTGAGAGGCCAGTGAAGGCCAAGTTCACTGAAATCTTAAAGGAGGAAGCGGGAGGGATCTGGGGATATCCAGTGACTGAATTACAGGTTACATCATCATTATCATCATCATTATTAATTTCTTGATATAGAAGAGAACCAGCTCCCGGGCCTTCCTAATCATTGCAGAGAGAAGGCCAGGGGCTCTGGGGTTCCAGCCCTGCCAATTACTAACTGATTTGAGGTACCTCTACTCCCCCGTTCCTTAAGCTGTAGAAATAAGTGGAGTACCTTTTTCACAGAGGAACCACAAGAATAAAGTGAAAGAGTATATGTGATACTGTCTGGTGACTCACATAGTATTACCAGGCTTCTTATAGGTGCTGGATGACAAAATGCTGATTTTGATGCCCCCTGAGGCCCAGGTCCCACCCAGATCTCTTGCTCAGTGTTTTAGGCACTTCATTGGTTTAGAAAGTTTGTTTTCCATTGTCTGCCCTGAGCTGGTCCATCCATTGTCTGCCCTGAGCTGGTCCAGGAAAAAGAAGTCCTGTGTGCCACCAGGACAACTTTAGGGTAGACTTAGGGAAGAACTTCCTCAGGGTGCAGCCAGAGAGAAACGGAGAACGTGGACTTTCTCTCTGGGAGAGAGGGAAAGGGGCTTTCAAAGCAGGAGTGAGCCCCTCATCTCCTGAAGAATGTGATTTAGACGTCTGTTTGGATTGACTCCAGGGACACCCTGGCTGTGGAGATAAGAGCCACACTTACCAGCCTCTCCTAGGCTCCTCTCCAGGATCCAGAGGTTAATGTTCCCATTTAAATGGAAATTGAGTGCAAAATTATTAGCAACTCTTCAAAAAGAACCAAATTACAAGGGGCTGTTCTTTGTACAGTCCAAACAGAGCGGCCTCGGATGTTCTGAACCTTAAATATTAAGGTGAGCCCCGCTGAAGGTCGCGCCTCCACCTGCTGAGGAGCTGAACCCCAGGAGATGTTTCATTTGGAGCACAGGCCCTGTGCAGCCAGAAAACTCCCCCCAGGCCATCAGATCCCAGCGGTCCAGGAAGGAAGGTCGAATGCAGCTCCTCTAAGAACATCTGCCCAATATCGGCCACACTGGCCACACCTCCCGGGACGACACCAGGCACTGCAAGTCCATCCTCACTATTCGCAGATTCTGTATTTTTAAACTCGCCTGCTTGCTAAATTTATCTGTAATCCCCAAATCGATGCTCATGGCATCGTCACAGCCACTAGCAGACACGCATGCAGGGAACAGTGGAAAATCTGAGTGACCTTGGCATGTACAGCCCCAGCTGAGCTGCTATAAGACGATTCTCAGATCCTTGTTCAGCTCATACATGAACAAATGTCCTTTTCATGGCCTAGTGCTACTTTTTTCAGATTTGTGTGACTTTGCGCTCCCACGCATGCATGTATGCATGCGCGCGCGTGTGTGTGTGTGTGTGTCTGTGTGGGGTGTGTGTGGTATGTCGCTGTTTAAATGGCATCAAGCCTCGTGCTGAAATGCTGTCTCGATTCCCATGAGCAAGGAGGCTGAGCATGCCTTGTGGAGAAAGTCCCTGTGTCAGACGAGCCTCCTTCAGCGTGAGCACTCATGCCATTGGCCATGAGTTTAGTGTTAGTGAATATATATTAAATAAGTGTCTTTAGACAGAAACACATAGAAAACAAGGGTGTGTATTGGATGGTGACCAGAGGCTCAGAGGAAGTTAACTTGGTATTTGCCCCAAAGCCGTTCGTTACTCAGTAATTCAGCATCATGGAAACGGTATAGACCCCAACTCTGCAAGGAAACAACCAACTATAGCAGGTTCTCATTAGTGGGAATTATAACTTCAAAGGGTGATCTTGGGGCGCAAAGGGGGAGGTGATGTTCTCAATAAAAAGTAACCCTTATCCATGGGTTTAAAAGAGCTCTCCACCCATAAAGAGGCCTTGCTTCTCAGCCCACTTTTTCCCCATGCTCAGATCTGCACAGCCCAGCACAAAGTATGAGACCCAAGAGGATGCCCAGTGGGTTATGTCTGGAAGGCTTGGCCAAGCGACTCCCCCACCCCATATGCATGCAAGTGCCCAGGGGACTGATGGAGAAGGATTTCCATGATCAACAACTAGGACACAATTCTCCCATCCAAGGACTGTGGGAGTGGCCTCCCCAAAACCTCCTGTGGCTGCAGCATCAAACCATGTGAGAATCCAAAACCCCAGGAAAGGTAGGAGTCCCCAAAATCAAAGTGCTGGAGGGTAAATTCCAGTCCTCGGTGAGCAGGAACGGCAGACAGGATTGAGCTCATGGGAATGACAGCAGGAGCCAGGGAGTGGCCAGCAGGTGACAAAAGGCTGGAGACAGGGCCAAGCCCTCAGGCGTGGGAGCCTGACCTTAAGAGCACTACACCGAGGGCTGGCTGGGGGGAGCCCCCAGATGGGTGGAAAGAACAAGAGATGGCCTTTGCAATAGGAGTGACGTACTGCTCTAGATGAGGCAGGGAAGGGGGCCTGAGGACAAGGCAACACTTTAGAGGACCTTACACTTAAAAGGAGGAGAGGCAGAGAAGAAGGAACACCTTGCCGGCTCTCAGCCTCCCGGAGCCATTGCTCTAGCACCATGCACGTATCCTCATCATTAAAACATGAGTCCCAGAGTTCCCACCGTGGCACCATGGGTTAAGGATCTGGCATTGTCTCTGTAGTGGCTTGAGTCACTGCTGAGGCTCAGTTCGATCCCCAGCTCAGGGAACTTCCATGTGCTGCTGGTGCAGTCAAAACAAACAAACAAAAAAAGAGTTCTATGCTAATTGGACCAACCCTCCTTAAAAGACAGGTCAGCAACTGTTTTTTGTTGATCAAACTTGCCCTTTGGGGGTGCCTCACCTTTGACCTCCAAGGGGTTTATCAAAATATTTCTAGTAAGCTCATGGAATACTCTTCTTGAGAGAGTTTTTCTCCATCTTCCCACATTTGGGTGATGCTATTTATGCTCTTTAGAGATCATGGTCCAGAAAATGGCCCCATTGGCCTGGCTCTTTCAGGGTCCAGCAGGGGGGCCCATGGAGCTGGGGGGGGGGGGCCTGGATTGCCACTCAGAGAGCCCCACCACATCGGCATGATGTCAGGCTGAGTGCCAGCCACTAACTGCAAGTGAAGGCCTGTTAGTGTGGGCCTTATGGCCTGAGAAGTTGCCATGTGAGTGTCTTAGTGAAAGAGTCCTTTCCCGACCAAGACAATCGGGATCTAAGCCATCCTTCAGCTGCTCAGCAGCTAAACAGAATCACAGGGACTGGGGCCCAGGATGTCGGCTTCTAGAATCAGCTGGATGGCTGGTGGCGTGTCATCTAAACAGGCTAACCATGGGTCTGGCCCTTCATTGTCTGCCCTTCGTCCCGAAGGCCCTCCCTGCCAGGCCCTTGGCAGGGCCACTCTGCTCCAGGACGCCTTGCAAAGTGTCTCCCAGTGAGCATTCGCTGAGGTTGCCTTCTGGGATCATGGGTTCTCTGCTGGGAGTTCTAGGAACCCGAAAGCTAATCAGAAGCATGAACACACTTGGATCTTTTGTGAAAGACAAAAAAATTGCACCACCATTCCCACTCAAACCTTTTTGAGGTAAAATCAGGAGTTAGGACGGTTGGAGAGAGGCCAGCAAATTCAGCTTGTGATGGACCCGGGGGCAAAGAGGGCGTGACACGCTGCTTCTCTTCGTGCATCCTCCCCTCCCCCTCCTTCTCCTTCCTCCTCCTCTGCCTTTCATTCTCCTCCTCCTCCTTCTCCTCCTCCTCCTCCATTTCCTCTCCCTCTCCTTCTTTTCTCTCCTTCTCCCACTCTCTGGGGTTTGGAGGAATTAACACATAAAACCACAGGCTCTCAGCTGACTGCCTGCTTC
This sequence comes from Phacochoerus africanus, assembly GCF_016906955.1. Lineage (NCBI taxonomy): Eukaryota > Metazoa > Chordata > Mammalia > Artiodactyla > Suidae > Phacochoerus > Phacochoerus africanus. Next base: position 39,886,528 of record NC_062554.1, on the reverse strand, counting down.
CCATGGCCTGTCCCCTCGCTCCCAGTGGTGGATCATGAGGCTGCAGTCACCTTTGAAGATGCCGTCTAGAATGTAGGGAACCCTACAATGGAACCCTCTCCAATGGAGGGAGATTCTGCTGGCCCCACCTTCCACATTTCACTTGAAAACTTTCCTGCTTCCATGTAACCTCCCACTTTCTGCCCAGTGGCCTTGCATCTGGGTTTTCCATCTCTTTCCAGCCTCTTTGGGTTCATCACTCCACTGCATCATCCTGGCTCTAACTATGGTATCTTTCCCACTGGGTTGTCTCGAGTCACTTTTCCTCATCTCCAGCTTGCCTGGATCCAGGGCTGTGACACAGTCAGGCACTGAGGTGTGCAGTGGCCTCAGGAGAACCCGAATGCCAAGGTGGCTCAAAAACTCAAACCTTGTAAGGGTGGTCGGACACGCATAAGACTGGGGATTGGGTTGGGAGAGGAAGGTTTACTGGGATCATGTTTTAAGCCCTGGATGGAATGTTGTTTTAAATCGGCTCAATGCACTGATGACTGGATCCACACGGCACAGGTTAGGGGAGGGGTAAGAAGAGAGTAGAAAGGAGATGACCTGAGTTGACCTGGAGAAGCGGTTGGGATTTGGGGTGTCAGAGGCAGCTGTGGGGAGTGAGAAAATTGGGAAGGAGAATAGAGGACTTCTGAGAAGTGGGTTGTAAAACGGATCCTTCTTAACCTTCTTTGGCTCTAAGTTAAGATTTAAATTATTATTTGGTGGTTGGAGTGCCCTTCTCTGAACGCAACTCTATGTAAAAAACAAATCCACATGGAACCTTGGCTTTTTTTCCAGTTATCTCAGGATGGAGTCAAAACACCTGAACATGGCTACCCAGGTCTTAACTCCCCAGAGCCACCGGTCACTGCTGTTCAGTTCATAGTTTATATCCAGCCAGACCAAACTCATTTCAGCTCTTTGAACAGGCCAGGCTTTTTCTCCCTGGATCCGAAGCCATCTCTCCTCAGCCAATTCCTACTCAAGCTTAGGTGCCACTTCCCAAGGCTCCAAATCTGGGTTCCATGCCTTTCCACTGTCCCCCACAGCACCTATACCACTGCGACATTGTTTTTTTAGATTACATCACAATGGTGGGTCATCTTCTTCTCTTGATTGTCAACACCAAGAGAGCAGGGATTTTCTGTCTCACTCACCACTCAGCCCTGTGCTAGCTGGGTCTGGTACATGCTCAATAAATATCCACTGAATGAATGACTCTAACGTCAAGCTTCCTCTAAGATGCCGCACTGACTCTTAACCTTCTTCAGTTTTCCACCCTTGTTGCCACTTCTTTTCCTGAACGTTTTCAGTCTCTAGAGCTCAGAGTTCACCCACCTCCTTCCATTGGAACAGCAAGAATGGAAACACCCCAGGCTCCTGGCTGTCACCCCAGGGCCTCTGTCAGCCTGAGCAGCATCAGTAGAATAAGGAGGGGTGGCGGGTTATGTGTTGGCAGCGCCCCCCCAACAGGCACAACATCACCAACCAGGTGGCCACATCTCTGGGGCTGCCTCTACCCAGCCGAGGGGCAGAGCCTAACTTCAAAGAGGATTTTTTTTTTGGGTGGGGCGGGGTCCTTTCTCAGGCTGGATCTTTCTTCAGTTCCCCCAAATGCTTGCTGTCCCAAGGATAGAGCTCACTCATTCGTCTCAATACACAAACATGTAGTGAGCGCTTGCTGCATGCCAAGCTCTTTGACTTGAGTGATTTGCAGTCTAGGAGAGGAGGCAACCACTTAGAGACATAATTAGGATACATGTAGAAAGAAAGAGTCCAGGAAAGAAGCCTAATCCAGCCTGAGTGTGTTCCTGGACCCTCCTGTGGTTTCCCTGGGTGATGACAATTTTACCCTTTCCCTATCAAGCACCTTCTCTCCATTCATTTCCGTTTTGGTAATTCCTCACTTTTCCTTCTGCCCTGACACCTGGATCCTCCTGCCACCAAGGCAAGTTCCTGATTCTTCTCTAAATAGTAAGACCCTCCAAGGTGCCCAGGTCCTCCTGGGAGACACTGCCTTCAGCCTCAGCTCCTCTAGGCCTTTGTCATCCTTTGCTCACAAGTGAGTGATTTAGTTGAGCTCCAGACGAAAGTGTCTGAGGATGATGGGCTGCATGACGTAGGAAGGGGCTGACACCTTGTCACTTAGATCTTCTATTTGTATGCAAGACCAAACCCAGATATCTCAACACAGCAGAGCTTTTTCTAATCTCCACTTAGACCAAATCCTGGAAGAGAGGAGGAGATTCTAAGGCTCATGTTTGAGGCATTGAAATATTTTTCAGGGCAAGATCCCAGAAAGGGAGCTTAGCTGCATGGATGTTGAGGTCAGGCTGCTAGAATCCAAATCCCAGCTCTGCTGCTGAGCGGCTAACCACTGGCTGGGCTACCAATCCTCTTTAAGCCTGAGTTTCCTCAGCTGTAGAGTAGGGGTAATAATAGCTCATCCTTCAGGGTGTTTCTATGAGGATTAACTGAGAAAATTGACACAAAGTCCTCTGTACAGTGCCTGACACATGGTACCAATAAATGTCAGCTTTGGTCCCCAAGGAAGGCTCTGTAGGAGCCACATCCCAATGAGAGCCAAGAAGGTGTCTTTGAAAGAGATGACATTGATGGATTCAGTCCCCCTTTGGGACTCCATGTGATTTCTCATGGATGAATCTCAGATGGTGGCGCAGCATTTTCACCCAAAAGCTCTAGGAAAGACACGCTCTGGAAAGTCTGTTCTTTCAGCCTAGCAACCTGGACTGAAGGGCAAGGCCCAGCCAGAGTGACCAGCTGTGAATCCCATCAAGGAGACAGACAGACAAGACCCGAGACATTGTCACAGCAACCTCCCCTGCAGGCCCTGTCCTCCCATCACTGCCACCAGGAACTTGGGTTTCCCACTTGCGCCTTGGCCATGGAGGCATCACCTCCTCCATGACCTCCTCCCCGCTCCTCCTGCCTGCCACCCCGAAGTCGTGGTCAGTGCATTAAGGCCCATAGGCAGCACTCTTGAGTAAAATGGAAACTGCTGTCCCACAAAGGTGCAGGGACACACCTTACACGGCGGCGCGGGGGAGGTGGCGCAGCCCATCGTCAAGGTTTCTGGCTGCCCAGAACCTTCTGAACGCCCTTCTTACCTTTGAAGAATTTCCTACCCCATGGCTTTCTGCTTCCCAAAGGTGGCAACGAGAGCAATCACTTCCCCAGCCTCCTTCGCAGCTAAGACACAGCAAGTGACGGAGTGGCAGCAGGGACGGTCAAGGTCACAGTCCTGGACCAGATGTGGCATTGACACTGAGGGCAGCAGTGGTGGTGCTACTAATCAGCGCCTGGCAGTGATGCAGATTGCAGCCCCCTGTTGGCAGCAGCGGCAGTGACAGTCGTTTTCTCATTAGGCCGGTTCTGCTGCCTGTAATAGGACACAGATAACCTTGAACCAAACCTTTCCTGTTTAATCAGCCAGGAATTGGCTTCTATTACTTGCAACAAAGAACCTCAATTCTTATAGGTGAGAATCACAGGGACACATGGTGACAACTTAGAAACTGAGGTTTACTGAGATCTCTTAATAAATCTGCTCAGCTCCTTTAAATTTCTTGTGCTCCAGGCCCTGCCCTCCACGGGGAAAAAAAAAAAAAAATGGGGCTCAAATGGTTTCTAGGCAAGCAGAGCTGTGGCCCTGTGCTGTGGTCTGAGGAGGAATAAACAGCACTGGAGCATTTGTCAAAACAGCTTCTTCCACGGCACGGGGGGTCCAAGCTGTCTGGGTTGGGATGGTTCCAAAGGTGGGCTGCAGGGGCCACTGCCACAGGCTGGACCGAAATCCCCCACCCCACCCCCGGCAGTTGACGCACACCAAGCAAAGGGACAGGGTCACAGCTGGGTCCAGAGCCCGAGGGGTCTGAGATACTGGGCCAAGGCGAGGCGGGAGGAGGGATGGGAAAGACAGGGGCTCGGGTCGACACAGCAGGAGGTGTGTGCGATCTCTTGGCTACAACTCCTCCTGGCCCGAGCTTGGGAGCTGCCACCACTTTAAGCCCTTAAAGGGTCCTGGCATCGCTAACAGAAAGGCTGGCAGGGTGCCTGGCTGAGCACAAACAAATTAACCTTCCCAGACTCCTGGGTAGCCAAAGAAGAAAGGCACGGCAGGCCCTGGGAACCACTCCGGGACGTGTCTACAAGCTCCCCGCTAAGGGCCTTCCTGTTTCCTGAAGACCCTCTGCTCAGGACAACTGTCTCCGAGAGAGCTGGCCTCAGGGCTCAAGGACAGAGGGGAGACGAAGACGCAGGGCGGCTGGAATGCGAGCTGTGGGTTTGGAGCCCCCGGCACCGTCTCTCCCAGGCAACTGCCTGGCTGCTGTGCAAAAAGAATCCAAGCCAAGCCGAGAGAGGGAGAGGGATGGGAGCCCCTGGCCAAGGGTGAGGCCACACCTCCTCTGAACCAGATCCCCTCTGGTTTCAGGAGCCGAGCCGGGTCCTCTGCTGTTCAAGCCAGTCTAAATGTCTTACACAGGATGCATGTGCTCTGCAGGCTCACCATTGATGTCAGTGAGGATGAAGCATCATCTCATGGAAGCTGAGCCCTTACGCTTCTTCCGACTAGAAAGGCATCTCTTGTTCATGCTTCACCTATGAGCTCCTCACAACAGAGCCAGCACCACGCAAACCCCTGCAAAAATGCCAGCCGAGAGTCATACTACGAATCACAGCCTCTTGGAGAAATCACAGCCTAAGGTGGCAGGCGACTTCAGTCTTTAAGTCCACGTGGATCTAGGCAGAGAAAAGATCCAGGGCTCTGCCTTCCCTCTGGCCCTTGTCCCTGACCCTGGGAATCCCAGATTGCCAGGCTTGTCTCAGAAGATGCAGGAAACTGGCTGAGCGCCCCTGCCAAGTCTAGCCCCGCAAGTCAAATAAAATGAGCAGCCCCCGCCACTGCATTTTCCTGGCCCCCTCCCACCCGGGACCATCATTTTCAGGGCTCAGCTCCAGGCTCAAGCCTCACTCCCTGCATTCTTTCCCTGGGAGGCTGGCACAGAGCTGCAGGCCTTCGCCCAGCAACAACCACGGCTTTGTTATCCTGGGGCATGGAAATTTCCCTCCCCGAGAGCCTAAATCATTTGATTCTTATACAGACATAGACCCCCACAGGGCTGTGTCCTCCACTGCGGTCCTTGACAAGCCCCTGGAGGGTCTCCCTGACTCCCCACAGGCTCGTAGGGTCAGAAGGGAGGTCATTCAGCCCAACCTCCCAGCCTGGACCCTCCCTCTGCAACCCGGACAGCTCCCAGCCTCGTGTAGAGTCACTTCCCCAGAGGCAGCCATCCCACTGCTGGCTTTTCAGTTGCTGGAAGGTTCTTTATTCTACTGAGCTAAAGTTGACCGCTCTTCCACCCCATTCCTTTTCTATCTCATCATAGATGTAAGTCATTCTCATATCTACAGGACAGCCCTGAATTGATATGAAATAGTCTATTTCGTCCTTGAAAAAAAAAATTCTCCTCTAGTTACACAGCCCATTTCCTCTGCTAGGCCTAACGGTTTTCAGAGCCACATCCATTCTGTTCCCTCCTGCCTGCACGCTTTCCAGTTTATAAACATTGGACTTTGTTGTAGCAGCAGAACCAAGACCTACTCCAGGTGAGATATTAAAAAAATAAAATCCAGAGTTCCTGGTGTGGTGCAGTGGAAATGAATCTGACTAGGAACCATGAGGTTGCAGGTTCACTCCCGGGTCTCGCCCAGTGGGTTAAGGATCCGGCGTTGTCGTGAGCTGTGGTGTGGGTCGCAGACGTGGCTCAGATCTGTCATTGCTGTGGCTCTGGCAGAGGCCGGCAGCTATAGCACTGATTGGACCCCTAGCCCGGGAACCTCCATATGCCACGGATGCGGCCCTAATAAGCCAAAAAGACAAAAAATAAAAAATATATGTAAAAAAAAAAATCCTTGGAGTTCCCTAGTGGCCTAGTGGTTAAAGGATCTGACATTGTCACCACTGTGGCTTGGGTCCCTGCAGAGTTGTGGGTTCGATCCCTGGCCCAGGAACTTCCACATGCTGTGAGTGTGGCCAAAAAAAAACAAACAAAAAAACTATTAAAAAAAGTTATAAAAAAATAAAATAAAATCCACATTAGTTCATTTCATCTTTCTCCATCTCCCTCCAGAACTTGAATGGTTGTTGAGGCATAAATAGCTAGGTGCCTCTAAATATCCTTTTCTCCTTTTTCGTAAGAGAACCCAATTTTTTTTTTAGCTGGGCACATTGCAGCCCAGGCCAAATATTTTAATTCCAATCATCTATTGAAGTTCTGTCACCCTGCAACGAATTCTAATCAAAGCCATAAAAGCAGAAATACATAAGAAATTTCCTTGGAGCCCCACTAAGAGTGAGAGGGCAGACCCTTCTTTGTGCCTTCCTCTCTGTTTTGCTTCTGGAACTCTAGCATCTTGGATGAACACGTCATGCTAAAGCAATTGGACAGAAGGAGCTTCGGCCCCGACAATGCTGTGGAGCTGCCATACTAGCTCAGGACTGCCCGACTCCGGAATCATGTTATACAAGAAATAAACTTCTCTCTTGTTTAATCATAAACCTCTCCACATAAGATAGTTGAGGACTCTCTTAAATATGCATTCAAACTTAATCCTCCATTTGCAACCCAAGGGACTTCGCAAATGGACCATTTTGAGAACAGAAAACTTAAGCTTTCATCATAAATTGTTATCATTTTTTTGGCTTTTCTTTCTTTAATACTTAACAAGACTTTCTGGACATTCGGGGATAATATAAAGAGATTAGAACAAGAAAACCCTTAAAGCCGATCTTTCTGTTTCCTAGGACCATGGTAACAAGGTCCTACAAGCTTGGGGGCCTGAAACAACAGGAGTTTATCCTCGCAGTGCTGGAGGCCAGAAGACGGAAATCAAGGTGTCAGCAGGACTTTCTTTGCTCCCTCCAGAGGCTCCAGAGAATCTGCTCCTTACCTCCTTCAGCTTCTGGTGGCCACCAGCATTGCCAGGCTATACGTCACTCAAATCTCTGCCTCTGTGTCAGATTTCCCTCTGCCTCTCTCTTCCAAAGGTACATGTGATTGCATCTCAGGCGCACCCAAACAATCCAGGAAAATCTCTTCATCTCAAGATCCTTCATCGCATCTGCAATGTCCTTTTTATGCCTGATCAGGGAACATTTGCAGGTTCCAAGGATTAGGACATGGCTCATCGGGGTGGGGCATCATTTTAGCCTTCCACTCCTCTGAAGAGTCGCCCTGGTGGCACAGTGGTTAAGGATCTAGTGTTGTCACTGCAGTGGCTCGGGTTCGATGCCTGGTCAGGGAACTTCCATATGCCACGGGCACAGCCAAACACCAAAAACAAAACAAAGAACATGGCTCCTCTCAGAGCTTAAGGCCTATGACCTGTCATGTCGTACACTGACGTCCCCTACTGAGCTGTTGGCCCATTGCTATGCTGCAGAAATGAGCTCACCATCCTGCACAGTGTCCTGAGTTCCCAACTCCTCCAGGTCCAGAGAGAGGAAGCTGTCTCCCAGGCCGGCCCGTCTGCCACCTGCCTTCCTACCCGACCTTGAAGACAAAAGCCCACCCACCCCACCACCATCTCCTGGACCAGGACTGGCCTCTCCCTTGGATGATTGACAGTGAGACTGCCCAAAGCCATGCGGTCCAGTCCTGAGGGTCTCAAAGTACCTCAGGACACAGAGCTCAAAGATTCCCCTACTCAATGATTCAAAGGAAATCGAGGTAATTGATTCAGTGGCAAGTCTAAACTGAAAGAGGAATCATGTAGGGGTTTTTTTGTTTGTTTGTTTGTTTTTGTTGTTGTGGCTGTTTTTGTCTTTTTGTCTTTTCTAGGGCCACTCCTGCAGCATATGGAGGTTCCCAGGCTAGGGATCGAATCTGAGCTGTAATCTCCGGCCTTCACCACAGCCACAGTAATGCCAGATCCGAGCCACATCTGAGACCTACACCACAGCTCACGGCAAAGCCGGATCCTTAACCCACTGAGCAAGGCCAGGGATTGAACCCGCAACCTCATGGAGACTAGTCAGATTCGTTAACCACTGCGCCACGACCGGAACTCCCGAATCATGTAGGTTTGAGCTATCATTTTGTTATTTACCTGGTACTTAACCTCTTGGTTTCTTCCTCTGTAAAATGGAGGTAAAAAGGATAGTAATACCCCCGGTGCAGGGCTGCGGTGAGAATTTTTTATTAATGTGTAGGAAGCAGGTCGCGCCATGCCTGGCTCCCAGGAGAAGCTGGAAAAACGGAAGTCATGCCTCGTTCATTCTGTTTTCCTTTCAGTAGTTGACTGAACATCCTACGAAGGCTGCAGATGCAATTATGACCCAGACAGTCTTGTTCTGCAGGCGCTCACGCCCCGGCCTGAGAGTCCCATGCCATTCACCTTCAAGGCCAGGAGTGCTCCATGGCCAGTTTAAACAAAGTAGTGGGGGAAGAAGGCCTTTGCTCTTGAGGTGCTTGGCTGGTCACTTTCTCAAAACAGGGCAGCACAGAACAATTCACAGAGAAGAGTGCGTTTGTGTACAGGACCCCGCAATGCAGCAGGATGGCTTGGCTGCAGGAAGGGGCACCCAACCTTCACAAGATGCACTTGAGCCCATTGCACATGCCACTGACGCCCTGCTCAGTAGTCACACAAGGAAAGGAGCCCCCATGTCAGGAATTCTGGTTAAATGCTAAAAACTGGAGGTAAATTAATTAAGATATAACTTAAACAACACCAGCCTTCCCTCATCAACAGTTTCTAAGACAGGATAGGCAGCATTAATTGTTGCAATTAATTAGGCATTAAACTGATAATGGGTACAGCTGCTAACAATTAACAGCTAATTATGTCAAGCACTTTCACCATTTCACAAAAGAAATGGAAATTGGAGGGAAGGGAGAGGGAGATGAAAAGAGAGAAAGCAGTTACCTTGTAAACAAATGAGATGCAGTGAGCTCTGAGTGCAGCTGGATCCTGCTGTAGAAATGACAGAAAAAGTTAACACAAGCCTTGTCCCCAGCAAGGCTGAGCTGCGTGGACGCCACACGTGAGTCTGGATTGGAACTGAGGACATCCGAATGGAATTCATCTGAATAGTGAGCACAGCCGGCACGTGCCAAGCTGCCACCTCGGTACTTGGCATATATTAAGCACGTAATCCTCACAATACCTCATGGTAGGGACAATTATCATCCCATTTTATGGTTGAGGACACTGAGGCACTGAGAGCTTAAGGGGCTTGCCCAAGGTTGCGCATTCCTAAGCGGTAGAGCCTGGATTCCCAAAGAGGCACACTGGCTCCAGGGGACACCCTGAAAACAAATGGGCCTCACCAATCTGCTAAACTCAGTCAAACTCAGACAGCAGTGTTCTACTGAACCAGGAGCTCAGCCAGGTGACTTTAAGACAAAAGAAAAACTACGTTCTAAGCAGTTCAAACTGGAGCTGAGCATTTTTGAAGTGATGCAGCTAACAGAAATTCCCCAGTTCAAATCATGCCCATTCAAAACTAGGATTTCTCTCGTACCCTTAAATGTAAGGATCTCTCTCCCTCTTCTCCATGGAACCTGTTATCCTGCGGGGATCAGCCAGGCAGCTCCTTGCAGGACCTCAAGATCCTCTTTCCCAGCGGCCTTTTGTTACCAAGAAGCTTTATCTTTCTCATCTCATGCGAGAGGACAGGGAAGGGATGAGAAGAATCAGGCCAAGCCAGCCATCTACCCACACGCATGCCTATGGGCATGGGCACACTCCACCACACACACACACACACACACACACACACACACACACACACCACACACAGGCAACACACACACACATCATACACAAGCAACACCCCCACACACACACATAGACACACCCGCAGACACACAGACACAGACCAAGGGGGCCACAGGTGTCCCTGCCTCTGCAAATCCCATCCTTCTCCCCTTGTCAGAACTCCAGGGGGGCTGAGAGCTGCCCTCTCTCTCCCTTAGCAAGACCCTCCGGGTCTCCTCTATATGACCCGCCTTCCACCATCCTCTTCCTGGAGCTGGGATGAAGGGCTACCAGAGCCCCAAGACTAAAACCAGAGCCGTGGGGCCACCTCCAAGGCCAGGAGCAGTCTTTCCAGAACACAGCACGGGGCTGGAGGCTGGCAGAGTGCAGCATCGCTTTGTGCTGGCTGGTTCCAGGCTGCATCTGGGGCTATTGACTGGTGAGTTGCCCAAAAATACTGGGCATGACTGATACAAAATCACCAGTTCTCTGCATCCCCAGATCCCCCGCTTTTAGAATCTGCACCCTCTCCCTCAGAGGGCTCAGGCTCCAGTCTGGTATGGTGAAGGGAAATTTCTGACAAAACTCAGACAATGGACATCATATGTGGCCTCTGCCAGGGTCACTTAAAAAGATCACAGGTGCACCTTCATTCGCTATTGGGAAAAGGAGAAATTTTCCCCTTCTCTTTGAAGGGGAACGTGACAAAGTGTTTTAAAGACCTTTAGGAATTCCCTGGTGGCCCAGCAGTTAAGGGATCTGGCATTGTCACTGCTGTGGCGAGGGTTCAGTCCCTGGCCTGAGGACTTCCATAGGCAAGGCCAAAAAAAAAAAAAGGAGTCCCCATTGTGGCTCAGCAGGTTAAGGACCTGACATAGCTTCCTTGCACAGGCAAGGCCAAAAAAAAAAAAAAGGAGTCCCCATTGTGGCTCAGCAGGTTAAGGATCTGACACAGTTTCCGTGAGGATAGGGTTCGATCCCTGGCCTCTCTTGGTGAGTTAAGGGTCCCACATTGCTGCAAGCTGCAGCATAGTCGCCAGTGCAGCTTGGATCTGGTGTTGCCATGGCTGTGGCATAGGCCTCAGCTGCAGCTCTGATTCAGCCTCTAGCCCTGGCATTTCCATATGCTTCAGCATAGCCATTAAAAAAAAGGGAGGAGGGGACTTTTAAACGTACACTTCTGCCGCTAGGAATTTACTCTAAGGAGCCATAGGAAGTACACTTACAGAAATATTACGCAACGAATAACAACGATGTTGTAGAAGAATCTTCTACAAATGAGAAAATGTTCATAATAATAACGACCATTGTAAAATGCCGTCTGTGCAACAGTATATACAGAACACTATATTTGTAAAACTGCATGTGACTGTGTGTGTGCATGTGTGTGTCTGATCGCTGGAGGGGAAAAAACAAAAACCCACTAAAAGAGCACACAGCAAGAGGCTAATTGTAGTTATCCTCACATGATGAGTATACAGGAAATAACTGGATTTTCATTATATTTTTCAGACCCTATTAAACATACAATAAAGTCTTTGAAATCATAGAATAAAATAAAATAGGAGTCCCATTGTGGCTCAGCAGGTTAAGAACCAACATTGTGTCGGTGAGGATACAGGTTCAATCCCTGGCTTTGCTCAGTGGGTTCAGGATCCAGTGTTGTCTCAAGCTGCAGTACAGTTTGCAGATGGGGCTCAGATCTGGTGTTGCCAAGGCTGTGGCATAGGCCTGCAGCTGCACCTCCAATGCAACCCCTAGCCCAGAAACTTCCATATGCTGCAGGTTCGTCCCTAAAAAAGAAAAAAATTAAATTAAAGAATTACTGGTGGTATAATTTCAGGTGACCTGAATGAGCCATGATAAATATTTGGGGGTAGAACCTTCCTATTTTTTCTGAAACCTAGTCCTATAATATAAACTTGGAAGAATAATTGTCAATACACAGAGGAATGTTTTTAATCTACATGTACATGTGGGCCAATGTGCGAGCGTAAGTATAAGAAAACACATCTTCAGTACATAACATACATATTCATGGGTCTCTCCACCCCTTCCACCCCCCCTTCAGGCAACAAAGATTTTTTTCCTCCGTAATGTCTCCTAGCAGCCAAACACAGGCACTGCTAATGAATATTAATTGACCTAACATCTTGTGGTGATGAAACTGCACATTTCCCTGTCTCATCTGGTTGCTAGGGAACCGTGTGAGACAGCTATGGGGCCCTGGGACCTGGACCTGGTAAGTGCAGGGCAGGGTTAAACCACACATCAGAAATACTCCGCCTGATTAATTGTGTATGTCAGCAACGGGGTGTGTGTGTGTTGGGGGGGGGGGGGTTCTGTCAAAGAAACAAGAAACAAATAAATATCAAGAGGCAGTTTGGCAGCATGCAGGCCAGCCGGCGGAGATGGGGGCAGACTCTGACATACCGCAGCTCCCTCCTCAGGCATCTGGAACCTTCCTTTCTTCTTGAGTCCCCTTCCTAGGGATCCACTGGCACCACTCTTCCTCCTTCAGGGTCTGGAGTGGAGCCCCGAGGTTGGCGCTGGAGGCCACACCTGGGAAGGGGAAGGAGGGAGTGTGGTAGCTGGTGTAATTACCCTGAAATTGTAGGCATCGTTTCCCATCATCCCAGGGATCACAGCGGATGCTGATGAGTGAACCTGGCCTGTCTGCAGGTTCTCTTCTGCACCTGCCTTTGGCTCTTCTCTCCGTGTCCCTGTCCCTCTTCCCTTCTGCCCCCTCCCATAGAAGAGAACATCTCCTTATTAGGGCGAATCCCTAGTCTGGCTCCCTCATCCCCTTGCACTGCACACAAAGCACAGTTCGTAGCTTTCTGGAAGACAAGCCTCACGGAGACTCCTCGCACCCCCACCTCTCCTCCTTCTCTTTCTTCCTCTTTCTAGTCTTACCCTTGGAAGTATGTCCTTTGCACCAATCTTCCTGAGAAGTCCTTGTCTGTGGGTCCCTTCCTGTGACATCACTGTATGACCAAGGCCTATTTCTCTATTCCATTTGGCAGGCTCCCTGCAGGGAGGGTTGGGCTCTGGGCTCGGCATCAGCAGGCTTGGCCGGGAAACAGAAGGGTGAGTCCTGCTCCCTTGGACATGAGAGGGAGTGAGGCTGGGGATGCTGGGTTTCATCTGGTTTTAACTCAAGTACCTGAAATCAAATACAGCATGGGGATTAATTTGCTTCCAAAGACTGTCCTGCAGTCCATATCCATTCACAGTTATTTATAACATGCCCATATAAAAATTGTGTTCTGGAGTTCCCGTCGTGTCGCAGTGGTTAATGAATCTGACTAGGAACCATGAGGTTGCAGGTTCAGTCCCTGCCCTTGTTCAGTGGGTTAAGGATCCGGCGTTGCCGTGAGCTGTGGTGTAGGTTGCAGACATGGCTCGGATCCTGCGTTGCTGTGGCTCTGGCGTAGGCCAGTGGCTACAGCTCCAATTGGACCCCTAGCCTGGGAACCTCCATATGCCGAGGGAGAGGCCCAAAGAATTAGCAAAAAGACAAAAAAAAAATTGTGTTCTTTCTTTATTTGTATTTCCATCCATTTACCCCATTAACACACATTAATTGATCACTTACTCACTGTCCAGAATTTTCGAGGAGCCCTGAGTGGATTCAATGTGAATTGAAACAAATATAGTTCCAGTGGTTACAGAGCTTAAAACATTATGAGGAATCAAAAAAAAAAAAAAGGAATCCTAGTCCCTGTCGTGGCTCGGCGGTAACAAAACCGACCAGTATCCATGAGGATGCGTGTTCCATCCCTGGCCTCGCTCAGTGGTTTAAGGATCTGGCGTTGCCGCGAGCTGTGGCATAGGTCACAGACACAGCTCGGGTCCCACGCTACTGTGGCTGTGGTGTAGCCCAGCAGCTAGAGCTCGGACTCAACCCCTAGCCTGGGAACTTCCATATGCTGCAGGTGCAGCCCTAAAAAGACAAAAAGAAATAAATTAATTAATTTTAAAAAGGCATCAAATCACCCCCATATAATGTAAAATCCCAGCCATGGTGAGTGTGACAAGGAGAGGTGTGTGGAGCTCTGGGGACAGGGGCTGCTCACCTGCTCTTGGGGACCAGGGAAGAGCCTGAGGACTTTGATTCCATGTCTCAGGAAGAGCCTGAGGACTTTGATTCCACCTCACGGCCACTGTCGCCCCTGACTTCACCAGTGTGAAGCAGCACCTGTTTCTTCCTCCTGGGTGCAGAGGAGGTTGTGGGGTTGGGGGAGAAGAAGCTCTTGGCTCATCTAAACTGGGGAGAAAAATGAACTCACTTGTTTTCCTTCTTTCCTTCTCTCTCCTCTCCCCTCTGTATTTGAAAATGTTTGAATTGTCACAAAGATCCCAAAAGAAACTCCATGTCTTGAAACACTTTTCCCAGAATGGATCCTGGTGGTGCCAGGCTTCTTTACGGGTGAAGGGTACTGGGAACAGAGAGAGGTGGAGGTGTGGGCGGCAGATGAAAGAAGCCAAGACATCGAAGGGCTCTGTCCTCAATGGAGAAGGGTAGAGAGGCACCCCGAAGGACAGAGGGACAATTCCAGGGCGAGAATCAGAGAGACACGGAGACGGACAAACAAGGAAGAGGCTGGATGCAAGTGGCACAGGGGAGACCAGGGAGAGACACTGCAGGAGAACTCTGGACAGTAGGGTGGGCAGAGCAGCTGCTGCCTAGTACAAAATCTTTTTTTTTTTTTTTTTTTTAGGGCCACACCCAGGGCATATGGAAGTTCCCAGGCGAGGAGTCATATTGGAACTGCAGCTGCAGGCCACAACCACAGCCACAGCCACAGCAACATGGGATCCAAGCCGCATCTGCAACCTACACCACAGCTCATGGCAACGCCAGATCCCCGACTCATGGAGCGAGGTCAGGGATTCTCACAAACACCATGGCAGGTTCTTCATCTGCTGAGCCACAATGGGAACTCCTCTACTACAAAATCTTAAGGACAATTTATATTTATTTCCCAAATACCATGGAGAGCAGATTTGGGAGGAAGAGTTGAATCCACCTTAAGGTTAGTTAGGAAAAACAGAAGCTGCTTCCTGTTGCAGCAGGATAACCTCTGCATTGGAAGGGCTCCAAACAGGTCCTTCAGTCTCCATCAGGAATCCTCTCTCCTGTTTTTCCAGATAGACACCTGGCTGCTGCTGGAGCCCAAGGAGCGGTTCTAACATGAGGATGTTTCTCCTTCAATACAAATCAGTCTACCTGTGACTGACAGCCAGCCCCGGGGCGTGGTCTTCGCTGGGAAGCTGCATAGACTAGATTGGTCCCTCCTCATGTGAGAGCCTATCAGATCATCTTCTGTTGCGAATCAGGGTTCTCATTCATTCTCGAATGCATTCCACCTCCAGAGGCTCCCTGCGAGCCTGCGACGCCACACGTGGTGAATGGGCTGCGACAAGACAGCTGCAAAGAAAGCCAGCCTTGGCCTCAGCAGCCCAGAGTTTCCTGGGGGAGACAGAGAGTGTGTGGACAATGGCAACACGGACAGGAGAGGTTGGAAACTGAGAGAAGGGCCCGTCCTTCCAGAGCACTTTTAGACTCCACGGCACAAATACACGTATACAAATGAACATATTTGCAAAGCAGAAACAGACTCACGGGCTTTGAAAACAAACGTAGGGTTCCCAAAGGGGACAATCTGGGGAGGAGGGTGACTCAGGGTTTGGTAATGACTGGCCAATGGGGACCTGCTGTATAGCACAGGACACTCTACCCAATGTTCTGTGATCACCTATGTAGGAAAGGAACCTGAAAGAGAATGGCTGTGTGTATACGTATGACCGAATCCCTTGGTTGCACAGCAGAAATTTTCACAAAATCGTAAATCAACTATACTTCGATAAAACTTTAAAAAATGAAAAAAAATCCACTAAAGTGAGCTGGCTGTATTTTTTGAAGATACTTTTAAGGTATAAGGTTCTAGCATTAGCCTCTCCATCCCAGGCCATGATCCAGAGGGGACCACAGGAATTGTGAACAAGGAGGTCCAGCAGGCTGGATTGAGGAATACAATGCAATGCGTAGATGCTGCCGTCTAGGTCCAGCCACCCCCCACACAGCCCGTCAGAGGCAGCTGTTACCTCAAGAGATCAACTCTCCAAAGAAGCATTAGGAAGGAGGGAGGGAAAATAGCCCCCTGCATCTCTGGTCACGTCAACAAGGAAGACAGCATCTCTGCAGTCTGCATCTTGGATTCCCTGGTCCCTCAGAACCTTTGGTTCTTTGCGTTCTACCAGGCTCCACGGAGCAGAACATAATAGCTGGGAGGTTTTGATGCTAGAGATTCTTTTGGGCTCTGAATTAGTTCTTTCTTGGGTCTACCTCAGGAATTGGGGGCACAAGCTTCTTGGCTTCCAGAACACAGAACTGGGAGTGAGCAAAATAAGAACACCCAGAATCTGAACATGGTTAGACACAGGTTTACTAAGCTCTTACCAAGCGATTCGAGCCTCCCTCAGCTGGTCCCCCTGGCAGCGTTCTGAGGGCCCTGTGCCTTCAACATTGAGGAGGAGGCTCTTGGGTACTGTAGGCAGCAATAGTGCTGAGCACGGGCCAGTCTGGCATCCGCAGGGACCCACTGTTCAGGGAGGCTAGACCACTGCCCACAACCATCGCTGCCCTTTGCTGTCTTCAAAGTCAGAATCTGGGACAACGCAACCCTCAAACACTTCTGTTAATTCCATTATTTGCCTTGACTAGGAATCAACCATTAATCACAGAGTTCTGGGACTAAAGTGGTTTTGAGATGGCATATTGTCTTGCCCCTATCTCCCTTCCAAGCCATCTTCCACAGCGGAGGAGCCGTCCCCCACAAGATTAAACACAAACAAATGTCGGAATGGAAAACGGTGCGGCCATTCGGCAAAGCAGGTGGGCAGCTCCTCCCAGCGACAGAGTTTTGACCCATCAATTACATTCCGAGATAACTACCCAAGAGAAATGAAAACATATGTCCACAGAAAAACGCACACCCAAATGTTCACAGCAACATTCCTCATAAAGGCCAAAAAAGAAAGCCACCCAAATATCCATCATCTGACGAATGGGTAAACAAAACACGGTATATCTACCCAAATAATGGAATATTATCCGTCCAAAATAGGAATGAAGTACAGATACACGCTACAACGTAGAGAACCCTTGGAAACAGGAGGGGGAGCAAAAGAATTCAGACACAAAAGACCACACGTTGTATGATTGCATCTACGTGAAATGTCCAGAAGAGGCGAATCTCTAAGGAAAGAAAACAGAGGCCTGGTCACCTAGGACTGGGAGGCAGGGAAAGTGGAAGTGGGGCATGGGGTAAAGGTAACAGGGACAAGTGTTCTTTGGGGGATGATAAAATACTCTAAAACTGGATGGTGGTGATGACCGTACAAGTCTTTAAACTAAAAACCATTGACCTGTGTACGTTCAACAGGTTGACATTATGTTATGTAAATTATATATCAAGAAAATTGTAGGGGGGGAAGGGAGGAAGAGGAGAAGGAAGAGAAGAAAGGGCAAATTTTAAAGCTACAGAGGAAAGTTTTCTGATGCCAATAGTAATACCCTCTGGTCCTCACACTATGAGGACCTCACACACACACACTATGGTCCTGCATGCCTCCAGGAGTGTGTGTGTGTGTGTGTGTGTGTACTTCCTAGGCTCAGACAGGAGGACTCCTAGTATAGTAGACTGTTATTCTGGTGGCCGCCAATAAGCCATGCCTCCTTGTCATCACACCCTCTTGGTGTAACCCTCTCCCCCAAGAATGCTGGGCTCGGCCATTGACTTGCTTTGGTCAGCTGACTCAAAGAGAGGGACTCAGCGCTTGCTCATGGAGGCTTGTCCCCTTGAAACGCTCTCACTTGGGTTCCTGAGCCACTGTGAGAAGAGGTCCAGCAACACAGGAACACCTCATGAGAGAGCAAGAGAAAGAATACCCCAGCCAGCCCCCAACCACACCAGTTACCCCAGCTGAGGGTGAAGCTGCAGAGTGAAAAATTCATCTTGGATGGTCCAGCCCCAGCAGCCATTAACCAAAGAACCATCCAGTGAAACCCAGCCCTGAGTGCAGAATCAAGAAAAATAAAGCATTTTTATCGTGTAAGCTATTGCATTTTGCAGTGGTTATTTATGCAATAAATACGAATCACCCTGAAAGATCGGCTGGCCTCCACCCTGTCACTCACCGGTTTGATGAGAGACCTCACTCTGATGCCCTTGAATTCTGATGGATTCAAGGAGGATCACAATTTTAATATGTGTACAACGTACCATTTGTCACTGTTGTTTAGTGCAATTTAACACAATATTTATCTGATTGGCATATCAGTTACTTCACATCACTGAGGACTAGCTGTACCAGCATTCTGTACTTGGCAATAAGAAGATTGATTATGGTTATTATACTAATGGCTGGATAAATGAATTTCATCAGGAAAGTTGTTTTGAAGCTGCAGTGACGGGCCTTGTATGTTTACTCATAGAACACTATGCGGCGTACTGAATGCCAGTCCCAGAAGATGCTGGGAGTAGGATGCTGGGGCTGGCGAGACCCACCTGCAGTGAGGGATAAAGTGCCAAGAGGCAGAAATACTCTTGTAAACCTTTCCACTAGAGTTTTATCCCTTGTGCCATTGATGGGACCATCTTAGCAAGCAAAGTGTTTTGGAAGAAAGGTCGTCTATCTCCACTGCTGTCCAAAAGACGACAGGAGTGGGAACTTCCAGAAGCATGTGACTTTCATATCCGCCCCGAGGCATCTGTTTGCCAGTCCTATGATGGCTGCAGCCATTGTGTATGTTTCGAAAATATTAGCTGTACACGTGTTTTCTCCTGTAATGAAACATTTCAACAGTTAAGACTATGCCAAATAAAGCGTTTTATTTGGAGTCTATTTGAAGGGTTGGAATTGAGATGTATATATTGAGACATATATATATATATATTTATTTATATACCTGGAAAATCTGGTATATTTCTACACCTGGAAAATCTGGAGCCCAGAGCAATGTTTTCTCTCCATAGCAGGTCCTCGTCACCCAATTCAATTAATTGCCTCATTTCCCACTTTATTTTATCACAGTTACAGTTTTGCACCTGAAGCACAGAGTCTCCATAGGAGGGGGGTCATTTCATGCTTGTTTCACATAGTCGGAGGAACTGCCAGTCCTCTCTGGACCCAGCTTCTCTGTGGCCTCATTAGACTCCCTGAGACCTTCCCAGACCTTTACCACTGAAGAGAGAAAATGAGATTTGCTGGATGGTTCTGAGCAGTGGCCGAGATCTCACCATAACACAACATTAATGAAATTCACCTCTGGAGCCCTTTAATTGCTCCTCATAGCACTTCCCTTATAATCAATGTTCTTCCATCCCCACTGCAATTTTCTTGTTTTGAAAAATAACAGTGTGACATATGCTTCTATTAGAAGACAGAGGACTGGCCACGCTTCTTAGCACCCAGTAGACCAGCCCCACCTGAAAATGCTCACCCACCAGCGGTCCCCAATGGAAAGGACATAGCAGCTGAGAGAGAGTCTCTGTAATTGCGCCATGTAATGAGAGGGAACCGAAACAGAGCTTCTATTAATAACGACACAGTAATTGGAGGTCACCCAGAGAGAGCTCTGGGACACTCAACATTCGCATTAGCACAAAAGCCATTGTAGATCTTTCTGGAGGACTTACGTGGGCAATAGCGAGGTTGTTTATCAGACATACCTGGTACCAGTGGAACATTCCTCCACCCTAGAGTAAACTGGGCCAGCCTAAGGCATTTCGTGGTGAGAGAAAGGTTTTTGACTGGAGTCAGGGGGTAATTAAGGCAAAGTCCAGTTGCACACCATGAACTCTAGAGCCAATGTTTCGGCATGCTCTCCTATACAAAGCATGTTCAAGTAGCAACCTCCTAAGGAACTGGGAGCATTACCTCCCAGCCAAGGGTGGAGCCCCCACCCCTGGGGGAAGGTGGGAGGAAGGGGGCCCAATTTCAGAAGTCTAGGAAGTGTGTCCAATTCGGTATCTGAGTCTCATCGATCCCATTTGAATAAAAAGAAACCCAGCTCTTTCCCTCTTCCCACCCCTATCCCCTAGGCTGGACTGAGAGAAATTCATTATTGTTTAATGAGTCAATATCAAATTCTAACAAAAAGAGAATTTTTTTTAAATCCCATTGTGTGGATGGCTCATTATAACATCCAGATAACTCTTGAGTATATTAAAATTGTTCATTGCCATAAATTACAGCAGTATCAAAATAGATTTCCTTTGCAAAGGAGCTTCCATTAATATGATTTATATTACCACCCCAGAATGCGATTTGCACAGGGATAATGCGGAGGTGATGTTATTAACACCTCGTCTGGGTCAGATTTTTAGGCTTCTTTAAGGATCCAGGGTGAGAAGACATCCTTCCAACTAAGGGTTTGGCTGTAGGTGGGGCTCTGCACACAGCAGGCTTATTCTCAAAGCTTCCTGGCTCCACTGCTATCTCAGATTCTGCCCCTCCAGCCCCCCGCCCGTGAGCCTACCCAAACTCCAGAAATGAGAAACAAGATAGTTCCAACACCTTCACAAAGGAAAACTGGAATTCAGACCTAACCACTTGTGAGTTTCAAGGAGTTTAAGATCAAGGGCTGTGTCTCTTGGGCTTCCAGTACCAACTATGGCCTTGGCCATGGAAGATCCTGGATAAACTTTCTAAAATAAATGAAGTGACTAAATGAAAATATAAGGTCTTTATTTCTACTTGCATTAAACCAGGTGGTAAGTGGCACCTCCACATCGGGGACTCTACTGGGCTGAACAGTGTTCCCCCCAAAATCCATGCCCAAGTAGGCTGAGAATGTGAATTTATTCAGAAATAGGGCCTTCACAGATGTAATCACATTAGGCCATGCTGGATGAAAGTGGGCCCTAAATCCAATCTGACTGATGTCTGTATAACAAGAGGGCTGCTTGAGCACAGAGACACACGTGGTGGAGAGGCCATGTGACAATGGAGGCTGAGATTAGCGTGAGCCCTCCGTAAGCCAAAGATCGCCAAGCTCTCACCGTAACACAACATTACTGTAATTCACCTTCAGAGCCCTTTAATTGTTCCTGGTAGCACTTCATAACCAGCAGAAGCTGGACATGAAGAAGGATTCTGCCCAGAATCTTCAGAGGCAGCGTGTCCCTGTCAACATTTTGATTTTGGACGTTCAGCTCCAGAATTGTGAAAGAGGAAATTTCCTTTTTTTTTTTTGTCTTTTTGTTGTCGTCGTTGTTGCTATTTCTTGGGCCGCTCCCACGGCATATGGAGGTTCCTAGGCTAGGGGTTGAATCGGAGCTGTAGCCACCGGCCTACGCCAGAGCCACAGCAACGTGGGATCCGAGCCGCGTCTGCAACCTACACCACAGCTCACGGCAACGCCAGATCCTTAACCCACTGAGCAAGGCCAGGGACCGAACCCGCAACCTCATGGTTCCTAGTCGGATTTGTTAACCACTGCGCCACGACGGGAACTCCAGAAATTTCTATTGTTTGAGGTCACCCACCTTGGTGCCCTTTGTAACAGAAGCCACAGAAAAAAAATACAGGGACCCCCCCCCCCCGGTAAGGTATTTGATGTCTCCCTCAGGGTGTACAGGCAGTGCCTGGAGAGCTTGATGAGAAAGCAGAGACAAGGGTGGACCATCTTCTAAGAGGCTGGGGTGTGAAGATGGTTGACCCCATCTGCTGGTGCTGGCCTCATCTCTTTTCTCTCAGTCAACAGAAAGAAGGAAAGAGTCACGAGTCACCCAGGCTGATGCAGCAAACATTCTTGCTTCACAGTCTTGGACCTCAACCACCCCCACGGCCTTTACCTCCACCACGCACCAGCCTCCACAGCCCTAGTTCTATGTGTCCCATCTAAACACCTTGTTTTTTTAATGGCTACACCTGCAGCATTTGGAAGTCCCTGGGCCAGGGACTGAATCCGAGCCACAGCTGTGACCTCTGCTGCAGCTACAGCAACACCAGATCCTTTGACCCACTGCGCTGGGCTCTTCAGAGACCTGAGCCATGGCACTCAGATTCTTAACCCACTGCACCACATCGGAGACTCTTCATCTAAAAATCTTAAAGCCTAATATCCCTCCTCTGTCCCCAGCCTCCCACCCTGACAGCCATCTCACTCTAGTAACCATTTGCATTCATTCATTTGGTCAATTAATCAATCTAGAATCATGCACCAAGACAATTCAGATGACCTGGCACAAATGTGGTCCCTTTGGAGGTCACCCTGCTGGTGTGCATTGCCATCTGTCCTCCTGGGGGTCATGAGCAAGGCTGTCCCATATAACTTTCTGGAATGATGGGAAAGGTCCGTGTCTGTACTGTGCAATACTGCAGCCACCAGTCACTAGTGTAACTAAGAGACTGAATTTTTAATCACACTTTATTTGAATTTGAATTAATTTACATGGTTATTACATGTGGCTCATGGCTACCATAGTAGACCGTTCGGGGCGAGAAGAAAAATTTTAATCAGACAAAAACACACAGACACAAAGAGCCCTAGAGACATCACACACACACTCTCACACACACCTCCCAAGGATGAACATTAATTCTTAGAGTCTAAGAAGGAAAAGCAACCTTACCCGACTGTGCCATAATTTGCAAGGCCATCTCAGCCCACAATACAGTTAATAACTTACGACACTATGCAGATCAGTATTAGTCTAATTCCTCTCCCCAGTCCCCAAACTCCTTTCAAATTGCACCCCTTTGGGCCACTGAGAATAAAAAACAGACCTATTACTGAACCTCCCACTCCTTAATGGCTGTTCCTTTAGCTACATAAAGACCCTGCTGATGATGTGTAATCGCCATTTGTCAGGGCTTGATTAAGTTCTTAAACAAGGTGCCATTCTTTTTCCCAATCTGGGGGAAGGAGAATTGGAGGAGAGGCAACTCTTCCTCCAGTTACTGTGACTCCATTGATAATCCCCTCAGCAGCCTCTCCCTCTCTAGAGCTTTCCCCTCGGTGGCATAAAGTGGTGGGTTTGAATCTCACCTGTGCTATTTTCCTGGCTCTGCTATTTTCCTCCCACCTCTGCTGCTCACAGGCATTCGACCCTGCGTCCATTCTATGAGCATCACAACATGGGTCAAATCCACACTACCGTGCACGGTAAACAGAGGAAAGAATATGAAATGCCTGCTCAACACTCCTATTTCTCTCTCTCTCTCTCTCTCTCCTTCTTTTCTGAGTAGGTCTTCTTCAAAAGAAATCTGCATCCTCCCTGTGAATTGATATTGAGAAGTTGGAAGTCACCATCCATAAAACACAGGCAGGAAGCAACAGCCCCATGCTCGCTTGTTGAGGACACAATAAAAGTACTGAACCTAGATGCTTACAACTATACAAATGGCTGATGTTTTCCATGGAACCCAGATATCGCTAAGGGAAGGAGGATGGTCTGGGGAGAGTCCTGTGTGTGGTTGGCTCTGATCACAGCAGTGAAAGCATTAAGGCATGGTGTTGGACCTATACAGACTTCTTGATTTGAGGGCAGTCAGGTAGAAAGATTGTCAGCTTCTGTCTCAACACAGGCTGGCCTCTGGTCCTGAAATAAGCACAGGGCTTGTTTCTCTGACTTGAATCATGGCCGAGGGAGCCTTTTAAGATTCTTCTCATCTCAGGGCGGCTCTCTCTAGAGCCCTGTTTGATCAATAATAAAGCAGCTACCCAGCCACTCTGGCTGAGCACAAAATGGAGTTTGATTTTCAGAGAGATGCCAATACAGAAGACGATTCCTAAGGGCACTCAGCTAAATGCAGATTCAGGGTCAAGTTCTGGCCCTGGTGACACTTCAGCTAAGTTCCCTGATGGGAGCATGAGTGACTGTGGCCATGAAAATATGCCTGAGTTGCCTGCCGGTGATTCCACCCTTCACTTGGTTTGTCCCCTGCAATGATGGTGGGGTCTCCGAACTTTCTGCCTATGCATGGGGCACATTTAGACCAAGGCTGTGCTCAGGAGTGCCCCTTTGCCATCCCCCATTCTCTCCTTCACCCTCCCTCACTCCCTACCCCTAACTCAAGAGAATATTTCTTTAAAAATCACATGTACCTACACCCCTATGTTCATACCAGCACCATTCACAAGAGCCAAGACATGGAAACAACCAAAAAGTCCATCAACAGAGGAATGGAATAAGAAGATGTGGTACATATATACAGTGGAATACTACTCAGCCATAAAAAAGAATTAAATAATGCCATTTGCAGCAACAGGCATGCAACCAGAGATTCTTATGCTAAGTGAAGTAAGTCAGAAAGAGAAAAACAAATACAATAAGATTATCACTTATATGTGGAATCTAAAATATGGCACAAATGAACCTATCTACAAAACAGAAACAGACTCACAGATATTGAGGACAGACTTGTGGTTTCCAAGGAGAGGGGGGAGGGACTGGGTTGGACAGAGAGTTTGGGTTAATAGATACAAACTATTACATTTAGAATGGATAAGCAATGAGGTCCTACTGTACAGCGCAAGGAACTATATCTAGAAGATGATGGAAGACAATATAGGAAAGGGAATGGGTGTGTGTGTGTGTGCGAGAGAGAGAGACTGGGTCACTCTGCTGTGCCGCAGAAATTGTAAATGGTAAATCAACTATACTTTAAAAAATAAATAATTTTTTCTTAAAAAAGTCACAAAACAATTGCATTTTCAATGCTTATGAAAACTAAATAACAAAAATGCCAGACTATACTTGCTCCTTTTTTAAATGCCTATTAATTCACTCAACAGATATTTACCGAGATTACCAAATGCCAGAATCTGTATCAGACCTGGAGGTATAAGAGGGAGACAGACATCAAAATAAGACTTTGCAATGTTAAAATAGATGCTGGGCAGTGCAATGTGATCTTTGGGTCACACAGACATGGGTGTGAAGGCCAGCATTCCAGGTCACTGGTCTCCTGCTTCCCCCTTCCTATCCCATTGGCTATTCTCTTTTTGTATTTTTTGGGGGGGTTCCTCCCCATTTTCCTTATCTGGAAGCAGAGAAGGGGCCTCAAGCTGCAGCCTTCTGTCTTCCATCTATGCTCACTCCTCAGGTGATCTCTGAGGTTTTAGATATTATCTCTAGGTTTTGACTCTCATTTGTTCCTTGAGGGCTAAGAAATTTATTTCTCACGCCCTGACCTGTTCTCAAAACTCCAGACTCATTTAACAAATTGCCTCCATGCCATCTCCTCTTGGTCTCCTTGTCTGCTGGAGATCTCACGTTCAACAGCTCCCTGCCTGCTCCCCTCATCTTCCCATCACAGCTGATGGCAACTGCATCCTTCTGATTTCTCAGGGCAAAATGCTTGCAGTCATCCTTGACTCCGGCCCCCTCCCACACCCCACATCCAATCCATCAGCAAATCCTTTTAGTTCCGCCTCCAAGACCTAGCCATCACTGCTATGGCCCTCGCCTAAGGCTGCACTGTCTCTCTCCCAGATTATTGTAATAACTTTGTAATGGGGCTCTCTGCTTATAGACCTGTCTGCCTGCTTTATACTCAATAAGTGTCCAGACTTATCCTTTTAAGACCCAGATAGATAATATCACTGCTCTGCTCAATCCCTCAAATGGCTTCCCATTGATCTGAAGAAATGACCCAGACTCTCACTTCTGCACCCCACCAAGCTCCAGCTGTGCTCCAGTCACACTGCCTTCCTGCCCCAAACCTGAACATGCTGTGTATGCTCCCGTAGGAGCTTCTCTTCCCCCAGGTATCTTCAGGGCTCTCGCCCCCACCATCTTCTAGTTTCTGCTGAATGTCAGTGAGATCCTCGCCTCACTACCCTCTAAACCAGCACCCCCACCGCCACCACCACCATGTGCTCTCTGTACCCTTCCTGGGCCTTGTTTTGCTGCACAGCACCAACCCTTGCAGCACAGCCAGACTGGGTTTCTTCTTTGTTTATTGTCTTTTTTACCCTCGTTAATTCCATAAGATGAGCTTCTTCATTTGTTACCCAAGACTGTACTCCCAGAACCTAGAAGAGGCCATCATGCAGCCAGAGCTCAATAGAGGTCAGCTGAACAGATGAACAAGCAGAATAACTTTTATTTAATTGTAAATAGAGAAGAATCTAAGAGGCCTGGGGTCCATATATGAGCAAAGCAGCCACAGGCAGCTCCTTCCACAGGAGCTGCCATGTTCTAGATCACGTGTCCCTGTCACCCTGGCCACTGCCTATGGAGCCAGCAACCTGTGCTCCTGGGGAGGGCTTGTCCTGCCTCTTCCCACGGTAGCCCTGCCTCTTCCTGCCTCCCTCATCCCTGTTTCCCAGACAGCTGACATATCTGAACTAAGATAATACTGTCCAAGGGAGTTTGGGGTTGGTTGATGCAAACTATACAGTTAGACTGTGTCCTGCAACCGATCACCATCAGCTGGGGCGCCCTGAGTGCGCCTCTCTTCTTCGACACCCAGAAAAGCTTCCTTCTCCTTTCCCCTCAGATAGCCAAGAGTCTGCTGATTGGACAAGCTTGTGTCTGGCTCCTATATTCCTTGGCTTTATTCTATCTCAGAGCTCCTCAGCCGCTCAGGAAAAGAGCCTGCCAAAGACCCATTCTCTCCCGTCTTCAAAACTATCTGGACATGCCTGAATACCAGGTGGACACCTACTTTCAGGCTGGGAACTTCTCCCAAATACTGGTATGGATGGGTATGGGCAGCAGAAAATCCAGCTCTGGCTCTGGCCTGGCAAGATGGTACCACGCTGCCATCTCACGACCCAAGAGGACCCTGGACCAGGCTTCTGACTCTACAACCACCGGACTGTGCCCTTTTAGCCAATTAATGAGCAACATTTAGCTTCTCTTTTTGCAAAGCTCATTATGGAGCACTCGTTGCTTAAAGGTCTCTGCTAGATGCTATAACAAGGGGAGAGGGGTGGGTTATGACGCTGTGGTACTCTGCCCTCTGGGAGCTTGAAGTCTTATTTTGAAGAGAACATAAGACATTTTTACCTGGAAAAGATGAAATAACATCATTTCCCATTGTTTAGACTGTGGTCTCAGAGATCCTCTGTTGCCTGTGTTAATGTTCTTGCTAAGACCATAACTGCTGCCAGTTGGAGGATCTAGGCATTGCCAGCACTTTCGGGGCAGATACTATGTGCTAAGCCACCCTCAAAAGTCCTCTCTGCTACTACCAGCTGCTCTACTTAATTAATTCCTTTGTTTAACATCCATGCAATATTATCAGCATGTTTAGTTTTATTCCTAAATGCAGCCCTCAAGCCAGCAAGAGTAAGAAAAAGAAAACAAAATACCTAATTACCTTTAAACAGTTTCTCCATGACTTCTTCAGCCCTTGCAGCCCCCTCCTCCCTCGTTCTTGGTCACCGCCACCCCAGCACTCAGCTCTGATAAAGGGGAAAGAAAAAAAAGAAGAGAGAGAGGAGTTCCTGCTCTGGCGCAGAGGAAATCAGACTAGTATCCATGAGGATGTGGGTTCCATCCCTGGCCTTGCTCAGTGGGTTAAGGATCTGGCGTTGCCGTGAGCTGTGGTGTAGGTCGCAGATGCAGCTCACATCCCGCATTGCTGTGGCTGTGGCGTAGGCTGGCAGCTGTAGCTGCAATTCGACCCCTAGCCCTGGAACCTCCATATGCTGCGGTTTTGGCCCTAAAAAGCAAAAAATAAATAATAAAGAAAGAAAGAAAAGAAAAGAGAGAAAGATCGCAACAAGAAGACAGACTCTTTGGTTTACGAGTGGCTTGAAGAGATGCTGACCGAATTCCATTCACCAAGAGGCCAAGAGAATCAGGAAGAACTGAATGGTGCCAGCAGGGGTGCGCTGAGAAGAGGGAGCTACCCCAAGTTGCATATTCACAAGTTGATTGTTTTTTAGACACTTTTCAAATGTTGGTAGAAAATTCAAAAAAGATTAAAACTACTTATAGGATGTTATTTTGGATTTTCATCCTTCAGCTTCTACCTCCACCCCACATCACTGTCATTAACAGGTGGATGGAATACGCTCTAACACTGGTGTCCTTTTGCTGTAGCAAAGAGCCCTTACCAAGGAGCAAGTAATATGCCCAGGAAATATTCTAGTCTCTCAAAATGCATTGCAAAAGTCTTTTAAAAAAATCTATACTCAATTCATTTTAGTGCTTTTGGTGTTGTTAAAAAATCGTACTAACCACCTCTCAGTTAGTTTTGGAGAACATAGAGAGTGACAGGAATTCTGAAATCAGCAAACAATAGCCATGCTGCTAAAGACTCAATCTGGTGGCTAACGCAACAATCACGATGATAATAATAATGGCTCTGTTAGGAAGTGTGCTCAGCTGCTAGAAACAGAGAGCAGACCATGGTGCCTTGAAGGCACATGGGTTTAATCGTGTAAAAGAAACGTGAAAGCTGGTACGGTGCCTCCCCAATTATCAAACACTCAGAAGAAGCCTTTTATCTTTCTATGCAGCCATCTTTGTTTCAGGATTTCCACTTTTAAGATCCCAATATACCTACTGGTGTTCCAGCCATCATGTCCTTATTTCAAACAACACTGAGAAGGAAGGGGGAAAGGCACATGCCAGCTGTGTATCCCATATTTAAGGAGCTGTTCCAATCTATTGCTGTATTTATTTTCCCTATGAAACATTTTGCATCCCATCAACATTATATAAAGATTGAAATTTCTAGCATATTCCTCTTTACCAGAAAAGTCCCTATAGAGACTAATATTGTCTTTGCTGTTATTGGTTGCTCAATATCCAATCTCCAGCTTCTTCTGGAGGACCCCCTCTCACCCACTGTGGGTCATTCACTCCAGGACAGATCCTTGCTTTTCCCACTACAAAACCCATAGGGACAATATACTTCCCTCCCTGCCAGATGCGAAAACATAGGACCCACATAGCCAACCATGGGGGTCAGACACTACTATTCAGTAGCTTTGGTCCTTGAGAAGCAACACAAGAAAGAGGAATGGAGAGAAATGCATCACGAAGACAGCAGCAGCATCTAGCAGTGGCATCCAATGATGGCACAAAGTGTCCAGCAGCAAAGGTGGAAGTGTTCCAGCCAGACGAGTCCTGCTAAAAGCAGTTGCTGAGCTTCCTGTTCTTGGTCCACCAGCGTGGCTCAGTTCCTGTCTGTCTGCCACACCCAATTCTCTAGAGATCCCTTTGTCTTTTCAACATGCTCCCTTTTGCTTAAGATAGCCAGAGGTGTTGGAATTCCCGTGGTGGCTCAGTGGTTAATGGATCCGACTAGGAACCATGAGGTTGCAGGTTTGATCCCTGGCCTCGCTCAGTGGGTTAAGGATCCGGCGTTGCCGTGAGCTTTGGTGTAGGTCACAGATGCAGCTCAGATCCCACGTTGCTGTGGCTGTGGTGTAGTGTAGGCCAGCGGCTACAGCTCTGATTAGACCCCTAGCCTGTGAACCTCCATATGCTGTGGGTTCAGCCCTAGAAAAGACAAAAAGACAAAAAAAAAAAGATAGCCAGAGTTTGTTTGGTGTACATGCAAACAAAAGCACCTGAACTCACAGAATTAAGGAAATATGCATTAGTCTAGTCTATGCTCTTTGGTTACCAGAGATAGGAGCCCACACAACTTCCCTCAGGTATGGAGGCAAGACCTAAAATCACAGACACAGAGACCAAAGTCTTATGGGAGAAGATGTTGGGAAATTGCTAGGAACAAAAGGTGACCCTCAGAGGCCATGTGGACTCTCATCTCTTTCAGGGTTTTTTTTGCATAAATGCTCTTTTCCTCTGCCTTATTGATCCATTTCTTTTGATTACTTACAGTTTCTTCATCTTCATAATTTTAACTTCCTCTTTCTAGGCCCTTCTATGGAATTTGCATGACCTTTTTTAGGTATGCTATTATTGAAGCATTTCAGTTTCAAGCTCTCTATCTCTTTACCTAAAATCTTGACAATGGAAATGATGAGGGCTTATATAGGGATATACTTCAGTCTAATCAGCTATATTGGGGAACTGGGGCTCATGACTGGGTATATGCCTTCAGCAGGGACTCCCAAGTTAGGTTCATGGGCAGGGAAGGTAGTAGAACTTTTCTAATAGAGAGTTGCATTGTGATGTGATGTGGTTCAATGCTGGGAAATGACGTGATATGAAGGCCTAGGTACAGCACAATTTTTGGAAGCAGACCCGAGATGCTTCATCGGTTATATATTTTGAGTACCCACCGTGTGCCAGGTAAAGAGCAAGGAATTGAGGAGATTATAAAGATAACATGAGCCTCCTTCAAGGATTTTTTAATACACGCAATCACAAACACACCACACACACAACATTAAGGAATGAATTAACATCTGCCTGATTAAGTGTGAAACTTGTCTTACCCACAAAGTGATAGAGGAATTCAAAAGAAGGAAAGGTCATGTTGAGCTTTGGTGATCAGGGTGCCCTATAAAGAGAAGGGGGACTCTGTGATCTTGAGGGAAGGGAAGCACTGGGGTTTATTGATAAGATTATTGAAAAGAAGAAAAGAGGTGGAGCTGATTGACAAGAAGTGGAGTGATACTGAATGGGAGGATGGGGTAGAAGCATGGACATCTGAATGGGCTGTGAGACAAAATTTGAAGAAGTGAGGTCCAGAAAGTGAAGATCACCCATTTAAAAACTTTTACCTGGTGCCATCACAGTACTAAGGTAACCTGTAGGTTTGTCAATACAAACAAGGAGAGGGCAAGATATGTGCATTTAAATTTGAGTAGTGAAGATGGGAGACTTAAGAGTCTGATAATGGCAAACTATATCATTAGGACCAAACATGGTACTGCAAATCTGGGCAAGATATAAGAATGTCTGGATGAAGCATCAGAGAGCTTAAAAAAAAAGAATCAGGTAAAATTCTGCTCCAGGATTTGAGGGAAATGATGGGACCCCTTGGGGACGAACCTGGCATTTAGGGCTGCGTTTCCCCTTGGAATGTTAGCTAACTCCAGAGGGGGGGGTGACCTATAAGTTGATAAATGCCTCTGACAGTCTTATGGGCAGAAAAACAAAAAATAAATAAATAAAAATTAAAAATAAAAAGGACACTAGTCCAGTGGCCAACACAGGAAAAAATCCTGATGAATCTTCTTGGGTTGGGACTAAGAAGAATACAGTCATCTTAGGGATGTCAAATAATTTCAGATGCTAAAATTGAATTGAGGTCACCTTGAATTTTTTGTATATGCCCAAGCACCTACAGAAACAAAAATAAATCTTCTTTGGAAAGAGACAATATTTGAACCTCAAAGTATTCCTACAACCAATTTTGCAAATACAAAACTAGAACACAATCAAAGATGATGAGCCACATGAGGAAGTAAGACCAGATAGGCAACACTAGCAAGAGGACCGAGCAATAAAATCAGGCCCACTGGGGCTCCAGATATTAGTTTTACCACACTTAGACTGTTAAGCAACTGTGCTTCTTATGTCCAAGACTATAAAAGAGAAGACCGAAAATTTTGGCAAAAAACTAGGAATTTTAAGATGAAATTTCTGGAATAAAATGCTATAAAAATTGAAATTACAATCCAATCCAACTGAAAGTTAAATCTCATACTCGCACAGATGAAAGGATAATTCAAGAAGAAAATTAAAAAAAAAAAAAACAGGAAACAAAGGAATAAAAAATACAAAAGAAAGAGTAAGCAATATAGAGGATATAATGACAAGGTCTAATATGAATTTAATTAAAGTCCCAAGTGTTAAAGAGAAGGAAAACAGGATAGAAACAATAGTTGAAAACACAGTGACTGAGAATTTTCCAAAACTGATGAAAGACATCAAATCACAAATTTAAGAAATCATGTTAAGGACAAATGAAAATATATTCACAATTAGACACAACATTAAAAACTTCTGAAAATTAAACACGCAAAAAAATATCTTAATACCAGCTAAAGAAAATATCAGGTCACTTCCAAAGAGCCTCTTGCTTTCACTATCTTAAGAATATCTGCAAGTCAGATATTAAATTTAAAGGAAACAACTCAACAGAATAAAGGACAAGAAATCTGAACAGGCACTTCACAAGAGAGGATATCCAAATGGCATAAACTTATAAAAACATGCTTAGTTTCATTAATAATCAAGAAAATAGGAGTTCCCGTCGTGGCGCAGTGGTTAACGAATCCGACTAGGAACCATGAGGTTGAGGGTTCAATCCCTGGCCTTGCTCAGTGGGTTAAGGATCCGGCCAGCGTTGCCATGAGCTGTGGTGTAGGTTGCAGACGCGGCTCGGATCCCAAGTTGCTGTGGCTCTGGTGTAGGCTGGTGGCTACAGCTTCTATTCGACCTCTAGCCTGGGAACCTCCATATGCTGCGGGAGTGGCCCAAGAAATAGCAAAAAGACAAAAAAAAAATCAAGAAAATATAAATTAAAATTATAATGAAATTATAATAATATTCTACAACATACTCCCCAAAATGGATTTTAAGTAGACAATATAAAATGCTGATGAGGATCTGGAGCAAAGGGAACTCTCATACCCTTTCAGATACCAATGATACTACACCTTTCAAAAACCAATTGTTAGTGCCTACGAAAGCTGAACAAATATATATTCTATGACCCAGTAATTTCAGGCATCAACAATGAAAAACACATATAAGAAAATTCATAGCAGCACTATTTGTAATAGCCCCAAATCAGAAAATACTTAAATGCCTATAGATAGCAGAATAGATAAAGATCACAGCACATCCACAC
This sequence comes from Phacochoerus africanus, assembly GCF_016906955.1. Taxonomy (NCBI): domain Eukaryota; kingdom Metazoa; phylum Chordata; class Mammalia; order Artiodactyla; family Suidae; genus Phacochoerus; species Phacochoerus africanus. Next base: position 39,853,966 of record NC_062554.1, on the reverse strand, counting down.
AATAAAATAATATACAGGTGTTTTGGGGTTTTGTTTTGTTTTTTCTTAGGGGCACACCCATGTCATATGGAGTTTCCCAGGCTAGGGGTTGAATTGGAGCTGCAGCTGCTGGCCTGCACCACGGCCTCAGCAACGCTGGATTCTTAACCCACTGAGCAAGGCCAGGGATAGAACCTGCATCCTTATGGATCTACTAGGGTTTTTTTTACCAGAGTCATGACGGGAACTCCAGCAGCTTTATTTTTAAAAAGGCTTTACTGAGAATAAACTCACTACAGCTACATGCACTAAAATGATTGAATCTCAAACACTGAGCAAAAACAGTCAGACACAAAAGGATGCATAATTTATTATACAAATTTTAAAGAGCATGCAAAACTAGCATTTAGAAATGTATAAACAGTGCCAAAGCAGTGATTTCTATAAAAGTAAAGGGAGTAGTACCTGGGTAGTGATATGGGGATACTGAGGTGCTTGGCATCTTCTATCTTTTTAACTTGGCGGTTTTTTTAACAAGTGCTCATTTTGTGATAAATAATTGAGCTGGATATTTTTGTTCACTTTTCTATGTTACATGTCACAGTAAAAGACAAAAGTTTTAAAGAAAAGAAGCCGTCAGGTTTTCCTATAACTATTGTATATTGCAGATTTACTGGGTGTCAGGAACTACACGGAGCACTTACATAAACTACCTCATAGAATCATCCTAATGAAACTGAGAAGTACATTTTATCTCTGCCCCTCTTCCCATTTACTGAGCCTTAATTTCCTTAACTGAAAAATGGGAATGATATTATCCCACCTCAAGAGGTTATCGTAGGAATTGAATGAGATCTATGAAAAGAGCTTAAAAAAGTGACACATGGAAACTGCTATTTAAGGGTTAGCCATTATTTCAGTAAAGTACTGAGATGCAGTGAAGTCAGGTAGCTTGCACAAGCCCACCTAGTTAATAAGAAAGAAACTAGAATGTGAGCCAGTGTCAGACTCTAGAGCTGGTGCCCCTTCTGCCCCACGAACCGTGCATCCCTGAAATGCTCTGCAAGCCTTATGTCAGACACCAGAGCCATTCAGCTGTAGAACAGGAAAGCTGAGACGCCAGCTGGCCTCAGCCTGTCCCTTCCTCTGGGAGAGCAGAGGCATTTGTTCTCTATCTGTCTTCACTTACTGAGCTGACATCACTTATTCATGATCGAAACTTCATTTTTTTCAAGGAGTGGAGATTGTCTCATTGCGTATCCCAAGCTAAATTAATAAAGGAAATGCTTTTGGGGTGTGGGCAATCAGAGACGGTGGGCTCTGCAACTGTACCTTCCACAGGAAGAGGGTCACAGAGATTCCTCTACAGCCCTTCCAAGCAACCCTTGTGGGTGCAGAGATAGCATCAAGCACCTGCAGGGAGATAGCAGATACCAGAGGGCAGAGGTGCTGGAATTCAGAGAGGTAACTAATAGAATGGAGATGGGAGGAAAAAGCAGGGCAGGTGGGCAAGGCGAGAGAATAATTCTCTTCATCTCAGTTTTCTCTTTTCTTTCTTCTTTTATGTCTAATTTTTGTAATTTCCCATTGGAATGAAATGATGTTCCTGAAGATGGTTGTGGTTGGCTTTCCCTCCCTCTTCCACTTACTCTTAACCTAATCCCACTTATTAAGTCAACCAAGACCCTATAATATTTTACAGTTTACCAAGAGCTTTTACACATAGGAATTCTTGACTTCAAAAAAACAAAAGACCAAACAATTAAATTAAATTAAAACATGTATGAATGCTCATAGAAATGGTTGGGGACTTCCTATTTAAGCTCTGACATGTAAAAAGCTTGGAAGTCATCACTCACCTTTATAATAAGAAAATGTAAACAAATGGAAAATTAATGCCTCTTCTTGGACCCATCAGAGGGACACATTACTGTAATTCTATGGAGCATTATCCTTAGACTCGTAACCCTGGAAATATGATGGGGAAGAGAAAAGCAAAACAAACACACAAAACATTGGATTCTACCTGACACCTGCTATCTATTCAGAGGGTTTGTATCTGATCAGAATTAATGTGGCAGATGGAGCCAAATGAGTAGTGACTGTTACCTTCCTGGAATTATTTCAGGTTATTCTGTATCTTCAGCCATATATCAGGAAGACTAAAATGGGAAACATACACATACAGAGGGTACTCATTTATGAAAAAGACAATTTAGAGAAGTCATGAGTACAGATCTAGCAGACCCAAAGCACCAGGCCCAGACTGTTTGATGAATTCTATGAAACATTTAAGAAAGAAATAATACCAATTTTCCACTATCTTTCCTGACAATAGAGGCAGAGGGAATAGTTTCTAATTTATTCGATTAGGTTAGCATTACTCCAACACTAAAATCAGTTAAAGACACTATAAGAAAAGAAAATTACAGGCTAACATCTCTGATGAAGATGGACACAAAAATCCTCAACAAAATATTAGCAAATTAAATCCAACAATGTATACAAAAAATTAAACATCACAACCAAGTGGGACTTATCTGATGTGTGCAAGGCTGGTTCAACATTCAAAAATCAACCCGTATAACCCACGATCCTAACAAACTGAAGGAAAAAAAATCTCATGATCCCATCAATCAATGTAGAAAAGCATTTGACAAAACCCAACACCCAATCACGAAAAATCTCACAGCTAACTAGGAATTGAGAGGAAACTCAACTTTATAAAAGACACCTACAGAAACCTACAGCTACCACCAGACTTAATGGTAAAAGACTAAATACCTCCCCTCTGAAATCAGTAACAGCAGGAGTTCATGTTGTGGCTCAGTGGGTTACAAACCCAACTAGCATCCATGAGGCCTCACTCAGTGGGTTAAGGATCCTTTGATGCTGCAGCTGTGGTGTAAGCCAGCAGCTGCAGCTCCAATTCAACCCCTTACCTGGGAACTTCCATACGCCGAAGTGCAGCCCTAAAAAGCAAAAAAAAAATTTAAAAAATTAAATTAGTAACAAGGGAAGGATGTCCTCTCTCACTGCTCCCATTCAACGTCATACTGGAAGTCTTGGCTAAGGCAATAAGAAAACAAAAAGTATACAGATGTGAAAGGAAAGGAAACTGTCTTCATCCACAGATAACATGATTGTCTATGTGGAAAACACAAAAACCTACCCCCCCCCAAAAAAAAAATCTGGAACAGTAACAAGTATGGCAAGGTCTCGGGACACAAGTTCAACATACAAAAGTCAGATGCTTTCCTGTATACTAGCAATGAACAATTGGAACTGTAATTTAAAAAAAAATACTATTTACAATAGCACTTAAAAAAGAAAGTACTTAGGTATAAATCTAACAAACTGTAGTTGCCAGTATGGCTCAGTGAGTTAAGAACCCAACAGAGCGTCCGTAAGGATGTGGGTTCTATCCCTAGCCTTGCTCAGTGGGTTAAGGATCTGGCATTGCCTCAAGCTGTAGTATACGTTGCAGATGAGGCTCAGATCCACTACTGCTGTGGCTCTAGCTGTGGTGTAGGCCTCAGCTGCAGCTCCAATTCAACCCCTACCCTGGGAACTTCCAAATGCTACAGGTGCCATAAAAAGAAAAAAAAATTAAATTAAATTAATTTTTTTTAAATAGGCATAGGATCCGTACATGGAAAAATACAAAACATTGGTATACTGCTCAAAGAAGAGCTAAATAAATGGAGAGATATCCCATGTTGATGAATTAAAAGACTCAATATTGTTAAGATTTCCATTGTTCCCAACTTGATCTATAGATTCAACGCAACCCCAATAAAAATCCCAGCAAAGTGTTTTGTAGATACTGACAAACCATTTGCAAAGTTTATGTGGTGCTGTGGACTGAATTTTGTTCCCCTCAAAATTCCTATATTGAAGGCCCAACCCCAGGGTGACTGCATGTGGAGAAAGGGCTTTTCTGAAAGTAATTAAGGTTAAATAAAGTTGTCAGAGTAGGGCCCCTGGTCTGATAGGAATAATGTCCTTATAAGAGGACACCAGGGCTTGCTCTCTCTCTACCATATGAAGACACAGTCTGCACACCATTAAATGAGCTCTCACTAGAACCCAATTATGCTGACACACTGATCTCAGACTTTCTGCCTCCAGAACAGTAAGAAAATTCATTTCTCTTGTTTAAGCTGCCCAATCTATGGTATTCTATTATGACAGCCCAAGTGAACTAATTCCTACCGAAAGGCAAAAAACCTAGAATAACCCACACAGTCCCAAAGAACAAGAGCAAAATTGGACAACTCATGCTGCCTGATTTTAAGAATTATAAATCTACAGTAACCAACACAGCATGATATTGATGAAAAACTAGGCATACAGATCAATGGAACAGAAGCAAGAGCCCAGAGATAGACACATATAAATATAGTCAACCGATTTTTTGACAAAAGTGCAAAGGAATTCCATGGAGAAAAGTCGTTTCAACATAATGCAAAATATGAACCCAGACACAGACCTTAGACCTTACCCCCAAATTAACTCAAAAATGAATCACAGACCAGAATGTAAAATGCAAAACTATAAAACTTCTAAAAGAAAACATGGAGAAAATCTGTGATACTGGGTTGATAATGAGTTTTTTGATACAGCATCAAAAGCATGATATGTGAAAGGGAAAAACTGATGTTGAACTTAATTAAAATAAAAAAACAAAAACCCAACATTCTGCTCTACAAAAGACACTGTTAAGAGAATGAAAAAACAAACCACTGACTTTGAGAAAATACTTGCAAAACATTTATCAGATAAATGACTTCTTTCCAAAATATACAAAGAACGCCTTACCTCGAATTCAGTAAGTCAACAAACAATCCAATCAAACCTGCAACAACAGGAGTTCCTGTCGTGGCGTAGTGGTTAACGAATCCGACTAGGAACCATGAGGTTGAGGGTTCAATCCCTGGCCTTGCTCAGTGGGTTAAGGATCCGGCTTGCCATGAACTGTGGTGTAGGTTGCAGACGCAGCTCGGATGCCGCGTTGCTGTGGCTCTGGCATAGGCCGGTGGCTACAGCTCCGATTCGACCCCTAGCCTGGGAACCTCCATATGCCGCGGGAGCAGCCCAAGAAATAGCAAAAAGACAAAAAAAAAAAACTGCAACAGCCTAAAGACCAAAGCTGGAACAATTTAAAAGCAAAAATAAGTAAATAATGTAGTATCGGATCAGAACTAAAGTATAAAACAAACATCCTGGTATAAATAAACGAAGGAATAGAAAGGACATCCTTAGGGCAGAAGAATCCCAAGTAATTTATGTAGATACTCTGACCTCAGGGAGAAGGAACATCACCCACCCACACACCCCCTACCCTCCTTAAGTGTGGACTGTGCATAGTAACTTCTTTCCAAAGAGTTTAGTATGGAAAAGAGTTCAAGGGGTGTAAAGTAACTTATTTCTCCAGAAGTAACCTCAGCCAGGTGATGGGGTCAACATCCGCAATGATGAGTCATGGTGATCGTACCTACCCTGATGTGATGAGAATGGTACTTTGTCTCTGTGGTTTTCCTCCCCAAAACCCATCAGCCCAGTCTATTCATGAGTAAACAGACAAACCTCAACTGAGAGACGTTCTATAAAATACCTGACCCATACTCATCGAACTGTCAAGTCATCAAAAACTAAGTCTGAGAAATTGTCACAGCCAAGAGGAGATGTGAAACTGAATGAAATGGGCGGGGGGGGGGGGGGACAGAAGAAGAGAGTTCCGGCTGCGGAGCAATGGGATTGACGGTGTTTCCGCAGCTGGGACACAGGTTCAGTCAGTAGCCTGGGCACCGTGGATTAAAGGATCTAAAGTTGCTGCAACTGTGGCATAGATCACAGCTTCCGCTGGGGTTCAGTCACTGCCTGGGAACTTCCCTATGCTACCCTGTGGCCCTTAAAAAAAAAAAAGAAAATGAAGAACAGAAAAAGGACTTTAGATAAAAACTAAAGAAATCTAAATAAAGTATGGATTGTGATTAATAATATTATACCATTAATTGGTTCAGTAATGGGTCATATAATGTAAGGTGTAGTACTATTACTACAAGAAACTGAATGCGGGGTACATGGGAATTCTCCGTGCTCTCTTGGCAATTTTTCTGTGAATCTCAATCTATTATAAGGTGTTTTTTGTTTTTTTATTTGTTTTTAAACTGAGCTGTGGTTCTTATTATTTCCCCCCATTTTAAGATCAGGAGACCGAGTTTCTGAAAAGTTGAAGGTCCCAGCGCTGGAAGGGTGACTCTGGAAGCCAGGTCTTCTGGCCTCTGGGGTCTGTGGTTTTCTTGGCCTTTGGGCTCTCGAAAGTTGTTTTCTTATGCAATAGTGACAAAAATAAAAGGGCGAGGCCGGGAAAGAAAACAATGTAACAGGTCATATTAAAAGGCAGTTACAGCCAAATTCTCAGCTGTGACCGGCTGCCCCAGAGTGACCCACCAACACACGACTCACCCGCGGGGAGTCAGCCCAGCGGCCCCGCCTTGCGCGCGGGCGGTGACTCGCCGGTCCCAGCGCCTTCCCCCAGCCCCGCCCAGCCTCCCGGCCCCGCCCACCGCGCACGGCCGCCTCCGCCTCCCAGGAGCCGCGGGGCGCCTGCCTCCGTCCCAGACCAGCGGCTTCGTTTGTCATCCCCGGGCAGCCGTGGCACGCAAGCTGGGCTACGTTTAAACGGCATTGCTGATTGTTCTGTAATTGCTTCTGCTCTCAGTAGCTTGTCAGAGCACTTCTGATTTGCTTTAAACTTAAAAAAACGCTCCCTCCCGTGCTAGCTTGCTTTTTGGTATTTATCCAGGATGTCTGTGAATGAAATCGTTTCCTGACCTCATGCTGATGTACCAACTTCCCTGGGTACCTCCTGGGGCCTTTCATGCCCAGCGTGCGCGCAGGCGGCCCTGGGGCCACATGGAGACCTTCCCCCAAGACAGGAACCACTGCCCAGGGCGGACTGGACAGGTTTGCTTGTGGCCAGGCTGCCACTGGGCTTCCTTTGAAAAGTTGAAATGGATTTGCTGTTCCCTTTTATCACCTCCTCAGGTGACTCTGCCCTGGCATCTGCCCTTGTTTTCTTGCTGCTGTCTGCAATGCTGGCCATTCCTCCTTTTCTGCCTGAGAGACGCCTTCCTACCCTTCAAAGTCAAGCTCTCAGGTCACCTCTGGGCAGCCTGGCACCCTAATATCCGCCCCACTGCACTCCCACTCACCAGGTTTATTCCGTGAACACGCCTGTAACCTATGTTTCTCCCGTCTCCACACAGAGGCCTTTTCTAGCTTATTTCCCATCCGTGCCAAGTAAGCTCGGAGCCTTGAATTTATTCCCAAGCTGTGTACGTGTGTATTGGTGTGTAGGGCGGGGATAGTGGGGGTTCCCACAACTGAATTCTAGTGTCTTTCACTTGCCTCCCGCCTGCTCTGGCTCCTCGTGTTGATGTCTCCTCTTGCTGCCAGTCCTCCCCAAGGCCACCATTACTCTGTGATGCTACTAGAGTCACAGTATCTGTATCCAGCCTGTTGCCTCTGCCTTCAGTTGGATGGAGAGGACTGCACACCAGCACCGGGGGACCTGCACCTCTCCCACTGGCTGTGTGTGGGCCTGTGGCACAGCGACTGGAAGTCATGTACTGGCAGAATCTTGAAAGCCAAAGTCTGGGCCATATCCAACCAGAAGGGCTAAACAGCGACAAGAGACAAGGCTCGCGTGAAAGATGTTGTGGAAAGAGGCAGATTTAGGGTGAGGCTCTGAAGCATATGCTTTAGGGCCTCCTCACGTATGCCAGCCCCTTCCCAGGCTCTGCACCTGTTTTTGTATTCAGAGTTTGATATTTTTCCTAAAGAGAGTCTAAAATTACATAAGCTTCAGTTCCCACCAAACCTGAATTTGTCCCAGGTAGAGAAGGTAGAAAGACCAAAGATGCAGAATAGTGGAGAAAAGGAAGAACTACAAATCAGACCAATTCCAGGTATGGACCAAGGATGCCCACAGCAGGGCATCAGGAACCAAGGAGTTCACTTACAAAGCCTGGAGCAGGAATTCCCTGGTGGTGCAGCAGGTTAAGGATCTGGCATTGTCACTGCTGTGGTGAGGGTTTCAGTTCCTGGCCCCTGAACTTTAGCATGTGATGGGTGGGGGTGGGGGGAGCCTGGAGTAGAATACATATACCTGGGCATACCTGAAACCTGCTGGGTCCATTGTCCAAGGGCACTGCCATCTCCATGCTCCACCGGCCACCCTCAGTGAGGAAAATACTGATGACTCCTTTTTGTGCTGCCCTGCGCGTCAGGGCTGGAATTAGTCCATATGCCACTGGAAAAAGACGCCCCTTCCTCTGATACGTCCAGCCCCTCTCCAAGGAGACTTTGGCCAGCAGAGCTCAGCCTGGATTTCAGCCCTCTCTCACCCCCTCAGCTGAGTACCCCTGTGTAATAAACAACCTACTCATCCCCCCGGGCAACCTAACTCAACAGGAGCTGCAAAGCAGGGCCGAGTTAAGCACCCGTGTCCCAGAGATTTTAGCCAAAGATTTCTTCCAGTTCTTATTCCCTCTGTAGTAGGGCGCCCTCACCAAGAGCTCCAGTGTAAGCCCTCGTGAGCTAAACCACAGGACAATCAGGATAACCCTAGTTAGTGCGGCGGCAGCAAGTAGACAGCAGTTCAAATCCCAGTTCTGCCATTTACTGCTTGGTTAGCCTGGGGCAAGTCCTTTATCTCATTGAACCTCTGTTTTTATCTGTGAAATGATGCCTACAATGCATTCCTCTGAGAGTTGTGGAGAGGATGAAAGGAGATAATACTGATATATCAAAAGTATCTGGTCCATAACAAGAACTCCATCCATCGTAGCTGTAATTGTTGAGTGAGAGACACTTAAAATGATCCCCCACCTCCCACCTAGGATCAAGTTGTCACACCTCCACTCATGCCTCAGGGTGAGTTCCCCAGCCTCATCAGTGCCTGATACAAAGAGATTCCTAGGGGTTTGTTTAGCAGATCCTCGGAAACTGGCTAGACACACCGAGACAGTGCGTGACAGACACCTGAGCATCTATCTCGGTATTAGACTGTGTGTTCCTCAATGGCAGGAAGTGGTCTCAGTGATCTTTGTGTCACTGAGGGTGCCTGATCATTAACAGCTGTTGAATTAAAGACTGGCCATCAAACTCTCTGATGTCAGCTGCCTTCTCATGCAAGGGGGTCCTTCTGGGCTGCTTCACTGCTTCAGGTTCTGTCTCGAATCAAAAGACAGATCGTTATGGAAAAGAGGATGCTACTTTAAGACCCCACAGACGTGGATGCTTTCAGGACGAATTTCATTAGACTTAGATTCTTTACAGAAAACAAGGAAAAAGCCCGAAGAGTTTGAAGGTTGGTTCGTAAATGTTTAAAGATCTAGTAAATATATCATAGATTTTTTTTTGTACAGTGAAGCCCTGATAGATATGTCTATGACTAATGGCTCTAATGACAGTATTAGCATTTTTTAATATTTTCCAGCTTTCCACATGCTGACCATAGGACTAAGTACTTTTATGTGCACTAACTGACTTGGCTCTTACAACTACTCCATGAGGCGGATCCTTTTATTTTATAGATGAGAAACTGGGGTGTTCCCGCTGTGGCACAGTAGGATCAGGGGCGTCTCTGCAGAGCCAGGATGCAGGTTCAATCCCCACCTGGCACAGTGGCCTAAAAGGATCTGGTGTTGCCCCAGAGGCAGAGGTTGCAGCTGAGACTCGGATCTGATCCCTGGCCCAGGAACTTCATATGCCATGGGGTGGCCAAAGAAAGAAAGAAAGAAGGAAAGAAAAAATTGAGAAACGGAGCCATAGACAGGTTAATAAGTAAGGTTAGGTGTGCCCAAGGTCACATAGCTAATAAACAATGGAGCTGAGATGTGAACCTAGCAATTAGGAGCCAGAGACTTTGCTGATTACTCCTTCACTCTGCCACCTCTGACTGCGGGTTCAGAGATCAAAGCTGCTGGCACAGATGTCTGACCATCCTCCAAGTCAGCCTGGAGAAACATGTCATAATAAGACCCCATAATTTTTGTGCCCTTATGAAACCACAAGAAACAAGGTAAAAATCAGACAAAAGGAGGGAAATTATTATTTGCAGATATTATGATCATAGAGCTGGAAAACTAAAGAGAATCTACTGAAGAAGTGCCCCAGACAATAGGATTGAAATAACATCACAAAATTAATTTTTAAAAAGCAATATTTTTTCTAGAAACAACGACCAGCCGGAAAATATAATGAAAGAAAAAAATACCATTTAGAATTGTAATGCAAAAGGAAAAAAATATCTAGTAAAAACTTAACAAGCAATCTATAAGATTGTTTTTCTCCCTTGTTATCAATACATACATTTTACTCAGAATTATACCTACTTTTTTTTTTCTTTTTTGGCGCTACCTTTGGCACATGGGCGTTCCCCAGGCCAGGGATCGAATCTGAGCCACAGCTACAGCTTACACAACAGCTGAGGGAACACCGGATCCTTAACCCACTGCACCACAGTGGGAACTCCAGAATTATATCAACTTTGATGTGTTCCGAGAACAAGTCTTTGTCCAGAGAACAAGTCTTTTCAATTATGAGCTCCACCAAGCTGATTTAAATTCTCAGTTTTACACACTGCTACTCTTCAACCATTTCCATTTTCCCATATGTTTCCTTTTTAACAAAATCAATTTTTATCAGAATTATTTTCCATATAACTTTTCAAACAAATATTGCATTCATTGATCAAGTTTATCTATGTCAAATAATGATGAGTTATTATTTCTGCCATCAGGAAGTTTCCTTTGCCACCATTTTGAACAAGCCTTGTTTTCTTGAATCCAGTTTTGCGTATCTAAATTGTACTGTACGGATCCCTACCAATAAATGATGTCTAATTCTAGTTGCTGTCAGTTTTATTTTGTGTTGATTATTTCAACCACAGATACTCATTACGAGCATTCTTTGTAATATATTTCAGGCTCACGCAACGGGCCAGGATTGGTCTGTTAGATTTTGTAGCCAATTCTTAAAAGTCAAAAACAAACTGCTCATCACACAATGATATCAACAGTTCTCAATTCAACTGACGGTGTCAAAACTAACGGTGTGACACCCAACAACGTACCTCTACTGTGGGGTCAAGACAGTAGAATCATAGCATCCTGAGCAGGCACTGTGCTAAGGGCTCAGCAGGTAAAGATGAAAAGACCAGCTACTCTCCTTTAAAAAAAAATATGTCTTATGGGCCATCCAGATACCTAAAAAATAAAGATACCATAATGAATAAAGGCTAATGGTAATGTGCTACAAAGATCATATAGGAATTTTGTATGTTTGGGCCCCTAAAAATAGGAATGAATCTTTCACAGTGAGCTCATGGAGTCTGAAGTGCTGAGATCTGTCCCGCTGAGAGCTTGGCTCTGATGCACATGAACAGGTGTGCTACGATGAGGGCAGGTAAGCAGAGAGTGGAAAAGTAATGCAGAGTTTAAAGCCAGAATCCAGAGAGTCCTGTGTAGACAAAGTTATGTTCCCTTCCATCTATTTCCTCTCTATCATTTTTATCTCTCTTCTTTTCCATCTGGAAACTTAAAGCTGGAACCTGAGCACTAGAGATTCCAGACCTGACTTACCCTTCCACGCCCTGGTCCCCCGCTTCCATCAGCGCTTAGGGACAGAGGGGTAGAGCGCCAAGGAACAGAGGCTCAGGGAGCTGACCTCCAGAGAGGAGACTGGCCATCTGCCCTGTATCAGGACTGCAATGCACCCTCGTGAAAACCTGATTTAAATTCCACATTGTTCTTCCTTCCTCCAGGGCAGTTTGGCCTGGCTCTTAAAACCATTCTTTTTTTAATAATGAATTTATGACCTTGGCAAATATGAATGCTAATCACAGCATTAATTCCGGGGTTTATTCAAATGCATCCTTTCAGGCTTTGGTCAAAATGTGCTTTTGTCGGCAAAGTTACTCTATTAATTTTCTTCATTGGACAGAATGTTTGACAAGACAGTAATTGTTTTAGCAGCCAGTGCCCTGCTCAGAAACAGTCAGACTGCGATGCCCGCTGCTGAGGCTCACAGAGGCAGGTCCTCTGTTTCTCGTCCTCAGAATTTCCTCTGCTGCCTGTAACCCACCACCCATACAAATTAGGAAGGACAGTGGCCCAGCGAGGGTGGGAGAGCTCTGGGTAAGTCTCCCCACCCATTCTGCCTCCTGGGTCTGACCCAGTACCACACTCCTCAGCAGTGAGGGAGCTAGAAGGCAGCGGAAAGCCCTCACCTCTGGCACCCAGGGGTCACACACCCACTGTCCTCGCCCCCAACAGGCCACACCTGAAGAAGGCAGGCTGAGGAAGCAAACAACACTCTCTGCAAGGAGCTGATTGCAGGCAGGAGTTAATGCTTTGGAACATAGCATTATTGCATTGATTTTAAATAGATGTTTCGCTTCTCTTTAGCAATGAACTGTGGTCTCTGAAGGGAGCCAAAAGAAATCAAAGGAAGAAAACAGAAGAAATAAGAAACAGGAAAAACAACCCACCCCCCACCCAGGTCTTCCTTAGGTTGTCGCTCGAGAATGATCTTTAAAATTCTGTTTCCAGTTGCTGGGTCTCTGACAGCACAATTGTGATAAACTGATGAATGTCTATTTATACCAAAACATAAAACATATGGATGCTTATTGAGAGGACAAATGCATTTTGACAGATATCTAATTTCATTCCACTGATAGGATGTATTTTGTCAGACTCTTCATTTCACTAGAGACACAATCGCTTTTGGTTTCCAGTTCCCTGCCATGGTGGAAATGCATTTGTCAGGCCCTCCAGCCCCAAGATAGGATTAAAATATTGCCATCACAACGCCGCTTAAAACCAAGGAAAACTGTAAACGTCTCCCATTACCCACTCACACAAGAAATATGGCCAAGTAAATATCTTTGTGCATCCAATCGGGGAGCAAAGAGAATTCTTCAAAATTCTTCAGCAGAGATTGTTGGCAAATACCAGCCACCCATGACATATTGAATTACATGTGAGCATTTAAAAAAGGAGTTTAACTTCCACAATGCTTGATGGGCCGAAGAAGGAGGCCCAAGTTGTTCCTGGAAAAATTCTGCTCTTCTTTCATGTTTCAGCTCCAGCTACCTCCTCTCGGAAGCATTTTCTGACTCCCCAGGCAGACTTGAGCTTTCCTCCATATGTGCCCATTATCCTTATCTGTTTGACCTTTTTATCATTCCGCATTTTAATTCTTCCGGTAGAGAACTTGACTTTTCATTTTTGTATCGTCGGTGTATAGAGGAGCATCTAGGACACAGTAGGTGTTCCAGTATTTGTTGAATGAAAAAGAGAAAAAATGCTTATCTCTATTTATCACCCAGAATTACTGATTCACCTACCATTTTCCTCCACCAGATCATGAGTTCCTTGAGTACGAGGCCTAACTTATTCATATCCTTCTCCTCAGCAATGAGCAGTGTCTGGCATACAGTAGATACTCAATAAAGGCGCTGACTGGATGGAAGGAAGGAGGGTGGGGAGGAATGATGGTTTGAAGCTTCTGGATAGTTCTTAAAGTCACCAGTTACATATACATAAAAAGCATCCTCTTTTCGCAGCACTTGGTCTTTGGATTTTGAACTTTGAATTTCATTTTTCCAAGGATAAGAAGCATCCGTTTGTAAAATGTGTTTTCTGAATACTTCATAAACAACTGGGGAGTACTTAAAAGAAATTTCGAGAAGCTAGCTTGCACGTCTTTTGGTTAGAGTATATCAGATGTCTCCTGATATACAGTCTCCCATTCTTCCTTAGTAATGAAACTTCCAAATGCTAGCTCTGCACAAGACGCCTGGAATAATAACATTTTCCATCCTCCTTTACAGATAAGTCTGATTCTATGACTGCATACTGCCAGTGGGATTTAGGTAGAAAGGTCATACGCAGTTTCCTGCAAGCATCCTTAAAGGAATGGAGGATGGTCTTCTTCCCTTCTTCCACTCGAATACAGATGAGGTGGCTGGATCTCAGGCAACCATACTGAACCATGAGTTGACAGCCACATGCTGAGGACATGAGGGCAGCAAGATATCAGCTTAGGTTCCTGACCACTTTGTGGCCTGCCCCAGAAGCCCTGGACTCTCTATCTGTATATTTGTTTTACATGAAAGACACTGTCACTTTTCTATTGCTTGCAGCCTAACTAATCTAACAAATACAGGCTTCCTGCTGGATACAACATGAAAAATATCAAGATTCTATAAATTGAATTGTATAAAATTGAGTTGTATTGAAGTGAACTGAACTGAATTCACACTAAGTACACTAAAGCCGTGTCCTTTCAAACAAGAGAAAACTTTACTAGAAACTCTACGTAAGAGATGTTTGAACTTGGCCATATATATCCCTGAGAGTAACTAGTCTCAAAAGCCTTCCTACTCTGCTCTTGATCAAGTTCCTACCTGAAGCTCATTTCATCCTTAACATGAGGGAAGAAAAACAACTACTACTGCTACTGCTAAGATATTCCCTTCGATGGAGTTCCCACTGTGGCTCAGTGGGTTAAGGAGCCAACCTTGTCTCTTTGAGGATGTGGCTTTGATACCTGGCCTCACTCAGTGGGCTAAGGATCCAGTGTCTCAACAAGCTGCGACATAGGTCTCGGATCTGGTAATGCTATGGGGTAGGCCTGCAGCTGCAGCTCCAATTCTACCCCCAGCCAGGGGACTTCCATATGCTGCAGATGCAGCCATTTAAAAAATATATATATACACATTCCCTTCGCTTCCATTAGACATAGTCCCAATCTGGAAAACTGTGGATCAGCCACCAACCTGCCTCTAATAGAAGAGATCCCACATAGAGGAGAGTTTTAACTTGGGGTTGAATGTTCCCACTCCCAGCCTGTAACAATGAAACATTTTGATTCAAAGAGGCCAGAGCTCAATTTCCATCTCCATTTAGATCACTTTGACTGTGGTCATTTTTCTGATAATGTCCAGGAATTTCATGGCTTTTTAAGCAAGATGAGGCTGAATGGTTGGATTTACTGCGGGTGAAATGCTGGCAGAAGAAACTTCAATTTAGCAACTGTTATCATAGACTACAAATCGAGGGCTCCTCAGAAGAGTGATGCCATCGAAAACAGTTATTACTCAATGTTAATAAAAAAAATTATGGATCTAATAAAAGTTAATGGGGAAATATCGTGTGCCATAAAAACTGCAGTCAAAGCAAAGAATGCTGGGTCGGGGGAGAAGATTCCATCCTAACTCGGTATTGTCTGCGAGCCAGAATGGCTGTGTCTGTAGCCTTTCTGAGTGCAAGTGGTTAGGCAAATCAAATTAAACTGTGGAATACTTAGTGGTAGCATCATCTCCTTCTGCAAAAAGAGAAAGGAGCAAATGAGAAATGGCCAGCAAACCTAATTCAATAATTGGGCATGAGATCTTGGTCCATGGTTGGCTACTTTCAGGAGGAGAGTAAACTTCTCTTTTAGGAACTCTATATGCATTTCCCAGCTAGACAGAGAGCTTGGCTTCTCTATCAGGCACAGTCTTCTGTCTAAACAGAGTGGCTAGGTTCCTAGGAATCTAAGCTTCATGCAGCATCCATGACCCCTACTGAGATAAGGGAAATCAGAGGACGTCAAAGACCTCCCTCCATCCCTTCTGCCGCCGCCCTCGTCAGCCCCCTATCCTTTTCCACCTGGACTCCCCTCCAGCCTCCTAACTGATTTTCCTACCTCTACTCTGGCTTTCTTCTTTCTCTGTTCACTCAGATCCAATTGTCCACGTGGAAGCCATTATTCATATTCATTTATGAAGACAATGACACCACGCTTCTGTTTAAAATCCTTTGGGGGCTTCCCTTGGCTTGTAAGCTAAAAACCCCAATCCTTTCATCGTTCAAAAGCCTTTCTATAGTTTGCATCCTACCCATCTCTGGGTCTCATCATGAACCACACGTCCCCACGCCCAGCCACACTGACAGGAGTGCACCCCTGCACCCTCACTTCCGAGGGTTTGCAGCTTCTGTTCCCACCTCTCCCACTGCCTGCTGAGATCATGTGGACTCATCTTTAATTGTATTTCCCCAGGAAGGGCTTCCCTGACCCCAGATGAGGTTAGCTTCTGCTGATGCATGCTCAGGAGGTACTCGTGCTTGCCCTTTTTGTAAAATTCAGGACACTATTTATTTTCTGTGCAATGTCAACCTTCCCCACTCAATTTTAGGCCTCCTAATAGTAGGCCCTGTGCCTGTCCTATTTCCTACTTTCCCCCAACCCCTAGTACAGTGCCTGATAACTACAGGCATTCAAATCCTTGTTAACTATCTAAACGAATAAATACCAGGATGAACTGCCCCCCAAACCTAGAAACTCTGTGCTAATGCCACTGATTACAGAGGTCCTACCCTAGAAGTTTAAAACCCAAATTAGGATGGCGAAGCGCCCTTGGTGGGGAGAGAAACGTAGGGGCAGATGATGCACACAGCCCCTCTGAGAGCTGGAGAAACAGGGAGACTTCAGCAGCCCTGAATCGCTCCCAAGGTCAGAAGAGAATCTTGCCAGGAAGTCGCTTTCACAGTCAACAAAAAAGAGTTCTCAGGGAGTTCCCGTCATGGCTCAGTAGTAACGAACCTGACTAGGATCCATGAGGTTGCAGTTTCGATCCCTGGCCTCCCTCAGTGGGTTAAGGATCCGGTGTTGCCGTGAGCTATGGTATAGGTCGCAGGCGCGGCTGGGATCCTGCGTTGCTGTGGCTCTGGCGTAGCCTGGCAGCTGCAGTTCTGATTGGACCCCTAGCCTGGGAACTTCTAATATGCTGCGGGTACAGCCCTAAAATGATGGAAAAAAAAAAAAAAAGTCTTGAGACGCTTGAAATTGGAAAATCATTACTTTGAAACCATCAGAGTAAAGACTGGTTCAGGCAAGAATTATCAATAGGATGCTAAAACTAGAGGAAAATTCTGATGTTTGCATGGACTTAAGGTGTTTCCCCACAATTGTTTATTTGTTGCAAAGGATAAAATAGTAACTATACGATGAACAAACAGAACAACGCTTTGACCAGTTGATGGAAATTAAGAAGCGCCCGATGGATGGTGTATGACTCCAGATGTGACACCCTGAGAAGGACACAGCACCACTGAAGGACTTCTCTGGCCTGGAATGCAGAGCCCAAATCTCGTGAGGAGGAAGCATAAAATAAATCCAACATGAGAAACATCCTTTAAAGAAAGATAGGGGTTGGTTCTATATTCACAAATGTCAATGTTATAAAAGACAATATTATAAAAGACAAAGAAAGGCTGTGGAGATGTTCCAGATTAGAGACGAAAGAGACAAGACAATAAAATGTAATCCATTATCCTAGATTGGATCCTGCATTCGAGGGGGAAAAAAATGTTCTAAAGGTCATCTTTGGGTTAAGTGACAAAAGTGGAATACAGACACTGAATTAGATAGAGTGTATCAATATTAAATTACTAAAGTTGATAAGTATCTTGTAGATCTGTAAGAGAAAGAGAAAGCACACCACCCCTATTTTGGGGAAATACACACTGAAATAGTTCAGTGTAATAGGTCAGCTTATTTTCATATGGTTAAGAAAAAATATTATACAAACACAGGGAAAGAGACAGACAGAAACAGAGATAACAAATAATAAAGCAAACGGATTCAATGATAAAAATAGAGGAGTCTGGGTGTACTTGGTAGTGTTCTTATTTTGTAACTTTTGGTAAGTTTGAAATTATTTCCAAGTTAAAAAAAAGCTTAAGGGGCCTTTAGGCTATAACCTACCACCTGTTCAAGATAAGCTCCTCCGGCACCAGGCAGAAGTTAAAAAAAAGCCCTAGCTCTCTTGATGCCAGATCTTTATTTATTTATATTTTTGTCTTTTTGCCTTTTTCTGGGGCCAAACCCATGGCATATGGAGGTTCCCAGGCTAGGGGTCCAATCAGAGCTGTAGCCTCCGGCCTTCGCCACAGCCACAGCAACTTGGGATCCGAGCCGCGTCTGCGACCCAAACCACGGCTCACGGCAACGCCGGATCCTCAACCCACTGAGCAAGGCCAGGGATCGAACCCGCAACCTCATGGTTCCTAGTCGGATTCATCAACCACTGAGCCACGATGGGAACTCCTCTTGATGCCAGATCTTGTGAAGTACCAGAATCTGTCTGAAGTGGAACAGGCAAGGCAAGGCAGAAGGGAGGGCACCCCGCACACTCACACACACAGAGCTCCCATCTTGACTCTTAAGAGTTCCTGGGGGTCTCCAGAAGCCACCCTAGGAAACTTAACAGGCAAAGCACCACCACAGAGCAGCACGCTGCCTAAGCATGTCTGGTTGCTTATCAACTCAGATTCCCACCAGACAAGATAAAGCTGAGGCCCTCTCCCTGGGTGCCCAGGTCGGTACACTCTGGAGAGAAAGCCTCTGTCAAGTTCCAGGTGAGACCCTGGCCGGAGCCAAGGCAGGTCCTGAGCCTCATTAAAGCAACATCCTTGGCTCCGAGGGATTGAGCCAGGCACAAAGCCTGGGGATCAAGAAATTCAGCCTAGAAAAATGTAAGGTGAGCAGACCTTCAATGGAGACGCTTCAGTGCTCGGAGCCTGTTTCCTTACAGGACACAGTAGGGACACATTGGGGGTTCTCAGATCTAGCTGAATATTAGGATAACCTAATGAGCTAATGACCAACTCCATTCTGCTGTCAGTGGGATCAGAATCTCTGCAGAGGGGGCCTCAGCACGGGTATTTTTTGAAAGCCATTTACATTATTCAAATGTACAGGCAGTGCTGAGACTCAGTGGGCTAAATGAACTATTAGTTTCCAGGTATCTCTTTTAGAGCTAATTATCTGGTGCCTATAGGGCCCTCCTTTCCCTTCAAATGGAGTCCCTTGACCCCCACACATTAGGCTCACCTCTGCCACACCTATAAGACCAGCCTTGACTGAGCTCAGGCCTCTCAATCCATGCTCAATCATCTTCGCTGTTGATCCAGGCACTACTCATGCTCTTATTTCTCAAGGCTCAGACCTTTCTCCTGCCTGCCAAGAACCATGGAGAATCTGAGATTTTACACTACTTGCAAAGCAAGAAGTAGCCTGCTGCATTTTCATGTAGAGAAGACATGACATTTCTGGGTCAGAGACAAAGGACAGTTTGTTACCTATAGCGATAGCAGTGTATCATTTTTGCACTAGTTCCCCGAGCCTCAAAAATCCACATGAAGAGGGTTGGATGACACCTACATGCGAAGTGGGTGGTATTATAAGATAGGAAACCTGAGTTTTGAAAACCCAATTCTTTCATAGTGGGCAATAAGCATGCATGCATTTTTGCTCCAGAAAGAGACACAATCTTTGTCTTCCAAGCTGTTCACTATACAAACCTCCAAGCAAAGATAGTGTAGTGTCCTGCCTGTAAGAGGGGCAGACTTGGAGAACTGCCTCCCATCAGCACCTCAGCCCTGGCATCCTGTGCAGAAGCCACTGACATAGGATCTGCTTAGGATTGGGGCCTCTGGGGCTGCCCTTGCCCTCGTTCCTTCTCTCAGAGCTAGTGTCCTATCTCCGAGCCCCAGTTCTGCAGCTAAGTCTGAAAGAGGAACAAGGCAGGCACATAGCCTTAGCCCAAGGCTGTTACTGTTAGACCCTCAGTGCTGCAACTGGTGACCATTAGTGCAGGACTGTTAAAGGTCCTGATCCACGAACCATCACCCGGGCAGTGGGAACACAGTGACGAGTGGATCACAGCCTTCTCCCCAGAGCCCTCCAAGCCCTCTGACCTCAGGCCAGGGGTGAGCTGGGGGCCCAGGGGCAGGATGGGGGCTGTGACCTGCAGAGCTCCAGAGCCCTTCCCTCGGCTGCCCCACGGCCAGACCCAGACCCCACCTCTGCAACCTAATGACGGTGGCCCAACTGTCTCCCTGGGTTGCAGTCCGTAGGACCTGGCCACTATTTGCACAGCCTGAGGAGCCTGAGAGCTGCCTGGATCCTGGGCATCTTGCTCCCTCAGTGATGACCCGTGAGCAGGGTCTGGGGACCTACCTCTTCAGCGGTGCTGGGCACTGGTGGGAGGGCTCAGACCAGGTATTGGATGAACACTCCTGGGCAGAGTCATCAGCCCTTGCAGGAACCTCCTCTGCTTAGCCAAGGTCTAGACCTCAGAGGGCAAAAATTGATGCTTGGGACCCTGAACAAGTAAAACCTTGGCTTATGGGATTTGTGAAGTGTTAAAAAGACCGGAGGCACAGAGACAGAATTTAATGCCTCCCCCTCCCTTTCTTGTATATTACATCTTTAGATAAAAAGTTGCAGAACAGAGAATAGCATTTGTTTTGATGGAGGTTGACAGGAACATGATGACCTGGCCTAAGCCACAGCTGTCAGAACAAAGGACCCAGCACCAGGAAGTTTGCCACAGTTAACCACACCCCTTCTCACCTTCTTGTGAAAGAGCTTTGCTCAAAGCTTTGGAGGCATTAGGGGTTTTTTGTCTGTTCGATTTTGCTTTTTAGGGCCACACCCACGGCACATGGAGGTTCCTGTGCTAGGAGTCAAATCAGAGCTGTAGCTGCCACCTACACCTCAGCCACAGCAACACCGGATCTGAGCTGCGTCTGTGACCTACACCACAGCCCATGGCAACCCCGGATCCTTAACCCACTGAGCAAGGCCAGGGATCGAATGCGCAACCTCATGGTTCCTAGTTGGATTGGTTTGCACTGCACCATGACGGGAACAATTCTTTATTTTTTTTTAATTCATGAGCCACTTGTCCCCTTGCATGGCCCTGCTGAAAACTTTTCCTTGCTCCAAACTCCGACATTTTGATATTGTTTGGCCTCACTGTGTGTCAGGAACACAGACTTGGATTTGGTAACAAGACCTGCTTTCCTAATGCCAACTACCTATAGCTGCCCACCTGAATGGCCCACAACCACCATCCCCCAAAACTAATCTAAACTTTCTTTCCAAGCAAATGGGTCCCCAAGGCTCTCAGCCATTGTGGGAGATCTGAGTTGGGACAAAACATGAGAATGGGGCAGAGCTGGCCTGACACTGCAGAGCAAGGACCCAAGGAAGACAGGGAGAGCAGCACCCAGGCCAAAGGGGGATGGGGGCAGTTTGCAAACTAATTGTACGGTCCAAACCAGCCACCCTCAAACTTTGGTGTTAGCAGAATCACCCAGAGGGCTGGTTCAAACACAGACTGCTGGATCCCACCCCAGACATCTCTGATTGACTAGGTCTGAGGTGAAGCCTGCAAATCTGCATTTCTAACAAGTCACCAGGAGGTGCTGGTGCCACCCTGGTCCAGACCTGGTCAATCCAAAGCACTTGCGCTGAGAAAGGATCCTCAGGTTGAGAGCAATGGAATGCAAAGCAGAAGCAGCAAGAACAAAGGTTTAGGAGAACCCGAAGGATATTCTTCATGCTTGCAATCCAGTTTTTATAAAACCCCTCAGCCTTGCTGGTGGGTCAGGGAGGGCACTGTTGGCATCACTTAGGACAATGGTATTGGGCTTCCTGAAGGTGCATGCTTGTTATCCCAGAGGCTATGCCCACCGGTTAAGGATGCTTCCTTCCAGTGTCTGTAGTGGGCTCTGCCCTCGTCTAGTTGGAGTCTTAGTTCCTCCCAGCCTACCTGGTCCCATTAGAGTTAGCCCAGGATGCTAGTTTGTCCCTGTTTGCCTCCCAGCACCCCTCCATTTATCCTTTGTACTCACCCCCCTCTCCCCGCAACGTGTTCTCTCCCCTGCTCCCCCTGGCCCGTACTCTGTGTCCCTGGGGCTGATGTCCTAACAGGCTGCAACACCTGGGTAATCTAGTGTCCAGTTCAGTTTGATAAAGGGAGGTGCTGGCAGGAGACGAAGGAGGGTTCCGGCATTTCTTTTCCACTCCTTCCTCCCCAGGACTGTATCTCTCACAGTATTTGCATCCTTCCTACCGGTGGCTCCTCCATCCTAGGTTCCAGATTTACAACCGGAAAATTATTTTTCTTTTTCTTTTTTTTTTTTTTGTCTTTTTGCCTTCTCTAGAGCCACTCCCACGGCATATGGAGGTTCCCAGGCTAGGGGTCCAATCGGAGCAGTAGCCACCAGCCTACACCAGAGCCACAGCAACTTGGGATCCGAGCCGCGTCTGCAACTTACACCACAGCTCACAGCCACGCACGCCCGATCCTCAACCCACTGAGCGAGGCCAGGGATCGAACCTGCAACCTCATGGTTTCTAGTCAGATTCGTTAACAACTGTGCCATGATGGGAACACCCCAGGAAATTATTTCTATAAAACAATTTCTTCCTCTCATCCCTTCAGCACTCAGGGTGAGAATGGCTTCCTAAAAAAAAAGAAAAAAAAAAAAAAAAAGGAGTTCCCGTCGTGGCGCAGTGGTTAACGAATCCGACTAGGAACCATGACGTTGCGGGTTCGGTCCCTGCCCTTGCTCAGTGGGTTAACAATCCGGCGTTGCCGTGAGCTCTGGTGTAGGTTGCAGTCGCGGCTCGGATCCCAAGTTGCTGTGGCTCTGGCGTAGGCCGGTGGCTATAGCTCCGATTGGACCCCTAGCCTGGGAACCTCTATATGCCAAGGGAGCAACCCAAGAAATAGCAAAAAGACGACAAAAAAAAAAAAAGAATGGCTTCCTACTATTTCCGATGCATCCTGATCCCATATCTGTGCCCTTAGCCCTGCCCACGCTTCTGTAAGTAGTCCCTTCATTGAAGTCTGCCCCACTTCTGAGTTGGAATCTGTTTCCTGCTGGGATCTTGATGGATACCCCTTCTTCCCTGGCCACACCCCAAGTTGTGCCAGAGCTCCTCCTTTCTGTACCGAGGCACTGACACGGGCCTTTCTCAGTAGCTGTGTGGAGAAATAGCTCCCTTCACCTGCTCGGGCATCCATCCTGATCTCCAGCCCACTCCCCAGGACTCCCCGGGGATATGGAGGCAACACTGAGGTGAAATACAGCTGATACACCAGAGGCCTTGTCAGCCAGGCATCAGAGAGCTCCTCTCCCCAGGCAGCCTCCCCCAGGCAGAAACAGGGCTTTCTGATAGGGCCAAACAGGGTGAGGCTGAGCCCAGAAAGCCAGTCTGCTCCTGAGGCCCTGCTAACCCTGTTTCCCAAAGTCATGGCAGGAACAGCAGGCTGGTACCAGCAGCACTCCAGAGTCTCCGATACTGTTGCCATGGTAACACTAGGGTCACTGCTTAGCAACGGGCGGAAGCTGCAGGAAGTTGCTGAGGTATTTTCATGTGTGTTAAAGCAAATGGATGTTTATCTCAATCTTGAGTGTAAATACACTGTGGGTGGGGGGAGAGAAAACATACACATACAAACCACTTATTGATGTGCAGAATTGCATCTGCTGATACCTGTGGCGTGGAGAATATGATTTCTTTCCAGGGGAAACAGACAGAGGACCATGTAGGACCCAAAGGATCACATCCCCTCTTCCCCCCCAGCACAGCTGCCCACCTGACTTCCTATTCTCTCCAGACTTAAAACGTTCACCACCGCTTAATTTCCAATATGATTTCCAAATCTTTCCCCTTGCCAGTTTTTGAGAAAACACGTAGAGTAGAAATTACATGTGTGGACTCTAAAAGCAGACAGCCTAGGTCTAAAACCTAACTCTGGTCCTTCCTTGCTGTGTTACTTTGGACAAGTAACTTAGCTTCTCTGTGCCTCAACTTCCTCGTTTGTAAAATGGGAATATTAATAGTGCCTACCTCACAGGATTACATGAGAATTAAATAACCTATTCCACGTCAAGCCCTTAAAACAGCGCCTAGACTAGGACTTTTTTCCCTGTTTTTCAGGAGTTCCTGCTGTGGCGCAGTGGGTTAAGGATCCAGTGTTATCTTTGTGGCAGCACAAGTTCAATCCCCATTCCAGCACAGTGGGTTAAAAGGATCTGACGTTGCCTCAGCCATAGGTCAGATTCAATCCCTGGCCTGGGAACTTGCATATACCTCAGGTGTGGCAAAAGAAAAAAAAAAAAAAAAGCTGTTTTCAAAATGAAATCAAGAAAACTTTCCCATAAAGGTGAGCAAGAAGGCGGCCTTATCCTCATGAGGCCCACAGCTATTCCAATGCCAGCAGACTCAGAGTAAAGACCCAACCCTTTGGTTGGTTATTCAAGGTGCCCCCAAATCGAGCTCCAGCTTGGCCTTGCTTACTTCAAAGATAGTTGTGAGAATTAAATAAAGGGATATATGTAAGTTTATAGTGCCTGACATACAGTAAGTGCTCAATAAAAACTACCTATTACTCCTGAAACAATAATTACTATCACTTCTGCACTGCACACACGCAGCTCCAATCTGTTCTGTGTTCTGGTCCCTGAGCAGACCTCATGCACTCCCACAGTGGGATCCTTTTTGCACTGGTCTTGATCACCTGGAATCCTTCCCTTCCTCTCCACCAGTCTCCTGTCTGTGTGACCTTGAGATCAGGTCCAGTCATAGTCATTCTTGAAAATGCCCCAAGCACCCCCAGGCCATGCTCATCAGTTCCACCTTGATCACATCCAAACTTTGTGATTTTCAGTTTCTTCTGCCTCATCTTTTGGGTGTTTGTATCTTGCTTTCTGAACCAGAGTGTAACCGTCTCCACTTCTAATGCATCTTCTCAGCTCTTGCAGCCTCACCTATCTCAACCCTTTACTACTGTTCCACCTCCATTGCCACTACAGTGACAAGCCCTACATGGACTCCATCCAACTGCTGGCTCCTGGGACCACTTTCACACCAGGAGCATGGCTGTGGGGTTCACCAGTCTTACCATGTTCCCTGTTGCCCAGAAACAGCAGCCTGAAGGTGTGGAAGACTGAACAAAGGCACCAACCCCGTGACAACACCCCAAAGGACTAGGACACTGTCATCTGTGGGAGGAGGTGAGTCCCACGTCTTACTACTCTGCTATCTTGATTGGAGCCCCCTTCTAGGACACTGTCACCTAGAAGGTGGGATACACACTGAACCAACACCCTATATGGTGCCATGGCCCCAACAACCATGATATAGAGTCCAGGAACCAAGGAATGACAGAAGACTTGCCATCTCCCCACACCTCTCTCTCCCCCACTTGCAGAATCTCTGCTGTGTCCACAATCTAGGCCCTGCCAGGTGAGAGTTCCAGTTGTCAGGAAGGAAACGCTTCTGTCTTCTCTCTCTTCCACTGACCTTGAAGCTGAGACTGTATCTTCATCCCTTGGCATTTCCCACAGCAGGAAACAAACAGGCCAAGGCAGGAGTTACTATATGACTGAGATGGATAACCCCGATCCTGGAAGGACCTAAGTTGTTGCTACACAATGGGTGAAGAGAGGATTCCTTCTAGAAACCAGGGGATTCACTGGGGCTTTTCAAGGTGCAGTGAAAACTATAAAGGGGCAACCGCAGCACCACGGGGTTAGCGAGGACATGACAAATATGGGCCATCGAGGAATAAACCTGGTCTCAATCTTTTTTACCCAGTGTGCCTATGGACCAGCCACAGCAGTGGGACCTGAGAGCTGGTTAGATGCACAGAAGCGCAGGTCCCTCCCCAGGCCTCTGAATCAGATGCTGCATTTCAGTATGACATTATAATTCACATGCACCTTCAAAGAGAGAAGGCTACCAGGAAACTCACTAGGCAAGCAACCTAGAACTTTTTGCTGAAGGTGAGAGAAATCTAGAATGGTGGTTTGGTAGATAAGAATTATCTCCTCAAACCAGGGGCAGTGGTGGGAACTGTAAATTCTTTCAGGTATCCTTTTTTCAGAGAGAGTGGCTGGTTACAGCCTTGATGGAGAATCGGGGATCTATTGAATTCATACTTCCCCCTCAGGGAAAAAGTGCAGGCATCTTGTTCTCACAGAAGTGGAGGCTCGTATTCTGGTGTGGGGGTGGCTATAATGGCAGAGCATTGGCAGAGCTGAGTGGTGCCAGCCTGCGAGGCATCAACATCTCCTAGGTGGCCCTCAGACCTCACCAGGTCTGGGGCACCTTGCCCACATGCTGCACATTTGCTGTTGACTCTGTGTGGATCTACCAGCCCGCACACAGACACCTCTTCCAGACTCAGAAGATCACCTTCCCACAGTGCGTGGCGTGATCCGGCTTCCACGGTGGCCCTTGTAAGGACTGTGTCTTGTAAGCTAGTTAATTCCTCAGGATAAAGTTTGCTGAAAGGGAGCAAGAGATGGAAGGCACCTGCTCTCCACTCCCATCCTTCCCTCGACAGACTGTCCTGAGATTTTGTGGCTCAAGTAGCCTCTCCGAAGACAATGTCATGAGACGGAGCCATGGTTGGTGCTTCATATGAAGTAGTGGCCAGCCTGGGAAGGAACCTCTTGTGACTCAGCTTCTTCCTTCCTGGCCTGGTTCCCCTTTCTTCCTCACTCCCACATCCTTGGTTTTCATTCTCCCATAAAATGGTAACTGACTTTTGCCTTAGGTTCTGCTTTCTGGATTTCCTAAACTATAATACCTATAAGGGCAAAGACCATGTTTATTCTTCCCTCTCACTCCGAACCTTGTCCAGGGGCTTACATAGGGTGACAACTAAAGATGTAAGCCTGGAGGGACCTACCTAGAAAGGCGGGAAGGAAAGTCAGGCAAAGATATGGGACCTTTCCACCTTATAGGGTTTGTAAGGAACTTCACCATCAATAGGTAAGGGATTCAGAGGACATGGGGATGATTCTGGGAAGCTGCTATGCTGCTTGGATTTAATTTAACCCCATCTTGGAAGTAAGTATCCAGCATTCACCAACTTTGAAGCCACATGTGCATTTGTTTTCCAGATATCATACTTGCGGCAAGGAAGTAATTTTTTCTCAGACTGGGTCTCATCCTTGGCAAGTATCTGGCACAGTTTGAGCAATGGCTTATCAGCCAGTCAGGATGGCAAAATTCTCATCAGGAAGATGTTTTTCCCTTCAAGTTCCCAGCACTCACTGATGATGACAACTTTCAAGTGAGCTACTTTCTTAGGTTCTATTTTAGAACACGCCAGACCAGCCCAAGGCCAAGTCTTGATTCTATGGGGGCTACATCATGTCCACTGCCTTGTGGCCCTGGACCCCCCAGCTGACCTAGCTGTGTTCCATGCACCAGCCAGGGGACACAGGCCAGGTTCAGTGGCAGCTGTTGTTACTGAAGCCCTCATCCCCGCTCAGGGAACACCGGAGGCAGGGCTGTCAAGTAGAAAACCCTCAGGAAAGGGCAGCCACTGCGACCCTGACACTTGTTATGATGCTGCCCTTTCCTGACGGGCCTCTGCCTGAAACTAAGGTGTATTTCACACACCAGGGGCCTCGAGGAAAAAGTAGGATTATGTAACTAAGGCTCCAGACCTCAGGAAGAAATTTTAAAAAAATACAGAAATATAGCTAACGGGTACTAGGGCTTGCTGTGTTTCAGACACTGTGTTAAGTGCTTTTCATTTATTATGTCACTTAGTCCTGCTCTAAAGGCTGGGTACCACTATTATCTCAAGTTTACAAATGAGGAAATTGTGATTTAGAGAAGTTTAAGAACGTATCCCACCCACAGAGTGGGAGAAAATATTTACGAATATATATCAGATAAGGGATTTGTATCTGGAGTATATGAACTCATTACACTCCATAGTTTAAAAGACAAACAGTTGAATTTGTTTGTTTTAAATTGTTCAATTTAAAAACGGGCAAGGGACACTGAGGTATATGGAATGATTAGCCACCAGGGACCTGCTGTAGAGCACAGAGAACTCTACCCAACATTCTATGATCATCTATGTGGAAAAGAATCTGAAAAAGAATGGATGTGTGTACGTATGTAACTGAATCCCTTTGTTGTACCGTGGAAATTATTACAACCCTGTAAATCAATTATATGTCAATAAAAAATTTTAAAACAAAAAAGGAATACCCCGTAATACCTGCAGCAGTAATAAAAAATAAATGGAATTTGTAGAGTGAAAAAAATGGACGAAGGATTTTTTTTCCAGAGAAGGTAAACAAATGGCTAATAAGCGCATGAGAAAATGCTCAACATTGTTAGTCATCAAGGAAATATAAAGTAAAACCCTAATGAGATGCCGCTTCAAACCCCTTAGGATGGCTACGATAAAAAAGACAGATGACAACAAGTGTCTGAAAGGATGTAGAAAAACTAGACTTTTCCAGCATCGCAGGTAGAAATGTGAAATGGTACAGCCGCTTTGTAAAACAGTCTGGCAGCTCTACACTAAGGTGAACATAGAGTTACCATATGACCCAGCAATCCCACTCCTAGGTGTATACCCAAGGGAAGTAAAAACCCATGTCCACACAAAAACTTCTGCGTGAATAATGTTCAGAGCAGCATTATTCAGATTAGTCAAAAAGCAGAAACAATCCAGAGTTCCCATCATGGCTCAGCGGAAACGAATCTGACTAGAATCCATGAGGATGCAGGTTTGATCCCCGGCCTCGCTCAGTGGGTTAAGGATCTGGTGTTGCCGTGAGCTGTGATGTAGGTTGCAGATGCAGCTCAGATCTGATGTGGCTGTGGCTGTGGTGTAGGCCGGCAGCTACAGCTCTGATTCTACCCCTAGCTTGGGTGAAACTCTAAAAAGCAAAAAAAAAAAAAAAAAAAAAAAAAAAAAGTAGAAACAATTCAATTGTCCATTAACTGATGAGTGGATAAAACATTGCCCCAAGTCACACAACCTCTTCTTCTGAGTAAATCAGACAGGACTCTTGATTATCTGACACCACAAGCATTTTTTTATTTTTAAAATAGAGAAAGGAATAGAAGTTGGTGGTGAGGAAAGAAGCTTTAGGCCGTGGATAAGAAGATGCTACTAGAACATAAGCACCTTCTTCCTATATTCCATACAAGTCATAAGGGAACTCTTCAAGGATCTATGATGAGAGTACTAAAGACAATGGCATCTCCAGATGAAGTGTCCACCCTGAGCAGGAAAAAAGTAGGTTGTTTTGGAGAAGAAACACCACGCCTGAAAGCAGGTATCTTATGACCGGCAGGGGCACTGAATGTACCTTTCAGGAAGTGTCTATTTTCCTGTCACCCCAGGGCCTGATCCACTGCAAATATTCAACTGACACCTGATGAATCTAATTGAATTCTATCTTTGCTGGAGCCAAACGGTCTCTTGGAAACCCCATGCCCAGCACGGTCCCAGCACATAACGACGGTTTGCACATAATGAACATTGAAGAAATATTTGTGAAAGGGATGGATAGTTAAGTGAGTAAGTAACTTCCTTTAAGGCTGGGAAATAGGCTATTGCATATTTGTGAGACATATCACTGAGGAAAATGAAGTACCAAGTTTAACCCCAAAGGGGAGGGCGTTCCCGTCGTGGTTCAGTGGTTAACGAATCCGACTAGGAACCATGAGGTTGCAGGTTTGATCCCTGGCCTTGCTCAGTGGGTTAAGAATCTGGCGTTTCTGTGAGCTGTGGTGTAGGTCCCAGATTTGGCTTGGATCCCACGTTGCTGTGGTGTAGGCCGGCGGCTACGGCTCCAATTGGACCCCTAGCCTGGGAACCTCCATATGCTGTGGGATCGGCCCTAGAAAAGGCAAAAAGACAAAAAAAAAAAAAAGCTCCAAAGGGGAATAATGTCACTGACCATGCTTTGGGCCCCAAGTGTCACTCTCCTTACCCACTGTCACCACGCCCAAGTAGGCAAGACATGTGGAATGCAGGGCATGGCTTTTAAAGAATTCCCCAATCTATAATTGGTAATTTGGTAAATGACACCATAGAAATTTCTAGCTAGAAGGCACCTTAGAGAATCTTGAGCTATTGAAGAAAAACAAGCCTGAAAGAAGAACTATCATTTTGTGGGAGTGTGATAAGTGGCTGTGTAATTTCCCAAGGATGAGCTGAGCCCAGGCAGGGAGTTCACGCATCAACAGCAGTGCCTATAAGAGCAAAAGTTTAGAAAATTGACACCATGCCTGTCACACATTATTTGAACCGATTACTGGTTCTGGACAATTCACTCCTCCCAAAAAGTGTAGCTCTATGACCATGGTTTTGCTGGAAGGCATTACAGAAGGAAAAAGAAATTTTCCCGTAATGATCCGCTGCAGAAACCACAGACCCAGCCCCTTCGCCAGAACCACCCAGGAGAAACGTTCCAGGCCAGAACTTCAAAAACCCATCTGCCTACTGCAAGTACAGGGATGATAAGGGCAAAACTGTTCCCTAAGGAGAACCATGTCCTTGGGTAGAGCAGTGGGGCGAACCAATGTCTAATAATGAGGCGATCTGCTGCAGTGTGTCCACAAAGCAGGCGTATTTGTGAAGAGTAAATATGTCAACTAATTCAAGAGGCATGCGAAACCTCTATTGTTTTCTGAAGTTCAGGTTTCCAGGCTCTATAAAATGTGATGCATGCCTTCCATGTGTGCAGCGGAATCTGAGATTGCAGAAAGCCACATTAAACTCAGAGCTCCTGGGCTAATGAGGGTAAGTCCATTTTGCCGTAATGAATTGTTGGTAATAGCCCATCATGGAACAGATGTCTCATCCGTCATTGCACTGAGACTTCGACCCTCCAGTTACTCAGAGAGCGGCACAGAGGCAGCACAGCCTGGGGAGGGATCCTCCTTTCTGGACTCCGAGCTGAGCCAACCCTGTGAGGTAAATCAGGGGCTGCCTATACAGTGTGATTGGAGGCCCCCACATCCATCCTCCCTCAAAATATGTCCCCACCCACCTGCCTCGGG
Source organism: Phacochoerus africanus (assembly GCF_016906955.1). Lineage (NCBI taxonomy): Eukaryota > Metazoa > Chordata > Mammalia > Artiodactyla > Suidae > Phacochoerus > Phacochoerus africanus. The sequence continues at coordinate 39,823,228 of NC_062554.1, read as the reverse complement.
GCTGAAAACATCCTCCCCTGAACTGTCTATTAAAATGTAAATATGTCACCTGGAAGAAGTAACACATTACATGAGCATCCATTGTCACTCATTTTCACGGAAGGGAGAGCTGGGCCCTGAGGGAATGGAGGAGGACAAGGAGTGGAAGGCGGGGGATGCAGAGGACCAGCCCCCTCAAGCAGGTGTCAGGACCCCGGCAGAGGCAGGCTGGGCTCCCAGCACGGGCCACCCAGCCAACCCTTGCTCAACCCACCTTACTGGTCCTGTGGGTGGGAGATGTTTGGCCACACCCGCGACAGGCATGTGGAAGTTCTCCGGGCCAAGGCTCGGACCCAAGCCACAGCAGCAGCAACACCAGATCCACAACCCATTGAGCCCCAGGGAACTCATGGGTGTTTTAAATATATGTTTCCCCAATTACGTGAGCAATGCCAAGGAGGGATCAGAATGTATCTATCTTTGCAAAGTCCAAGAACCTGGTACATAAACATTTAGAAAATCCCAGGTACCTCTCCACAAAATGTTTGCAAATAAGTGAATTTTAGAGGAAGAATTATAGCCATTTTATAGAGGAGGAAACTGAGTCTCATGAAGGCCCAAGTACAGAGGACTGAGGAGAAGGGAGCTCTGGATACACAACAAGGCAGACAAAGGACACATTTCCTCTAAGGAGAGGACACATGGGAGAAAGATGGGAATCAATTACAGCCAAATTTGGGGTGCCTTTGAACCCAAACCTTGAGGGCTTTGTTGGGGTTTTTTGTTTGTTTCTCTTTAAGTTCACACCGGTGGCATATGGAAGTTCCCATGCTTGGGGTCCAATCGGAGCTGCAGCTCCTGGCCTATGCCACAGCCTCAGCCACAGCAACACAGGATCCGAGCCATGTCCATGACCTACTCCAGATCCTTAACCCATTGAGTGAGGCCAGGGATCAAAACTGCACCCTCCCAGAGACTATGTTGGGTTCTTAACCCATTGAGCCATGATGGGAACTCTGACCTGAGAGTTTTAAGTGTGATTCTGGGAAGCTTGGAAAGGTTTGTTTAGGGATTGGGAATGCAGGAACCAGCAGAAGACAGTGAAATGCACTGAGTTCTCTTTTAGGAAAATCATTGGCATGGAGGAAAATAAGAGGTGTTGGAGAATCAAGAAATCAAAGACTAGTGAAGAGATTCTTAGTGAGTCACACCTAGGAGAGCAGCTGTGGAATTCGAGAGAGGCCACATGTTTGAAAGACTTTCTGACAAGAAGCAGAGTAGCCTGCGACTGATGAATGAGGATCGGATGAGAGACAAGGGGCAAGGAGGGACACTGGTTAGATTTCAAACCCTCTTAACTGAATCAACAGCCATGGGAAATCCAGATGAGATGCGTGCTTTTGGCAAAGGATGGTCAATTGCTCTGTGAAGGTGTGGAGGAAGGTGACAGTGGAACTAACTACAGAGTAAAGATGCCCAGGGGACATGTGCTGCCAAAAATCACTAAGAGATTTAGTGGAAGTTAAATGAGATTAGATATGATCTTTGAGAAAGTTAGAAAATGAGTCAAAGTCCGAGCCTCCCCAAATGAAGGAGATAGTGTTGGACAGTAGAGTGACAACTGAGAGTGTTTCAGAAAGGTGGGAGTGACATGGCCACAGAAAGGCCAGAGAAATGAGGGGCAGTGCTGTTGACCTTCAGGAATGGGCTGCCTATGGTTCTCTTTAAGAGGACAATTCAGCAGTGGACAGGGCAGGAAGTTTTTTTTTTTATTAAAGTATGGTTGATGCCAGTGTTGTGCCAATTTCTGATGAACAGCAAAGTGACTCAGTCATACATTCATACATATATATATACATACCTTCCTTTTCCTATATTATCTTCCATCCCAAGAGACTGTATACAGTTCCCTCTGCTATATAGTAGGAACCTCATTGCTTATCCATTCTAAACATCTACAAATCCCAAACTCCCTGTCCATCCCACTTCCTCCCTCCTCCCCCTTGGCAACCACAAATCTATTCTCCATGTCTGTGAGTCTTTTTCCATCTTGCACATAGGTTCATTTGTGTTATATTTTGGATTCCACATATAAGTGACATCATATAGTATTTGTCTTTCTTTCTGACTTACTTCACTTAGTATGAGAATCTCTATGTCCATCCATGTTGCTGCAAATGGCATTATTCCATTCTTTTTTATGGCTGAGTAATATTCCATTGTGTATATGTACCACATCTTCTTTATCCATTCATCTGTTGATGGGCATTTGGTTTATTACCATGTCATGGCTATTGCAAATAGTGCTTCAATGAACATAGGAGTGCATGTATCTTTTTGAATGAATGTTTTATATGGATATATGCCCAAGAGTGGGATTGCTGGATTGTGTATTAGGTCTACATTTAGGTTTCTTTCTTTCTTTTTTTTCTCTTTTTGCCTTTTCTAGGCATACTTTCCATGGCATATGGAGGTTCCCAGGCTAGGGGTCTAATCAGAGCTGTAGCCGCTGGCCTACGCCAGAGCCACAGCAACACGGGATCCGAGCCACATCTGCAACCTACAGCACAGCTCATGGCAACACCAGATCCTTAACCCACTGAGTAAAGCCAGGGATCGAACCTGCAATCTTATGGTTCCTAGTCGGGTTCGTTAACCGCTGTGCCACAATGGCAACTCTGACATTTAGGTTTCTGATGAATCTCCATAATGTTTTTCATAGTGGCTGTACCAACTTATATTCCCACCAACAGTGTGGAAGGGTTCCATTTTCTCCACACCCCCTCCAGCATTTATTTGTTGATTTGTTAAAGTTGGCCATTCTGACCCGTGTAAAGCGATACCTCATTGTAGTTTTGATTTGCATTTCTTTAATAATTAGTGATGTTGAGCATTTTTTTTTCATGTGCCTACTGGCCATCCATATGTCTTCTTTGGAGAAATGTCTCTTTAGGTCTTTTGCACATTTTCTGATTGGGTTGTTGTGTTTATTTTGTTGGTGAAGGGCAGGAAATTTAAATGTCAGGGAGGACAGGGATCCATGAAGAGGGAGGAAAGAATTTCATCCTCTGTGGCAGGGACAGCGGAGCCAAGGCATGTTTATCTGTCCCTTTCAATTCAGGGAGCACTGAGCCTATGTTTTAATGTGAGGAGGAAGGAGCCAGTGCAGAGAGACTGAAATATGAAAGCGAGAGTGGGAGACACGGGGGGGAGGCAAGACACGAAAGGGAAGCAGCAGGAAGGAAGGAGCTGGGAGGAGGAGATGCTGGGAATCGAGCATGAAGGGAGGGCAAGGAGCAAGCAGGGAGGCAAGTCCAAGAGATCTTTTTCCTGAAAAAAACTAGAAAAATAAGTTCCTGGGGTTCAGTCTGGCAAAAAATAAAACTGACTCCCAGGAAACAGGAGAGGGTCCCAGATAACAAAGGACCGGAGTCAGATGTTGCCAACAACCGCCCAAAGTAGGAGAGGAGCAAAATCATTTCTAAAGGTAGAATCTTATCCATGTATTGCTGACAGTCCAGAGAATGAGGTCGGCAACTAGAATGACAAGGTCACGAACGGCAGTGTTCGGGAGGTCCTGGGACATCACCCGATCCAGCCCTTTGACTTCCTCCACCAAGAAAACCAGGCCCAGAGAGGTGATATAAATGAACCAAGGTCACACAGCTAGTTAAGGGCTAAACCTAGACCAGAATCTAGGACTCCTGGTCAAGTATAATACCTACCAAATAGCAATGCTGTGTGCTGGATTTCCTTGGATAATTCTAGTCACATACAATGTATTCTTTCTAATAATGGGAATTACATTAAATCTAGAACACCGTATGATATCACGTTGGTAACTTCAAAGGGCTTTTCACATTAAGATTTTGAAAAAAGTTGTACATTAGGAAAAGCAAGTCTTTTGTCAGAGGATGTTTCCCAAACTTTTAGTTTTGCAAATACAGCTACTGCAATTACATGGCAGAATTAGAATTATTGCAAGCATGGCTCTGAAATCAGAGAGGTTCTGCTAGGACTCCAGGGAAGCCCACCACTTACTATTGGGGTAACATTGAATGAGACAATTGACCTCCACTGGGAGAGGGGCTCAGCCTTCCTGTGGTGGCACAAGGAAAGGAGGCAGACAGTAGCCATCCACCATGCTGTCATCATCAGCCTTAGCCTGGGAGAAAAGTGGGGGCTGGAACCCAGAGGAGAAAGCGGGCAAGCTTTCTGCGACTAATAACATTTTCTCTCTGAAATAATCCCTGTGTTTCAGCCAGAGATGATTTGGAGGCTTTTTGAGAGGCAGACCTGAAGAGAAAATGTAATTACTTTTTCCTGCACTTGAATTTCAAGGCAGTGTCCTTTCAAAATAAAAAAGCCACTTGAGGGTTGGATGGGAGGCAGCAGGGAGAGACACGAAGGGTGGAGAAGGATCATTCATGCTGAAGCCCATGACATTTCGCTAAAGGAACTCCCTTTGGGAGCAGCTGGCACAAATGTCATTCAGCTGAGACAGTAGGAAGCAAGGGAGGGCGGCGCTGCAAGAAATAGCCTGATCTGCTCCTCCTCTCACCACGCACTCCCTTTCCCCAAACCCTGCCTCTCTGGGGAAGAAGTCTGGACAAGACACTTAGCTGAGGCTGCTGGCCTTGCAGTGGCTGCAGACGTCTTAGAGCTTTTACTGCAGTGGCAAGGAAGTGCGTGTCCAACCTCAACAGAGCCACTCCCACAGCAGAGCCCTGGGGGTCTCTGTGCAGAGACAGCGACGCTGGACCAGTAGACCAGGAGAGACGGTGCCAGTAGCCACTTTTACTGGAGCATCTTAGGGAAGCACAGCTGTTGCTAACTAAAGAGTAGTGGTGAGTGTCTCCAACAGGCCACCCTGGGGCTCTTCAAGTTGATGATCTGGGGGCGTGAAAGCGGAGAGGAGAAAAAGAGAGAATTAAGCTGCTCCAGGGTTGGATGCAGCCTTGCCCACGTACTATGTGACCTTAGGGAGCTATTTAGCCTTTGTACCTCAGGTCCCTCATTTGGAAAAAGGGATAATATAGCCCCCCGGGGATGCTGGGAGGGAGAGAGGTATGTGTTGCAAGTGCCTAGATGAGCAGGGGCTCAGCAGAGAGTCTCTCACACACACGAAAAAGCACAGGTCCCTGGCCGAGGTCTCAGAGTCATCATGCAGGAGGATAGACATTCATAAAACTCAAAAAGGCACCATAAGACTGTTCTTTCAGGCTACTGATGTTCCCAGAAAGTTGCTGCATCTCTCCAGAGATGGATGAGACTTCAGAACTAATGGGTCCTTCTGGGGCCTGAGATAGCTGACCCACTGGCAAAACCACTTCTTTAAAAATTACTTTTTGTTTTCTATCTACTTGCAATAGGTGATTTATGCCTCATATACTTTCCAAGAAGAGTCACTGCCACTCCGTACCGAGGTGAAATCCGCTTGGTACCGTAACACCTCATAGGTGGTAAATGGACACCTACTACCCAGCGAGTTCTTGATGCCCTCGTCAGGGCCAGTCTGAATGCCCTGATCGGGGAGGCTCCCACCCATTTTATTGATTTATTTTTAAATTTTTTAATGATTTTTATTTTTTTCCATTTTAGCTGGTTTACAGCGTTCTGTCCATTTTCTACTGTACAGCAAGGAGACCCAGTCACACATACACATATACATGATCTTGCTCCACCATAAGTGACTAGATACAGTCCCCAGTGCTATACGGCAGGATCTCATTGCTTATCCATTCCAAAGGCTACAGTTTGCATCAATTAACCCCAAATTCCCAGTCCCTCCCAGTCCCTCCCCCTCCCCCTCCCCCTTGGCAACCACAAGTCTGTCCTTCAAGTCCATGATGCTCACCCATTTTAGAAAAAGGTGGTGTCTGGTATAAACCAAGGTTTTGTAACTAACATACAGGGCTGGTTCCTATGAGGATGCTAGCAGATAAACTCAAAGAAACGTCTTTGGGAAAGACTGAACTTAGAACAAGTTTTCATCAAACATCAACCCAAAACGTCACAAGCTACAGAAAGTCAGGTGGAGAGAAAACACAATGAACAAGTTAGATGTGAGAGTTTCTTCATTCTGCCAAATACAGATGATTCACAGAGTTCTGCCTTAGGAGTAGAGAAGAAAAAGTTCTCAACAAACAAAGAATTTCTCTTGGATTTTCAGAAAGCGGTCCTTTATTGAATCTCACCTGTCAGAGGCTCCCGGCTCAGATGAAATGATAGATCATAACATATAGGCTCTGTCTCCCAGCAGAACAAGATTTAACTCCTAGCCCTAAGACCTTCTGTGTACCCTTAAGGAAGTTGCTTGGCGTTCCTGGACCAGAGGCTTCCCATGTGTAAATGAAAATAATAAATGGCCAGAAGCCCCAAAGCTATGCTCACAATCTTAAGTTTTAAACTATAATAAGGAAATTTAGTGTGAGTTGAAAAATACTTCTTATTCAAGGTTCCAGTGATTGGACTTTACTTGATTTTTTTTTTTTTTTTGTCTTTTTGTCTCTTTAGGGCTGCACTCAAGACATGTGGAGGTTCCCAGGCTAGGGGTCCAATCAGAGCTGTAGCCACGGGCCTACACCACAGCCACAGCAACACAGGATCCGAGCCGTGTCTGTGACCTACACCACAGCTCACGGCAATGCTGGATCCTTAACCCACTGAGGGAGGCCAGGGATCGACCCCCCATCCTCATAGATGCTGGTCGGGTTTGCTAACTCCTGAGCCACGACGGGAACTCCAATTTACTTGATATTTTGGTTGTTGTTGTTGTTGTTTCATTATGTGTTTTGGTTTTTAATAGGGAGCTCTATTTTTTAAAGGAAGATCCTTTAGTTTCAGCTAAACATATCTTTGGGAAATAAGCTCTTGGGACCTCAAGACAATAACCAAGGTCTCCTAATTGAAACTAAAATACCTAAGAGGAAATAAGCTGGCAATTGAATGCTGACTTGCAAGCCTGATTAGACAGAGTTCAATATGATAAGGAGCTTTCTAACAGTTGAGTTTCCCCAACAAGGGCATGCATTCGCTCACTCCAAAGTTAATTTCTTGCGTCTCCTCTGGGCATCTTTGGGAAGTTGTAGAGGAAGAGTCCCAGACTGCAAGGAAAGTTGACTAGAGGGCACTTTTGTTCACTTTTTATACTTGGAGAAGCACGTCTGTGAGTAGTTGAGACGGAGAGCTGGGAAGAAGGAACCCACCTAACTATGTTTTCTTGCAAATTAGGTGCTGTGACAATTCAGGCAATAAAACATACAGACACAGTATCTGTGCTCTGTTAACAACCTGGAGAAAGCAAATGCTAACACTTGATGGAAGCACGAGAATGAGGCATTGGGAAAATACCCAGCAGAGTTCTGCCTGCCAGTTCTCCCTTTGAGGCTGTGATTAGCATTCCACAGCTTCTCAAAGAAACTTCTGCAGAAACAGTCTCATCTCCCAGTTGGAGCTGCCCTTGACCCATGAGGTGGGAAACAGATCAGGATATAGTTCTTTGTAGCTCTGGTTATCCACAGGTGCCAGCCCTGAGCCTCTCTGGGTTGTGGAAACTGAATACATCACGGCGGGCCTGCTTCCCTGACCCGCTTACCAAGGAAGCAGTAAGGCTGTGAGTTGTGGGTGGGTCCAGACCAGAGTGGAAAGGGGCAGGCAGTGCTGCCATTGAGGCTGGGGGGGGGGGGGACGACTTTGAACCACCAGACCCAACCTTGCTCAAAGCATCTGTGGCAAATCAGGAGGCTTTGTGGGGCTGCTGGAAGCCCAATAGGAGAATCGCAGCACAGACCTCCAGGGCTTGGGAGCAAAGATATGTCCTGCTAGCTAACATCTCTTCTTCTTCAGAGAAGCCATCCCTGGCTTGTTACTGGTCCTCAGGAGAGGCACCCAACCAGGAGATATCAAGCAACCATGGGACCTGTGTTGCCCATTGTGAACTGATTGCTCTCTGATCCTCAAAGATCAATAAAGAGCATCCTATGGCCAAAAGGAAGAAGCATGTTCAAGCTGCTGGTATCACATTGAATGTGTCCAGCAGAGGCTGGAGTCACAGATGAGAAGAGGCTGTGGCACAGGTGGAGGTCACGGTAACTCCTCAAGTCCAGGACCCCCAGGTGATACACAGTCATCTTCCAGCTGGTAAGTTATCGGAGGACCATCATCCCTCGTGTTAAAAATTAGAGCTGTGCATCTCAGCTTCTGGGGATTTTACCCCCAAAAGTCTGAAGACATTTTTAGTTTCACCACTAGGGGGCGCTACAGGCATCTCCTGGGTAGAGCACCTCCTGCAGCCTAATGAAGAATTCTCTGACCCAAAATATCAAGAGTGGAAAGGCTGAGAAACTGTTGCAGAGGAATGGAAAGAAGAAGGGAAAATAAAGGAAATCAGTAATGGCCATATACCCAATAAAAAATATGCACAGATACAAACTTCTTCATTCCTGTAACACACAAGGTCAGGGTTGATGGTTTTTACTCTCCATCCATATTTCTTCTGTGTGCGTGTTAATTCCTGGCATGGAGATCATGCTCTCCCCAGACCCCTCAAAGGAGCTTTAAGGCCAGAAAGAGTTTGAGACCCTGCCCTAAGTATTTTTTTATGTCTTCCTACTCCTGCCCTAGACCCTGAGTCCAGGAGACAACAGGCCTAGACACTCCCAGGAAGGCTTCTTCTCCCCCCACCAGTCTGATTTAGAGATTCCAAAGGGGTGTATTTTTGGCTCAAGGTCGTTTTCATCTGTGCAAACAACAAGAATACTTTTACATTTGCATTGTAGTCCTGCTCCACATCTATGAATTCAGTATTCAAATAACTTCTTTCACTCATTGAATCAGTAAATATTAATTGAGCTTCTACTGTGTGTCAGAAGCTATGCTAGTGGATGTTAAAATGGTAAAGAGACCAACTTTCTGTCTGTCTTCCCAAGGCTCCTGGACTATGGCTCTGTGCCATTATCATTTCCATCGTAGGCTTCCTGAAATGGGAGGCCAGAACTCACATCTCATCTTGTTCTTTCTGCAAGAATATGTGGTTCCCTCAGGTCATCTGCTGCCCTGGGCCTAACCTGCCTAGAACCTATTGATTGGGAGAAGCATCGAGCACCATCCCATTATCTTGAGAAATGTCCTTCCACAACTTTCCCACCATTTCTCTCTGTGGGTTATGAGCTGTCCCCTTACTGTCTGCTTAGCCTGGGACTCTGAAGGATGGACTAGGAAAAGGTCAAAGGCACACACTTAAAATGCAAACAAAAATACCAACCTCCTTCAAGAGGCCAGGACACTCTAACTCGAGGCCCCTAACCTCGCATCCCTCTATTGCCACCACCAGTACAACTTTTCTTTTGCAAGTCCTTGGATTGTTCCCAGGGTGAGCTTCCAGCCTGAGCCAAAGCTGAGCCCACTTTTGGCCTTCAATTGGTCGAGAAATATCTGTCAACTCAGAAGGTCAACCTGCCAGAAGCCCTTCTCCATGAGGGTTCAAGGAGCCACCTGCAAAGAATAGCAGGGGAATAGGAAAGAGCTCTTCTGGAAGTCCAGCTTTGAGGAGACATCTACAGCGTGTCTTACACTTGCTCATCCGTTCCACCTCCATTGCCTTGCCTTCTGATTCCCACCCACCAGGGCTCCTATCATCCACAGTTTTTCACTATGGTTAACGACGTGACATCGCATCCTGCTTCTCTCTATCTCAGAACACTCGACTCTATCCCTTTGCAGTTAGAGTGTACTCAGAATTTTAGACTTTTCCACTTTTCTGGTGTTCTCTTTATTATTTATTCAGGAAATATTTATTGAGAATTTACTACGCATTCTTTTAGGCACCTGGGCCACAGTCACAGAGAAAGTAGTGCCAGACAATAAACAAATGAACAGAGGTAGAAACATCAGAGCACGGTGAGGGCTCTAGAGAGTGATGGCGGCAGGGAGCAGGGTTACACACAGACAGAAAGGAAGGGACAAAGAGACCTGAATGAAGCAAAGGATGAATCATGCAATTTCTGGGAAGAAAGCATTTCAAGCAGGGAGAAGAGCAAGTGCAAAGGCCCTGCGGTGGGAACATGCTTTGCATGTTTAAGAGCCAGGGTAGCTGGAGCAAAGTTAGCTCAGGGGCCTGTTACCAGATCAGGCCAGAGAGGCAGGCAGAAGGCAAATCACATCAGGTCTCATGAGACACAGTACAATTTGGATCTTATTTTGAGTATGATGGGAAACAGAGGAATCTGGGCAAGGAAGTGACATGACCTGATTTTCATTCAAAAATAAAGAAGAAGAAGAATCAAAGAATCACTCTGGCTGCTATGAGGAAAATCACCTATAGGGAACCAAGGGGGTGGGCATGGAGACCTTTTAGGAAGCAATGGCAGATGGGCAAGTGAGACGAGGACAATTTGGACTGGCCGAAGAGATGGCTTCTGGTCTGATTTGGGACATACTTTAAAGTGAGCACTGATGGTTAGACAAGGGTGAGAGAGAAAGAGCAGCATCAAGACTGGGAGCTAGGATTTTGCCTGAGCAGCCAGATAGCACATCATTACCATGAGAAACTCCAGGGGAGCACATATGAGGGGAGGTGTCAGGATTCAGAATCAAGGCTTTGACCCTGTTAGACGGGCATCCAGTGGAGATAAGCAGACACCTAGAACTTCGGCGAGAGGCAGGTGTGCAGAGGTGACAGAGGTGTGCAGAGGTGAACTGGGCAGTCATCAGTCTGGACACAATGTTTACAGCCATGGACTAAATGAGACCATCTAATGAGTCTGTCGATAGAAAACTCCAAAGATTGAGTCAGGTTAGAGGTCAAGAAGCAGATGATACAGAAAAGGAGCTGTCCACAAAATGGGGAACAACAACAACAACAACTAGATGTGGTGTCTTAGAAACAAGATTCAAAAAAGTAAAAAAGTAACAAAAAAAAAAAAAAAGGAGTTCCCGTCGTGGCACAGTGGTTAACGAATCGGACTAGGAACCATGAGGTTACAGGTTCGGTCCCTGCCCTTGCTCAGTGGGTTAACGATCCGGCATTGCCGTGAGCTGTGGTGTAGGTTGCAGACGCGGCTCGGATCCCGCATTGCTGTGGCTCTGGCTTAGGCCGGTGGCTACAGCTCCGATTCAACCCCTAGCCTGGGAACCTCCATATGCCGCGGGAGCGGCCCAAAAAATAGCAAAAAAAAAAAAAAAGACAAAAAAAAGTAAAAAAGTAATTTGAGAGGGAGAGAAGCAGAGGACTTCAACTCTATCAGTAAGGTTTTTGATCATAAACAGGACGACAGCTTTCTGGCCTTTTCATAACTATCATAGGAATAAAATATCTTATTTTAAAATATAGAATAGGAGTTCCCATTGTGGCTCAGGGGTAACAAATCCAACTAGTATCCAACTAGTATCCTAACTAAACTAGGACTCGTGTTTGATCCCTGACCTCACTCAGTGGGTTAAGGATCTGGCATTGCCGAGAGCTGCGGTGTAGGTCTCAGATGTGGCTGGATCCCGAGTTGCTATAGCTGTGGTATAAGCCAGCTGCTACAGCTCTAATGTGACCTCTAGTCTGGGAACTTCCATATGCTGCAGGTACAGCCTTAAATTTTTTTTTAAAGACAAAAATAAAATATAGGCTACATACATAACTTCTGTAAATGAAACAGATAAGCAAAAAATACCTACTGAATAACTGAAACACTTTGCTGTAGACCTGAAACTAACATAACATTGTTATGTTAATTTTTTAAAGGTAAAAAAATAATAAAAATATAGGGAAAAAGGGAGTTATCAACTGTATCAAATGCTGCTGAGGAATCAAGCAAGACCAGGGAAGGAATTAACCCACTGTATTGGGCAAAGAGACATCACTGGTGATCAGGACAAGAATAGCTCCAAAGGAGGACTGAGGCCAAGAACCCCCTCGGAGTGGGTTGAAAAAAGAATGGAGGCTGAAGGAGTAGCCACAAACTAAACGTGGACACCTCTTTTGAGGAATTCTACCATCAAGGGAGCAGAGAACTGGAACAGAAACCAGGCAGAGACCAGGACCAAGGACATTTAGGAATTTGCTCCTTTGTTTTAGGTTGTTGCTGGACTGAGTGAGAATGAGCGCGTATCTGTAGGCCAGGAGAAAAGGACAAATCAGTCATCCAGGAGAGAAGGGATGAATGGGAACGTAGCATCCTTGGGTGGGCAAGGGAGAAGGAGACCTAAGCCACAGGTGTCAGCCTTCCCTAGCTCATCGGTGGTTCAGGAGGGAGGCAAAGAGTTAGGTTCCATTCCAGGCTGAGTACGGGGCTCTCAGAGGCAAGTAGGTTCATAGGATTGATGCTGATCTGATTTCTTCAACTATTTTCTCAGGAAAATGAAAGGTGAGCTTGTCAGTTGATAAGATGGGGAAGGGTTTTTGGAGGTTAAGGAGAGAGCAAGCAAAAGGCAGGAAAAATCTTACAGACTGAAAGAGTAAATCCAATAAGACCATGTTGTTTGCGGAGTTACCGTCATGGCTCAGTGGTTAATGAACCTGGCTAGTATCCATGAGGTTGCGGGTTCAATTCCTGGACTTGCTCATGTCCTGTGGCATAGGTCGCAGACGTGGCTTGGATCTGGCGTTGCTGTGGCTGTGGCTGTGGCTGTGGTATAGACCAGCAGCTGTAGCTCCGATTCCACCCCTAGTCTGGGAACCTCCATATGCCATGGATGGGGCCCTAAAAAGACAAAAAATAAAATAAAAAAATAAATAAATAAATAAGAAGGAGCGGAGGATCCTCTTGAGCTTGGTGGTAGCAAAGTTAGCAATGTCACAGGTGCTGGGTTTTCAGCCCCTCCTCACTGCGCATGGGCGGGGGACACTGACACGGGTTAAAGGAGCGTTGACTTAAAGAGGAGGGTGAGGCAGGAGAGGGTTCAAGATGCAGCCAAGTCCTCAGGGTTGAGCACAGACCCTCCAACCCTCCGCCCTCACCACGAGCTCCCTTCAGGACTTTTCAAATTTCCCTTCTGAGAACCTCAATGGGGGAGCATCCCAATCTGTCAGGGGAGTTCTTGTCACATCGCGCTTCAAAAAGGAAGGGGATGGGGGCTCTCGGTCTCTTTCCCCAGGAAGCTCTTTGACCCTTGACACACCCATCTCTTTCCCAGGGATCGGTTCTGCCCACCAAGGACTATGGGAAAGGTGGACATTGGCAAGTCACAAAGGCTGGGTTACCCTCCAGCCCCTCCTTCCCCCCCAGCAGATGGGAGTCCCGAGAAATCAAGAGCTGCTCAGGCATCTTCCTCCACCCACCCACACTGGGTGAGACTGGGGGCTGGGCTGGGGGCCCTGCATTACAAGTGGATGCATGAGCTCCTGAAGAGCAAATGGCTCATTTGTTCTCCCTTCTGGAAGAGCTCCCAGAAACTTGGGGTGCACTCCCCATGTCAACAGCATGTAACACAACAAACCAGCCACTCGGCAAGTCAGTCAGAATGACTTAAGCTTAAAGATATTACTTCTCCTGTGCAGAAAAGAGTCAGGAGAACGGGTGCAAAGACCGATCAGGTTTGTTTTTTGGCAGAGGAGATTAGGGGACAAAAACACAAAGCATTTCTTGCATGTGCATGATGGATAGGCTGGTCCCTAAGAAACAACCGCATGAAAGGTTGGCTCTGGTGTCCCTGCTCTTTGCTCTGCATCCACTTCATCCTGGAGCCTGACAGCCAGTGCTCTCAGGCTGTGCCCCCTGTGGGGACCACACTTACCCCAGCCAGCCCCCTCTGCTCCCCACCCCAGCCCTAATCAAAACGCATCTCCACTCGTTCCAAGCACTCATAGGAGCCGAGTGCTAACCTGATCAATTAATTCAAGCTAATGCAAATTATGGCTTCATATGTTACCCTTCCCAGACAACATTTACATTTTTTAAAGTAGCTTTGGTTCCTTAAATCTAAAGGAAGGGGTATTGTGGGATCCTCAAGCACTGTGCCAGGCAGATAAGGGAGATTGTGGAAACCAGTACAACTTTCCAGGCCCCTCTGGGGTCGGACGTGGGCAGTCCCATCTGCTCCTTCTGATCAAGCACCTCTGGTGCTGAGAGGCACCAATGTCAGATCTTTCTCTGAAACCAGGAGATTTCTATCTTGAGAAAATATGCGTATAATGCACTTGGCTACTGCCTGTATTACTCTAATATATGCAGATGAGAGTCTTCTGTGCAATCAAAATACAAATCTATGATAGTGGTTTGCTTAATTTCCTCTTCAGCACCAGGTAATGTGAGTTCCCTGAGGAGAGAAGAGGAGAGAAGAGGAGACACCTGCCCACTGCTGTCACAGGAGACCTCTGCCCTGGAATGGCAACCCTGCCCAGGCCACCTCAGGGCCTTATGTGCTGCACTGGGTACCAGGCATGAGGGTATCAGGTGAGGCCTGTTCCAGCTGCCTCTGTGCTCCTGGGAAAAGCAGAGAAGAGACCCAGGCTCCCAGAGGACCCCGCTACAGGAAGAAGTTCAGTCATGTTCCATGTAACTCCCACCTCCCCAGAAATCCCAGTGGGGATATGTGCGTCTGTGCGTCAGGGAACCAATCTCACTGAGGTCAAGTTTGTCCCAAGAAGCCCCAAGCCTGGTAGAGAGATGACAGCTAAGGCACCAAACACAGCTTCCTCCAATTTCTCTCTGCGTGCCTTGGTCTGTGTCTGAAGCAAAATCCAACCTGCTTTTCCAGGCACTCATTATACCTGTTCTCCCAGCCCAGCACCAAGAGAGGCCGACCCCTGCTGCTCCAGAGGAAGCACACAAAGGCCCGGTTGCTGCCCCAGGAACCCTGGACAGCCTGACGATCGGATAAGCAAGGGGCTGATGATGTGATGACAGCATCACCAAGGCTCACAGGCACCTCGGTGGCTTCCATAAACATTCTCCCATTCATCTGCCATTCATGCAGTCCCTGGCTGTTTTGCAGCCAGAGGAACCAGCAGGCAGCCCAGCTCCTAAAGACAACGTCTGACTCCCGGGAGAGGTGGGATTCATCTGTGTTCTGGGTGGATGCACCCTCCCCTCAGCTGTGACCTGGGGCATGGTGTGACAGTGAGGGATGCGTGTGTCTTCACGGTTAAGGCAGAGCCCAGTCCTATGAGTACAAAGCCAATAGCTGCTCCCTGGTTCCCAGAGCACCTAGGACTGTGCCCACCCCCGGGCCAGTTGCTTTGTTCCTTCTATGGACACAATGCTCTCCTGAGTTAATCTACTCAATGTCTCCATGCTGCTGGAACGTCAATTACAGCCCCCTCTGCCCTCAGGCAGATGCCGCCACTGTGCAAACGCAGTTTAAATCATCACACACATTTTCCCCCTGTAGTCTCTCAGGCTGGTGCCACCTTCCCATCTCTACTTTTTCAAGGGCCCCCTTCAGTTTGTCTCGCCTTCCTTCCTCTCTCTGAATCAGCCCAGCACTCCGAGGTTCCCGCCAGTGCACAGATCCCCTGAGGGCTCCTCTACTCTCTTGTCTCAAGGAGTCTCTCTGGTTTCTGATTTCCAGCTCCCAGTTCTCAGCTGTTGCTTGGAATCTCTTTCTTACTTTCTGCTCCTGCCTAGGATTCAATGCATCAAACCCTTCCCCGATCCCCAGGCTACCCATTCTCTGAAACACAGACATACACCCACACCGCACAGCAGCCACACAGTGGTGCAAAATACAGACATTGGCGATTCTTGATTCTCCATCCTGGGCTGAAGGTCTGGCTTTCAGGAGCTATAGGAATATCACAGCCCCAGGCTCTGACTTTGCCCAGGAGGGAGGTCGCACACATCTCACTGCTTTTTTTTCTTGGAAATGGAAGACGGAACATGAGCACTTCTAGTGCTTACTTTTCTTCCTTAGGCTATAGAGGACAGAAGACTCTAGAAAATTGGTATCCCAGCCTCATGAAACATAACCCTACCAGGTTATTTGCCAAGGCCCCAGGGCCCCCAACCACCCTCCCTCGCATCCCCAGTGGCTACCTTTTCCCTCTCCTCTTTGCCTTTGAAGCAGTGGGATCACCAAACTTTATAAAAAAGAGGTAACTCCAGGCTGAATGTTGACCCCACCTTTGCAAGTCCATGCGGAGCAGGGACCAGGAACCGAAGCGCCAAACTCCCAGCTCAAGCCTCCTTCCCCAGCACCGTCTTGCCTTAACATGGTAGAGTCATATATTTTCTGGACATCGATTGCAGAAAGGGCTGAGTTAATCATGTCCCTCTTTTTATGATAAGTCACTCTCACTTCCCATTAGATTTAAAGAAAGAGAGGAGCAGAGTTCCTGCACAGGCCGGCAGCTGTAGCTCCAATTTGACCCCTGGCCTGGGAACCTCCATATGCCACGGGTGTGGCCCTAAAAAGCAATAAAATAAATTAAAATAAAGAAAGAGAAGAGTAAGGAAATAAGGAAGAAGTGTTTCTCACTTAAAAAATTGCCTGGTTAGACGTCCTAACCTAGTTCTTCCCTCATTTGTTCCTTATGTAGGATACGAAATTCATATACAAAATGTATGTGTATAGGTGTGTGTGTGTGTGTGTGTGTGTGTGTGTGTGTGTGTGTGTGTATAGGCACACACACACACACCAGCATACTGACAGATGGAATTTGAAATTTTAAATTAAAAGTACAATATCATGTATATCAGTACCCTAAAAAATAAATACTTACTCTTTTTTTCTTTTTTTTAAATTGCTTTTTAGGGCCACACCCATGGCATATGGAGGAGTTGTATGAAGAAAACTCTAAAATTCTGATGAAAATTATCAAAGAACTAAATAAATAGAGACATATTCTATGTTCGTGGATAGGAAGATTATTCCATATTTTCAAGACGTCAGTTCTTCCCAACTTGATCTATAGATTCAATGCAACCCCAACCAAAATCCAAGCAAGTTATTTTGATTCTAGTTTATATGGAGAGGAAAATGGCTCAGAATAGCCAAGATATTGAAGGAAAAGAACAAACTTGGAGGATTGACACTACCCACCTTCGTGGCTTCTATAGAGCTACAGTAAACAAGACAGTGTAGTATTGGCAAAGGAATAGGAAATAGATCAACAGAACAAAATAGAGAACTCAAAAATAGACCCACATTGGAGTTTCCGTCGTGGTGCAGTGGTTAACGAATCCGACTAGGAACCATGAGGTTGCGGGTTCGGTCCCTGGCCTTGCTCAGTGGGTTGAGGATCCTGCGTTGCCGTGAGCTGTGGTGTAGGTTGCAGATGCGGCTCGGATCCCCCGTTGCTGTGGCTCTGGCGTGGGCTGGTGGCTATGGCTCCGATTCGACCCCTAGCCTGGAACCTCCATACGCCGCAGGAGTAGCCCAAGAAATGGCAAAAAGACAAAAAAAAAAAAAATAGACCCACGTTAATATAGGCAAATGATCTTTAACAAAGGAGCAAAGGCAATACAATGGAGCATATTTAGTCTCCTCCAAAAAATGGTGCTGGAACAAGTGGAAATCCACATACAGACCTTATACTTTTCACAAAAGTTAATTCAAAATGGACCACTGACCTAAATGTAAAATGCAAAACTATGAAATTCCTAGAAGATAACATAGAAGAAAAACCAAATGACCTTGGGTATGTCAATGACTCTAGATAAAACGCCAAAGCACAACCCATAAAAGAAATAATTTACAAGCTGGACTACATTAAAATTAAAACTTCTGCATTACAAACGACAATGTCAAGGGAAAGACAAGCCATAGACTGGGAGAAGATATTTGCAAAAGACACATGGAGTTCCTGTCATGGCACAGTAGAAATGAATCCAACTAGGAACCATGAGGTTGTGGGTTCAATCCCTGGCCTTGCTCAGTGGGATAAGGATCTGGGGTTGCCATGAGCTGTGGTGTAGGTCACAGATGCAGCTCAGATCTGGCATTGCTGTGACTGTGGCATAGGCCAGCAGATGTAGCTCTGCTTGGACCCCTAGCCTAGGAACCTCCATATGCCATGAGTGTGGCCCTAAAAATCAAACAAACAAAAACAAAAAAAAACCCACATCTTACATTGGACTCATCCAAAACATACAAAGAACTCTAAAACTCAACAACAAAAAACAACTTCATTTAAAAATGGGCCAAAGACCTCACCCAAGAATATATTCAAATTGCAAATAAGTACATGAAAAGATGCCCCAAAAGGAGCTAAAAAACACACATGCAAAACATGCATATCCATCCACCTGCACATGGATGTTTATATCAGCTTTGATAATTAAATAATAATAATTGCCAAAACTCAATCAGAGAAGAAAAGGAAATAAAAGGAATCCAAATTGGAAAAGAAGTAAAATTGACACTGTTTGCAGACGACATGACATGCAAAGAAAATCCTAAAGATACTACCAGAAAATTACTAGAGCTTATCAATGAATTTGGTAAAATTGCTGGATACAAAATTAATACACAGAAATTTCTCACATCCCTATACACTAACAACAAAAAATCAGAAAGAAAAATTGAGGAAACAATCCACTTACCACTGCATCAAAGAGAGTAAAATACCTAGGAATAAACTTACCTAAAGAGGCAAAAGACCTGAAAACTACAAGACGCTGATGAAAGAAATCAAAGATGACACAAACAGATGGAAAGATATGCCAGGCTCTTGGATTGGAAGAATCAACATTGTCAAAATGACTATCCTACCTAAGGCAATCTGTAGATTCAGTGCAATCCCTATCAAACCACCAATGACATTTTTCACAGAACTAGAACCAAGAATTTTTAAATTTGTGCAGAAACACAAAAGACCCCAAAAAGCCAAAGCAATCTTGAGAAAGAAAAATGGAGCTGGAGAAATCAGGCTCTCTGACTTTGGACTTTACTACAAAGCTACAGTCATCAAGATGGTATGGTACTGGAACAAAAACAGAAATATAGATCAATGGAACAGGATAGAAAGCCCAGAAATAAACCCATGCACCTATGATCAACTAAGCTATGACAAAGGAGGCAAGAAAATACAATGGAGGAGTTCCCGTCGTGGCTGAGTGGTTAACGAATCCGACTAGGAACCATGAGGTTGCGGGTTCGATCCCTGCCTTTGCTCAGTGGGTTAACGATCCGGCGTTGCCGTGAGCTGTGGTGTAGGTTGCAGACGTGGCTCGGATCCCGCGTTGCTGTGGCTCTGGCGTAGGCCGGTGGCTACAGCTCCGATTCAACCCCTAGCCTGGGAACCTCCATATGCCTCCGGAGCGGCCCAAGAAATAGCAACAACAACAACAACAACAACAACAACAAAAGACAAAAAGACAAAAAAAAAAGAAAATACAATGGAGAAAAGACAGTCTCTTCAATAAGGTGTATTGGGAAAACTGAAGAGCTACATGTAAAAGAATGAAATTAGAACACTTCCTAATGCCAAACACAAAAATAAACACAAAGTGGATTAAAAACTAAACATATGACAAGATACTATAAAACTTTTAGAGGAAAACATAGGCAGAGCATTCTTTGACATAAATCACAGCACATCATTTTTGACCCACCTCCTAGAATAATGAAAATAAAAACAAAAATAAACAAATGTGATCTAATTAAGCCTAAAAGCTTTTGCACGGCAAAGGAAACCATAAACAAAAGGAAAAGACAACTCACAGAATGGGAGATAATCCTTGCAAGTGAAGAAAAAGACAAGGAATTAATCCCCCAAACATATAAAAATCTCATACAGCTTTATACTAAAAACAAACAAACAAACAACCCAATTAAAAAAATGATCAGAAGAGGGAGTTCCCATTGTGGCTCAGTGAGTTAAGAATACAACTGGTATCCGTGAGGATGCAGGTTAGATCCCTGGCCTTGCTCAGTGGGTTAAGGATCTGGCATTGCTGCAAGCTACGGTATAGGTCTCAGATGCGGCTCGAATCTGGCATTGCTGTGGCTGTGGTGTAGGCCAGCAACGGAAGCTCCAATTTGACCCCTAGCCTGGGAATTTCCATATTCTGCAGGTGTAGCCCTAAAAACGAAAAAGAAAAAAGACAATAAAAGAAAAAGATCAGAAGATTTAAATAGACATTTCTCCAAAGACAGATGGCCAAAAAGCACATGAAAAGATGCTCAACATCATTAATTATTAGAGAAATGCAAATCAAAACTATAATGAAGTATCACTACACACCTATCAGAATGGCATCATCAAAAACCTGCAAACAATAAATGCTGGCAAGGGTGTGGAGAAAAGGGAACCCTCCTACATTTTTGGTGGGAACGTAAGCTGGTGAAACGAATATGGAGGACAGAATGGAAATTCTTTAGAAACTAAATATAGAAAGACCATATGATCCAGCAATCCCACTCCTGGGCATATATCTGGAGGAAACCATGACTCAAAAAGATAAATGTACCCTAATGTTCATTGCAGCGCTATTTGCAATAGCCAAGACATGAAAGCAGTCTAAATGTTCATCAATAGAGATTTAATAAAGAAGATGTGGTGCATCTATACAATAGAATATTCCTCAGCCATAAAAAAGAGTGAAATAATGCCACTTGCGGCAACATGGATGGACCTAGAAATTATCATACTAAGTGAAGTAAGTCAGACAAAGACAAATATCATATGAGATCACTAATATGTGGACTCTAATAAAAATGATACAGAAGCACTTACAAAACAGAAACAGACTCAAAGATTTTGAAAGCAAATTTATGATTCCCAAAGGGGAAACTTGAGGGGGGGATATATTAAGGGGAGGAGGTTGACATATAGACACTACTACATATAAACCAGATCAGTAACAAGGACCTAATGTATAGCACAGGATAATCTACTCAATATTGTGTAATAATCTGTATGGAAAAAGGATCTGAAAAGGAATGGACACTTGTAGATGTAAAACTAATTTGCTTTGTTGTATACCTGAAACTAACACAACTTTAAGGCAACCATACTCCAAGAAAACATATTTTTTTTAATTGCCAAAACTTAGAAGCAGCCAAAATGTTCCTTTAGTAGGTAAATGAATTAACAACTATAATACATCCAGACAACGCAATATTATTCAGTCCTTTAAAAAAAAAAAAAAAAGAGCTATCAAACCATGAAAAGGCATGGAAAGATCCTAAATACATGCTACTGAGTGGAAGAAGCCAATCTGAAGGGGCTACATACAGTATAATTTCAAATATATGACATTCTGGAAAGGGTACAACTATGGAGACAGTAAAAAAAATCAGTGGATCTCCAGGGCCTGGAGGGAAAGAGGGAGGAATTGGTGGAGGACAGAGGATATTTAGGACAATGAAACTGCTCCGTATGATACTGTAATGGTGAATACATGTCGCTATATTTTTGACCAAAGCAATGCAATGTACAACACCAAGAGTGAACCCTGATGTAAACCATGGTCCTTGGTTGATAAGAATGTGTCAGTGTAGGTTCATCTACTGCAGCAAATGTCCGCTCTGGGAGGAGATGCTGGGAACTGGGGAGGCCGGAGTGAGCACAGGGAGTATAGGAGAAATCTCTGTATCGTCCCCCCAACTTTACTGTAAACCTAAACTTCTCTAAAATATAATCTAGTCAACATTTTTTAAAGATATGTTACTGACTTAAGAATGGGGAAAGTTATTTGCTGACTACAGAAGTCTAATAAATAGAAATAGAAATAATTGCTGTAAATATTATTGAAAACTAAATGCAAATGTCAAATAATTTTTAAAGAGAAGACATACAGTATAAAAATAAAAATATTTTATAATTAATATTCTATATTAGTAAAACTCCAGTTTATATTCAAACAGAAAAGTTGGGAGGGAAGAGGAGAATAGAATAGTGAGGGTGGAAAAAAATAAATGTATGTCAATTTTTTTATCCTATATATATAGTCCACAAACATTACTTTATTATATTTTTATCTTCAAAATATTTATACTAACTTCCACTTGTGAGATTATGACAGGCTAGAAATTCAGACCAACCATGTTGCTAGAAACAATGAAAAGTTCCAGAAAGTTATCTGTTACATCCCTTTAGAAGCAAAAAATTTCTGACAGCATACCAAGGAATTATCAGACAAAAATACAAGTGAGATTGGAAATCCAGCCAGGAAAACAGAACAATAAAGCCGTCATTTTCCTGAGGGTGTTTGTCTATCTCTTCAGCTTTGAGCTCCACTTTTGACCTCAAACTTTGGTGCCTGAACTAGACAAAAGGGCCAGGTGTCACTGCCAGATTTATCCAGTGACCCTCCCCATATAAAACTCAGGTCCTACATGAAGACTACATTCTTCATGATACAGGTGAACTAGAAGTAAACCTCCCCCTCTGCTCCCACCCCTCATAAGCACTACCTGAGGCTAAGAGTAGGAAAGCTGCTCTGGCGCAGGACAGGAGAGGAGGGGGGCGGGAGGGGGGAGGTGAAAAAAAAACTTACCTGAGAATTACAAATAAAAGGAGCTCTTGAGCAGCTTTGTAGCTGAAATACGTATAAACTGATTGGAAGATAAAAACACCTCAGGGCATGAATTTAATTTAAAATGATTCTAGGGAGTTCCTGTTGTGGCTCAGCAGCTTATGAACCCAACCAGTATCCACGAGGATGCAGGTTCCATCCCTGGCCTCACTCATTGGGTTAAGGACCCTGCATTGCTGTGAGCTGTGGTGTAGGTCGCAGACACAGCTCAGGTGCTATGTGGCTGTGGTTGTAGCACAGGCTGGCAGCTACAGCTCCGATTTGACCCTTAGCCTGGGAACTTTCATATGCCACAGGTGCAGCCCTAAAAAGCATTAATTAATTAATTAATTAAAATTATTCTAGACTGGTAGTTCCCCTAGGCATGCAGTAGAAGGAAAAATGAAACCTCTCTGAAGAATGCACTTTCATACTATGTTTTACACAATCTCTAGAATTATATTTATGAGGGTGATGACATTCATACAGTCAAAAATTATAAAACAGATAAAGTAAAAGAAGTGAAAACCAACAGAAACAATGACAGGCATAGACAGATCCACAAAAACTTGACACTGGAATTATCAGGCTAGATTAAAATTAAGTTATCTTTACTGTGTTTAAGGAGTAAAAGACCAGTTTTTAGATATCTATAATAAATCTCAGCAAGGAAGCTATAAAAACTTAAAGTATATGTATTTAAAGTTAAAGGAATTTATAGGAACTTCTTTTTTTTTTTTTTGTCTTTTTCTAGGGCCACTCCTGTGGCATATGGAGGTTCCCAGGCTAGGGGTTGAATCCAAGCTGTAGCTGCCAGCCTATGCCACAGCCACAGCAACTCGGGATCCAAGCATGTCTGCGACCTACACCACAACTCACAGCAACACCAGATCCTTAACCTACTGAGAAAGGCCAGGGATCAAACCCACAGCCTCATGGTTCCTAGTCAGATTCATTAACCACTGAGCCACGATGGGAACTCCTATACTTCTTAGAATAAAAAAATGGATGAGTATAACAGCTGACAGACATAGCTAAGTAGAGAATTAGTGAAATAGATAGGAGAGAAGAAATAATTCAGAATATAAAACAAAGTTTTAGCAAGAAAAGGGAGAGAGAATGGGGGAGTGGCAATATTTGAAATGATGACAGCTGAGAACTTTACAGAATTAATGAAAGACACCAACAGACAGATCTAAGGGGCCAAAGAGATATTAAGAAGGATGAATAAAAAGAAATCTACATCCAGTCCCAATGTAGAAAAACTGAGGAACATCAGAGGAAAAAGAAAATATTTTTAATCCTAAAAAATCAATTACTTCAAAGAGGCAATAGTCACTTCAGTGACCAACTATTTAATAGCAGCAATGACACCCAAAAGTCAAAATAGAATCTCTAATGTACTGAAAGGAAGTAAATGCCCATCTAGAAATCTATTCCTGCAGTTCCTGTTGTGGCTCAGCAGTAAGGAACCCAACTAGGATCCATGAGGACTCAGGTTCAATTACTGGCCTCGCTCAGTGGGTTAAGGATCTGGTGTTGCCATTGAGCTGTGGTATAGATTGCAGATGGGCTTGGCTCCTGTGTTGCTGTGGCTGTGGTGTAGGCTGGCAGCTGCAGCTCCATTCGACCTCTAGCCTGGAAACTTCTATAACCCAAGGGTGCAGCCCTTAAAAAAAAAAAAACTTTCAAAAAGGAGGGTGAAATAAAGACAGTTTCAAACCTATAGTATTCAGACCAATAGTAAGTGAAAATTCACCATGAGCAGACTTTAACCAAAGGAAGGAAATTCACAAGATATACTTCAGGTAGAAAGAAAGTAATCCCAGATAAAAGCACTGAGGTTAAAGAAGAAAGAGCTCAAAACATAGAGAATATGTGAGTAAATCTAAATATTGAACAATTAATTAAATGCCTCAAGGGATTAAACAAATAGAGTTAACATATATGACAATAACAATATTTAAGCTAGGGAGGTGGTGAAAAGATTAAAATAGTCTAAGGTTCTTAAATTATGAGGAGATGAAAGATATCAATTAACTTCAGACTTTGGTAAATTAAGTACATACATAGTTATATCTCAGGTAACAACCAAACGAATAGAACCAGAATAAATATTTCCAAGCTGGTTGAAAGAAAAATGAAAGTTATTTAAAAAAAAATACTCCGTGAATCCAAACAAATGCAAGAAAGAGAGTAAAAGAAATATAGAGTAGGTCAAACAAGTGAAAACCACAAAATAAGGTGGGAGATTAATATGCAAACATTGGTTACTACAGTAAATCTAAATAGACAGAATGTTCAAAATTTTTAAAAAGGATAACCATGTTGGATTGAATTTTAAAAATTTAAACTATCTTTCACAATAAACTAGTGAATATAACATAAAAGTAGCAGACTTACAGACCTAGAAAACAAATTATTGGTTACCAGTGGTGGGGGGAGAGAATACAAGGGTGAGGAAGTGGGAGGTACAAACTATTGGGTATGAGATCGGCTCAGGAATGTATTTTTTAAATTTTTTATTATGATAGATTTATAATATTCTGTGAATTTCTACCATACAGCAAGGTGACCCAGTCATACATATATATACATTTTTTTCTCATATTATCTTCCATCATATTCCATCACGAGTGATCAGATATAGAATTCCCTGTGCTATACAATAGGATCTCATTGCCCATCCACTCCAAATGCAAGAATTTTCATCACTAACCTCAGACTCCCAATCCATCCCACTCCCTCCCCCACCCCCTGGCAAACATGAGTCTGTCCTACATGTCCATGATATTTTCCGTCTTGTAGATAGATCATTTGTGCCATATTTTAGACTCCACATATAAGTGATATCTTATAGTGTATGTCTTTCTCTTTCTGACTTAGTTCACTCAGTATGAGAGTCTTTAGTTCCAGCCATGTTCCTGCAAATGGCATTATTTTGTTCTTTTTTATGGCTGAATAGTATTCCATTGTATATATGTAGCACATCTTCCTAATCTATTCATCTGACGATGGACATTTCGGTTGTTTCTATGTCTTGGCTATTGTGAATAGTGCTGCAATGAACATAGGGGTGCATATGTCTTTTTCAATGAAATTTTTGTCTGGATATATGCCCAGGAGTGAGATTACTGGGTCATATGGTAGTTCTACATTTAGCTTTCTGAGATATCCCCATACCATTTTCCCTAGTGATTGTACCAATTTACATTCCCACCAACAGTAGAGGAAGGTTTCCTTTTCTCCACATCCTCTCCAGCATTTGTTATTTGATGACTTGTTAATAATGGCCACTCTAACTGGTGTGAGGTGGGACCTCATTGTAGTTTTGATTTGCATTTCTCTAATAATTAGTGATGTTGAGCATTTTTCCATGTATGTCTTCTTTGGTGAAATGTCTATTTAGATCTTTTTTTTTTTTTGCCTTTTGGGGCTGCACTTGCGGCATATAGAAGTTCCCAGCTAGGGGTCTAACGGAGCTACCGGCCTACACCACAGCCACAGCAACACAGGATCTGAGTTACATCTTCGACCAACACCATAGCTCATGGCAATGTCAGATCCTTAATCCACTGAGCGAGGCCGGGGATCAAACCCTAATCCTCATGGATCCTAGTCGAGTTCGTTAACCAGAGAGCCACAAAAGAAACTCCCAGAAAAAAAAAATACAAAGTGTTACTAAAAAAATAAAAAATTAAAACCTCACCATAACATTCTTGGAAGAAACACATCAAAACCACAAAGATATAAAAAGGTTGAAAGGTCAAAAGTAAAAGATAGAGTTTACATAGTTATTTGCTTAATAATTATACCACATTAAACATATATTTTATGCATTTTCCTTACTACCACAATAAAAACTTTTTAAAGCACATATTTGAATGTTTTTATTACTTAAAGGTAATCAGCAACATAATTTAAAATAGGACATATTTCCAGATCACTGAAGAATACAAAAGCAGATAAAACATATTTCATATTGCTTGAGATAGAAAACAAAGAAAAAGCAAAGAAGCATAAAATATAAAGCATAAAATAGGTGGCAAATGCAAAAAAGAAATAAATCAATCATGAAATAAATATAAAGAGTTTAACTACCCTAATAAAATAAAAATAGTCTCCATTGGTGCCACAAATTCAAATCTCACCACATGCTGCCAATAAGAAATAGACATACAGCAAAATAGAAAAAAAATGATGTGAAATAAAAGAATGAGTAAAAATTTTTCAAGCAGATGCAAAACAATGCAGCACAGAAATGGCAATATTATTAAATTCTGAAGGGTTTTATTCCAAGCAAAAAGCATTCAACGAAACATAAAATGTCACTTTATATTTATAAAAGCTGTAATCCACAATGAAAATATAATAGTCATAAATTTTTATATGTCAAATAATTTAGCATCAAACTATAAAAAGCAAAAATTGTTGGAAACAGAAGAAAATTGATGAACACCGTAACTGTGAATACTTAAAACACCAACTCTTTCTTTGATAAAGAAAAGAAAAATAAGTAAAGACAG
This sequence comes from Phacochoerus africanus, assembly GCF_016906955.1. NCBI lineage: Eukaryota > Metazoa > Chordata > Mammalia > Artiodactyla > Suidae > Phacochoerus > Phacochoerus africanus. Next base: position 39,796,332 of record NC_062554.1, on the reverse strand, counting down.
AGGATTTGAATAATAAAGTTAACAGAATGGGTTTAATAGAAATACATCAAACGATGTACCCTGGAATCACCAGATACACCTTCCTTTCATGTGCCCATGAAACATTCATAAAGTCGATACTGAGCTGCAAAGACATCTTCAATACGTTCCTAAACGCATACATTGTGTGGTAAGCAACATTCTCTGACAAAATGCAATAAAACTAGGAATAAATAACAAAAATCTTTAGGTGAAAAAAACTTAGAAACTTAAATTTCCTTCATTAAATATCTCAAAGAGAGAAAATTACATAATCAGATATACACAGATTGATGTATAAACTGTTATTAACATTAGCAGAGCATTTGAATGAACATTAAAACAACAACAGAGGTATGGTGAAAAAATACTATCATATTTCTATTAAGCATTTGATAGCAAATTTTTCTAAGAATTTTAATGGCATGGGGAGTGCCCGTTGTGGCTCAGTGAGTTAAGAACCCAACTAGTACCCATGAGGACGCCGATGTAATCCCTGGCCTCACTCAGTGGGTTAAGGATCCCACATTGCTGTGAGCTGTGGCGGAGGTCACAGACATGGCTCGGATCCAGTGTTGCAGTGAGCTGTGGTGTAGGCTGCAGATGCGGCTCAGATCCCACGTTGCTGTGGCTGTGGGTGTAGGCCGGTGGCTACAGCTCCAATTAGACCCCTAGCCTGGGAACCTCCATATGCTGCGGGTGTGGCCCTAGAAAAGCAAAAAGACAAAAAAAAAAAGAGTGGTATTGAATATTACATATATATTACATACCATAATTACTTTAGATAATATCAAGTGTGTGTGTGTGTGTGTGTGTGTGTATGATATACATTATGGACTGAATGTTCATGTCCTGAAAAATTCATATGTCAAAGACCTAGTGTGGCTGTATGTGGAGATGAGTCTCTAAGAAAGTAATTAAGGTTAAATGAGGTCATAAGGGTGGGGCACAGATCCAATAGGATCAGTGTCATAAAAGAGGAGGCCACAGAAAGCTCACTCTCTCTCTCTCCATCCGCACCCCACCCGCACCTTCTGTGTGCAGACAAGCAGGCACCAAGGAAAGACCACGTGAGGACAGCAAGAAGCTGGCTTTCTGTGACCCAAGGTGAATACTCCCCAGACATCAGCCCTATTGGTACCTTGATCCTGGGCTTCCAGCCTCCAGAGCCGTGAAAAAATTAATTTCTGTAGTTTTTAAATCACCCAGTCTGCAACAGTTTGTTATGCAGCCCAAGTCAACTGAGACAACATAAAACAGAGCCTCAAGGAAATGCAGCAAAAACCTGACCTATTAGATACTGCTGGGTTGTAGAATTGCTTTTCTTTATGCTCCATTATGGATATGGGCAACTGTCATAACCAGGTTAGAAGGTGGATGTATAATCAACAAAAGAATGAAAAAAAAAAAAAAGACTGTTCCATCTACCAAGAAAAGGCTGAATCTGCCGTCTTAGTACTTACACACACACACCTCTGGGAAAAACTGCTATTTGTGTAGTTAACTCAGGGCAATAAAAAATTATATGGAAGCTAAAGACTTGAGAACTTGGAATGAGATGATAGAGGAGATTCTTCCATTCTCTTTTGTTCTCCTTAAAAAGTTCAAGTAGATAGATGATGGATAGATAGATAGATAGATAATAAATGATATAAATATCCACAGTTATGTATAGATGTGTGTTTTCATTAAATTTCCTCATTTAAACCCTGTAACATTTTTGCTACCGGAAAGACTATTAGAACCATTTTACAGATTAGAAGACTGAATCTCAGAAGTTAGGGCAATGACAAAGCTGGTACACAAATGGGTCTCTTCTGGATCCAGTATTCTTCCTGTATCAAGCATTTCTGGTTCAGAAGCAACTTTTGATCTCCTGCTCCATGTTGGCGGAAGGCTAAGATTTGCTATAGACTGTTTATACCCTGCCGACTATTTCATTGGACCTCTGTCTCAATATTGTCGAAAATGTATATTCTCGTGAAAAATTTCTTCCTGATCCACATTTGAAGAACATGGATGATCCTCTGACTCCAAAATTCAAAGATATCTTGTCATTTAGGCAAGATGGAAACTGGACTTATTACGGTGATCATTTTGTATTGTATAAAAATAGAAAATCGGAGTTCCCGTCGTGGCTGAGTGGTTAACGAATCCGACTAGGAACCATGAGGTTGCGGGTTTGGTCCCTGTCCTTGCTCAGTGGGTTAAGGATCCAGTGTTGCCGTGAGCTGTGGTGTAGGTTACAGACGCGGCTCGGATCCTGCGTTGCTGTGGCTCTGGCGTAGGCCGGTGGCTACAGCTCCGATTAGACCCCTAGCCTGGGAACCTCCACATGCCGCGGGAGTGGCCCAAGAAATAGCAAAAAGACAAAAAAAAAATAGAAAATCACAATATTGTATACCTGAAACTGATATAATATTGCAAGTCAATTATAACTCAATTAAAAAAAAAAAAAGGCCAAGAGGCGGTGTAGACATACCCTTAATATACAACTCCTGGCTCCAATACCTATATGCTGTATGACCTTCAACAGGTTCAAAATATCCATGAGCCTCAGTTTCCTCATCTATACAGTGGGGTCAATGATAAGTATTTCAAAATAACAAAGTGAAAATTGCAGGTAATATATGCATAATTCCTAGCACAGAGCAGGCCCTTAGCAAAGGAGGCTACATCTTCCCTTATACAGTGTTTATAAAGAACATTTCCCTTTACAAACCATTTGGCAGAAATTATCTAATTAAAACCTCAAAATCCCAATTCACAAATGATGCGATGGAGGCTTTACCAATAATATTCTATTGTGTACATAGACCACATTTTTTTTCTTTTCTTTTCTTTTTTTTTTTTTTTGGTCTTTTTGCTATTTCTTGGGCCGCCCCTGTGGCATATGGAGGTTCCCAGGCTAGGGGTCCAATTGGAGCTGTAGCTGCCAGCCTACGCCAGAGCCACAGCAACGTGGGATCTGAGCCGCGTCTGCAACCCACACCACAGCTCACGGCAACGCCGGATCATTAACCCACTGAGCAAGGGCAGGGACCGAACCCGCAACCTCATGGTTCCTCGTCGGATTCGTTAACCACTGCGCCACGACGGGAACTCCAGACCACATTTTCTTTACCCAACTTCCATTGATGGACTACGCTTGGGTCATTTCTGTGCTTTTGCTATTGTGAATAATGCCACAGTGAAGACCAGGTGTAGATATCTTTTTGAGACTGTGATCTTTTTTCCTTCAGATACATACCCATAAATGGGATTGCTAGATCATATGATAGTTCTATTTGTAATTTTTAAAAAATTTTTATTTATTTATTTTTTGTCCTTTTGAGAACTGCACCCTCGACGTATGGAAGTTCCCAGGCTAAAGGTTGCATCAGAGCTGTAGCTGCTGGCCTACACCACAACCACAGCAATGCCAGATCTGAGCTGCGTCTGCAACCTACACCACAGCTCTCGGCAATGATGGATCCTTAACCCACTGAGCGAGACCAGGGATCGAACCTGCATCCTTATGGATTCTAGTCGGATTCATTACCACTGAGCCACAATGGGAACTCCCTCTAGTTGTAAGTTTTGAGAAGCCTCCATTTGTTTCCTCTGTGGCTGCACCCACTTCCATTCCCACCAACAGCTGCAGCGCCACCTTGACTCTTCAGAGTCCAAATCCGGTTCCAGGAAGCCTCACTGCACCGCCCAGCATGGCATCACTGGCTCCCATCACATGAGAGCACATCAGCTAGAGAGGTTTTTCTCTTCTAATTGGGGTTTTCTAAGCTGACACTTTAACACTGGTGGATGATGACGGATCCAACGTGAGCCCAGCTAATTAGACACATTTCATCCTGAAGAAACAGCTCTTTCTGACTCCCTTCCCAGCCTTCCTGCACCATTGTGTCAGGGTCCTGTCTGAGCCCCTTCAAAGAAGCTGAAGACAGTGTGGAAGAGTGTAGTGGCTCCCCGACTGGCTGACTGTAGCTGGTTTTCTTTCTAAAAATAAAATGCCCCGAACTCCCTTCCCAAAGTTATAATTTACTTAGGCTTGGAATGGGACCCAGTCATTTTTTTTTTTTGGTTTAAGTTCAAAATCTAAATGGCTCACTATGTGCCTATTAGAATGGCTCAAATCAAAAAGAAATGACTATACCAAGTGTGGTAGGGGGTGCGGAGTGACTGGGATTCACACATGCTGCTGACGAGAAGGTAAAAGCTAAGCATGTGTGTATTCATAAGCCAGGGATTTCATTTTTAGGTATTTACCCAGGACAAATGAAAACGAAAGCACAAAGAGTTATACATGAATGTACACAGCAGCTTTGCTTGTAATGGCCCAAACCTACAAACAACCTAAATGTCCATCAGTGGTGAATGATAACCTGAATTGTGGTACAGCCACACAAGGCACTAAGCCTCAACAATTAAAAAAAAAAAAAAAAAAGATACAGTAGAGTTCCCGGTGTGGCACAGCAGAAACAGATCTGACTAGTAACCATGAGGATGCGGGTTCCATCCCTGGCCTCGCTCAATGGGTTGGCGATCTAGCATTGCTGTGGCTGTGGTGTAGGCCAGCTGCTGCAGCTCCGATTCAGCCCCTAGCCTGGGAACTTCCATATGCCAGGGGTGCGGCCCTAAAAAGGAAAAAAAAAAAAAAAAGATACAGCAACATGGATGAAACTCAAAATGTTACACTGAAAGAAAGAAGCCAGACCCCACCCCCTACAAATACTACCTACTAGAGTATTCCAACTACATGAAATTCTAGAGAATGCAGGCTGACCTACAGTGACAAAGAAACAGATTATCCGGTGCCTGGGGAGGGAATAGGAGATTCAGGAGGGTAATTGGAGGGGATCCCAAAGGGGCACAGACAAACTTTAGGGGGTGATAAATATGTTCATTATCTGGATTGTGGTGATGGCTCCACGTGTGTGTGTGTGTGTGTGTGTGTGTGTGTGTGTGTGTGTGAAAACTTATCAAATTGTGTACTTTAAATATGTGCAGTTTATTCTACCTCAATTTAAAAAAAAAAATCCATTTGTCCTGCCTGGGAGGAATCAGCTTGATCCTGAGAAGCCCTTGGACTCAAGTCACTGTCCCCATACAGCCCCCAAGGCACCCCCCACCACCCACCAAGTGGCCTCCGCCCCGGTTGTATAGTTTAAGCACCACCCTCCCTCGCTGCTCTCGGTTCACCCTCAAATTAACTCTTTAGACAAAGATCTAAAATAAACGTGGACTTCGAACATAAATTTACACTAAAGATTTTGGGGGGATATTTCTGTTAATTCCTCTGCCAGATAGTTGGTCCCCAGGGCCTCTGGAGAACAGAGAGCTGCTGTTGTGCCCACAAGCATTTCCGACCACCTGCAGGTAGAGCGCAGGGCGAGGTTCCCTGTGGCAGAGGGGTGCAGGGGAGGGGACTAGAGAAAAAGGAATAGGACGCCATCTGGCCCCAGAGGTCATGTGTCCTGGAGGCTCAGACAGCTCAATTGATAGCTTGGCGGCAGCAAGAAACACACCCCATTAAATAACTGCATTTTTTACTTTTCAAATAATGAGGTTGTATCCCACAGACAGACAGAGGTTGGCAGAGCCTACATCAGTGGGGTGGGTGCTGTCCCTGAGCAGAGCAGGAACACATCCTACAGACGCTGGCCTGTTGCCCCTGGTGGGGACCCTGAACAGGAAAACCTCCTGGGAACTCTACAGGGAAAGGACCTCTCAGGGCACAGGGTGTGGCAGGGAGGAAGCCACAGAGGCAGGCCTGAAAGGGACCTTGGATGTTTTGATGGGGGGGGGGGGGGGTCGATCAGATATATGTTTTAGAAAAATAAATCTAAACGATGGATTGGACTTGGGATGAGACTGAGGCCCAGCAGACACTTAGGAATCCTTTGCCATCAGCCAAGACGGGGCTGATGGAGCACAGACCCCGAGGGGGGGGACACACGAATCATGTGGGAGGAGAAAATCAACTTAATTCACTTAGCATCTCTGGGTTCTTTTTAAGGAACAAATAAAAAGTTGAATTCATCTACTGATTTAGTTAAGAACAAGTAATAAATTGTGTGCAATAAATACAGAGAGACTTTGAACATGCTTGATGTTGGGAAAGGCTTTCTCACGCGTATCCAATTTTGACCCCCAACGAGGCCGCCTGAGAAAGGGCTGTGGGCCTGGAACCCTTTCCTACTGAGATAAACAACCTCACAACTTGTTCGGAACGCCGCACCTTGTGTGGGATTAACTTTCTCGGTTTCAGACGCAGTGTGTGTTCCTTTGCTTTGCTTGAGGGTGTGTGTCCTAGGGCACCTGGCCGATCCCACTGCTATATCCTTCTGTGCAGCACAAGAGGGGGTACGTGTGCACCAGGTGTGCTGCACTGGCTGCTGAGAGGGGCCTGCTGGTCACCGGAGGCTGACGCCCACAATTAGAGGTGACTTTGCCCTGTTTCTTCTCTAGGCCAGTGAAGCACTGTTCCTTCCAGGGCTTGACTGTGGGATGTTTTCCCTGGTGTTTCTGATACCCAGAAAGCATCAAACATTTACGCGTGGTGATAGGTAACAGATGCCATTGCATGTCACTTAAAATCAATACCATAACCAATCAGGGGAGGAGGAGAAAGACAAGCATCGAGTTGTTGCCACAGGGCAAGTGAAAGAAGAGGAGGAATTGAACCAAGATATTGAGATTAAAAATGGAGAGGACTCAGGTTTAAAAACTGTTTAGGAGATACATTTGATGGACTTGATGATATATTGAATAAGCCATATGTTATCCACGTCGACCAGTGTCTTCTGTGCCAGCTTCCCCTTTGAAGGGTAACACATCATTTGAGGGGGGGGGGGGGACTAAGTGGTCATATTTCATATCACATTAATCCGCTCCTCCTTTTACAGGTGCTGGGAATGAGGTGAGCACCTGAGATAAGGGAAGCCTTTCCTTAGGCTGACAAGGATGCTGCACTGTGGTCCAAGGTGAGAAGATCACCTTGGGCCATTCTTTTTTTTTTTTTTTGTCTTTTGTTGTTGTTGTTGTTGTTGTTGCTATTTCTTGGGCCGCTCCCGCGGCATATGGAGGTTCCCAGGCTAGGGGTTGAATCGGAGCTGTAGCCACCGGCCTACGCCAGAGCCACAGCAACGCGGGATCCGAGCCGCGTCTGCAACCCACACCACAGCTCACGGCAACGCCGGATCGTTAACCCACTGAGCAAGGGCAGGGACCGAACCCACAACCTCATGGTTCCTAGTCGGATTCGTTAACCACTGCGCCACGACGGGAACTCCTGGGCCATTCTGATTTCTGATCCCAGGGATCCAAAACATGGCATATAGAGAAAAAAAGGCTGTGGACAGTGAGACCAGAGGCCCAAATGAGATTACGTGGAGGCCATATGAAGGAGGAGGTAGGGTTAGAAACATGAGAGATCACAGTAAGCCCAGGTTATGAGGATAATCTATGATGGAGAAAAAAGATACAGGATGGAGGAAGGGACTAAGGAAGCTGACTGTCAGAGGTGGGTACAGGAGAGATGTTGGAGTCACGTTGGCCAGGAAGTTCTATAAACTGCAGGTCCTGAGGTTTCTGGAGCCGCCTGGGACCCATTTGCTCTTCTTATGAGGCCTGACTCATTGCAAATAGAGCCCATCTCCATTTCTGCCCACATAAGCTCCCGTTACTCAAGACAAACAGACCATGGCCATCAAAGACATAACTAGAATTAGGAAGGTCAGAAGACACAGGACGCAAGGATGACCCCTGGGTCCCCAGCTTGGGTGAACAGATAAATGTTGATGTCATCAATTGAAATAGAAAAGCTAAAAGCAGGAACAAGGTTAGGAAGGAGAACAGTATGCTTATCCTTGGGCATCTTGAATTTGAGGTGACTATGCGCTTTTCAGGTAGTGGCATTTAGCGGTCAGTCATAGAGTTGAAGTCTGGGGACGAGGTCTGAGCTAGAGATGGAGAAATCATCCCCATCAGCATATCATTATGAATTAAAATAACCATGATTGTGGATGAGATCGGCCAGAGCAAGTGGGTACCATAAGAAATGCATAGGGCTGAGGTTGAGACCCTGGGAAGCACCAATATTCCAGTGACAGGTAGAGAAACGGGAGCCCCAAATGAGTTACAGGAGGGTTGGTCAGAGATGCATGAAGGATGCTGGGAAAACAGCAAACAGGGGCCAAAAGAATAGTTTCCAGGAGGATGTAGACTGAAATGTTAAATGCAACAAGAAAGTTAATAAGGACCAAAGAGAGTCCACTGGTCTGGAAATTAGGAAACTACAGCAAAACTACTTGCAATTAAGATGGAAGGATGGGGAGTTCCCATCGTGGCTCAGTGGAAATGAACCTATTATCCATGAGGTCGTAGGTTTGATCCCTGGCTTCGCTCAGTGGGTCAAGGATCTGGTGTTGCCATGAGCTGGGGTGTAGGTCGCAGACGCAGCTCAGATCTGGTATTGCTGTGACTGTGGCATATAGCCTGGCAGCTAGAATCTGGTGTTGCTACGGCTGTGGCGTAGGCTGGCAGCTAGAACTTCAATTCAACCCCTAGCCTGGGAACCTCCATATGCCTTGGGTGCAGCCCTTAAAAGACCAAAAAAAAAAAAAAAGATGGAAGGACGGGAGTTCCCATTGTGGCTCAGCAGGTTAAAAACTAGATGTTATCTCTGTGAGATAATCCCTGGCCTCACTCAGTGGGTTAAGGATCCGACATTGCCACAAGCTGTGGTGTAGGTGGCAGATGTGGCTCGGATCCAGTGTTACTGTGGCTGTGGTGTAGGCCTGCAACTGCAGCTCTGATTCGACCCCTGGTCTGGGAATCTCCAAATGCTGCAGATGCAGCAGTAAAAAAGAAAAGAAAAAAAAAGATGGAAGGATGAAAGGAAATTACAGTAAATTGCAACAAGTATGGGACCTCATGCCAAAGTTTCACAGAAAGCCTTGTGATTAAGATAGAGGGTTTTTTTGGTTTTGGTTTTGGTTTTTTTGTTTGTTTGTTTGTTTTGTCTTTTTGCCATTTCTTGGGCCGCTGCCACGGCACATGGAGGTTCCCAGGCTAGGGGTCTAATCGGAGCTGTAGCCATCAGCCTATGCCAGAGCCACAGCAACGCAGGATCTGAGCCAAGTGTGCAACCTACACCACAGCTCACAGCAACGTTGGATCCTTAACACACTGAGCAAGGCCAGGGATCGAACCCGCAACCTCATGGTTCCTAGTCAGATTTGCTAACCACTGAGCATCAACGGGAACTCCAAGATAGAGGTATTTAAGAGAACTCCTCTATGTACTCCAAACTTAGGAGGGAAATATGTGTCTATGTGTGTGTCTAGAAAAAACAATAAAAAATTAAAATTTTAAAGATTAAAATTATCTATGAAAATGGAGTGGAAATAGAGTGGGCTAGAGTTATGACAGCCACTGCATCCTCAGGGGCAACAGAACAAGAAAAGGGCAGTGAGGGCTGGAATTTTAATACTATAAAATCATATGAGCTAAATACGCCTAAAAGATGGCAAAGGACTAAAGCCTGTCTCCTAGCATGAGGCCCAGAGCTAGAATTGTGCTCCCCCCTAAAAATGGAAGCTTAGATGGTAGTTAAAATGAGCTGCTCTTTCATGTAGCATAGATAATGAGACAAAAAGGTTGAAATTAAAGTGTAGAAACAGATATGCCAACTATCAGTTAAATGAATGAGGTTGTTTGAACACATAAATTTATCTCTTCTCCTTCCCAATATCCCAATAAAGGGAGACTAAAGAATTAAAAAATGCTATAAACCCACAAGGACAAAGAGAATAGGAGATGAGAGATGGCACCAAATGATGGATGACAGAGAAGAGGAAAAGGCATTAACAGCCCTGAGAGAGCTGAATGCCAAATGCATGCAGAGGAAGATGCCAGTGTCAAACCCTGATGCTCAGCCCTGCAAAAGTCGCTGTGTTCTGTCGCACAGGAGCTGTGGGAGGCAGGGGTGGAGCTCGGGACTGAAGAAGATGGAAGTGAAAAAAGCAGTTCTCCGCCTACTCTTCCTCGTCTACTATAGAGCCAAGCAACAGTCCTTCCCCAGCCCAGGGTAAGACGGGTGATTATTACTAATCACGGTGGTGATTCATTCCATAGTAAAACTAAGCCAAAGGAGCTCCATATAAGGAGCCCAGGCCAACCAAAAGAGGGGAGGACAGATGCCTAATTAAAATCAGGATTTTGTGAAAGAGAGAATCCCAGCCTCCTTTCATTGTTTTGCTCCAAGATATAATCCTAAGTGAATAGACTCCAGACAGGAAATTGTGGATTCTTCTTTGGGGAAGTGTAATGTCCCAGAAGATCAGAATTACAGATACTGATGTTTGTGAGTTTCAAAATAAATGGGCAAGGACCCTGCTTGACCACCCCACAGTGATGCACACCAGTCAATGGGACCACCTGCAAACGGGCTCTGCGAAGTGCCTCACTCTTAAAGAGCCAAGGGTGCCAAGACCTTTGACGAAGTCGTTGAGGATGAAAAAGGAGACCAAATCAATCAGATAAAAAGGAAAATATCTCCTTGAATAGAGGAGGAGTTTTTTTTTTTTTTTTTTTTTTTTTGCCACACGGAGGTTCCCAGGCCAGGGATTGAAACTGCACCACAGTTGTCACCAGAGCCACAGCAATGACAATGCCAGATCCTTAGCCCACTGAGCCACAAAGAACCCTGGAAGGAAATTAAAACAAAAACAAAAACAAAACTGTAATATTCTCAGAGACATAAGAGGAGATTATAGTCATAGCCTAAGAATAAAAGGAAGAGTGAATGATAAAAATGTCTTGAAAAAATTTAGCGTAGTAACTGAAAAGAGAAATAATCAATAGAAAGATTGAAAGATGAAGTTGAAGATTATTATTTATCCCCAAAAATAGAACAAAAAGACAAAGAAATAAAAAATGGATGAGAGAAAAATCAGTCTAAGTTCAACATTAAAATATCCAAAAAAAAAGCAGAAGAGATAAAGCTATTTAAAAAAAATAGTATTTTCAAATTTTCCAAAATGAAGGATAGACGTTTCCAGATTAAAAAGCTGCAACCTGTGTCTAGCAAACTTTGAAAAAACTATACTAATGTACATAAATTTTGAAATCCTAGAAAGATCAAGGCTAAAAGAAAAACCCTCAAAAGGCTGCACTGGGCGGGGAGGACAGATGAAACACAAGCTGTCTAGATCAGTTCCACAGGAAGCCGGAGTGTGCCAGACGGTTGTCTTCCCAAATCAGAGGGAAGATTATTTCAGTCGAGAACCCACCAGCAGACAAATTATCGATCAAGTGTGCAATAAAGAGTAGAATAAAGATGATTATGGAAAGCATGGCTTCAAACAAATCTATTTTCCATGCACCCTTTCTTAGGAAGTAACTGGAGAATCCATCAGAGAGAGGAAGCATGGATGTTCCCTTGTGGTACAGTGGATTAAGGATCCAGTCCTGTCACTGCTGTAGCTCTGGTTACTGCTGTGGTGCGGGTGCGATCCCTAGCCCGGAAATTTTCACAAAAAGAAGAGAAAGCAAACCGAGAAAAGGAACATAACAACATTTAAGAAGCAGAGGCTCCTACACTAGATGGAGGCAAATGACAAGAGGACAGCGGCTCAGCGGAGCTTGAGGGCAGCTAGTGCAGAGCAGGGCAGGAGAGGAGGGGTTCAAGACAAGGGGAAGAGAGAGCAGGTGTCAACTACCTGATGTGTTTCTCTACCTGGAATAGATTTTGCAATTTCTTGTAGTGTTTGGGTACCATCAGTGATATGTAATATAGACAACTAAGTAAACAAAAATGCAATTATACAGCTCAACATAAATTATTTTCAAGCATAAAATATTAAAAAGCAAGTCATAGAATTACAGGTAGGATGTGATAAGCCCTTATGTAAGTTTTTAAAACACAAAAGTACTACCTATCATGTATTGAGATGTGTAAATGAAGTCAAAGCATAAAAAAAATGGACGGGAAGGATGTAGCATTTCATTATTCGATTTGCCTCTGAGTAGAGAATAAAGAACATAGAACTAAGGATCAAGGACAGAGAATGTCTACTTGATCTATGTGTCTTCCGCATTTCAATGATCATGTGGTTATTAGCTTATATTCTGCAGTCAGATTCTCCAGATTCATATTTCTGCTCCTAGTTGTATGACCTTGAGCATAATAGTTAACCACTGTATTACTCATTAGCCTCATTTATACAACAGTGCCAATCATTGCACTGAAATCATAGAATTATTGGGAGGACTAAATTATTTGGTATATGTGAAAACATTTAGAATAATGCCCTCTGCAAAGGGAAATACACTTACTTTATATTTAACATAATTACGTGGGGAAAAAAGACTTGAAGCACCGTAATAATATTCAGCTCTAGGGTTGTAACATATAGGACTTTGTAATAGTGGCTCCTGTATTTTTTTTTTTTGCTCAATTTTTTTTAATGTAGAATTTACACAAAAGAGAAAACGTATGAATGTTTTACCACACACACACAGAAAATATTGTTCTAAAAGTTTAGATGAAAAGTTCCATTTTCAGCCAGGATGTAATAACTGGGTCCAGATTTACGGTCCCCTCTAAAACAACTAGAACAGGGAGGCAGTGATCCTTGAGAAAAGAGAAACAATCGGAGCGAACCCTATGGTTGTCTCAGATCACTGCCAGGAGGCGGTTTCCAGCCCACGGTGGCGCAGAGGAGAATCCAAACAGAGCCTAACATTTTCTCTGAGTCGAGGAGAGTGAGACAGGAGTTCAGGGAGACCAAGGTAACTTGAAGTGCCACGAAAGAATTGTGGAAAGAGGGGAACTGCACAGGGAGAGCATCAGAAATATAGAGATGGGGGTTCTCCAGTTTGGGACTGAACAGTGGTCCACACCTGAAACTCGACAAGGAAAAGAGCAGGTCAAACAATTTGGGAGGTCCTATTGGATTGGGAATAATCCATATTATCACCAGGAAGAGTAGGGCGGGGTCGGGAAGGGGCTCTCACAATACACGGGGCATCAGAAAGAGTACTCAGCAAGGGGTCATCTTTTTGTGAGGCTACCTAACCCTATACTAAAGGCTGCTCTCAACCCACCCTCACAGAGCATAAAATAAACCTTAGAAGGTATGAGTTAACTCGAAATAATTATGTGACAGAGGAGAGTCCAACACTTTCTACAGAAATACAGCAAAAATTCAGGAGTTCCCATCATGGCTCAGTGATTAATGAACCCAACCAGCATCCATGAGGATGCAGGTTCGATCCCTGGCCTTGCTCAGTGGGTTAAGGATCCGGCATTGCCATGAGCTGTGGTGTAGGTTGCTCGGATCCCTCATTGCTGTGGTGTAGGCCAGTGGTTACAGCTCCGATTGGACCCCTAGCCTGGGAACCTACATTTGCTGCTGGTGCGGCCCTAAAAAGACAAATTGCCAAGTATGGAGAGAAGCAGGAAAATATTTCCCATATCCAAAAGGAAATTTAGTCATTAGAAATGCAGAGGTGGGTTCCCGGATAGTTCCTGAGTAGAAGCTGGTCATCAGAAAGACCATGATGAGAAGTTTGGAATTTTCAGTCCCACCCCTCATCCTCCAGAGAGGAAAGGGAGTTAATAATTGATTATGCCATGTAAATCAACCATATTTCAAAGAAAATGTTAATTTTTAAAATATCATTACTAGAAAAAAAATTTTAAAGAAATACAACCAGAAATTACAGAATTGACATAATTAGCAGAAAAAAATACCAGAATAGCTAATATAAATATATTCCATGTGTGAAAGAATATAGAGGAAAACATGAACATGGTAGGGAAACAAACAGAAATCATAAAAAGACCCAACGAGAACTTCTGAAGACAAAAAATACAACAGCTAAAATGAAAGTGTCACCAGATCAGGTTGATAGCAGATTAGATACTACAAGAAAAGCAACCAAAATGACGCATGGAAGGCAAAAGGGAAAAGGAGCAGAGCAGGTAGTCAATTAAAAAATGAAAGCTGTTGGAGTTCCCATTGAGGCTCAGTGGTAACAAACCCAAACAGTATCCTTGAGGTTGCAGGTTCAATCCCTGGCCCTGCTTAGTGGGTTAAGGTTCCAGTGTTGCCACAAGCTGTGGCGTAGGCCAGCAGCTTCAGCTCCCATTGGATCCCTAGCCTGGGAAATTCCATGTGCGGTGGATGTGGCCCTAAAAAAAAATAAAATAAAACGAAAAATGGCAATTGTTAAGGGAGTAATCCTAAGAATTCTAATCAGAAGGAAAATCTTCTTCTATTTATTTAATGTTGTATCTATATGAAATGATGAATGTTCCCTAAACCTGTCATGGTAATCTTTTCATGATGTATACAAGTCAAATTATTACATTTAAATACACTTTAAACTTATATATTACCGCTTTTTTTTTTTTTGGTCTTTTGTCTTTTGTCTTTTTTAGGGCTACACCCGCAGCATATGGAGGCTCCCAGACTAGGGGTTGAATGAGAGCTACAGCTGCCGGCCTACACCACAGCCACAGCAACGCCAGATCCGAGCTGCGTCTGCGACCTACAGCACAGCTCACAGCAACACCGGATCCTGAACCTGCTGAGTGAGGCCAGGGATTGAACCCTCAACCTCATGGTTCCAAGTCGGATTGATTTCCGCTGCGCCACGATGGGAACTCCTATTACTGCATGTTAACTTTACATTAATAAATCTGGGGGAGGGATCAACACACAACAATCAATTGCATTCTACACTAATAATGAACAATCTGAAAAGGAAATTAAGAAAAGAATTCTATTTATAAATATTAAAAATACTAGGGAATAAACCAAGGAGGTGAAAGAATTGTACACTGAAAACTATGAAACATTCCTGGAGTTCCCATCATGGCTCAGTGGTTAACAAACCTGACTCCATGAGGATTCGGGTTTGATCCCTGGCCTTGCTCAGCAGGTTAATGATCCGGCATTGCCTTGAGTTGTGGTGTAGGTCGCACTCTTGGCTCGGATCTGGAGTTGCTGTGCCTGTGGCGTAGGCCAGCAGCTGCAGCTCCGATTCAACCCCTAGCCTGGGAGCCTCTATTTGCCATGGGTGCGGCCCTCAAAAGAGAAAAGACAAAAAAAAAAAAAAACTACAACACATTCCTAAAAGAAATTAAATAAGACACCAACAAACGGAATGATACACCATGTTCCTGAATTGGAAGAGTTAATATTGTTTCAATGTCAATACTATCCAAAGTGACATACACATTCAATGCAATCTCTATCAAAATCCCAAAAGCATATTTTGCAGACACAAAATTCTTCCTAAAATTCAGATAGAATCTCAAGGACCCTGAATAGTCAAAACATCTTGAAAAAGAGGAATGCAGTTGGACATCTTGTACTTACTAATTTCAAACTTCTTACAAAGCTACAGCAATTAAGACAGTGTAGAAGTAGCATAAGGACAGACATGTAGACCAATGGAATAAAATAGAAAACCTAAAAGTAAACCTTCCTATATATGGTCAAGTGATACTTGAAAAGAGTTCCAAGATCAGTCAATGGGGAAAGGAGACTCTTTTCAACAAATAGTATTGGGCAACTGGATATCCACATGCAAAAGAATGAAGCTGGAGCTTTACCTTATACCACATACAAAAGTTAACTCAAAGTAGATTAAAAACCTAGATGTAGGAGCTAAAACTATAAAACTTTTAGAGGGAAACACAGGGGAAGTCTTCATGACATTGGATTTGGCAATAATTTCTTGAATATGACACTCAAAGCATAAGCATTTAAAAAAACAGATTAAAAACTGGACTACATTAAAAACTACAACTTCTGTGCATCAAAGAATACAATCAACAGAATTAAAGACAACTTACAGAATTGGAGGAAATATTCGTAAATCATATATCTGATAAAGGGTTAGTATGTAGAATGTATAAAGAACTCTTACAACCCAGCTACACACACACACACACACACACACACACACACACACACACACGCACACGCACACACGCACACAGGCACACACGCACACGGTCACACACGCAGTTAAAAAATGGCAAAGACCTTGAAGAGACATTTCTCTATAAAGATAATATACAAATGGCCAAGAAGCACATGAAAAGATGCCTAATCTACTATTAATTAGGTAAATGAATATCAAAACCACAATGAGATACTCCTCACACACACTAAGATGGCTACAATACTCCCCCCACCCCCCAAAAAAAAAACCAGAAAATAACAAATGTTGGTGAGAATGTAGAGAAATAGGAACGCTTGTGCACTCCTGGTGGGCATATAAAATGGTGCAGTCACTGTGGAAAACAGCATGGCAGTTCCTTAAAAATTAAAACAGAGCTAATGCATGATCCAGTCGTTCCACTTCCAGGTATAGTGAAAAGAAGCAGGGTCTCAAAGAGACACTTGTGCACGCATATTCAACGCAGCATTAGTAAAAGTTGGAAGCAACCCAAGTATCCATCAAACAGATGAATGGATAAATAAAACGAAGTATATATACACGAAGGAATATTATTCAGCCTTATAAAAAAAGGAAATTCTGACACATGCTACAACATGGATGAACCTTGTGAAATCAGTCAGTCACAAGAAGACAAATACTGAATGACACCATTAATATAAAATATCTAAAATAATCAAACTCAAAAAGACAGAAAGTAGAATAGGGGTTGCCAGCAGCTGAGGAAGTGGGAAATAGGGAGGCGTTTAATGCGCAGAGAGTTTCAGTTTTGCAAGCTAAAGGGAAACCTGGAAGCTGGTTGCATAGCAATGCAGTGTACTTACTACTGAATGCTACACTTAAAAACGGTTAAGACAGTGAATTTTGTGTGTGTTACCACAATTAGAAAGAATTAAAATCATGAATAAAAGAGCAAGAAAAATTATCCCTGAAGTTCCTGTTGTGGCTCGGTGGTAACAAACCCAGCTAGTATTCACAAGGACTCGGGTTCGATCCCTGGGTTAAGGATCTGGTAGCATTGCCATGAGCTGCAGACACGGCTTGGATCTGGCGTTGCTGTGGCTGTGGTGTAAGCTGGCAGCAGCAGCTCGAATTCAACCCCTAGCCTGGGAACTTCCATATGCCACAAGTGTGGCCCTAAAAATTTCCAAAAAAAAATCCCCTAAAATATGATCTGACATCAAAGATATAATTGAAAGCAAATGATGGATTAAATAAACAAATACATTTGTCTCTATTAAATATAAGTAAGTAGTCTCTATAAAATAATGTTATAGGTTTACAGGATTTTTCTTAAGTTCAGAATTAAATTTTTGATGAAATGTCACCAAAAAAAAAATGTTAAGGCAAAAATATTCAGATGAGAGGGAAGATCTTGGACGATAACGAAAGGGAGACGTTGGAGTCAAGGGAGCCTTTCCGGGGTTTGCTTTGGAACATTGCTTTTGGTTGGGGGGGTTCTGCTGTTCGTGATGCCTTTCTTTGCTTGCTTCTGTTTATAAAAGAGGAGAAACTATGCTTATAAGAGCATGTGTCTGTAGGCTGATGAGACATAAGCCGCAGAGAGGAAGAGGTTGAAAATACAGGGACAAGGAAAACTTCTGAGAATACCATTCAGGAAGAACTCACACAAATCTTCTAGGCTCTTACGAAGGAATATTTAAAATATTAATGTTAAGAGACAGGACCCCCCTATCCCTCAAGCTAAATTCATTAGCAGCAAGGCTAGTTTTTCTGAGGGAGAAAGCTGAAAAGCCTTACCCAAGTGTCCCCGAAAAATAGCTCTGCTTACAGGTTTCCAGCATTCAAAAGAGTCCATTTCTCTCAAAGAACTCCCGACTCTGATTGAATACTTCTTGACCTGTGCAATTCTGATCCTAAGTAAGAGCTGAAAACAACCAGGACCAGTATAACCCTCTGTCGTCTACCTGCTAACCTTGGAAGGGACTGCTCCCTCCGCCACAGGTTGGTACAGTTCCGATTTCGGTAATGCAGCCCGGATCAGCGGGGCCACCTCAGCACACTTCACTTTATGTGTCACCACTCGAGCATCACTGTGGACTTGCAGTCTTCCATAAACTTGTAATTATCATAGTCATAATTTACTTTTTTTGAGCTCATATGACTACAGTTTGGTCCACCTCACGTTCAGATGCCCCAAACACAGAATGACTGTTCCCCAAGAAAACTGGGCTTTTCCTTGGGGAAATGGTAGGAAAGACGTAAAGGTACCTGCTATGGAAGTGCCGTGTTTCACACGAGCACACGATTTGGTTTGTTGACAGAAAAGAAGTTATCTTTGTTTCCAAAAAGTGAGGGTTCATGTCGATATTTTCTTTTTATAATTTTTTTAAATTTTTGGTTTTTTTTTTGTCTTTTTAGGGCCGCACGCACAGCACATGAGGTTCCCAGGCTAGGAGTCGAATCAGAGCAGCAGCGACCAGCCTACACCACAGTCACAACAACTCAGGATCTGAGCTGTGTCTGCGACCTACACCACAGCCACAGCAACTCAGGATCCGAGCTGTGTCGACAACCTACACCACAGCTCACGTCAACGCCAGATCTTTAACCCACTGAGCGAGGCCAGGGATCGAACCCGTGACCTCATGGATATTAGTCAGGTTCGTTAACCACTGAGCCACAGCAGGAACTCCTTTCCTTTTTTTTTTTAAGGGCTGCACCCGCAACATATGGAAGTTCCTGGGCCAGATCCGAGCCGCGGCTGTAGCAACTCTGGATCTTTTAACGCCAGGTCAGAGATCGAACCCATGCCTCTACCTCCACAGCGACCCAAGCCACTGCAGTGGAATTCTTAACCTACATCACCACAGCAGGAATTCCCGTGTTGATATTTTCAATTTGCCTTTATTTTCACCAATTTTTTAAAATCTTGCTCTAAATTTGATATACCACGCTATATACTCTTACACCAAATCACCTGTCCAAATTATACCGTTGCTTTCAAATTTTAATTTCCCCTTACTTTTCCTTTTTTGATCTCCAGCTCCAGCACAGGAACCCAGCTTCAAAGTGTACATCAATCTACTCAAGTACAAACTATCTAAAAGGAAAAAGCCTTCCAACCTCCCTCCAGAGAACCACCAAAAAATACACAAGCTTGAGATAATGGGCATCTCACAAACGATTACATTTAAAATGGATAAGCAATGAGGTCCTGCCATATAGCACAGGGAACTATATCCAACTTCCTGGGATAGAATGTGGTGGAAGATAACTGAAAAACAGAGTGTGTGTGTGTGTGTTTGGGTCATTATGCTGTATAGCAGAAGTTGATTCAATGCTGTAAATCAACTATACCCTAATAAAAAACAAAAGCAATGTGAATCCCAGACCAGTCGGTGAGGACACAGTCCTATCTGGGGCACAAAGCTGAGACCATGCCCAAATGTCCCTGAGCAATATCTCTATAGTAAGAAACAATATCTCCATAGTAATAACAAGAGCAACAAAGGGTAGAACACAAATCCCGGCTTCCTAGGTTTTAATATAAAAATCACTTGAAACTCTTCATTTTCATGATCATTAGATCATAATTTAATTTATATCATAGGTAGCTTTAGTCTTGAACCATTTCCTTTGAATAAATTGATGTTCATTGTTTTTGCCCTGTGCCAGCCTAAATTTTCAAAATCCAATTAATATCAGAAAATGCAACAAAAATAAAATCAAGAACTATAAGTGATTTTCATACTTTTCCCCAAAGTTCAAGCGGAACACTTTTTGTAAGACCTTTAAAATGTATGCAATATTGGCTGGGTTTGTCATGATCAAACTCAAACGATAGAGGACATTTAAGGCAAATACACCTCAGTCTCAGCATTGGGTTCACATTACTTTCTCATAACACCCCATGTTGACTCCAGAAACAATCAAAAAAAGACTTAGTCATTTCATATGTAGAGCAAAAAAGCTGAATCCATATGCGGACTAAAGATTTCCATGACTCTGGTTTGCATTTTGTGATAACTGCTCAATCACAAGAGAAAAGAAATGTAGTCACTTTCTTCAGGGTAATTGCGTGAGTAGGACCCCCCCTTTGTGGGTCTGCGAGAGTAGGACTGTGCGAGATTGTTTTGCTACATCCAAAGTCAGTTGATCAGGTACTAAACTACCTTTGACTTGAGCTCACTATCTATTTCTAAAGAAAATCTCCATCTAATTTGATCACTAGGCACTTAAATATTTAGGAAAAACTACCTACTTAGAGGCTAATAATGGACTTTTCCATTACGCATGTCCAAGTAGCTCTAGATAAAGAGATTTGCTTGGTTATTGGTTTGGTGCATTTAAACAAGGGGACGCTATCTTGTGTCACTTCCACTAGGAGTCACCAACCTGGCGGAGGGGAGGAGGTCAGATGACCTAACCTACCTTTGGGCAGACTCAGCCAGGCTCCCCTTGTGGGGGTTCAACTTTCTGAGCAGTTGTCTAAGGCAACAGTGCTCTCCTTTTACCTCATTTCTTCTCTTTCAGAAGCTGGAAAACATGGCTCCACTACCATGTCTATTGGATTCCTCCACCATCTATTTCTTTGCCTCTTTCAGCTCAGCTCAGCCCAGCTAGGGCTTGGGTAAATCTCTTACAGCTCAGATAGAAACTGCCTGGCACCCTCGGTCATCTTTATGGAGTACAGAAGTTGCAAAAAGCATGGCCTCAGGCCAAGATCCTAAAGTGAGCCAAATAAATTGGAAGAATTTGACCTTCCCCAAACCACTAGTCCTGGAGATGAACTTTTTGATAATAATTGTCCAGGCTCTGTGGCCATCTTCTCCTGTTTTCTTAACTCCATTCCAAAACAGGTATCTTTTTCTAAAACAAATTATGGCCAAAGAGAGTGACTTAACACTTTTGTCGAACTATCTTGAGACTGTTTCAATTTGGTATTTTTAATATCCTACTTGAAAGTCACCTTTCTGAAGAATAAGGTTATGCCTGAGACTCTATCCTCTGAAATTCATTTTTAAAAACTCATTTGGCTTGCACAAAATGGTGAAAGCCAAGGTCATAGCTCTCAAAAGACTTTACTGTAAAAACAAAGATTAACTCACACAGGTTAAAGTAATAACATTAACTCTTCTGTTGTCTTTGAAGGCAACCTCCCTATCTTCAGCTGGTCCTGCAGCTCTCATACAATGGCCTTCACAAATCATTTAGGGGGAGTTCCCGTTGTGGTGCAGTGGTTAACGAATCCGACTAGGAACCATGAGGTTGCGGGTTCGATCCCCGGCCTTTCTCAGTGGGTTAAGGATCCAGCATTGGTGTGACCTATGGTGTAGGTCGAAGATGCGGCTCGGATCCCGTGTTGCTGTGGCTGTGGTGTGGGCCGGTGGCTGCAGCTCCAATTCGACCCCCAGCCTGGGAACCTCCATATGCCACAGGAGCGGCCCTAGAAAAGGCAAAAAGACCAAAAAAAAAAAAAAAACTTAGAAAAAACTGAACATTCTCAGAGCCCATTTCTCCACTCTCCTGATAACTCCTTCCAAAATCTAACAATGCTGGTGAGGGGCTGGTACTTATCACACTCTGGCACCAACTGCAACTTTTTTGAGAGCTCCAAATCAGCAAAAAGAAAACTCACAGCCAGATTAGAGCATCAATACATTTAGCCAAAGATCCAGAAGCTTACCAGAAAAAGATGTGCATGGCCCCTCCATCTGAGCAGATGCAGCAAATCCCAGTGTCGTTTTCTTTGCCCTCCAGAGGCTTTAATGGTCAGTGACATTAACCGCAGCTCTTATCAGATCTGACAAGCCCATTTCTCGCATGCTCTTAGCCACTGTGCTGTTTTGTACACAGTTGTGCGTGTTACTAAGCTACTCTCAGTTTCACATCCACTCTTTCATGGGCGAATTTGTAGTGGCGGGGGGAAGCCGGCAAGCCCCTTCTCTCTGCATGGGCAGCAGGTGCCCTGTTAGTCTCTACCAATGTGGGGGTGGGGGTCTCTAGAGGGGCTCTGGAAGGTTAGAGGAGGGAAAGAGGTCACTTCCCCTTTCTACCAGTGTCACCCCCATAGCACTTCCTCACCTGGGCATCCACAGGTACAGCAATAGTTGGTTCCGTTTTCCAGCCTCTTTCCACACGCCCCGTTGTAGCCCTCAGGGGTACCAGCACCATCCAGGCAGATCCCCTCTTCCAAAGGCCTGGGTCCCAACTCTGTGGCATCCTCCTCAGAGTTTCTGTGTTCTGATAACCCCAGGCTCCTCCTTTGTTCTCCCAAGCCTAGGATGATAATGGCTTCATGCCCTTATTGCCTCTGTGTTACTCTGTTGCTCTTCAGTCCCCCAACATCTGTTTAATCAATTTCCCACATCCTCTTCTCTCTATAGAAATAACTAGTGAAGTTTCTACTTTACAATATAGACTGTAACATGAAAGTACATGCTTTTGTTGATTCTAAAACTTGCCACATCCACGAGTTCCCATTGCAGCTCAGCAGGTCATGAACCCGATAGATATCCAGGAGGATGTGGGTTCAATCTTTGGCCTCTCTCAGTGGGTTGAGGATCCAGCGTTGCTGTGAGCTGTGGTGTAGGTCACAGATGTGGCTCGGACCCCATGTTGCTGTGGCTGTGGTGTAAGCCGTAGCTGCAGTTCCCATTCCACCCCTAGCCTGGGCACTTCCCTATGCCGCAGGTGCGGCCCTAAAAAGCAAAAATAAAAATAAAACTTACCACTTCCAAGCACTGTGCCATTTACCATTTCATAGTCTTCAACTGGGAACCAATGAAGGAGGAGAAGAGAAATAGTTACCAACCATCCCAGGCCAGGGATGCTAGACCTTGATCACTGGTAGGGAAATGATTACACATCTGAGGAAATGCCACCAGGTAGAAAATATCCAGCTGCATGTAAGACTCCTACACAACCATGAAAAAATGCCCAGCTTTGTACATTTACTGGAGGGACATCTTCTTTGCCATCTCATCCTCTGCGCATATGTGTCTATTTCCTCCACCACCCCCCACTTGCCAGACTCAGAATGAGGTAAATTTGTGAAGGCTGGAGTTACGACCACCCAGCGGGTGTGTGCCTTCTGACTGAAATGAAATGCAATGCAGCATTTCTTAAAAAGCCAATTATTTCCAACCTGTTCCATTAGAACCAAACATGCTAAATGAGCATATAACATATTGACTTTTGTGCCCTGTGGCATCTGGGGCCATAAATGTCCTGCTTGTCATAGCTCTCATCTCCATAGCTCTTGCAAATCAGGACCCTCCCCGGGAGAGCACACATCGCTCATTCATAACTCAGGATGGCAAGGAGACAGGCTGCTTGCTGTAATGGAGCTGGGCTCCCCTGCATGTCTGCACACAGGCTGGACCTGCTGCACCCACCCACCCACCTCACCACGAGTCAGGTAGCCTCTCCACCTGTGTCTGAACAGATGGCAGACAATGCCATGCAGCCAATGCCATCCCTAGGGAAAAGAAGTCAAGCTCCCAAGGGGTTGCCCCAGGCCAGGACCTGGCGAGGGGAGCCCTGAGGAAGCCCCCAGAAATACTTAAGCTTTGGAGTCAGAACAACCTGAATTTGAATCTTGGCTCTTTGACTTATTTGCTACATGACTTTGGACGATGTACTTAACCTCTCTGAGCCTCAGTTTCCTTCCCTGGAAAAGGGAGCTGATAATGCCTATTATATGGCTACTGTAATGATTAAATAATAGAATGTATATAGAGTTGCTTATATGGTACCCAGGACCATAAGTGCTTGACTCATAGGCATTATAATGTTTTACTTTTTATAATCATTTACATTCATAATTTTTCTATCTATTTATTTATTTATGTATTTATTTTGCTTTTTAGGGCCACCCCCGCAGTATATGGAGGTTCCCAGGCAAGGGGTCCAATCGGAGCTACAGCTGCTGGCCTACGCCACAGCCATAGCAATGCATGATCGAAGCCGGGTCTGTGACCTACGCCACAATTCACGGCAACACCGGATCCTGAACCGACTGAGCGAGGCCAGGGATTGAACCCACAACTTCACGGTTCCTAGTCGGATTTGTTTCCACTGTGCCACAACAGGGATTCCTACAGTTATAATTTTTAATAAATATTTACAATCTAGTGGATTTCAGATGGCAGGGGGACCTGTTCTTTCAATGCATCACTTCCTCACCTCCGCTGTACATATAATGACCAGGAAAAGGCAGAAAAATAAATTTGAGTTCTTTCAAATGATCACTTGCTGTGCCCTCTGGAAGATGCACAGCCTCATAACCCTCTCTGCATCCTTCTTTCCCCACCACTCTCCCATTGCTCCCTGCATAGCTCCTAGAAACAGGTGGGGATGCGTTTCCTGACCTCTTCTTATAATACACTCTCCATTTTTGACAAGCCTTCTCTATTCCCTACTGTCTCCTGGATAAATACTAATGGCTCTACCTCTGATAATCAGCCAGGATCTGAGGCTCTACTTTTCCTAGATCCAGCAAGGAAAACCCCAGGCATCCAGCAGAGGTGCATGCAAAACTCTCAGCTCACACCCTGACGCTTTACACAGGTGTGGCATTTGGGGTTCACCAGGGAAGCTGCATAATCACTTAGAAAGAGTGCCTTCTGATTGTTCCTTTCTCTGCAAGTGCCATCTCTCCTAATACCATCGCCCAACTGAATGCTTCCTAATTCTGTCGGAATGCATTTTAATTATCGCAGCTTCTTCTGTTGGTGAGCTATCAGTGAAGTTTTTGATTTGTGATGGAAAATAGGGAAGCCATAAAGTATTTTGGTGACAGCTCCCTGATTAGGCAGCATTGCAGCAAAACAAGTTGTCACAATAAAACTGATTAATCAAGTTGTCAAAGTAAAACAAATTAATTCCATGAAAACCTTTGCTAGAAATTACCTCCATATCTTGGGGTATTTGACTGATGGATTCTTTCAGTTAGCAGAAACTTCCATCTCAGGAGCACATCCATGTCTACACTTGGGAGCTGAGTTGGGCCAGTTGCTGAGATTCTCAGTTTCTCTGATTCTGAGATTCTCAATTTCTCTGAGAATCATGAGACATATTTGGTAGAGTTCCCACTGTGGCTCAGTGGTAAAGAACCTGACCAGTATCCATGAAGATGCAGTTCCAATCCTAGCCTCACTCAGTGGGTTAAAGGATCCAGTGTTGCCTTGAGCTGTGGTGTAGGTCACAGACGCGGCTCGGATCTGGCATTGCTGCGGCTGTGGCATAGGCTGCATAGGCTGGCAGCTATAGCTCTAATTCAATCCCAGCCTGGAAACTTCTATAGGCCACAAGTGTGGCCCTAAAATGCAAAAAACAAAACAAAACAAAACAAAACAAAAAAAAAGGAGAGAGACATATTTGGAGGAAACAGCCATGGACTTGATTTTCAGACATACTTTTTTCCTGTCTAACTACTTGGGAGGCTATTAGTACTTGAAACCTAATCTGGAGTATAAAGTCTTAATGCAAAATAAATACGAAGGCCATTGCGTACAATGCTACCAGTGAGTCTGGAGTTCATTTATTAAAATGTTTAATCACAATCCTCTGGTTGGAAGGGCACTCTTGCAGTTCTTATACTTTCCTCTGTCTCAAGGAAAGATTTGGCCCAGACTGGAGACATCAGTCACAGGACCTGTCTCCTCGGGTCGTTGTAACATACAAGGTGGTATCTGGATATGCAGAACCCCACCCCCCGCAACTAGAGATTGGCCCAGGAGTGGGTTCGACCACTGACCCTGGTATAAAGTGATGACCTGGACTAATCACATTCCATCTTTGAAGATTTTAACCAGGAAATAGGCTGGTCTGGTTAGATATGGGAGCTGAAAAAGTACCCTCAAGGGACACAGAGCCATTAAGGATCTCAGCAAGCCAAAGTCATAAGTGAGCAAAAGCTTTGGGGTAGAGAAAAGACACAGAGCAGGGCAGGACGAAGTCAGTAGTGTGGTAAGAAGAGAACGAGACTGTGGCCCATGAGAAAGTTGGGACTCAACCCCAAGTGCTAGTGGAGCCTCCATTCCAGGAGCATCTGTGGGTTTGATTCTAATTTGTAGTCTTAGAATAAAAACCCCTTCATTTGAGAAAGTTGGATTGGGTCTCTTTTCTTGCAAATGCCCTAACAAGCACAAGAGGTACTGTCAGGAGAAGCGGAGAAAGTGTGAGTGCTGTTCAAACTGTTCATCAGAACAGATCACCCCATATGCCATACCAGGGCATATGGCCTGCATACCATGCCTAACATATGTCAACTGGTGCCAGTCTGTGGAAGCCCCATCACAATGATAGGCCTTGCAAATTACCTCAGCCCTGGAAGAAAGGACCAAAACACAAAACATTGTCTCTTGGAGATGCCCTCTAGAAGCTGATCATTGTAACTGGAGTGGAGAGATGTCAGATGCAGCAAAAAACAGCAGTGGGCTTTTTTCCTTTGAAGCCACTGAGGACAACACTCCTCCCTCTGACAAAATACCACTCTCAGGAGACTTTGGGCATACTGCCCTTGAGGGCAGAGATCCGCATCTTGGAAGGGAGAAGTGATAGAATGAAGAAAAATAAAGGTATTGCCACCAAGTCTAGCCCCAAATAATATCCTAGAATCATAAAAACTTTGTATGTTAAGCTTCTGAAGGAATAAAAGGTCAATACCTACACAGATATGCACTCACTGGCACACTCTTATGGTGCAAATTAATTTTAAATGAAACATTACATATTTGAGTTCAAAAAGCAGAACTATCAAATATCAAATAGTCCAGTCATCCTGAGCAATGTCCTGCTTAAAAAAAATAATAAAGCTGGGAGTTCCCATCATGGCTCAGTGGTTAACAAATCTGACTGGGAACCATAAGATTGCGGGTTCGATCCCCACCCTTGATCAGTGGGTTAAGGATCCGGCGTTGCCGTGAGCTGTGGTGTAGGTCGCAGACGAGGCTCGGATCCCACGTTGCTGTGGCTCTGGCATAGGCCAGTGGCTACAGCTCGCATTAGACCCCTAGCCTGGGAACCTTCATACGCCATGAGAGCAGCCCTAGAAAAGGCAAAAAGACAAATAATAATAATAATAAAGCAACGATTTTTTTTTTGTCTTTTTGCTATTTCTTGGGCCGCTCTCACGGTGTATGAAGGTTCCCAGGCTAGGGGTCTAATGCGAGCTGTAGCCACCGGCCTACGCCAGAGCCACAGCAACGCGGGATCCGAGCCGCATCTGCGACCTACACCACAGCTCACAGCAACGCCGGATCGTCAACCCATTGAGCAGGGGCAGGGACCGAACCCGCAACCTCATGGTTCCTAGTCGGATTCATTAACCACTGCGCCACAACGGGAACTCCATAAAGCAACGATGTTTAATGCTCTAGAGAATGAGTATATTTCATCTATCTCAGGACTGCTGTGCAATTCAGCACAAAGACCACAGATCCCTAAAGGAAATTTGGTAGCTGGAAAGCACAAGGTCAACTTAAACTTAACTTCGAAGTTAGAGCAAACATGCCACCTCCTTCCGAGAGGTGGTAGGGGCATGGAATAGAGGACCCGAGGTGAAGAAAGTTTAGAATAATTCCAATCCCACACAGTTCTTTACAGCTCGTAGTCCTGTCTCACCCACATTAGCTCATTTTGAGCCTCTTCGGTACATCCCCAAGAATTAGTTCCTATTATTACTCCCATCGTCTCACTACAAAGTGGAGATGATGAGAGTAATAAGGTTCCAAGAGATCAAAGGACTCTTGATGAGAGTAATAAGGTTCCAGTCTCAGGTTCCAAGAGATCAAAGGACTTTCCATTAGAGGAAGGTGTCTTTTGTGCCAGCCAGACTCTTCCAAGCCACGTGGGCAGGATGCTTTGCAAAGTCCAGTCCCTCCAGTATGGTTAGAGATGTTCTGGCTGGGACCACAACCAAAGGCTGTAGCTAGCAACAGGACCAGAGCCCTGGAGGCCTCTGACCCCACCCTGGGTGACTGCTTCTGTCTGCCTGGAAAGTTCTCACCCCTGAATCCCATACACCAAACTCAACCCCTCCCACTGTCAGCATCTGGCCAACATGCACCCTGGTCTTCCACCCTCATCCCCACCCCATTCTGTGCTTCTTCCAACTCGCCCTTCATCCATGGCTGCCCTCCCGCCAAATCCTGTCCTCTGAGCCCAGCGGAACCCACATTCTGTCGTAAAAATATGTACCACTATATGCTCCACCCTTTCTTAAAACACTCCCTCTACCTCCTAGACTTAATGGTACCTGAATTTCTCTCTGCCGGGAAGATGACCTTCCGCAGCGAGGAAGCAGAGCTCCACTCTTTTCACTGCACTCTTTTCTGACCACGACCTGGTGTTTCATACTTCCTTGCCTTTGCTCGTGCTGTTCCCTCTACCTGAAAGGCTCTTTCTGCCTCTCTTTGCCACCCTCACTCCCCACCCCTATCTTCCCCCCAGGCACCGACTCATGTTCATGCCTCTTCTCTGGGTAACCTTTTCTGACCACCTCCTTCTGTCCTCGCTCTGCCCTGGGCAGGATTCTTTCAGAGACACACTAACCATTTAATTGCAATCATCTCTTCATATACCTCTCTCTCCTACTGCACCAGGAGCTTCCAGAGGGCCAAGATCAAGTCTAATTCATCTTCATATCCTCTGGCAATGCTGATAATACTCATCAAATACATAAAAGCAAAAGAGTGAATAAAAGTGGCTAAGCCAGGATTATAACCTAAGTCTTTGGAGGCAAACGCCCTGGTCTTTCTGCCACAACAATCAGGCACCCCCAGTGACCATAGCTGAACCAAAAAACAGGGTCCCAGGCATGGGGGGGGCACAGTGACAACACAGGAAATCACCAGTTGCTATTCTGCCCTAACCCTCAGCTGAGTGGGGCCAAGGGCATCAAGCCCCAGGCAGCATCCAAGAAGGTACTAAAGCCAGTGCCCACTGCCCTTGATCTCTTTAGGCCACTGTCACATTTCTTTTCTTTTCTTTTCTTTTTTAATTGAAGCAGAGTTGATTATACTGTTGTGTTAGTTTCAGATATAAAGTGATTCAGTTTTCATATATACGTGTGTGTATACATATATATGTATGTGTGTGTGTATATATATATATATATATATATATATATATATATATATAGTGTGTGTGTGTGTGTGTGTGTGTGTACACATATATATTCTTTTCCAGATTCTTTTCCATTCTAGGTCATTACAAGAATTTTTTTTTTTTTTTGGTCTTTTTAGGGCCACGCCCAAGGAGGTTCCCAGGCAAGGGGTCGAATCAGAGTTGCAGCTGCTGGCCTAGACCTCAGTCACAGCAATGTGAGATCCAAGCTGTGTCTGCAACTTACATCACAGCGCAGCAATGCCAGATCCCCAACCCACTGAGCGAGGCCAGGGATTGAACCTGCAACCTCATGGTTCCTAATCGGATTTGTTTCTGCTGTGCCACGACGGGTACTCTGGTCATTACAAGATATTGAATATAGTTCCCTGACATGTCTTATGCATCCGAGATGAATTATAAAATCACCTAATATCCCAAAAGGGAGGAAACTAAGAGCTGAGTTGGTTCTTCCTTTGGTTCTCCCTCCTCATTTTAAACGTGAAGAACTAAAAGCAGAGAGAAACGAAGGAAGCTGTCCCAGGTCTCCCAGCAACTTGAGGACAGACGCTAGATCCCCATCCCCTCCCTCTGGGCCCATTGCTCTTTCTTCCGTATCCTTGGCCTCTCAGGGTGTTGGAGGCAGGATGTCCTTAAGTTCACGGACTAGGACCAGGCATGTAACCTAGATGTCACAGGAAGGAACCTCTGCTGTCTTTTCCCAGCCTTGGCTTTGGACTCAGACAGTTCCAGGCTCAAACCCCATCAGTACCACCTACTAGTCTAGTGAAGGGCTGTGGAGTGAATGACCATCTCTGAGCCTCAAATTCTTCACTTACACACCAGGGATTTGATGTCCTTCCATCAGTGTTGATGTAAAAATAGGTAACCACGATCTATGCTGACGCTCTCAGCAAGTTTGACATGTATTCGTTGCTTAATAAATAAGCATCTTAAATTTGCTTTGAGTCGTGAGAACAGCCATTTGCAAATGATGTTGAGAGTCGTCCTTAAAAACATTCTGCCAGGAGGTGCTTACCCCCTGACCTGCAGTTTGTATTCTCGAGGGTCTTCCCTATTTTAAGCGGAAAATGCTGCTTCTTTAACATGACAGACATTTCACTTTTATAAACTTACTGTAGTGCAAAATAATTTTCCCAGTTGAGGCAGTAAAACTCTATTTCACATGGAACGGAAGAAAGGATTTTGGTTACCTTCACAGCTTTTTGGTATTTTCATTTTCTGTCCTGAATCAGTGTTCTGCTCTTTATAAATTGGTCTTTCTTTTGCTACCACCTACTTACTTTCTTTCTTGCTTTTTTTATTAATCTAGTTTATACCTTTATCAAAGACTTGCATGTGCACAGTTTAAAGAGTAAATCACCCTATAAGGCTTATTATTAAAGAACAGCCTGACCCCATCACAATCTCCATTCCATTGCCCACTCGCTTTCCACTCTCTTACCTGATTTTCTTTTGAATTTCTTTCTTTTTTTTTTTGTCTTTTTTGTTGTTGTTGTTGTTGCTGTCGTTGCTATTTCTTGGGCCGCTCCCGCGGCATATGGAGGTTCCCAGGCTAGGGGTCCAATCGGAGCTATAGCCACCGGCCTACGCCACAGCCACAGCAACGCGGGATCCGAGCCGCGTCTGCAACCCACACCACAGCTCACGGCAACGCCGGATCGCCAACCCACTGAGCAAGGGCAGGGACCGAACCCGCAACCTCATGGTTCCCAGTCGGATTCGCGAACCACTGCACCACGACTGGAACTCCTGAATTTATTTCTATGTCACTAAATAACATGCTTGCAATGTGCCCCTTTTTAAAATTTTCAGACTCTCTTGCCTCGTCTGGAAGGTGAAGATTTTTTTTTTTTAATTTTTATTTTTTTGATTTTTAGGGCCACACCCATGGCATATGGAAGTTGCCAGGCTAGGGGTCAAATCAGAGCTGTAGCCGCCGGCCTACACTACACCACAGTCACAGCAACGCTGGATCCGAGCCGCGTCTGTGACCTACACCAGAGCCCACAGTAACACCAGATCCCTAACCCACCGAGCAAGGCCAGGAATCGAACCTGCAACCTCATGGTTCCTAGTCGGGTTTGTTGACCACTGAGCCACAACAGGAACTCCCTGGAAGGTGAATATTTGACTCTCCTTCCCCCTCTTGATCCCACCACTTACACACTCACTTTCAACTCCTGCCCCTATTCTCTATCCCTGCAAAGCCAGAAGGTAAGTTTGGTTTGGTGGATATTTAGTTTCAACACAACTGTTATTATACAAATGCTCTTCACAGCCAAACCATTTGTATTTTGTCCCCCCTGTGCTTAATAATGGTCCTATTGGGAGTTCCCTTCATGATTCAGTGGTTAATGAACCCGACTAGGATCCATGAGAATGCAGGTTCGAACCCTGGCCTCAATCAGAAGGTTAAGGATCAGGCGTTCCCGTGAGCTGTGGTGTAGGTCGCAGACGCGGCTCGAATCTGGAGTTGCTGTGGCTGTAGCGTAGGCCAGCAGCTACAGCTCCGATTCAACCCCTAGCCTGGGAACCTCCATGTGCCATGGATGTGGCCCTAAAAAACAAACAATAATAAAAATAGTAATAATGGTCCTGTTGGTTTCCTATGTATGTCTCATTAATTCACCCTGACTCTCCTCTGAGTTTAAGTTTTATTTGGGTTTTGGGCACATTCGAGGCATGCAGAAGTTCCCAGGCCAGAGGTCGAACCCATGCCATGGCAGCAAGAGGAGCCATAGCAGTGACAACACCAAGTCCTTAAACCCACTGGGCCACCAGGGAACTCCATCTCCTCCAATTGTGTGAATCTCATCTCAATACATTCAAACACATTAGGTGTTCTGTCGAATTCCTGCTGGGGGAGAAATCTCCCTAGGGATTGTTCTCCATTCTTGTTACAGAGCTGCCATCTTGGGTCCTCTTTGCACCAACATACTGGTATCTCCTCCCCCTCTGTCTGGTGTTAGAGCCTGTTTCTTAAATCCCGTGTTTTTGTTTTTCTTGGATTACCTCCTCATCTTGATAAGCACCTCCTCCAGCAGCTTCATAGAAAAATCGCCTCCTCTGGTATAGTGTGCATAGGAAACAAATTTTTTGAGGTCTTGAATCTCTGAAAATGTCTGTCTCCTACCTTCATATTTAACTGATGGTTTCGGTATAGAATTCCAAGCTGGAAATTATTTTCCTCTCAGATTCTGAAAGTATTGCTCTATTGTCTTTTGGCTTCAAGTGTGGCTGCCCTTAGTGTTCTGAAATGTTTCGATGCTATGCCCTGGGATAGCTCTCATTTCACTCATTGTGCTGATTCTGGAAATTCGTGTCACTCATTTTGAGGAATTTTTACTGAGTCTTTTTTTTTCCAGGGATTCTTTTTTCTCATCTGACTTATTCCTTCTGGAGTTCCTGTTATTCAAATTCAGATCTCCTGGAGGCCTTTTGCTTTGCTTTTCTATTTCCCTTCTCTGTCTTTTTCCTCTAGTCTAGTGAGAGTCACCCAACTTTATTATCATGCACTTATTCATTCTCTCAACAAGCTTTTGTTGAGTCTCTACTTATGTACAATGTTCGAGGTGCTGGAAATGCAGCTGTGAAAAAAAAAAATGCTGATTGATCATGCGGTCTTTGGGCCCTACTGTTGAGTGTTTGGTTTTTGCTACCAAACTTTAAATTTCCAAGATCTATTTGTGATCTCTGCATCCTATTCTAGGTTTGGGCTGCACTGTCTTATCTCTTCGAGCATTTTGATGGATTTCTTTGAAGTTTTTTCACTTCCTACACACTAGCCATTTCCTCAAAGTTGCCTTTGTTTGCTTGTTTTTGGTTTACCTCTTTTATGTGAGATGCTTTCCTTAAATATTTGTGTTCGTTCATATTTAGAAGTGGCATGCTTCAGCATCACTAATCCTCAGGGAAATGCAAATCAAAACCACAATGAGATGTCACCTCACACCTGTCAGAGTGGTTGTCATCAAAAAGACAACATATAACAAGTCTGGGTGAGGAGGTAAAGAAAAGGCAACACTTGGGCACTCTTGGTAGATGTAAATTGGTACAGCCCCTGCTGAAAACAGTACGGAGGCTCCTCAAAAAATTAAAAATAGAACTACCATATTATCCATCAATTCCACTTCTTGGTATTCTTTATCTGAAGGGAAAAAGCACTAATTAGAAAAGACATATGTACCCTTATGTTCATTGCAGCATTATTTACAGTAGCCAAGACATGGAAACAACCTAAGTGTCCACTGGTTGATGAATGGATTGAGAAAACGTTGTGTGCATGTGTGTGTGTGTATATAATATACATGTATTTATACGTAGACTAATATTCCTGTGTATGTATATAAACACATGCATACATAAACATGAATATTATTCAGCCATAAAAAGGAAGGAAGTCTTGCCATTTGCACAACACATTTGGACCTTGAGGGCATTATGCTGAGTTAAATAAGTCAGACAGAGAAACAAATACCATATGATCTCACTTCTATGTAGAATCTTAAAAACAACAAGAATTGGGCTCATAGAAACAGAGACCAGTGGTTGCCAGAGGCAGGGAGAAGGGTGTGGGAGTGGGCAAAATAGGAAAAAAGGGTCGAAGGGTACAAGTTTCCAGTTATAAAATAAAAGGAGCAGAAGGTCTTCATTCTAGAGAAAGAATGGAGCACCAAGAGCTCCTGCCGTGACTTGTCCGGCTTTCCAGCTTGTCTCTCTCTAATTCATACTGACTTCTGTTTGTAAGATTCATCGCTGATTGGCCTCTAAGCCATTCATCCATTCACTGGACAACCACAAAGCACCAGCTGAGCACCTGCTATGTGCTAGACCCTGCACTAGACACTACAGAGAATTAGTCACGGTCCCTGCCCTTCACAAACACAGTCTAATAGGGAAGTTGAAGAAGTGAACACATGCAAAGCCTTTGAGCTGAGTGGATGGGGCAGCATTTTGGGCACTGGGCATGGCAAAGGTATAGCAGAACCAAAACTTGTACCTGGTTTAAAAGTTCTGATGAAATATAAGCAAATGGAAAAGGAAACTCATGGCTGGTGTGCTTGTTTGTCTTAATAAATCCCATGAAGGTTTTTGTCTACCTAGGAGCATCAGAAGACCATAAGTAGTGGAAAGGTCAGAGAGACCTTTCTCACCCAGACCTGTCAAAAAATAAAGTGGGTTGCCATGGAAACCACGCTTCTATTTATTCTCTTTTTCTGTTCCAGCCATGCTAATTATCTCCCACTTCCTCCACTGAGCCTTGCTCTTTCTCTTTCATTCTTGGATCCTTGAATAATCTCCCTTTACCTACAACACACCCTCCACCCAATTTTCCTCCATCTTTCTAGCTCCTACTCCTCTTTCAGCTCATCTCGGATGCCACTTCCTCTGGGAACCCTCCCACGACCACTACCACCCGCAGACCAGAGTGGTCCTCATTAGCCTCAGAGCTGTCCCTGCTCTAACTCTCTTCATCCTTGTGCAGTGTCTGCCCTTCCAGATGGCTGGACTGAAAGCTCCCTAGGGATGGACAAGGCTGCCCTTTGTCTTCTACATCATCAAATTCCCAGAACTTAGCAGAGTACCTGGCATACGGGAGGGTGCCGTTGAGCGAGTGAATGAGTGTGTAAATGAACAGAACATTCTCTGTCCCTGCAAGTGGCTCTATGGCAATTTGGTGGGAGCAGTACAGAGACGGTTCTGGGTGAGGCAATAAGGCTGGGGCTTCGGGGAGGGCTTACGTGAACTTTTAGCTCTGCTGCAACGCTGCAGTTTTAGGACATAGCAAAGGATAAAGCAATTGTAACTCCATTCTTCCTCTAGAATGAAGACCTTCTGCTCCTTTGAGCACATAATAAAGTCCAATAACTTAGTATCTTTGCAATTCAGCCCCCAAACAAGATCAAGTAACAAGGAAATGATCTTTTTTAAAGATAGATTGAGAGGTCAAATATGGCTATTGGTTTCTTTCTTCACAGATGCTCTACAAAGGTAAAGAAAGCTTCCAATGGAGTGGGAGCCCCACTAGGAGCGCATGTCCAGAGCTGAATTCCGAATGGCTCTAAATGACTGAGCCATCCTACTGGAGCCATGCTGGTGGGGTGGTGGTTCCTACATCATTTGGCTCATGGTCAACCTTGAAAACATGATGAGAGTTAGGAAACGTCCCCCTAAAATGCAACACAGTCACATATATTTAGAATCTGCTGACTATCTCATCCCCTTTGGACTCATACACAGACCTCAGGTGGGCATGCCCGCCTTAGCATGAAGCCATTACCAAGGTTATATGTTGCTGAGAATGCAGGTAACATCAATCACTGCGTTCCTTTCCTCCTCACCTCCTTGGGCTGACAGTGACAAACGCAGGCCTGACAGCCACCAGCCTCACCCAGCCACTGACAGATACTGAACAATCTGGAAGGTCCAGGCTGTACACTCCTCGCGTTCTGGGTCTATTTAGTGTAGCATCTGAAGTAAAAGCACAGCAAGAAAGACCCAGGGAGATTTAAAACAAAGAGAGGAGTTCTCGTTGTGGCTCAGCTGGTTAAGAACCTGACATAGAACCCAACATCCATGGGTTAAGGATCCAGCATTGCCATGAGCTGTGGTGTA
This sequence comes from Phacochoerus africanus, assembly GCF_016906955.1. Classification (NCBI taxonomy): domain Eukaryota; kingdom Metazoa; phylum Chordata; class Mammalia; order Artiodactyla; family Suidae; genus Phacochoerus; species Phacochoerus africanus. The sequence continues at coordinate 39,760,623 of NC_062554.1, read as the reverse complement.
GGTCACAGAGGCAGCTCGGGTCCCGCGTGGCCGTGGCTGTGGCAGAGGCCGGCAGCTGGAGCTCTGATTCGACCCCTAGCCTGGGAACCTCCTTATGTTGCAGATGTGGCCCTACAAATAAAAATAAAAAATATTTTAAAAAATAAAAAAAAAGGAAGAGAGGCATAGATGAAGAGTAAGCAATAGGACTACAAAGAAAGCCTGAAGAAAGTAACAACAAAACACAGAGAAACCAGTGGCGTCCTGGGACCCAAGGGCCTGAGCAGGAGCTTGGTCACCTGAAGTGTGGCCTCCCAACAGTGAGCCTGAGAAGATGAGAGGCGGGCCAGTTGGACGACTGTTTAACTTGTTAGGACTTTCATCAACAAGAACCAGGGTAATATTTGTGGTTCATGTCCCTCTTATTTACACAGAAGACGAAGTGAAGAAAACTCTATTTCTCCAGCCTTAAACATGGCCTCCCAGGAGCCAAGCTCCTTCAAAATCAACAGAAGAGCAGTGGAGGGAAGGAAGCACTTGGGCAAAGCTATATTTAGTTTCAACTCAAAGACCAGCTCTTCACACTCTTCCCTTGTTCCTTCTCTCCAGCAGGGTCCAATCGCAGCAAAACTCCTCAATTCAACTGCCGCCAAGGTGCGGTCTCCTGTTGAACTTTCCAGCTTTTCTTTGTTTTAAGGGGTCAAATCAGAGCTACAGCTGCTGGGCTATGCCACAGCCACAGCACCTTGGGATCCGAGCCACATCTGCAACCAACACCATAGCTCACAGCAACACCAGATCCTTAACCCACCGAGTGAGGCCAGGGATGGAACTCACATCCCCGTGGATACTAGTCAGGTTCATTAGTGCTGAGCCACAGTGGGAACTCCCCAGTCTTTCTTATGCTGGAGCCTAGAAGGAGGACTGGGAAGAGGAAGGCAGCAGCTCGAGGGACAGAGGGCAAGTGCAACCCACCCCTCCCCCTCAGCCCCCCTAATCCTGGAGGAGCTATCCCTCAGACCACCCCACCCCCCGGGCCAACACCCAGGTGGTCCTACCCTGGCCTCAAGGCTCACCACATGTCTTCTGAAGGCCTCTCTGACCCTCACAGGCCAGGAGAATGGGAAATAAAATAACAGTGGTTAAGAGCACAGGGCTGCGTTGGAAAGACCCAGCTTTGAACCCCAGCTCTGCTCTTACCACCTGCGTGGCTTAGTTATATAGCCTCTCTAAGTGCCCGTTTTCTTCTCTGTAAAATGAGCTGATAATACCAGCCAACTAGGGTTGTTGTATTACATGTGACAATGCAGGGAATGCATTTAGCAGGATGTCTGTCACAGGCTAGGAATTCAGCAAACATCAACCCCCCTGCTCCCACCCCAGCTTCTGCAAAACACTGACATAAGCCTGCATCCCAGCACTTAACCATACTGGGTTTGAAATGGACCCCTTTCATCACTGCACAGAAAAGAGCCTACTTCATCTCCAGCACCTGTCACACCATGGGTGCTCCGTGAGTATTTGGCACAGAAGCAAAGTTAAGAGCTAGAAAGGAAAAAACATTTTCGCCTTCACTTTCACACTCTCCTTGCAATCTCTCCGGCCGCCAAATTCCCATACCAGGCAATTTTTAGACATTACCTATGTGTCCCACAGTTTAACTCAATTCTGACACCATCTATCCGGAAATAGCATGATTCTGATAGGGATGGAGTAGGAGAGTTACACAGCTGGTTGTAGAAGGCCCAGTAAGGGACCATACATAGAGAGGGAAACCTAGGGAAGTCTGGGAGATTACTCTCAGTTAATAGTTGCTCAATGGAGTTCCCCGTCGTGGCGCAGTGGTTAACGAATCCGACTAGGAACCATGAGGTTGCGGGTTCGGTCCCTGCCCTTGCTCAGTGGGTTAACGATCCGGCGTTGCCGTGAGCTGTGGTGTAGGTTGCGGACGCGGCTCGGATCCCGCGTTGCTGTGGCTCTGGCGTAGGCCGGTGGCTACAGCTCCGATTCAGCCCCTAGCCTCGGAACCTCCATATGCCGTGGGAGCGGCCCAAGTAATAGCAACAACAACAAAAAAAAAGACAAAAGACAAAAAAAAATTGCTCAAGACGGCCATCAGGAGTTCCCATCATGGCTCAGTGGAAACAAATCCAAATAGGAGCCATGAGATTGTGGGGTCGAGCCCTGGCCTTGCTCAGTGGGTTAAGGATCTGGTTTTGCTGTGAGCTGTGGTGTAGGTCACAGATATGGCTCAGATCTGATGTTGCTGTGGCTGTGGTGTAGCCAGCAGGTATAGCTCTGATTGGACCCCTAGCCTGGGAACCTCCAAAAAGAAAAAAAAAAAAAAAAGCGAGCCACCAGAACAAGGCAGGCTTGCTTGACTGGTGGAGGCAAGAGATATGCCTCAGGTCATTGGGTGGGGGGTGGGGTGAAGCCTGCATTCAGGTTCAGACCAAGGGCGGGAGTTTAAGGACCGCCCTTCTGCTGATTTGAATAAGTACCATGATTGTCCCAGTTTGACCTTATAGGGTCAAATACTCTCTTAGCAGATACCAAGGAGGAGCTACTACTCTAAGAAAGAGAAAGGTGGTCTTTTCCCACCCCCCATATCCCTTGGATGATAAAAACATAGCCATCTAATCCTCGGGCAGAGCCTCCTTGCCTGCCCACTTGCATCTCTCACAAGTGTCTTATCTAAATAAATCTACTTCTTGCCTATCACTTTGTCTTTCGCTGAATTCTTTCTGCACTGAGGCACAAAGAACCTGAACCTCAGTAAGTCCAGATATGGGATGAGGGATTCCAATTTAAAAAGACACAAGCTCAAGGAGTTCCTGTCGTGGCGCAGTGGTTAACGAATCCGACTAGGAACCATGAGGTTGCGGGTTCGGTCCCTGGTCTTGCTCAGTGGGCTAACGATCCAGCGTTGCCGTGAGCTGACGCGGCTCGGATTCCGCGTTGCTGGTGTAGGCTGGCAGCTCTAGCTCCGATTCAGCCCCTAGCCTGGGAACCTCCATATGCCATGGGAGCGGCCCAAGAAATGGCAAAAGGACCAAAAGAAAAAAAAAAAAAAGACACGGGTTCAAGTCCCAATCTGGGTTTTGACTGGGTTTAAATCCTGGCACATGGGTTCAAGTCCCAATCTGGTTAGGCTGGGTTCAAGCCATAAGGGCTGTCAGTTTCAATTCTACAGGTTAAGGGTTCATCCAACAAGATGGCCCCCCACCCTACTTTAGGCACCAACTGCAAGTCCAGGTTGTCACCTGCTTCTGACTGATGCTATAAATCAGAGGTTCCCATGATCCCCTCCTTGGGTTTGATTAATTTGCTAGAGCAGTTCACAGAACTCAGGAAAACAGTGTACATATAGATTGCCAGTGTATTATAAAAGGATATAATTCAGGAACACCCGAATGGAAAAGATGTATAGGGCAAGGTATGAGAGAAGGGGTACGGAGCTTCCGTGTCCCTGCCAGGCACGTCGCCTCTCCACGTGTTCACCCATCAGAAGTAATCTGAATTCGATACTTTAAGGATGTTTACGGAGGCTGCATTGCCTTGGCAGGATTGATTAAGTCATTGGCCATTGCTGACTAATTCTGCCTCCCCCCACCTCTCCTCCCCAGGGACTGGGACGTAAGGGGATGGAGCTGAAAGTTCGAACCTCCAATCCCTGGGTTGGTTCCCCTGGCAAGTAGCTCCCATCCTGTGGTTAAACTCAGGGTTGTCCAAAAATTGCTCCATTGACATCAGCCCAGGTGTGATGGAAAGGGGCTTGTTATGAATAATAAAAGATTAGTTTTTATGTTTATGGCTCTTACCCCTCAGGAAACTCCAAGAGTTTTATGCCCTTTCAACCAAGAACAGGACAAAGACATTTCTTATCCTCAATCACAGTATTAGAGGAACATACCACATTTAGTGTCAGCTCACATGTTCCTACCCATGCAGACTCCCAAGAGATCTGTGGACCTCCTTCAGGCTTTGGGAAGTTTCCCCATAAAGCGATACTCCTCGTGGTTTGTTTTCTGTCCAATCTGCCTATTCACCGTCTTGCCCTTTAAAGTAGGTAGGTTGCTTGGGGAAAGGGCTACCCGCCCCACTCAGGGTCTGAGGACTTGGAGAAACCTTCAGCCATCAGCTGAGGCAGAATGAGCAAGGGCAAGGGCAAGGAGTCTCGAGCCAGCGGTTCCGGATCCTCATCTGCATGGACGGAAACATGCCCTGCGTTGTCTTCAAGGCACAAACTGCCCAAAGAACCACTCAACCGGCTCCAGGAAGAGGCTAAGTGGCAGGTCAAATTGCCCATAACTTTGTCGAGGAGGACGGCTGGATGATTCCAGAGCCTCTCTAGGGAGAAATGAAATTCAGAATGCAAGCGTCAAGAAAAGGAATCATTAAAAAAGAAAAGAAAAAAAAAACCCTGTGCAGAATTTACATCCTGCCATAAAACGGGGAAGGACTTAGGATGCAGAGGGATACTTTTATTAGCAGTGCGCATTTGTCAAGAAACATCTCCCTCGGCCAGACCAGACCTTTCGCTTTCAGACGATTTCTGTCAGGGCCAGACAATCCAGACATGTGCAATTATAGCGTATCAATTTGTTTTTAAATTATAAGTCTGCCGGGAAGAGCCAACTCCCTGCCGGAAAGATGCTGCGCCGTGCTCCCGACCGCCGCTGAGATGCGGTGCGACCACCCATCCGCCCAGACACAGAGGATTAATGCACCTGCACGTGCAGCCAACGCCCGGGGCCACCCGGCCCCACAAGCTTGGGGCGGCCCCTCTCTCACTTACTTGTTCTGCAAATCCCTAACCCGGCGTCCCAGCACGTGCAGAAGTCTCTAAGAAGCAACCTCCTGGAACCCAGGCCTCCTTTCTGCGCCTTCCTTCCCCTCCCGTGTGTGTTTCCCCCGTGAGGAGATGAAATTCGTGGGGGAAGATGCCCAAGGAGGCGGCCTCCCAGGCTCTCCTGTGCATAGTCCAGCCTTCCTCCTCATCCCGGCAGGAAAAGCCACTGTCACATCATCTGATACAGCTGGCATCGCTCCTCACCGGGAGGACTGAACCTGGCCTCTGTTGTACCCAACGGTCAAACACCCCTTTGCTGGAAGGCTCTAGAAATTGCCCTGGTAGAGGCAGAGGACAGGCGAGGAGACTTTATCCCTTGTACCATGTGCTGGAGGTAAGGACAAGGACTCAGTCCGCGCCTCCAGTTTTCTTGGCTGTGCCGTCACTCCCAGCCCCCTCTCTGGGCAGGTGTCACCACCTGGTGACCCTTCTCTCCTCTCTGGGGATGCTCCTTCCCTTCCACACTGGTGACCCTGCCCTGACTCCCTTCTCATGGGAGTCTCTGATATGGGCTAGAAGGCAGTAAAGTCTTTCCCCACCTGAGCGTCCCCCTTCTCCCTCCCAGGGGGGTGGCAGGAGTGGCAATGGTGCCCTGAGTGGAGGGAGAAGAGATGTAGTTTTTCAAAGGCTCTAAGGTCTTTCTCGCCCAGAGCCAGCTACCACCAGCTTCCCCTTGATTTTCGGAGCTGTAAACACACTTCACTTATAAGAATTTATTTTCTTTTGAAACCCATATATTCATTTTAGCTATAGGACTTGGATTCTATTCCTTGTGAGGCAATTATCCTGGTCTTTTTATAATGATTCAGTTCATTACAAAGGGCTCCCAAGCGGCCCTGCCTGCACTATCTAGGACAAGGGACCCATGCTTCTAGTTGTCACTTAACATTGTGATTGGGGACGGGATGGGGACCATTTCAGTGCATTCTGCAGCACATACAAATGTAGACACCTCCAACAATGCTACATCATGCAATCCAATTTCCCAGGGTCCTGCTGCTCACCTGCCAGCACAGAAGCAAAAGCATCTCCAGACCAGAGCCCAGACAAGCAGCCTTTCCACAGAGAAAGGGGAAGCAAGCAGTAATGGTAGCTGTCAGGACCCTCATAGTGCCTCTGATGCCAGGTCACCTGGATTTCCAGACCAGGAAGCCCCACTGATCACCAGGCAGGGACCTGGGAATGTCAGAGGTCTCCAGTGGCTGTCATTCCTTCCTAATCAGCTTCAGCACCTTCATTTGGGGTTTAAATTTGGACAGGCTGAGGCCTCCAAATCATCTTCCAGATTGTTCCCCTGCTTTGAAGAACTGAGATGGTTTTTTAAAAAAAAAAAATCAAACAAAAATCCTTTCTCTCTCTTCTGAGCCCTTTCTTCATCAATTTTACATATTCTAGTGTCTGGCGTTTTCCAAGACTGTATACTCTTAAAACCCCATTTTCTCCCTTCATTTCTTTGGTTCAGCCTCTAGAAACAACACTGATAGAAATAACTTCCCTCACTCGCCTCACCCACTGAAACCTGTTCTCCATGCCCGCAACTCAAATATCTGCCGCTAGTGTCTTCAGTGACCGCCTTGTCACAAAATCCAGTGTCCATCATGATACTGGCTCCTCTTGGTTTCCCTCTGCTGCTCTGGTTGCCTGTTATCATGGGGTGACCATGAAAGTGTCATCTAATCAAGGTTGCTTTTGAAGATGAAAAGGGTAAACTACCATGTGGACATAATAGGCGTAAACCAAAACACACCACCACAGGCACACCGGGACACGCAGGCACACTTTTCATCCATCTCCTTTATCGGCTTCTCTTTCTCCGATTAGCCTTAAAGACCAGTGTCTCTCAAGGCTCTGCTCCTAAACCCTCCTCTTTTCCTCTGCATGCCTCTCTCAAGCCATCTCCTCTATTATCAAGGCTTCGAAAATCATCTAAATGCTAATGATTTTCAAATCTATCTCTCCAGGTGTGGTAGGCAGCCTTGAAGACGGCACCATGATCTTTGAGGTCCAGTATTCACACCCTGTGTAGTCCCCTCCATCAGTGTATCAAGGTCAGTCTGTGTGACCATTAGGACAGGGTAAGGTATGGTGTGTGACTTCAGAGGCTAGGTCAATAAAAGACATTGCCATTTGTGTGTGTGTGTGTGTGTGTGTGTGTGTCTTTTTGCCTTTTCTAGGGCCGCTCCCGTGGCATATGGAGGTTCCCAGGCTAGGGGTCGAATCGGAGCTGTAGCTGCCAGCCTATGCCAGAGCCACAGCAACGCGGGGTCTGAGCCGCGTCTGTGACCTACACCACAGCTCACGGCAACACCGGATCCTTAACCCACTGAGCAGGGCCAGGGATCGAACCTGCAACCTCATGGTTCCTAGTCGGATTCGTTAACCACTGCACCACGACGGGAACTCCAAGACATTACCATTTCTGCCCTACTTTCTGAGGTCACTTGTTCTGAGAGAAGCCAGCTCCCATGTCTTGGAGACACTCAAACAACCACTGTGGAGAGATCCACATGGTGAGAATTTAGGACCTCTTGCTGACAGCACCAACTTGCCAGTCATCTGGAAACACATCCACCAGCCCCGGTTGAAAGTTCAGGTGATTACAACCCTAACCCGAATCTTAACTGCCACCTAATGAGAAGTCTCCAGCCTAAGACACTCTTTCATTCCTCATTCATGGAAACTGAAATAATATTTATTGTTATTTAAGCCACCAACCTCTAAGAGCAATTTTTCATAAGCAGTAGATAAACAAATAAATAACTTGGTCCTTTCTTTGAAGCTTTATATCCAGATACCTGAATGTCTCAGCTCTGTTCTCGAATATTCCAAAGATAATTCAAATTTAGCACTTCTGAACTATTCGCGCATTTTCCCCTCCACCACCTTCTCCCAAAACCTGGTTCTCCTCTTGCTCTCCACCTCACTACATGGTGGTAGCATCCTTACAAATATGGAAGCCGGAAACCCAAATATCATCCTTGCCTCCTCTCTTGTCCTCCAAGCCTCATCCGTCATCAGCTCCCGACAACTGGACCTTCCTCCTCAGTAAATGTCTCTTACCTCCATCCACCTCTCTCCAGCTGCTTCAATTCAGGCCATCATCATCTGTCTTCTGAGTACCTATCACAGCCTCCTTAGCTGGACTCCTTGCTTCTTCTTAACCTTCTTTAAGTTTTTTTTTTTTAATTAGAAAACAAATCAACCATGTCCACCCTGCTTAAAACCCCTCAATGACATCACGGAACCTTGAGAATAAAACCCAAGCCACCATCACGGCTCACAGAACCCTATGAAATGTCCTCACCCAAACCCCGGGCCTCCCGCTTTGCCGTCCCACCTGGGCTTGCTCTGCTCGCTTGAGCCTATTACTCTGTGCACATTCTCTTCCTCTACCTGGAATCGAAACCCTGTCCCTCCAGATCAATACCTGTTGCCAGACTGATCCTTACTCTTCCTCCAGGTTGCAGCCTAAAAGTCACCACTTTTAGGAAGCCCTCCCTGAATAGCGTTGACCATGTTGGGTCCTGTTGCAGGTTGCTTCCACAGGAGGCAGAACCTGAGACAGAGATTACCCTACAGGCGGTTTATTAGGGAATGTTCTGGCAATCAGCACGTGTGGGAGGGGAGGAAGCAGACCTGGGCCGAGGGAGAGGCTGAGTTGTGATGCAGCCCCCCAGAAAGGCTTCAGCTGATCTCATGGGGGATCTGAGACTCTAATGGGTCAGAAGTGTCCCAAGTTGGGTCAAGAATCTGGGGCTTTCTACACACAGTCCATCAGCCATGGAATGCCGCTGCCCTGGGAAGGACACATGGTCTTGGGCCAGGTGGCTCTCCCCAAACATGGGAACCTCCACAAGGTGCCCACAGCCGAAGCCCCTCCCTCCCCCCAGCTTTCCTAGCAGCTGGGGAAGTAAGTCTTGGTCCTTGCTGGGGGCTCCCCCAGGAACCTCTGCTGTTTCCTCCTGTACCCAGTACTCACTCACACTGCACTGAATTTGCACAGTTCCGGTCTCTGCCCACCTGAGCACAGGTTCACACTTTTTTCATCTCTCCAGCCCGGCACCTGACCCCAGCTGGCATACAGTAAGTGCTCCATAAGATCCTGTAGAATGTGAAGGAGCAAAGAGGACATACAGGGCCTTCCAGGGCACTTGTTTGGGGCTCCCTGGAAACCCTCCTTCTCTGAGCTGCATGGACTCCCATCTGAGCCATGACTTTCCCCAGGGTGGATCTGTTCCTAGAACAGAGGGTCAGACCAGCCTTGAGCCCTGGAGGAAGAAGGGGAGGCACGCTCCCCCTGTGCTGGGTCAGTGCTCTGCCACTGGGAACACAGAGCAGGAATTAACAAGTCTGATGCAGTCAGATGCCCCAGAGGAATACTTTTTCTCTCCTGATTTTATTCTCACTTATTAAATTTTAAACAGCCCTCGAAGGCTCCAGCCTAACGTGGAAATCAAACACAACAACAAAATGTGTTTGTTTCTTATTAATATGGCAGAGCAGACAGCCCTGCTGCAGCAAAGCTGTGCATTATGGCAGAAAAATCAACCATCTTCCTCATGTCCCCAGTGGGCCTGGCATTCCACACCGAGGTCAAGATGCCAGCGCCTGGGAGCCGCAGCTGCTTGCTCCCCTCACCTGCAGGCTGCTGCCAGGATGGTCCAGGAGCCCTCAGGTAGCTTCTGGCTGCCTGGGGGAAGCCCAGGAGTGAGGAGCTTGTGTCTTAAAATAGCTCACTACAGGAGTTCCCGTCGTGGCACAGTGGTTAACGAATCCGACTAGGAACCATGAGGTTGCGGGTTCGATCCCTGCCCTTGCTCAGTGGGTCAAGGTTCCGGCGTTGCCATGAGCTGTGGTGTGGGTCGCAGGTGCAGCTTGGATCCTGTGTTGCTGTGGCTCTGGCATAGGCTGGCAGCTACAGCTCCGATTCGACCCCTAGCCTGGGAACCTCCATATGCCGCAGGAGCAGCCCAAGAAATGGCAAAAAGACAAAAAAAAAAAATAGCTCACTACAGCCTGAGCTCTCTGGTCCAGCTATGTGCCTTGAGCATAAAGAAGAAGACTTTAAGAATTTCCTGTGCAATGGACAAAGCACCTCTAGAGGAGAGTCAGGTGTGGTCCCCAGGCCCGTCCTGAGGTCACTTGCACTGCCTCCATCTTCCCTCCCTGAGCTGGGCCCTGCCACAGGACAGGAGATGTTCGGAAGCAGCCTTTTGGATGCAGGGACATCTTGAGATACTGTGAGAACACATTATGTAAATCGCTGGTGAGTAAAGTGGGTTCAGATTGGATGATCATCTCACTTATCCAAATGAGGACACTTTGGAGACTGACGGAGAGTGCTGTTAATCATTAAGCCAACAATGTATACAAATATTGAATCATTATGTTCTACACCTGAAGCTAATATAATGTTTGTCAATTAAACCTCAATTTAAAAAAAAATTATAGAGCCAAGACATGAGTAAATTGTGACTGTCGCTAGTGTTAACTTTCCCATCCCATTGCTGAGCTTTCCACCCACCCCTAACCTTGACCCCAAGCCTCACCACTCCTGCAGCCTCACCCCCCAGGACAAGGGCTGAGGATGGAGCAGCCTGGGTGAGGTGCAGGTGCGGAAGGGATGTTGGTCCAGAGAAGGTCAAGCAGAGGTGGTGCGGGCTTCCTGGGAATTTTAAAGGGCATTTTTATCTGAAAGCTGGTGTGACACAGTGACCAAGTTTCTATGAGCTGTGTTCTCTTTTGTGACTTCTTGGTGCCCAGCACAAAACAGAGTTTTGTGAGAAGAAGGTTCTGAGAGGGGAGGTAGAGGGAAGCCCCCGTCAAACCCCCTCCCATCCCGGTTTGCCCGGATCCGGCCCTGCTCTCTCTGTCTAAGGGATGGGACCACAGCTCTCTCCTCCAGGCTTCTGTTTGCTGATTACCCTGGGCAACAAGTGGTCTGGATCTTCACAGGAGTAAAGAGACCAGAGGCCAGAGTTCCCATCATGGCTCAGCACAAATGAATCTGACAAAAAAAAAAAACAGAGAGAGAGGGAGAGAGAGACCAGAGGCCACTGGTTTACAACCCACCGGAGGCCTGAGCAACCAGGGATCTTTCTAGGGAAGAGTGGGTACTGAGCCTTGGACTCTGAGGGAGAGTGCATATGTGTGTGTGTGTGTGTGTGTGTGTGTGTGAGTGTGTGTGTCTCTGTGTGTGTGTGCACGTGCGCTGGTGCTGGTGTGCTTGCTTGTCTTTGTGCTGAAATGGCACAGTGTGCTTTCCCATGGCCCAATGGGAGCAGAATTTTCTCTTTCAGTGTTTTCAGAGACAGTGAGAAGCAAAAACATCAGCAGGACAGCTCCCTTCTCTTCCTCACACAGCCTCAGCGGGAACTTTCCCAAAGGTTCTGCCACCTGCTGAATGGGAATTTGTGTGAAGGGCCCGGAGGCTGAGAAGATGGCCCAGAGAGCCCCACAAGCAGCATCTGGGCACAACCAACTGATCGGAAATTGCCTGATTGACGGTGGACAGAGTAGATATTTGAAAGGTGAAAGGCTTCTAGAAGTCTCCACCACACCCCCACCTCCTGCGGACAAGTACTCAGGTGTGGGTATCTCCCTCACCTTCCAGCAGAGCTGCTGGGGCCAGCCACCTTAAGTACCTACCCAGATGCCCAGGCTCCAGGACAGGCAGCTTTCCTGGCCCCTAATCCAGGCCATGCAGTTAGAGGCACAGGGCAGCTCGCCCTTCAATGAGCTTGAACTGATACTTCACATGACTGGCTGTTAGCAGGAAATGCTGAAGAACCGGCCAAGCCAGGGTGGTCACGGAACCAAAACCCGCCCCCTGAAGTCCTGCCGGCCCGCTTCCCCCAAGATCAAGCTCAAAAGCCAGCCTGTCTGGGTCAGTAAGAGAAACAGAACAGTAACAAGTAACAAAAGGAAGCCCTCTGGGGGTGGAAGCCACCTGGGGCCCTGAATCCAAGGGCAGACAGCACCTGGTGACAGTAGTAAAAGAAAAAAATTGCCACGAAATGCCACCTCATCACTAAGAAACCAGAGGAGTCTTTGCCATGGGCCACAGCAGGGGCGGTCATGGGGGAGACGCCAGGTGATGTGCCTGCGTTTAGGCTGCATGTGGGTGCGCAAGCGGGAGGGTCTCGGTGGTGCAGAGGGTGGAGGAGACCTGCGTGCGGAGGGGAGCGGAGATGCTTGAGGAGCTGTATCAGCAGGGCAGCGCTACTACTGCTTGCACGGTGCAAGAGCCAGTGGGTCCAGAAGGCTGATCCCGCTGAGAAGCTCTAAGGTCTGTTTTGAGCAAGGCAGCCCTTCTGGCATGGATGCATGGCTGCAGGCTGGGAGGAGAAAGGATGGGGCACGTGTCCACTGGCATGTAGGTGCTGGAATAATTGCTCAAAATACAACTTTACAACAGTTCCCTTGTCCTAGAAGATTAAGGATTCAGTGTCGTCATTGCTGTGGTGCAGGTTAGATCCCTGGCCTGGGAACTTCCATGTGCCACGGTCCCCCCCCCACCCCGCCCCCAAAAAATACAACTTTACAGCCTCCTATCTCCTCATGTAGGACTGCTTACCTTTAAATCCTCCTGTTGCCCTTTCAGAATCTCTGGATGCCTTCTCACTGAGTCCACAGACTTCCAGAAGGAAGGAAGGAGGGGTCACCTGGATCTGGGCTCCCACTCCCACCTCTGCTAGCTTTTCCCATTAATCTCTCGCCTCCTACCCTGCCTGGACAGCCAAACGGAGAAGCCTGGACCTCCTGCCATCTCCTGAGTCAGACCACATTCTGATGCCAAGGCCTGCTAGCCCCGAAGTAACGGCAAGTGACATTCTCAGGTACTTCAAAGGCAAGAGGCCCATTGCCCCCATATGCACAAAACAACAACAACAACAAAAAAAAAAGGGTTATTTTACTATGCACCTAACTGGATTTTACCCTGTTTTCCTAAGCACGCCTGAACACAGAAGCCAGCATCTACATACGCCAGGGTAACGGTTAAGAGAATAACCACTACCATGTTTACAATATCAGATAACTTTCCAAAGCACCTCTGCTTTTCCTTCTGTGGTTTTCCCCAAATCGGTTCAATATTTGTTAAACGCCCACCTTGTGGGGACCATCGTGCTGGGAACGAAGGATGTAGAAGGATGATGAGACTCAAGGCTGCCCTCAGGTTGCTTCCAGGAGATGCCCGGGGATGATGCACATGAGAACAAAGGGAGGGAGCCAACAGGAGCCAAAACAAAGAGCCAGAGAATCGGAGGAGGCGCAGATGGGCTGGTTGGTTTCTCAGGAACGCTTCAAGAAGGGGGGCATTTTGAACAGGATCCAAAGGACAGAGTGAGTCTCCCAGACCTGAGCATCAGAGGGAAAGAGACAGTGTGATGGAGTGAAAAGATCTTGTCATTCGAGAGCAGCAAAACCCGAGATCAAACCCTGGGCTGAGCAATTTTAGCCAATTTTTTTTTCTTTCTTGGCCACACCTGAGGCATGTGGCAGTTCCTAGGCCAGAGATTTAACCCTCGCCATAGCAGCATCCCAAGCCACTCAATGACAATGCCAGATCCTTAACCCACTGTGCCACAAGGGAACTCCCTTGGTCAAGTCGTTTAACCTCTTTGGGCCTTTTGTTCATCTCTAACATGAAAGTAATAACTCCAGCCTCCCAAGGTGGCTACAAGGATCAAACGAGCCAACATTTGCGAGGAGCCCTGCCTGGCACACAAAACACCCTGTGAATATTAATGCATTAATTCAAACATGGCACCAAATCATTTCAGCACCAACCCCACACAGTTCTTCTGAGCTGCTCACAGGCTGAGAAGATGGGAAAGGGGCGAGGGAGCAGAGTTCACAGCTAACGTTCGAGGCCAGGCGTTGTTCCCAAGTGGAAAACATTAAACAGCTTTCACCTGTTGTTACCCCAAAATCCCTCTTCCAGGACCAGATATTACAGAATTTAAAAGCAAGCTAAAGCCAAAATCCAGACTAGAAAAAGCATGTGCGTACACACACACACACACACACACACACACACACACACACACACACACACACTTACGCTTCTTCGTAAGAAAGGTTGCCATGGAGATAAAACAGAGAAATAGCATAGACACAGAGGAGCCACTGAAATGGCTATAATTAATTTAAAGAATTAGGAACAATTAAAATTGTATTAAAGCAAGTTCATTTGAACAAGGAGTAATCGGGTGAGCCAATCACATCAACTGCGAGCAAAATAAAGCATTGCTTTGGGATGTTGGAACAGGCACCTTCAAAGGAGGGAAATAAATGATTGCACAGTGTTCAGGAATAATAAAATATGTAACCTAATTTACCTAATGTTTCTGAAAACAAGACGGTTCTCCAATAATGCCACTTCCTTTAGTACCTTTATGCCAGGTTAAAAAAACGAATCGAAGGCCGAAGATTACACCTTATCAGGTGAATGGTTCCACGTTTCTTTGTCAATCACTGTGGCCACTCAGAAGTAGAGAAGGGGATGGAGTTCCCATTGTGGCGCAACCGGCTAGTCCAAGAGGATGCGGGTTCAATCCCTGGCCTCGTTCTTGAGTTAAGGATCCACTGTTGCCATGAGCTGTGGTGCAGGATGTGGCTCAGATCCTTCATTGCTGTGGCTGTGGGGTAGGCCAGCAACTGTAGCTCCAATTCGACCCCTAGCCTGGGAACTTCCATATGCTGCAGATGCATAAAAAAAAGCAAAATAGGGAGTTCCCGTTGTGGCGCAGTGGTTAACGAATCCGACTAGGAACCATGAGGTTGCGGGTTCGATCCCTGCCCTTGCTCAGTGGGTTAAGGCTCCAGCGTTGCTGTGAGCTGTGGTGTAGGTTGCAGATGCGGCTCGGATCCCGTGTTGCTGTGGCCCTAGTGTAGGCTGGCAGCTACAGCTCCGATTAGACCCCTAGCCTGGGAAACTCCATATGCCTCGGGAGCGGCCCAAGAAATGGCAAAAAGACAAAAAAAAAAAAGCAAAATAATAATAATAATAATAATTTTAGAAAAAGAAGGGGAGGCAGCACTGTACAACCATCCTGGATTGAACAGCTTTGTGGGGTGTTTCCCTTTTTTCCATTTAAACCATTGGGGAGAGCAGAGAAAACTTTTCAGAGACAAGCTTCAAGGTGGAGGTTCCAACAGGCAGAACCTTTTCTTGTTCCTGAGACCAGATCAGCCTGAAATTTAGAGCTGGGGTTGGAGGGCCCCAAAAGAAGGAGAATGCAAGGAGTATTTGCATGAGGCGACATGAAGCCCCAAGGGCTGGATGGAGGACAGACCTGCTTATCCAGAGAAGACAGGCCAGAATTGCACCCAGGGTCACATCCAAGGATGAAGGGAGGACAGATGGGAGAGGAAGTCAGAGGTCAATAGCAGGCAAATCAAATGTAGGACAGAACCAGGAACAAGATAAGAAGTTAAAAAAAAAAAGAAAAAGAAAAAGCCGAGGATTCCCATCTTGGTGCAGCGGAAACCAATCCGACTAGGAACCATGAGGTTGCAGGTTCGATTCCTGGCCTTGCTTAGTGGGTTAAGTATCTGGCGTTGCCATGAGCTGTGGTGTAGGTTGCAGACTCTGCGTTGCTGTGGCTCTGGCATAGGCCGGCAGGCGTAGCTCCAACTGGACCCTTAGCCTGGGAACCTCCATGTGCTGTGGGTGAGGCCCTAGCAAGCAAAAAAAAAAAAAAAAAAAAAGCCAAAGCTAACTGGGAACAGTTAGGCTGGAGCCTTTGTATTTGTCGTGTCTGACATGTATGTTCCAGGGACAGGCGAGGCCAAGGAGCTCGTCAGACAGGAACAGCTGACATTAGCCAAGACTCTGCAGTAAGTCATCCATGTGACTCTTGAATATGCCATACTGGTTAAGACCAGTTGCCACACTGGGGCTCCCATCACCTTGGCCACCCCACCCCTCCACTGTGACCCCCAGACTCTAGAAACTACATCCACACGACTGTCACCTCAGCACTGGTGCCATTTGCCAACGTGGACCTCTGTAATGAGTAAATATTTTTGCATCTCACCCCCTGCATGAAGATAAGGACTTAGGAAAATGACACACTGAATTCTGACCACAACCATGAGATGGATCTCAACTTGACTAACACAGGCTTTGGGAGATTAAGCCACAGCCTAAGAGAAGTTGCCGTGGGAGAGAAGAACTCAGAAGCTGTCATGAGCCAAGGGGGGAGCCAGGAAAATGAATGGCTGGCATCTGGCTTCTCATGGCTCAAGAAACTGAGCTTGGATTTATTTCCTAAAGGGAGAAATTCCATGAGTCACAGGGAAAATTCTAGACCATAAGCTGCCTAGGAAGAGGCCATCTAACTAGGTGCTTAATTAACCCACTCCCTGGATACATTAAACCCAGATGGTTGTGCTCAAGAGATAGATTTACTGATCAGATGGAAAGTCAGATGAATGATGGACGCTTCAGGAGCCCCTACAGCGGCCGCCCACCTGTGATTCCAGCAGAGAAGTGAGGGGGTAACAAATGGCCTCCACCCCTCCCGACAGGAAAGAGAGACCTGGCTGGACGACCTGTGTCTGCAGAAATAGTTATTCCTCCACGGGATTCATTAGTGCTCACACCAACATGGTGCAAAAGCAAGGTGTATTTCAAGTTATGATTTCCCAGAGAATAATTTCCTCAGCCTTGATAAACTACAGCTAAATGCCCAGACCACTCAGGAACAGTGAGGGCTGGGAGAAGTCAAAGCAGAAAAGGAACACGTTAGAGCTTACGAGGCGGGAGGCAGGAGAAAGAATGGATGTGCCAGGCACTGCTCTCGGCACTGGGAATATATATACCCCCTGCCCTCATAGAGCTTCCAATCTAGTGAGGGAGACAGACAATTTAATTTTTTTGAAGGTTGGTTTTTTTTTAACCTTCTTTAAAAAAAAATATTTTCTTCCATTATGGTTTAATCGTAGGATACTGAATATAGTTCCCTGTGCTATACAGTAGAACCTCGCTGCTTATCCATTTTATATATAATAGCTTACCTCTGCGAACCCCAACCTTCCACTCATCCTTCCCCCAACCCCCTCCCCACGTGGCAACCACAGGTCTGTTCTCTATGTCCTGTGTCCATGAATCTGTTTTTGTTTCATGGACAGATTCATCTGTGTCACATTTTGTTCTATTTTCATTGTTTTAAGTTTTCTTGAAGTATAGTTGATTCATAATGTTGTGATAATTTCTGCTGTGCAACAAAGTGGTTCAATTATGCACGTACACACATCCATTCTTTTTCAGATTCTTTTCCCATGTGCATTATTACAAAATATTTGGTAGAGTTCCCTGTGCTACACAGTAGGTCCCCATTGGCCCGTCATTCCATATACCACTGTGTGCATATGCCAGTCCCAAACCTTCCGTTTCTTTGAATCATCTTCAATGTCTTTTGTTAATGTCTTATAGTTCTCAGTATATAAATCTTTCACCTCCTTGGTCAGGTTTATTCCTAAGTACTTTATTTTAGGGGGTGAGATTTTAAAAGGTATATGTATTTTTTTAATGATCGCTTTCTGATATTTCATTCAAGTGTAAATAAATGCAAACAGTTTCTGTATGGTAATCTTGTGTTTTGCTACCTTGCTGAATTTGTATATCAGTTCTAGTAGTTTCTGTGCAGAGGGACAGGCAATTTAAACAAATATATAATATAATATCAAGCCATGAATAACTAGACCTAGGGCAAAGATCCTGAGGCCAGAATGTTCTTGGCATGTTTAAGAAATAGCAAGAAAGCCCACATGGCTAGACTAGGGAGTGTGAGGGAAAGAATGGGTGAGAAAATATTTAAGGGATTAACATGTAGAGGCTTCCAGGTCACAGAAAAGAGTTTGGATTTCATCCTAAGTATAACAGGGAGTTTGAAGCTATTAAAAGGTTTTAAGTAGGACACTGAAATAGCCTGATTTACATTTTTTTTTTTGCTTTTTGGGGGGTGCACCTGCAGCATATGGCACATCCCCAGGCTAGGGATTGAGTCGGAGCTGCAGCTGCCAGATTACACCACAGCAACAGCAACTTGGGGTTCAAGCCACATCTGCAGCCTACCTCACAGCTCATGGCAATGCTGGATCCTTAACCCACTGAGTGAGGCCAGGGATCAAACCCACATCCTCATGGATACTTACCCATCGAGCCACAGTGAAAACTCCCTGATTTACATTTTTAAATGTCTCTCATTGCTGGTTGGAATGTGGATCATAATAGGCTAGGGGCTCATCATGTCATATATTACCGTGTAATTGATGCAAACCTTACAGCTACACCTTTATTATCTCCAGGTCACAGTTGAGGAACCAGGACATAGAGAGTTTCAGCAAGTGATAGCATCAGGTTCTGAACCCAGATCCCCTGCCTCTACTCTGCTGGGTGATGCTGCCTCTCTGTAGTGGCCCAGGCAAGAGATGGCAGTGGCCAGGACAGTGATGGTAGCCAGTAGAGCTGGTGAGAAATGATTGGATCCCAGTTATGTTTTGAAACTACTGCTGACAAGCTTATCAGCTTAACTAGCTGAGAGATAGGAAGAAAAGACAGTTGGAGACCATTGCTTCAAAAGCGATGAGATCAAAGTTCTAATAAGAGCCAAACACAACCTCTTACTCACAGGTTATTGAACAGAAGATTTCACAAACCCAGATTCCAAAACCTCACTCCTTCCAGCACCAAAGGACACATTCTAGAGATGAGCCCAGAAACCTTCATTTTTAGGAGTTCACTGGTAGCCTAGTGGTTAATGATCCAGTGCTGTCCCTGCCATGGCTCAGGTTCAATCCCTGGCCCAAGAAATTTCTGCATGCTGCAGGCATGGTCAAAAAGAGAGAGAAAGAGAGTGAAAGAGAAACCTGCACTTTTAAACCACTTCCTAGGTGATCCCAGGAGACAGCAGCGGAGCTCCCACAGGCAACAGTGTCTGTGATGAAGCGCCTGTGTCAAGCTCCTCTCCCTCCATCCAGTATCTCTCTGGAAACGAGGGCTCTTGTAAGGTTAGAGAAAATGCATTCCTCTTCTGCTTTTCAGGCTAAAAGCATCTGCCTCCCTCACAAAGAAGGTAGTGAACCCGTTATAATTACTGGGGAGCATGAAAGTGACATTTAGCAACACTTAAGCCTTGGATATGTGGTGGCTGCAATAAACATTATATAATTACCGCAGCATCGATCCCAACAATTAATGCCAAAAAGCAGAGATGGGATGGAAGTTCTCCAAGAAGCTCCCACTACCTAAGAGTAAGACAGAACCCAAAATCTCTCTTGGAGACAGCTTCCCCTCCTCCAAATGTTAAGGCTTTGGGGGGCAATGTTTTCCATCCCAACAATTTTCAGCACAGTCTTCCCAGGGTCCAGGGGACCAGGAAACAGGCAGGTGGGGAGGCAAACCCCAGAAAGCTGTCTGATGGAGTCAGCTCCTTCCCAGGGCCCTCTGGTCCAACCCATGAAATCGGTGAACTGGGGGAATGGCAGGGTCGATATGGCTGGGTCACAGAAGCCAAGGAGCCAGCCTCGGGGGATGGTCTGGGGAGGGTAAGGGTCAGTCTTGCCTGTGGGCAATGTGGACTCGCTAGAGGGGTTTATGATAGAAAAAGTGCAGAGCCATTTTGCACTTTGGGAAGAAGCAGAGAGATGAGGAGAGAATGACGGTGGCTGAACTGCGGCATCGAAGGTATGGAGAAGTGAGCAGATCCAAGAATTATTTAAGAGGCCAAATTGATAGGGCCTGGTGAGAGAGCGGATGCAGGACAGGTGAGGATGACTCCAGGGTTCTGGCTCTGGGGACGAGGAAGTTCGTGGTACTGAACCCTGGAAGGTGGGAAGACAGATTTGGGAAAGAAAGACAATGAGAGTGTTGGGTACATTCATTATAAAGAGAAGTCAGATGAAAGGGGAAAGTGGAAATATGATGCAGAAGAAAATGCTGGGGTGAAGATACAGAAATGAGAGTCCTGTGCTCCTAGGAAGTGACCAGCCACAGAGGTGAGGGAGCTTGCTGGGGAGGAGAAGCAGAGCATTAGAAAAAGTCAGGGCCATAGCAGTTAAGGGGGAGAGTAAGGACTCTAACAACGGAGACTGAGACGGAACCTTCAGGGAAGGCAAAGGAGAAGCAAAGAAGCATTGGAGGGAGGTCTTCGAAACCAAGCAAGAGAAATCTTGGCCTAAAAGAGGTGCACAGCCTGTCTGATGCTGAAACAAAGGGAAGTGAGATGCACTCATTCATTCCACAAAGATTCACTGTACATCCATGATGTGGCTGGCACCATTCTAGGTACAAAGAGAGAGCAGCGAAGTGATTATAACAGACAAAACTCTCTACCCTCATGAAAATGTCATACAGGTTGAAGAAAGATCGGATTTAAGCAAATAAATAAATAGATGGTATACACATTATTTTGGTGTACGTAGTGGATTGAATAGTGATCCCCCCAAATATATGTCCAAGTCCTAACCCCTGGAGCCATGAGTGTGTTTTTATTTGGAAATAGGATATTTGCAGATGTAATTCAATTAAGGGACTGGAGATGAAATCATCCTGGATTTACATTGAGCCATATATCCAACGACTGGTGTCCTTATCAGAAAAAGGAAAGGGCTATTTGAGACAGATGCACAAGGGAAAGGACCGTGTGAAGATGGAGGCAGAGGGGAGCGATGCCAGGATTGGAGTCTTAGAACAGACTCTCCCATGTCTTTGAATCTCTCCCTCCTTATAAGGACACCAGCCACCCTAATCTAATATGATCTCATTTTAACTTGATTACACCTGCAATGTCCCTATTTCCCAATAAGGTCCCATTTGCAAGAACTGGGATTTAGAACTTTAAATATATATTTTGGAAGGTTGCAATTCAACTCACACGCAAATACACACACAAAAAAATACCACATAATCATTTTAATAAATGCAAGAAAAGCATTTGAAAAATTCAACACCCACTCATGATAAAAACTCTCAGACAACTAGAAATAGAAGCAATTTTTCCTCAGTCTGACAAAGGACAATTGCAGAAAAGCTTCAGCTAATATCATACTTAACAGTGAGGACTGAATGCTTTTTCTCTAAGATGGGAAACAAAGCAAGGATGCCTACACTCACTATTTCTCTTCATCATCACACTGGACATCCCAGCCGGTGAAATGAATGAATGAATGCAGATTGGAAAGAAAGTATAAACTCTATTTAGACACAACAGGAATGTCTAAATAGAGAGTTCTAAAGAATCTACGAAAAAAAAAAAAAAGCCTTACAAGCGAACCTCCTAAAGTCTCACAATTGTATTTGCATTGACTACCAATGAATAATTAGGAATTGAAATTTACAAAAGTACCATTTATAATAGCACCCAAAAGTGTTATTACACCTGTAACACTTAAGTATAAGACTAACACAATATGTGCAAGATCAGTGTACTGAAAACTAAAAAACACTGATGAAAGAAATTAAAAAAAAAAAGATGTAAATAAATAGAGAGCTATATTGTTCATGGATTTGATGGCTTGGTGTTGTTAAGATACCAATTTTCCCTAGAGCGAGCTACAGAGTCAACATATTTCAATCAAAAGCTCTGCAGGAATTCTTGTGGAAATCAATACTCTGATTCCCAAAATTGTACAGAAAGACAAAGGAACTAGATTAGACAAAGCAATTCTGAAGAAGAACAAAATTTGAGAAATTGCATTACCTGATTTCAAGACTTACTATAAAGCCATAGTGATTAAGGCAGTGTGGTACTGGAGAACAGGATAGATATTGATGGTGAGCTGGAAGCAGCTCATGAGAGCCACCCGTTAAATTTTTGAGAGTTTTACACGTTGGTTGATGTCAGATTAGTTGCTTCAAATTGTCTACTGTGAGAATATTTAAGAAGCAACCATCAGGAGTTCCCGTCGTGGCGTAGTGGTTAATGAATCCGACTAGGAACCATGAGGTTGTGGGTTCGGTCCCTGCCCTTGCTCAGTGGGTTAACAATCCGGCGTTGCCGTGAGCTGTGGTGTAGGTTGCAGACGCGGCTCGGATCCCGCGTTGCTGTGGCTCTGGCGTAGGCCGGTGGCTACAGCTCCGATTCGACCCCTAGCCTGGGAACCTCCATATGCCACAGGAGCGGCCCAAGAAATAGCAAAAAGACAAAAAAAAAAAGAAACAACCATCAGCAAACACTACAAAATCAGAACTCCTCACCTCCCTTCTCTTCAGAGCCAGTTCTTAAACATTTGCCCACATACATTCAGAAACTGACCTACATATATTTGGGCAATTTATTTTCAACAAAGGTACAAAGGCAACTCAATTCATTTTTCTACATTGGAACAACTGGACATCCATATGCAGAAAAAAAATACCTCTATCCCTTTCTTGCGATATAAAATTTAACTCAAAATGGATCATAGACACAGATGTGATATCTAAAACTATAAAACACTCTGACACCATACTGATAACTTTGACTTCACCAAAATTAAGAACTTTGGCTCTTCCTAAGACACCATCATGAGAATGAAAAGACAAGCTACAGACTGGGAGAAAATATTCACAAATCATGTATCTGATTAAGAACTTGATACAGAATATATAAAGGATACTCAAAACTCAATAAGAAAGCAAACAATCCAATTTTTTTTTTTTTTGGACGGGCAAAAGAACTAAGCAGACACTGCATGGAAACAAGTACATGAAAAGATGTTCAACATCATTAGCCACTAAGGAAACACAAATTAAAACCACAGTAAGATCCACTACATGGCTAGTGGAATGGCTAAAATAATCTTTTCTTTTCTTTTTTTTTTTTTTTTTGTCTTTTTGAGGGCCATACCCATGGCATATGGAGATTCCCAGGCTGGGGGTCGAATCGGAGCTGTAGCCACCAGCCTATGCCTCAGCCACAGCAACACGGGATCTGAGCCGCGTCTGCAACCTACACCACAGCTCACAGCAACGCCAGATCCTTAACCCACTGAGTGAGGCCAGGAATCAAACCCACAACCTCATGGTTCCTAGTCAGATTCGTTTCCACTGTGCCACGATGGAACTCCTAAAGTAATCTTTTTAATTGATAATTCCAAGTGCTGATGAAGATACAGAGCAACTGGAACTCTCGTTCATTGCTGGCAGGGATCCAGAATAAGCACAGGTACTTTGGAAAGCGGTTTAGCGATCTCTCATGAAGTAAAACATACCTCTATCATATCATTCCTACCAATCTCACTCCTAGGTGTTTACCCAAGTGAACTGGACACCTACATGTACTAAAAAATCCATATGTGGATTATTATTTTTATTTTTTTACATAAATTAACCCATACGGGAGTTCCTGTCATGGCTCAGCAGAAAAGAATCTGAGTAGTATCTATGAGGACACAGGTTCGATCCCTGGTCTTGCTCAGTGGGTTAAGGATCCGGCATTGCTATGAGCTGTGGCATAGGTTGCAGACGAAGCTCAGATCTGGGGTTGCTGTGGCTGTGGCATAGTCCAGCGGCTACAGCTCCAGTTCGACCCCTAGCCTGGAAACCTCCATATGCCTCAGGTGTGGCCCTAAAAGGACAATAAAATAAATAAGTAAATAAATAAATAAGCCCATTGGTTACAGGCTAGCAATGTTTCCAATGGAGGTGTTTCTACTGACCCTTCAATTCCTTCAGTCTTGTGATGGCAGACTTTACTTCGATAGCAGAAGTGGTGTTGTAGGTCCACCAGCTGCTCTTTTCATGGAGGAGCCACAGTGCCCGATGCCCACAGCTCATCTCTTCACTTAGTGTTACCACAGAAGGAGCAAACGACCATCAATCAATCAACCGATAAGTAAATAAACAAACAAGCTTGGACCTTTCCCACAGGATGAGCCCTGACTCAGAAAGGAACCTAGGTCTTTGCAGACCAACCATCCTCTTTCACCTGGGATTTTCTAATTTTGAGAAAGTCCTGCATCCAGCGGGAGCCCTCCATCCCAGGTACACCAGGATATTCGGTCACTTACGCCTGGTCCCTCAACTGCCCCGCCTGAAGGGCTGTGCTCCATTCAAGACAGCCTGCCCCTCTGGTCACCCTGCACTTCTCCCCTGTGGGTGGGTAGGGGTCCCTGCCTTCCACCCTTTCAAGCCTCTGAGCTCCTCTCCGATACTGCTCACACCACAGAGGGTGCAGGGATGCTTGCGAACAGAGCCACCCTCTGCTGCTTCTATGTCCTTTCCCTTCAGCTGTTTGTTAGATGACTCTTCATATGAGGAAGAAATAAAAGAGGGGTTTTGCCAAATGTCCATCAACAGATGAATGGATAAAGATGTGGTGTATACATATATATAGTAATATTACTCAGCCATAAAAAAGAACAAAAAATGCCATTGCAACAACATGGATGGACCTAAAGATTATCACACTAACTGAAGTAAGTCAGAAGGAGAAAGACAAATATCATATGATATCACTTATATGTGGAATCTAATAAAAAATGACACGAAAGAACTTATTTACAGAACAGAAACAAAGACTTCGATATCAAGCTTACGGTTACAAACATGGGCAGAGGGATAAATTAGGAGTCTGGGATTAACGTAAACACACTGCTGTGTATAAAGAGATAAACTGCAAGGACCCACTGTATGGCACAGGGAACTACACTCAATATTACTGTATAGCACAGGGAACTGTGTGTGATTGGGTCACTTTGCTGTAAAACAAAGTATATTAAAGTAAACTATACTTTAATTTAAAAATTCTGTAATAACCTATATGGGAAAAGAATCTGAAAAAGAATGGATATATGGGAGTTCTCTTGTGGCTTGGTGTGTTAAGGACCTGACATTTTCACTGCAGCAGCTCAGCCACCTGCTGTGGCATGGCCATCCCAGGCTTGGGAACTTCCACATGCCACAGGTGCGGCCAAAATAAAGGAATGAATTTATGTGTATGTATAACAGATTCACTTTGCTGTACACCTGAAACTAACACAACATTAAAAGTCAACTATACTCCAATAAATCTTTTAAAAGGGAGCGGGGGTTGCCACTGCCCCCAGTGGGGAGAGGTGAGCTCAGAACACACTTTTCTCACCCATCTCTCTTTGGAAATGCCTCTCTTGAAACAGACTCCTTGAAAGGGCTTTGCTTTGGTCTGGTCCATCATGGCATCTCCACAGCAATGGATCTGGGAGAAGCACCTTCACATCTCGGCTTCAGCCACCATACACCTGCTCACCTTCTGATGTGTGTTTCTCCACTTCCTTATTGCCGAAGGAGGCACGCATCTTCCTCACACATGCCAAGAGAGCAGTCTGGAGCATGTCTGGGTGCCCGAACCTTGACATTAAATGGGACCTAGGCTTGAATCCCAGCTTTGTCACTTTCCAGCAGCATACCTTTGGCTCTTTACTCCCCCCATCTCCAGATATGCCCTCCGTAAAAAGGGGGTCATGAATGCTTCCTCCTTGGATCACTGTGAAGAATAAATGAAATGAGATTGTGAATGAAGGGGGTTAAAAACTCAGCACAGTTTTGGAACCGGGCAAGTGGCAAATGCAACTCTGGGCATTAGCTTTCCAACAGTAATGCTCAACAATAGGAAACTGGTTGATAAGTTAGACTACACCATGATTTATTTATGGAATACTCTACAACGAAGCCATTAAAAATAATGTTCTGAAGAATATCTAATGGCACAGAAAAATGTTCAGGGTATAATTTCAAGAGAAAAAAAAAATCCAAGCCATAAAACTCAGGTCCCAGTTCTGTTGGCTAAAAAAAGTGTGTGTGGGTGGGGGACATGGGTATTTAGAAAAAACAAATATCAATAATGTTGGTTCTTTTTTTCTACTTCTTTATAGTCTCTATATTTTCAAGTTTTCTCTAATGAACATGTGTTACCCTCATACCAAGAGGTGTTATTTTTAAAATTCAGTCATCAATTTTTTCATTCAAAAGAGATTTTCTGGCACCCTCTGTGTGCCAAGCAATATTCTAGATTCTGGGGATACTGTGATTTTTAAAAAGTCAACAGGCAGGTTTTTTCCTCAAGGCAACATCTAGCTTTGCATTTAATTCTCCTCCATTGTTTTGTGCACTAGTTTTGTCTCTGCAAATAAACTAACCCCTCAGGGGAAGGAACCATGTGATTCTCTGCCCTGTGGCCTTACATCACACTCCGGACACACAGGAAGAACTCAGTAATGCCCCTCACTTCAGTACTCGGGGATGGATTGAAAAGTGGCCAGTGTCCAGAGTTCCCATCCTGGCTCAGCGGAAAGGAACCTGACCAGCATCCACGAGGATGCAGGTTGGATCCCTGGCCTCCCTCAGTGGGTTAAGGATCCAGCGTTGACGGGAGCTGTGGTGTAGGTTGCAGACGTGACTCAGATCCCAAGTTGTTGTGGCTGTGGTGTAGCCCAGCAGCTGCAGCTCTGATTTGACCCCTAGCCCGGGAACCTCCATATGCCTCTAATAAGGCCCCTAACAAAAAAGAAAAAGAAAAAAAAAGGAGTTATACATCTCTGTTTCCTCACAGTCATATTTTGAATTTAGCATCTAGTTATTGGTGAGGGGAAAAAAAAGGGGAAAAAAGAAAGAAAAATGAAAAGTGGCCGGTTTCCTAAAATCAGCTATTATGGGAAGAAAAGAAGGGGGGCCTTTTGTGTGTGTGTCTTTCTAGGGCTGCACCCTCAGCATATGGAGGTTCCCAGGCTAGGGGTCTAATCAGAGCTGTAGCCACCAGCCTACACCACAGCCACAGCAACACACCATCTGAGCCACGTCTGTGACCTACACCACCGACCACGGTAACGCCAGATCCTTAACCCACTGAGCGAGGCCAGGGATGGAACCTGCAATCTCATGGTTCCTAGTTGGATTCGGTTCCACTGCGCCATGGGAACTCCAAGAAGGGGTGCCTTCTTAATGGGGTGCCTTCTTAATGGGGCTATCCTTCCCCTTCCTCCTTGTCCTGGGTGCGATCGGGCTGAACATTCACGGCTGTCACCTTCAGTGGGTTTTCCTGGAAGCACAGGAACCTTATGGCTGACCCAGCTTTATGTCAGCGGAGGTTCCCTTTCTGCAGCCTCCACTAGGAGAAGCATCAAACCTCCCTCTTCCCCTATTTAAGCAAATTGAGAGCATAGAAGCTAGTCATGTTCTCCTTGATTAGGATTTTTTTTTTTTTGTCTTTTTGCTATTTCTTGGGCCGATCCTGCGGCATATGGAGGTTCCCAGGCTAGGGGTCCAATCGGAGCTGTAGCCACCGGCCTACACCAGAGCCACAGCAACGCAGGATCCGAGCCGCGTCTGCGACCTACACCACAGCTCATGGCAACGCCGGATCGTTAACCCACTGAGCAAGGGCAGGGACCGAACCCGCAACCTCATGGTTCCTAGTCAGATTCGTTAACCACTGTGCCACGATGGGAACTCCCAGGAATTCTTTATTTATTTATTTATTTTAGAGCATGGATCCCCTGAGTAGTCTGGTGAAACCTGTAGACTCAGCATAAGGTTTTTCAATGCATAAAATAAATACACAAAATTACCAAAAAAAAAAAACCTAAATATACCAAAAAATATGTATTTTTAAAACACATGTATTATATAGTAATAGATTTACTTCTTTGCAGGACACTAAAAATAAAATATTACATGGGAAATAAGTTGAGTTAAATTTTCAATTTTAAGGACACATCCATGTGAAAACTTTTTGCTTACCTCGAATGAACAAGAACACAAAATGGTAGAATGGTCTTTGACGAGATAACATACATTTCCTGTTGAAAATTCAAATTTTTTTTTTTAGGGCCGCACCTGAGGCATATGGAGGTTCCCAGGCCAGGGGTCTAATCGGAGCTGTTGCCGCTGGCCTACACCACAGCCACAGCAAAGCCAGATCTGAGCTGTGTCTGAGACCTACACCACAGCTCATGGCAACGCTGGGTCCTTAACCCACTGAGCGAGGCCAAGGATTGAACGAACCTGCGTCTTCATGGATCCTAGTCAGATTCCTTTCCGCTGCACTGCAACGGGAACTCCTGATTTTTTTTTTTTTTTTTTAATGGTAACAAGGTTGAAAATCCATTCCTCAAGGATATAGTGTTAAAAATGAAATTAAAACTTGATAGTAACTTCACAACATAAAAATTGTCTCCCAGGAAACAAAAAAACTCTCCAAGGCTTTTTAGTGAAATGAGTTACAGTGGTTTCTTGTTCCTACAATCAACAAATTCATCTCTGGCTAGGTCAACACCATTGATACAGTTTATATCGGTAAGAAAAAGAATGCCTTCTAGGGTTCAATTTTGTTACTATCAAGATAGAAACAACTGTTGCAAGAGTTCTGAAGTGTTTCCAGGTGGTTCCAGATTACTCTTTTCAAATAAACTGACAGCATTTTGTAACTCAACTCCTTTGAGGTAAAGCGCTTCTCTCCCTGCATTTGAAAGTTTGCAAAGATGTCAGCTCCCTGCCAGCCAAGAAAGCTCATAATGTTTCCAGAAGCATCCTAATGATGATATCGGGGCCTTGAACTGAAAGAGTCATCTCATTCACATGGTTAAAAACATCTGGCAGGTAAGCCAACCAGCCCACAGTCAAAAATCTTTCTTTCAAGGTGTTCCCAGAATGAATTTTCTTTTTCTTTTTGAACAAGTGAAACTTTCCTCTTGAATTCAGTGAGCTTCTCCATGGTAGAGAATCCCATCACTTTCTGCTATGGTTTCTTGACAAAACCTGTAAAAATATAATTCAGAGACTGACTTTTATGGCTGTCAATAAAACATCTCTAAGGATTTTGGAAAAGCCAGAATATGTCTGTGTTAAAAGTAGCCAATGAAAACACCACTGAAATGCTCCCTTTTCCACTAAAGTAACGTAAGATGAGCAAACGCTCCTCACAGGAGATCCCATGCAAGTGTCTGACTTTCTGTCCAGTCAGGGTTGTTTGAAACAAAAACAAAACACACAAAACTACACCATCTCCAAAACATCAGTGGTCTTGGTTGTTTCCAAGGTACCCGCAACATAAGAATTCTTCTTACGTGACCTTAGTGGGTCATCCTGAACAAAAAAGGAGGTGGCTATATTGAAAGATGCCAGTAGTTTCCTCAAATTCCTTACTGAGAGGAATGGCAATTCCTCCATAACCCACCTTAATACACTCCCACAATTCTCCATGCAAGCACCCTTGTGTGACTAGACAGCTGTATCCAGCCTATTCCTCATTCCCAGAATATGTGGCTTCAAGGGATGTTTCTCCAGTTACTTCAGGCTTCTTTTGTTTGGCACTTGGTAAGCATCTTCAGGAATGCTTCTAGAAAAGGTTTTTCACAAAATAGCACATTTTTTAAGCAATCCTACCTTTTTTTTTTTTTTTTGTCGTTTTAGGGCTACACCAGTAGCACATGGAAGTTCCCAGGCTAGGGGTCGAATCAGAGCTGCAGCTGCCAGCCTACACCAGAGCCACAGCAACACAGGATCCGAGCCATGTCTGCAACGTACACCACAGCTCAGAGTAATGCCAGATCCTTAACCCACTGAGCGAGGCCAGGGATCAAACCTACATCCTCATGGATACTAGTCAGGTTCATTACCACTGAGCCACAATGGGAATGCCCTATCTTTTTCAAATTGAGCTTTCTTCATCCACCTACACATAAAACCTTTCATTTTCTTCGGATGCATTTTCCTTTTTTTTTTTTTTCCAGAGTGGGTTGCATCATTTTTTAAAAAATATTGTTGGAGCTTAGTTGAATTAAAAAGTTGTGTTAGCTTCAGGTATATAGCAAAGTGAACCATTATACTTATACATATATCCACTCTTTTTCAGATTAACAGATACACACTACTACATATAAAATAGATAGGTAACAAGGACCGACTGTATAGCACAGGGAAATCTACTCAATACTCTGTAATAACCTACATGGGAAAAGAATCTGAAAAAGAGTGTATGTGTTTTCTAGCTGGGCAGACATGACATACTCTTTCAGTCTTCCTGACTTCAACATTCCTTTCTCGATCATTTATCCACCAAAAAGAAGAAATCATTGTGATTTTATGTCTTCTTGCTTCATTAATGTAAATAAAATAGGTATATAGTTTTCATCGGACCTTCATTTTCTTTGCCTGCTCAAGATAAACTGGATCTGTAAAAAAAAAAAAAAAAAAAAAGCTAAAATAAAATATTTTTCTCCCATTGACATTTTTGAAATATAGTATTTTCTTTGTGGTGCCTAACTAATTTGTTTGATAAATCTACTGAGAAGGGAATCCTTTGTACATTAATTAAGCATAAAATATTCATTAAATTTTAAGACAAGTAAGTAAATTAAGGCAGATTGTATGATGAGCCAGTGTGTGCACTAGTAACATCCTTTTAATTTTGTGTGGACCAGCGGATGACAGCAGTTGCTCAGGGATCCTGTTCTCCCTGGAATTTAGCTATTGTTTCATGTGACTCTCCATGACTATCTAGAAAGAGTTGTTCTCAGGAGTTCCCGTAGTGGCGCAGTGGTTAACAAAACTGACTAGGAACCATGAGGTTGCGGGTTCAACCCTGGCCTTGCTCAGTGGGTTAAGGATCCGGCGTTGCCGTGAGCTGTGGTGTAGGTCGCAGCTCTGGCACAGGCTGGTGGCTACAGCTCTGATTAGACCCCTAGCCTGGGAACCTCCATATGCTACAGGAGCGGCCCAAAAAATGGCAAAAAGACAATAAATAAATAAATAAATAAAATAGTTGTTCTCAATTCTCAGATTGTCAGCATTTCCCACAAAGGTATCTTTTTAAATGTGTGAAATTTTTCACAGAATAATAGTGCAAGAACAACAGGTGCATAATATACTGTGCATGAAAGACTTTACTTCATAATGCAAAAAATGTACCAATAGAAAAAAGAAAAAAGATCGAAGAGAAATATTACTCCTCAGAGAGCTTGTCATGAACTGTGTCGCTGTGCAATCTGTGAGCGATCACAAGAAGTTACTTTAAATACCACATTTCAACAGTTAGCGGGGCCATCAGATATGTTTGAACCCATCTATGTCACCGAAGGCTGCATTCCCAAAGGCGAGGGGAAAACTCACATCAGAGTGATTCAGACTTGCAAAATTTTAACCAACTATGAAACTGATTCAACTCCCTCTGTGTGTTGATCCACAAACAATTATGATTAAGAGAGGTTGGGATGTGTGGGTCCACCCCATGAGTAAACGATGCACCATCCAGGGGCTGCTGACCCCATGCACAGAGCTGCCACATAGCAGTGATCACGTTGGAGGGGAGTTTTCCAGGAAGACAGATCCCGTGCTTCCTGCAGCAGCTGATGGTTTCTGGGGCATCAGTGACATTTCCAGATATCTACCACAACTATTACGTGATATGAAAATATTTGTGATTTCTATTGATGACAAAATCACAGGTCATACTAGTACTGCTGCTTTGTTCCCACACTCGCAATTGAAGGAAGTGCTGCATTTCAGATAGAGGTTAATAAAAATGAAGCTATAACTTTTTCCTACCCAAGTTCATAGGCCCATGGATCCAGTTAAGAACTTCTGTTTTATATGATTTGTAGAGGTCCAAGAGAGTGGTTTCCACATTTCAGGTAAGTGAAATTAGGAAAAAAGAGCAAGTTTTGATAACACTAAATTTATTAAATGTAAAAGTTTTTTTCTTCTTGGCTTTAATTTTTTTTTTTTTTGGATAAACAAGGTCCTACTGGATAGCACAAGGAATTTCCTCAATACCCTCTGATAAACCACAATGGAAAAGAATATTTTTTAAAAGAATATGTATGTATGTATATATGAATCACTTTGCTGTACAGCAGAAAGTAACACTACACTAAAAATCAACTATATTTGATAAAATATAAAATAAAATAAAATGTTCCTTTGATAAAAGGATGGAGGCCAAAGATAGTGATTTTTTAAATGTCTTTACTAGGTACGAATGAAAAGTTACCAACCCTCACCCACTCCTTTTTTTTTTTTTTTGGCTTTTTTAGGGCCACACCTATGGCATATGGAAGTTCCCAGGCTAGGCGTCGAATTGGAGCTGCAGCTGCCAGTCTACACCATAGCCACAGCAATGCCAGATCCAAGTTGCATCTGCCACCTACACTGTAGCTCACAGCAACACCAGCTCCTTTAACCCACTGAGCAAGGCCAGGGATTGAACCCGAATCTTCACAGATACTAGTTGGATTCTTAACCCTCTGAGCCACAATGGGAACTCCCTAAGAATGGGCATTGCTTCTTAAAAACAAGTTCCCTCATCAGGGTACAAAGTGAGCTTACCCATCCCTGTTTATGTAATCATCTCTCCTACGACCCTAGCTCAAGCCATCCCCTCATGTCTTGCAGATCTTACCTCTTAAATGCCCCCTAATCCTTCTTATTCTTTCAATTTCCACCGCCAACTCTAGCCCAGCTAACACTAGCTCTTGTTCCATCTATAAGGCTAGTAGGCACAGCCCAACAACTGGTTTTCCTGCTTCCACCAGGGCCTCTTCCAAAGAGCAACCAGTGTGATTTTGTTTTAATGCTAATTCGTTCACATCACTTTCCTGTTAAAAACCTTGCAATGGGAATTCCCATCATGGCTCAGTGGAAACTAATCTGACTAGCACCCATAAGGATGCAGGTTCGATCCCTGGCCTTGCTCGGTGGGTTAAGGATCGGGCGTTGCCGTGAGCTGTGGTATAGATCAAAGAAGCAGCTTGGCTGAAGTATAGGCCAGCAGTTACAGCTGCGATTTAACCCCTAGCTTGGGAACCTTCATATGCCGAGGGTGCAGCCCTAAAAAGACAAAAATAAAATAAAATAAAACCTTGCAATGAATGCTGAAGAGGGTATGGAGAAAAGGGAACCCTCCTACACTGTCGGTAGAAATGTAAATCGTGCAGCCACTATGGAAACAGTAAGGAGGTTCCTCGAAAAAACTAAAAATAGAGCTACCATCTGATCCAGCAATCCCACTCCTGGGCATCTAACCAGATAAAACTGTAATTTAAAAATATACCTACACCCCTGTGTTCACTGCAGCACTATTTGCAATAGCCAAGACACGGAAACAACCTAAATATCCACCAACAGATGACTGGATTAAAAAGATGTGGTATATATATATACAATGGAATACTACTCAGCATTAAAAAGAAGGAAATAATGCCACTTGCAGCAAAAATCGATGGACCTAGACATTATCATACTAAGTGAAGTAAGAAAGAGAAAGACAAATGCCATATAATGGAATCTAAAAAAACAACAAATATGAACTTACCAATGAAACAGAAACAGACTCACAGACATAGAAAACAGAACAGACTTGTGGTTGCCAGGGGGGAGGGCGGTGGGGGAGGGAAGGTTTGGGATTTGGGGATTAGCAGATGCAAACTATTATACATAGGATGGATAGGCAACAAGGTCCTACTGTGTAGCGTATTCAATGTCCTGTGATAAACCGTAATGGGAAAGAATATGAAGAAGAGTGTATATATATGTGTGTGTGTGTGTGTGTCTATGTGGACACATGTGTGAACACGTACATGCACATAAATGAATCACTTCGCTGTACGGCAGCAATGAACACAGAATTGTAAATCAACTGTACTTCAATAAAACAAATTCTAAAAAAATCATGAAAAACAAAACCCTTGCAATGGTTTCCTATTGCACTTAGAATAAAATGCAAAGTTCTTAAATTATAAAACCGCTATAGAACTTGGCCCTCTCTACCCCCCCCCCCCCCCAGCTTGCTCCCTCTCCCTCACCCCTGCCCTCTCAATTTCACTCGCGTGGGCCCTCTGCACCCCTCTCCTTCCTGTGTCTAGTCAAAGCCCTTAGGTCCTCAGCTCAGCAATCGCTTCCTCAGGGAAATCTTTAAGGACCACATCTTCTACCAGGACCACATCTGGCCCCTAGCGCTCACACTCACAGCACTCTATACAGTCCTTCCTAGTATTTAACAGAATTTTTGACTACATATTTATTTGCATGATTAGTTGAGGGAGGTGTTCTTTCTCTACTAGAAGGCAAGCTCCCTGTCTGGTACATCATTGGATCCCCAGCTTCTAATACAGTATAAGTATTCAAACAATATTTGTGGTGTGAATTAAAGGATGTTCACAGATAGTCACAGATGCTCCTGGAAGTAGCCTCATTTCCAAAGAGTAACTGGTTTCATAAACATTACACACGATCCTGTTCCCCAGCTTCCAGAGTCCTGCTCACAGGCACAACAACTAGACACTTGCCCACTCCCTCTGGGCACAGTGCTGAAGGTGAGGGAGCTGTGGGGTCCCCTACTGTGCCCCTAAGGGTGACCTAAGTCTCCACCCACACTCTCCAAGTCATGGGAGGAGCCAACATCGCATAATGCATGTTAGGGACGGATTGTTTGTGTCCCCCCCAAAAAATTCGTATGTTGAAGCCCTACCTCTCTGAATGTGATGGTATTAGGAGGTGGTATCTTTGACAGGTAATAAGGTTTAGACGAATTCATGAGAGTTGGGCCCTCACAATAGGAGTAGTGTCCTTGGAAGAAGAGGAAGAGGCTAGAATTCTCTTGAACTCTCTTATACTTGAACTTAAACTCTCTGCCATGTGACGACACAGCAAGAAGGCAGCCATCTGTAAAACAGAAAGAGAGACCTTCCCAGACGACAGCTCTACTGGCACCTTGATCTTGAATTTCCCAGCGTCCAACCTGAGAAATAAATGTTTGTTGTAAAAGTCATCCAGTCTATGGAATTTTGTTACAGCAGCCCAAACTGACTCAGTCAACTCATCAAAAGTGTAGTCTGGAGAAACAGAGACATGCCCTTACCAGTTTTGTTTCCTGGGGCTAGGTACAAAATATCTGTTTCCCATTCATAAAATGGGATAATAAGAGTACAAACTGTGGAGTTCTCATGGTGGTGCTGCGGATTAAGGATCCAGCCTTGCTGAAGCTGTAGCGTAGGTCACAGCTGTGGCTTGAATTTGACCCCTGGCCCAAGAATTTCTATATGCCACAGGTGTGGCTCAAAAAGAAGAAGGGGGGGTGGGGAGGAGAAGGAGGAGGAGGAGGAAAGTGTATAAACTACATGGAGCTGCCATAAGGAATAAATGAGATAATATATGTGAGGGTTTTAACTTCCACATGTGAGCACAGTATAAACATTCAGCAATGGGTATCTTTTTGTTTGAATTGCTAGCACAGAGCTGAAACAGAGTCTTAGAGATCAAATCATAAACAATCTGACTTCACAGACTTGGAAACATGCTCCAAAGTGGCTCCAGTGGCAGAACCAGCAGAAGGAGCCAAGTTAACAGCTCCCGTTTGGTGCTGTTTCCATCACAGTCTACACACACTCCGATTCTCTGTGCCTGGACAGCTCAGGGCCCTCCCAGGGCTGGGAAATGGTGTGAAAAAGAAACAGCCAAGGGCTTCTTTCGTCCAGGTCCAGAGTGGGTTGAGCTCTTGAGTAAATGCAGAAAGGGCCAGCAGGTGCTTCTCTGCCCCAGTAGCATACCCATTCTCCCAGAGCAGAAGGAGACACAGCTCAGGAGAATGTCCTACTTAATCCTGGACCATCCATCGCTTTTACTGGGCCTTCCTGGGGAGGATATTCCAGGCTATTTATCGGGCTTTCTGTCAACATTGCGGTCATTCTCTCTCTGTCCTGGGACCAATAGAGATTAATTTCTTGGTAATGGCCTCCTATCACACCAGGACCCAAAGGATGGTTTGTGAGGATGCAATTCAGAAACAGCCTCAGAGTTCCCATCATGGCACAGTGGAAATGAATCCAACTAGCCACCATGAGGTTGCGGGTTCGATCCCTGGCCTTGCTCAGTGGGTTAAGGATCCGGCATGGCCATGAGCTGTGGTGTAGGTCGCAGACTTGGTTCGGATCTGGTGTTGCTGTGGCTGTGGCACAGGCCAGCAGCTCTAGCTCTGATTCGACCCCTAGCCTGGGAACTTCCATATGCCAAGGGTGTGGCCCTAAAATGACAAAAGAAAAAGACCAAAAAAAAAAAGGAAGAAAGAAAGAAAAGAAAC
The DNA here is from genome assembly GCF_016906955.1 of Phacochoerus africanus. Classification (NCBI taxonomy): domain Eukaryota; kingdom Metazoa; phylum Chordata; class Mammalia; order Artiodactyla; family Suidae; genus Phacochoerus; species Phacochoerus africanus. The sequence goes on along the minus strand of NC_062554.1, from coordinate 39,724,755 downwards.
TGCCTCATAGACACACATGCAACCAAACAAAAAATAGGTTCCTAGAGGCCTGAGGTCACCGCTGAGTAGCTGCTGGACAACAACTGGAAAGAAGAGAGATAGTAGGAGACAGACAGACAGAGAAGAACCTGTGAGAGATCCGTGAGCCAATGGGGGCAACACAATTAATCACAACACAGTCAGTCACTTCAAAAGGGCATCCTTCCCCTAGAGAAAAGATTGAAGGGAAACAGGCAGGCAGATGTAAGAAAAAATTCCAAGCCTACTGATGGGAATCTGTTGTCTGTCCTTACGATCCAGGCACACCCATCCCTTCTGCTCGAGGCAATCACTTAAGCCTCAGGTAAATAGAGAACAGAAAAACCTTTCAAGAGACAGGCAAGTCGGGCAGAGATGGCTCGTTCCGTGACACGCTGCCCACATCTCCTTCCCTGTGGTCTTTGTGATGAGACACATCCAGGGCCCCTCTACACTGAAGCCCCTCCGCTCCTGGCTGATAATGGCAATCCCAGGACCCCAAGCAGCTGCTCCCAGAATGCACTGCACTTGTCTTTGTCGCCTTCCTCTGCCAAAGCTGCTCCCTCTGCCTGGAACCCCCTTCTCTGGTCTCTTTACCCACCTTGTCCATCACCGTTTGCCTGGAAGGTGGCCTTTCAGCAGCAGCTCCTGCTGGAAGCCTCATCTGCTGTCCCCAGGTGGCTTTACAAGCTTCCTCTGGTGGGTTCCAGTGGCGCCTTGTTCCCACCCCCGTTGTGACAATGATCACACAGCTGTAACTACCACTTCTAAGACACATTCTTCCCCACGTTTTTATGTTCTGATAGGTCACCGTACCCACTCCCATTGTGATAATAATGATTACTTTGCCATATTGCTCAGTTCTGAAACACACTGTATTTTTTCACATTTGAATGTTTCTAAAATCGGGATGTTTTGCAACAAGGTGTGCATTTAGTGTGGTCATGTTTCTGACTTTTTTTTTTTCCTTCTGAAAAGCTGTTATTATGTTGAGAGTGCCTTTTAACATCAAAGAACTATGTTACTTATTCATGTGTCTTCATGTGTCCCACCTCTGAGCATCCTGCATCCCCACCCCTTCACAGAGCACTTGCTCTGTGCTGCCACTGCTCCATGTTGGAGGGAGGGAGGAAGGAGGCAAAAAGAGAGGAAAAAGAGGAGGAAGGGAGGGAAATTGCTTCCACTGTAACTGGAAAGCACCATCACATCTGTTCTCCTTTCATTTGATTTCCCATCAGAGGGCAATGGGGTTTCTCCCCCAGAGATTGCCTTAGAATTTCCTTCCTCCTGCTATTCCCATGTCTGCTATAGATCAACCACAGGGCACAAGGGTCCTCCGGCACCTAGGGCAAGGGCTGTGAAGGGGAAACCGATCAGGAGGAAACTCACAGGTTCAGAGTCATCCTTGAATTCAGCTTCACCAGGTAGGAGACTCTGCTGTGAAATCTACATCCCGCACGATCTCCATCACATCTCCACGCATCACTTGGCCCACGGAACATGCCACGCTCTAGCCTGATCCTTATCTTTCCATCCATATTTCCCAAGGCTCTGGTCAGCTGATTTTCTCATTTTCCGTGGCTCATGCCCTGCCAGTGACCTCTTCTCTTGCCCCCAGTTATTCCATGACATCTTCTTTGATCCCCCTGTCCTCCCAGACCCCACTGTCCTCTGCACAGCATGTGTTGTCTGAGCTGGACCAGTTAGTAGTGGTTATGCTGTAGCTGGTGTTTTATAGCATTTCCCACTGCAGAAGGCTAAGCACATAATTAATGCTCAAACACACAATGGAAACAAATTAATACCATGACTGCCTTTGGGGGCTCCTCCTCCCTTTATCATTTCCTTGGTCATACTCTCAGCCCAAACAACTCCCTCTCTCCGAGGCTCCCAGGTCGGTTGAGAACTATGCCCTTACCTCTGGTTTTTTTTTTTTTTTTTTTTTTTTTCAGGTATTTTTGTTGGAGATACACGTGGACCACACCCCAAATAGCCCCTGGAACCTGGACCCCATCCGACATCGCTCTGATCTGGCCTCTCCTTTTCGGCTGCTGCATCTTTCTTACAGGTTCTTTTCTGTTCTGGTCAAATAACCACCCTCCTGGACTCCTCTGCATATTGACCTCAAGGTGGCATTAGAAGTAGGGGAAGGGGGAGTTCCCGCTGTGGTGCACTGAGTTAAGAATCCTACTTCAGTGGCTTGGGTTGCCATGGAGGCACGGGTCCATCCCCGGCCTGTTGCATTGGATCCGGCATTGCCACAACTTCCACATGCCCTGGGTACGGCCATAAGAAAGAGGAAAAAGTGGAGAGGGGGGCAGCCACTTGACACTGTTGCCTTATGTGGAATTCACAGCCAACTGACTCTCTTAGGTTCTGTGGACCTGAGCTGCTGTTCAACAGGCTTTTCATTCTTTATATGATTTTGTGAACTGGTGTCATTTATATTTGCCCTATAAAAGGCCATCATGTTTAGCCTTATCATTCCAGCTGGTGGTGATCATTCTGAGGCTTCCTTCTGTCTTTTCAATTCCCCAGCAGGGTGGAAACAAAGTAGACCCAGGATTTATGGTGACCTGGATAAAAGAAGGAACACTGTGTCTATATCAGGGCTTCAGTTCGCTTCTTAGCCCCAAGATGCCACTGGCCTAGCCAGCAGCAGCCTTTCAGGGCTCATTTATACAAAAATGGAACATGCCCAGTAACTAGCGTCTTATCCCAACCCACCTCCACCCTGGGCTCCTGGTCTCAGTGCCATCATGCCCCACCCCAGGCAGCCACAGCAGGAGCCAGAAAGGCCTTCCTAGTTTCTCTTTCCCCTCTAGCCCCCACGTGGATCAGTCCTTGGGCCTATCCTCTGATTCGATCTCCTAAATAATAAAGTTCAGCCACCACTCCCTCTGACGTTTCAGCCCATCTTCGTGGACTCTTCTCCCTCCTTCATCTATTTAACTTCCATGTTTCCAGCTCAGCTTAAACCTCACTTCCTCCAGGAAGGTTTCCTGTCCCATCAATTAGCTTGGGGGCTCCAGCCACCAGCTTTCCCAACATGCTTTCTCTGTCCTGTCAACCAACTCACTGCGTGTTGCTGCTTCTATAACACTTCCCAGCTGCATCCACGTTCTATGAGTCTATGAGGAGTCTGTTTTGCTCATCATCACATTCCCAGCATATAGTAGATACTCAGTAAGTATTTCTTGAATTATTAAGCAGCTGTACCATGACCTTGGCTGGGCAAGTTTTAAATCACTGGCAAGGGGTTTGGCTCAAAGCCTATGAAGCCTCCTGCCTAGAAGGAAAGAATACCAGCTGTGGCTCCTGGTGAATAGTGGGAGTCGTGTCCAACTTCACGAGCCTCAGCTTCCTCATCTGAAAAGTGGAAATAAAAATTTATCATAGGGGGTTGTCGCAGTGCTCAAAGGAAATGATGTGTAGGAATGTGGTCCCAAACTAAAAAGCGTGGTTCCAGCACAAGCGTATTCATGGACATCCCATCCCTCCGTGAGTGGCCCTGACCTGACTTCAGAGGTTGTACCAAAGACCCCCAGAGGCTCAACTGTGAGCACTGGTGCTCATCAGTTTAGGTCCACTACCAAGTCCTGGAGGTCCTTTTCTTATTCTTTCTCAACCTTCTCTGCTGTCCTCATTCTCCTGGGCCACTTCCAGAAGCCTTCATAACTACCGCTTCTACTGCCTTCTCTTGGTGGAGGGTTTAATGATCCCAGAGGCCCTAGAAATACATTGAATTAAAACACAAAATGGAGAGCATTGTGCGTTTTAGTGAAACAGCAATTAGGAGCGGCAGTCACCATGTGCTCGGGAGGGCAAGAGAGCCAAGGAGAAAAGGAATAAAGTGACCTCATAAAGACACTTCATTTCATTACCACCAGACACAGTTTCCCATTATTGCTCTTGGTGTTTAATGGTTTTATGATTCCATCTATTGATGCTTAGCTAGTTCATTAACTGTGCTGCTAGAAATACAATTATCTCCAACCAAACCTTCATCACTAATAAGAGGGAGGGGAAAAAAAAAGCCTTCGTCATTCCCAGAAAGCAGGGGGGCGGACACACATGGGTAGTGACTCCTCGGCCCCAAAGCTTTCATGGAGACTGAGATTATAATCACACAAGTTTCATGCAGCCAGTTTTAAAATTTAATCCAACAACGGCTGTATTATTGAGCTGACTCTGTACCAGTGCCGTGCACCCAAACAACACTGGCTTTGATTGAGTCATCTGAGTCCACCCAGCACAATGCTGGTGACAACTGAGAGCTAGGAAGATCTGCTCAACTGTTCCTTCGTTCACTAGGTGCTCACTAAGGCCCTCCTGTGTGCCAAGCCCTGGTTAGGCAGACAGAGATACCTAACATAGGCAGGGCCCCGATTCTGAGAAGCTGACAGTCTAGCAGATAATGTGTGTTCCTGGGGATCAGAGGAAGAATTCCAGGAGTTGAGCTGGGGCTCAGGGAGGACCTCCACTCCTGATGTGGAATGAGGGGAGGAGACAGTGGGTACCAGCCAGGCAGAAGCTGAGAATGGCTTTCCATCTCACTTGGCATCAAGCCATTACAATGGCCTCCCAGGCCCTGCAGGGTCTGTCCTTAGGACCCATCCTTTTTATCTCCCCTCCCACCCACAAGAGGTGGGAGCCAGTGAAGATAACCCAGGTCTGCAGTCAAGAGGGGGCTGGGGCCTAATAAAAACCTGTTTAGGAGTTCCTGTCGTGGCTCAGCAGTTAGCAAAACTGACTAGCATCCATGAGGACGCAGGTTCGATCCCTGGTCTCATTCTGTGGGTTAAGGACCTGGCGTGGCCATGAGCTGTGGTGTAGGTGCAGGCATGGCTTGGATCCAGCATTGCTGTGGCTGTGGTGCAGGCCAGCAGCTGCAGCTCCAATTTGACCCCTAGCCTGGGAATCTCCATATGCCACAGGTGCTGCCCTAAAAAGCCAAAAAAAAAAAAAAAAGAAGGAAAAAAAGAAAAGTAAAGATCTGTAGGTTTCCTGCATGTTCCAAAGGGAGTCTCCTGTTTTTATTTTTTTTCTTCTAGAACCCAAACTGCTTTTGATAGTCTGTATCCCTGGCTTCATTTCCTATTACAGTTGTCCCTCAGAATCCATGAGGGATTGATTCCAGGACTCTTTGAAGATACCAAAATCCGTGGATTCTCAAGTCTCTTATAAAATGGACAGTACAGTCTGCTCTCCATACCCAGGGTTTTAAATCCATGCTTGGTTGAATCTTTGGATGTGAACCTACAGATACAGAGCGTACCTCTCCCCCTGCACATTCTGCTCTCGCCCCTTTATTGTTCCTTGACTGGCAAGCCCCAGGGCCTTTGCATTTGCTGTGTCTCCACCTAAAATGTTCTTCCCACTGATTGTGCCAGGGCTCACTCCCTCACTCTTTCAGTGAAATACCCCTTGTCAGTAAACCTTTCCTGCCCACCCACCCACTCCCACCACTCCCTACCCTTTTCCCTATTTTATTTTTCTCTCTAAATCTTACCATCATCTGAGATACTGTTACCTTTTTTATATGTTTGTTGGATATTTCTCCCAACAAAAATGTGGGGCTCTAAGGGAGTGGGAACTTTTTGTTTTGTTCACTAGTGATTCCCCAGCACTACAACAAGGTCTGGCATGTGGAAGGTACTCAATAAATACCTGTTAACCTGAATGTTCTTATTGCTTACGTGCTGTCTCTCAACCCCAAGCCCACCCTCCATATACTGCTCTACAAGGCCCTGGATCCTTTGCCAGTGGGCTTCCTCGGAAGCTTTCTCAATAAAAGATGCTGGAAGAGAACAGAAGGTGAGAGAAAGGGAGAAGCTATTGTTCTTCCTCTAACTCTCTCACTCCTTCTCTCCTCCTTTCTTCTCTTGGTGATGTCTCTATAGAACCCGTGTTCTTTCCATCATCCCAACTCTAGCTGAAACCTCCATGGGACTCTGGAGGCTAGGACACCCTCCCCACCCCACCCCCATACTCTATGATTCTGGTACCACCTCCCCCTCCCTTCGGATCCCCAACCCCAGCTGTGGCAGCTTCTTCCAGCTGTTAAGAGGCTCTGGGGTGCTTCACAATCACCCTCTTGCTGTCCCAGGCTTTCAACACCTACACAACCTAGAGCCTGTATTCACACTCTCCTGGGGGCTTCCCAGTGTGGCCATGCCCCTCCTGGCCAGCCGCCCCGGTGAGGGTCACCTCTGCAAGGTCTCTATAATAGAAGGAAGTATTCGCGCTGGCTCTGCCCTCCTTGAGGCAGCCCCAGCTCCGTTAGGAAGAGAGATGCCTGAGAAAAAGATAACTGACAACAGGCAGGACCGTCAATGACACAAAAACAAGACAATGTGTGTGCAGAAGGCTCCCAGGGAGAGAGAAATTTCTAGAACTGTGCTTTTCTTCATGTTCCTATTACTTTCAAGGAGAGCGTTTCTGAGGGTCGAGAATTATGCTGGCTCCTTGGCTTCCTCTCAGTCTTCACAAGGACCTCACGATGTTATATAGGCCTTGTCATCTTCACTTTATAGACGCCCTAAATCATACAGATGGTGAACAGTCAAGGTGGACTTGAACCCTGGACTGCCTGACCTTCAGAACCCACACCCCTTCCATCACACCCCGTCCTCAGCCCTCAGTATGTGTGTGCACGCACACATGTGCACACACACACACACACACACACACACAGTCACACAGGCCTTATCTACTGTGTACAGAGGCAATTATTTTTTGGAAAAAGCAACATAGAACACATTGCCAGATGCATTCAGAGAAGCCAAATCTTTCATAATCCTTCCTAGGGTGTTTTATTGTTTGCACAAGAAAATAGATTTTTGTGAGGTTTTCTTTCATTGTGCTTTGTTATAATAATGATAAGTCTGGTTCGAAAGTAAAGCAAGAAAATTGTAAAACTGGAGATTTATTCTTTACCTGGCAGAGCTTTGTGTGGAAACAGGGCTGCATTGAGAGAATGACTTGGTCCTGGGGACTGGCCTCTGCCCCAGGGAACCTGCTCTGTTTGGCTTTGGGCTGGGGCGTGTGGGGAGCAGCTGGGCTGATAAAGGCCAGTCCACCCGGGACACCCCCTCTAGCCACCAAATGCCTCGGGCATGTCTCCTCATCCACAGAACAGACATGCATCCAACACCTATAGGGTGCCAGGCGCTGGAAATAATAAACAGCTCTGCCCACAAGATGCTCAGTCTGATGAAGAGAGTGAAGGGAAGTTAATTAGTATAATGCAACGTAAAAGTGCTATAGCACAGTCTGTGGGAGCACCCCGGGGAATTCTAATTCCGAAGGACTGGAAGGGGCAAGATTAGGTGTTAAGAAAACTGTAACAGGGAGTTCCCGTCTTGGCTCAGTGGTTAATGAATCTGACTAGCATCCATGAGGATGCAGGTTCAGTCCCTGGCCTGGCTCAGTGGGTTACGGATCTGGCGTTGAGCTGTGGTGTAGGTCACAGAGGCTGCTCGGATCCTGCATTGCTGTGCCTGTGGTGTAGGCCAGCAGCTACAGCTCCAATTCAACCCCTAGCCTGAGAACCTCCATATGCCTCGGGGGCAGCCCTAAAAAAAGAAAAAAAGAAAGAAACTATAACAAAATCAAAGCTAGAAAGCCAGGGCTTTGAAGGTTAAGGAAGACTTTCTTCCACAGTTGGATAAGGGCAGAGGAGAGAATTCCTGAGGACCCAACAAGAGCAAAGTCAGCGAGAATACGCAGTGCGGGTCGTAGTGAGAATTCGCAGTGCGGGTCGTGGGCACCATGAAGGGGGAGCAGAATTGGAGGGGAGAGGGGTGGTTTGTGGGTTGAAACTAGGGATTAGTCCGAGGTTGAGGAGTTGTCTTTTTTTTTTTTTTTTAATTCCTGTTCGAGCACAGCCTGATTCATTTCCAAACCTGGCTTAATTGATATTTTAATTATATGCTTACACCTGCAACAATTTCAAGTGAGAGCAGGTACCTGAAATGAGATAACGTATGTGCAAGCACTGAGCGAGCTGTGAAGCGTTAGACAAACTGCTGTTCATGTGGTTTGGCATTGTTCTAAGATTCCTGAGGCGAAGTACCAAATTCATTCCCAGACATATTCGCGGCTCCCCTGTCACGGCGCAACCCCAGCCAGGAGCCGGGAGGCCCCAGTGAGGAAGGACACGATACATCCCCAAACACCTGCCCACCTAGCATGATGGCTCCCATCACCCACTCCTCATGGATGTCAGGACTTCATAGACCAATAAGGAGGCCCTCAGACCATAACCCCTTCCAGACAGGCCTCTCATTAAACCAAAACACCGGTTCAATGGTGTTGTGTGGTGGAAAGGTCACTGACTTAATTTCTCACCCCAACTCTCCACCCGGGTGGCCCTGGGGAGCTAGGAGTCCTCGGGACCTCAGTGGCCTCGTCGGGACTATTCAGAGATGATGGCAACACCTGCACAGGGTTCGCAACTCTCTGGGGCCTCCCCGTAGAAAGCAGAAGCAGATACTCTCTCTTCACACCCATCTCATCTCTTTGTGGCTGTGCTGGCCACACCAGGGTGGCAGGATGCAGAAACAGGAAGGGAAGTGACAGAGAGCAGGGTGAGCGCTCCAGGAGTCTGCGTTCCAACACGGACTCGGCCCACGGCTTTGGATGTGTCCCTGATGAGCCCTTGACTGGCTTAGTTCCCTCTCCTGCCGAAAAAAAGGCTGTCAAGGAAACCCCCAACCCCAGCTCATCCAATAAGCTACCCAAAGGCTCTATCTGTATCGCGTACCTACTCTTTGCTGGCAATGTGGGCTGCACTGGGCCACAAAGATTTTTTAATAATAATATTTAAGAACATATTTTTCAAATAATGAGACATAGCCTCTCAGAATTCAGGCAGACTTCTAGAAGTATGAATACTTGCTATTTAAAGTCAGTGGTTTTCCTGGTGCCTTTTGGAGTAGACAGATAATTACGAAACAGTCATCCACGTGCTAGGATGGAGTGGAGATTTTCAGAGCCAGGTCCTAGAACAGGGCTAGGCACAAAGTCGGTGCCAATAAACACTTATTGAACTGACAGAGGCCTTAAGAACGGGGCACTGTGAAAACACTGAGAAGAGGTGCTCAGCCCACGGGTACCTCACTCCTTGACGGGTGGATTCAAGTTGCTCCTGAGGGAGCAACTTCTGGTGCCTGTGTTTTTTTTCTTTTCTTTTTACAGTCACACCCACAGCATAAGGAAATTCCCAGGCTAGGAGTCGAATCAGAGCTGTAGCTGCCGGCCTACACCAGACTTCCGGGCAATGCCAGATACTTAACCCACTGAGCGAGGCCAGGGATCGAACCCTCATCCTCACAGACATTATGTTAGGTTCTTAGCCTATTGAGCCACAACGGGAACTCCAGGTGCCTGTTATTGCATCACTACCACTTTGGAAACCTTTGCCTGGCCGAGGGGCTGGCAGGAGAGCCACCCTCTAGGGAGTGTGAGGCAAGAGAGCAAGGGACCCGTTTCCACCCTTCTGAGGGGCTGTTGTGTTAATACCGCATCTGTTAAGAGATGCCCAGGAGGTTGTAAGATGTTTTCAGGCCTGGGAGCAGTCGGGGCCAGGGAGGGGAATGGTTATGGGAGCAAAGAAGCCCCCACTCAAACTGAAGTGTGTTTACAAACACGACCCACATCTACCTGCCGAAGGAGGCCCATTGCTGGCAGCCTGATTTTTGCTGAGTCACCGGCTGTCTTGCTCAGCAGAAGCAGAGCAGAATCCAGGCCTAAATTTCTTATTACATCTCCTTCCTGTAACTTCTTGATAGAATTATCATATCAATCAGACCTTTGCCTTCATGCCCAAAGAGTGAGCTCTCCCAAGACCAGCTCCATCAGCTCGTTCTAATTCACGCAGAAATCTAGTCCAGCTGAAAGACAGGGCAATCTCATTGTTTAACTGGTCGCATCCTAAGCCAGCAGCACAGCAGATGCTCTGCCCACATCAACAGACGTGCACACTGCTGGATGCTTCTGCTTCTCCAGAGAACCCCCAGTACCAACAGAATTGGTGGCACTCAAATTAGATCATTTGAGGAGAGTTTAGCAGAGAGAGTATGCATGGGCAGAGCAGAAGGAGACCTTGGGAACAGTGCAGTGATCTGAGGCTAATAACAGCCTGGCACCCCAATCACCCTGAAGGGCCGAGAGGGAAAGTGGTCATCGGAGCCCAGATGCAGAGAGCAACGTATGGAGAGAACCCCCCAGCAGGAGCTGTGACTTCCGCAGAGGGGTGCAGCCAGATGGTGCAACCTTACAGGAAGAAAACCAAGGGAATCACTTCCCCAGCCACTCTCTCCTGCCTCCTTCTGCTCTGCTTCCCGTGATCCCCATTGGCCCAACTCCAGCAGAAGCCAAAAGGTGAAAACGTTCTCTGATAGAGTCTATGCAGGTCAGCTGCCTGGCGGAAAGGCAGGTTGAAGCGAGTGAGGGGTTAGACAGACTGACAAATAGAAGCTACCTAACGCCACCCCTATGTTCACTGCACACTGTCTGCAATAGCCAGGACATGGAAGCCACTTAAAGGTCCATTGACGGAGATTGGATAAGGACGATGTGGTACATCTATACAATGTAATACTTCTCAGCCATGAAAAATAACAAAGTAATGCCATTTGCCACAACATGGATGGACCTAGAAATTATCATGCTAAGTGTGGTAAGTCAGAGAAAGACAAATATCATATGAGATCACTAATATGTGGAATCTAATAAAAATGACACAAAAGAACTTACAAAACAGAAAGAGACTCAAAGATTTTGAAACCAGACTAATGGTTACCAAAGGGGAAACTTGGGGGGGGGGCATAAATTAGGGGGTTGGGATCGACATAGACACACTACTATATATAAAGTAGATAGATGACAAGAACCTACATAGCACAGGGAAATCTACTCAATCCTGTATAATAACCTATACGGGGAAAGAATCTGAAAAGGAATGGATATACATGTATATATATGTTGTGTGTGTGTATATATATAAAACTGATTTACTTTGCTCTACACCTGAGTCACACTGTAAATCAACCCTCCTCCAAAAAAATTTTTTAAATAAAAATAAAAAAAACAGATGCACTCAAGCACACCCCACTAAGGCAAACCACAAGAGAGAGTCAACTTCAAATGTGTACCAAAGCAAAATGGGCATTAAAAACAGCAAATTTTGGGTGATGGATAGACCCAATCAAGTAAGATCTCTCCTGCCTCTGACCTCCCCTCTGTGCTCCTGCCAACCCCAAAGAGGTCAGAAACTGCAGAGGGTCAGCAGAGTTGAGGGCAGAGAAAGAAGGCACAAAGCAGGGAGAGAGCGGGGCTGGTTGTCCCCATTCCCAAACACTGCAGGCTTTTAACCTGGTGCAGACCTGAGCGAAGAATGTACTAGTTAGAGCAGGTTAGGCTGCAGGAACAAACAGACCCATTTAGTGACTCAACACAGGAAAGGTTTTTTCTTGCTCCTCAAACAGTACAGGAAAGTTCCAGGTTGGGGTACTGAGGAAGGTAGGAGGCTTGGCTGCACAGTTATTCAGGGATCCTGCTGGCCATCTTTAATACACAGCTTCCAAAAACACCCTGGAGTCCCTTCCATCTCAGTCAACTGGAAAGAAAAAACAGTATGGAGGCACACACGTGGGCGGTTTTTAAAGGACAGGCCTAGAAGTGAAACCTATCCCTTCTGCTCATATTCCATTGGCTAGAATTCAGCCACGTGATCACTGCTGACTGCAAGGGAGACTGGACACTGTAGTCCAGCTGGCCAGATGCTCAGAACTCCTATTATAGGGAGTTCCAGTCGTGGCTCAGCAGAAACGAATCCGACTAGCGTCCAGGAAGACGCAGGTTCGATCCCTGCCCTTGCTCAGTGGGTTAAGGATCCAGCGTTGCCGTGAGCTGTGGTGTAGGTGCAGACACGGCTCGGATCCTGCGTGGCTGTGGCTGTGGCGTAGGCTGGCAGCTGCAGCTCTGATGTAACCGCTAACCTGGGAACCTCCATATGCCACATGTGTGGCTCTAAAAAGACCAAAAAGACAAAACAAACTCCTATTATAACGGAAAATGAGGGGTGGGGGAAGGATTTAAGTAGACAGTGGCCAGTCTCTACTACAGAGAAATTCCAAATTAAATTCTGAATTTTGCTGTTACACAGAATAGACATTTAAATCACTAAAAGGATCTGTTTCATGATTAAAAGTTACAAGAGAGTTTTATTATTTGAGGTGGTAGAGTCATGAGGTCTGCCCTAGATGTTCTCAACAAACAAAAAATGCACCAGCCTGAGAGCAGGTGTGAACAGGCTTGAGCGACAGTTCAAATAACAGTTTGGAAGTTGTTTATATATATTCTGGGGATTATCACTTGCTCAGTGTACTGCTTACTGTGTTATCCTTACGGGATGAGAATGAGTAATATTTTTTCTTTCTCCTTTTACTTCTATGAGAGATTTTATTTTTTTATTTCTCTATATTATTATTATTATTTTTGGTCTTTTTGTCTTTAGGGCCACACTGGCAGCATATGGAGGTTCCCAGACTAGGGGTCTGATTGGAGCTGTAGAAGCCGGCCTACACCACAGCCACAGCAATGCAGGATCTGAGCCTCATCTGTGACCCACACTACAGCTCACAGCAATGCTAGATCCTTAACCCGCTGAGCGAGCCCAGGGATCAAACCTGCATCCTCATGGATGCTAGTCAGGTTCACTAACTGCTGATCCATGATGGGAACTCCTATGAGAGACATTTTTCAAATTTGTTAATGTATTACTTTTAAATGGAGAAAAATACAAAATATTTTTTTAAAGCCAGTGAGGTTACCCCATCTTCCTATTCCACTTACAGTCAGTTCTGTACTAATTGTAGCACCTTCTGCTTTAAAAAAATCTACTCACCCCAATATTCACTTGATGACTCTCTTAGTCAGTATGAGCTGCTATGATGAAATACCATAGACTGGATGGCTTAAGCAATAAGTATCTATTTCTCACAGTCTGGACCCCCAAAGTCTCAACCCCCAACTCACCTTTTCATCACTTTTGTATCCCCACTCCCATATCAACCAGACACTTGCACTCACTGTTAACCAAGACACCTGAACTCTCCCTTCTGCAAGCTTTTCCTGTACTATAAGCTGCCTGTGACAACACACACTCCAAACACTCCCCTTAGTATAAAGCTCAGGCCAAGTCCCACTGGCCCACTCCAGCCCTTTGAAAGCAAGAAAGAAAATTAACACTTACGAACCACAGTTTGTTTTCACCAGCACTGTATCCTTCTATCCTCTCAAATTCCTGTCCTCCCACACAAGTTAGGAGATTGAAGCTCAGAGTGGTTAAGTCCTGTGTCTAAGGTCACTCAGCAGGTGAAGGCTGGGATGTGATGCAAGCTCCATCTTGTCTGATTCCAAGTCCGAGGGTCTCCTGGTCCTGAACTCCTCGCGCAGTTGTGGTCAGAAGCATTCGTCTGGTAGTTAAGTCTGCGAAGCTCTGACACTAGGTCTTCGCTAGCACCTGAGTTTTACCTTGAGCTTTTATTTCGTCTTGCTTATCTGTTCTCTATTTCCGTGCCTTTTCTCTCCAACTATAGTTCCAGCATCTTCAGAAACCAAAATGGGTTTTTCACTTGCACCAAGTCCTTCACAGCCACTGGCAATCAAGATGACTGGTGCTGTTTTAGGGCCAGGTTGGGGGTATTTTCTGAATAACCTAAAATACATACCCACTCTTCTAGGGAAGGACTCATGCAGAGCTGGGCTCCAGCCAGCAGGACAGATGGGCCTCTTTCTCTTCCTCCAAAGAGGAGGCTTCATGATCTAATTAATTCCAGAGATGGGTTTTGAGCCATGCCCCTCCTACCCCAGTCCCTCGCAGACCCCATGCAGGGGGAGGGCATCCCCACCACCCACACCCCAAGCTCACCGGCTGGCCAGAGGGCTGGACGTGCATATGAACACACGCACACCCTCTCTGCTTTCCCCGACCTTTCCTGTTCCCAATCTCCTCTCTCTACTCTTTCTAGGACCTCAGGTTTGCCTGAAGCTAACCTCTGTTATGTGGTGGTTACTGTGGGCCGGCCACTGTTTTAAGCACTTTAGAGATGTCACCACTACATTGAACGAGCAGGACTCAGGACACAGTGTCATAAAGGTATTTTTACTTTGAGCCCCACGGTTCATTTTTACCTCCTAACTGGAAGTGGCCCTTCTTAGATGAAAGCCTAAATACTCTACATCGTTCTTCTGGTCACTCTCAGGCAATAAACACATCTACAGTCCCTTTAAAATACAAAGAGTTCCAATTCAGCAATCGCAGTGGTCAGATCCCATGCAATAAACAAACTTTGACCTGGAGTTAGAATGTTCCCTGCGCAGCTGGGCTCTGCTGCCCTTGAGCTCTGCAGCCTATAGGGCTACTGGGGAGCAAGAAGAGCGAGTGGGGAAGTGTGGGAGGGGCTTATGGCAGCCTTGGAGGTGACCCCTCAATTCTCCTTCAGGAGGACCTGCTGTGGGGAGCAGAGCTGACAGCCCAGCGGCCACCCTGGGGATCCACCCACACGCTTGCATGGAGGCCCTATTCCCCCGGGCTGCTCCCAGCTCAAGGCCACACACAGCTAGGACCAGGCCACTCCTGCCTGTGCAGGGGATCTTCATGGTAATTTTTGCAAGGAGACTAGCTGGGAGCTAGCGGGGGACTGGCTATTCCCACCCAGACTGGCTCAGCATTGCTCTCTAGTCTGGGATTCTTCCTACCCGGTTCTCCATCCTTTCCTCTCCCTCTGCATAATCTTGCTTTCTTCCCCTTTATTCTTCACAGGGATTGCAGCCAATCTCTGCCTCCCCAGGACCTGAATGATGCTTCCTTGCTGCCTGCCGCTGGCTACTCCTCCCTCACCCCCAGGGCCAGTGCAACCTGGGAAGCTCGTGCAGTCAGCTTCTCCTTCTCTCCCACGTCCTCCATCTTCCTTGGCTGCTCCTTTACCCCACCCCACCCCCCCCCACCCCCGGTGCCACTGGAAGCAGGGAAGGGGGTAAGGAAGGAGACAGGAAGGTAACTACTTGACTGGCTCGAACTTAAACGGCCTCTCTCTCTGGGACCTGGCAGGGCTTAAGGTTAAGCTGAGAGTTTTCCTCGGGTGGCATTTTCATGGGTTCTATGATGTGGGCAGTGCCTCTTCTGCTGCTAAACTTCCCCATCCTGCCCTTCAGGCTGTGCTCAGTCAGAGTTCTCCAGAGAAGCAGAACCAATAAGGCGTGGATGCATGGATAGATGCATAGATGGATAGATGATAATAGATAGATAGACAGACAGACAGACAAACTGGTTGATTTACTAAAAGGAACTGGTTCCTGTGATCATGGAGCCTGAGAAGTTCCAAGATCTGCAGTCAGCAAGCTGGAAGCCCAGGAAAAGCCAGTGTTGCAGATTCAATCTGAGTCCTATAAGCCTGAGAACGAGGAAAGCCAGTGGTCTAAGTTCCAGCCCGAAAGCCACTGAGTTCAAGATCCATGAAGAGCTGATGTTTCAGTCTAAGTCTGAAGGCAGATTTTGTTGCAGCTCAGGAAATCGGGCCAAAGGAGTGTCCTGGCCTTTTTGTCCCTCAGTTGATTGGACAAGGACCACCCACGTGGGGAAGAGCAATCTGCTTTATTCAGTCCACTGATTCACAGATGATTCTCATCCAGAAACACCTCCACAGACACACCTAAATAATGTTTGACCAAACATCTGGGCAGCCCATGACTTAGTTGGGTTGACACATAAAATTAACCACCACACCCCTGACTGCTCCCAAGAGGGACACCCACAGGACGCTAGCCCTGTACTGGGGACCCTCTCTTTGCAGCCCTTCCGGGCCGATCCTAATGCACATCCCATTTCTGGGCCAGAAGGTACGTCATCCGCAGGGAGGAGAGCGTGGCCGCTTCCAGGTGCCGCCTCCCCCTGCAGCCGCAGGTGTGAGCCCTGCAACCGTCGTTCCCCAAGTGTCCCCAGTGATGGTGATCTTTTCCAGCTCTCTGAGCGGTCCTCACCTCTCCATCACCACCCCACGGGATGGGAAGGTTGTGGGAGGTGCCCCAGCTCACCAACAACTCTCTCAGAAAAAGCCCTCCACCTCTCCCAGCCCTGTGGTGCCCTGGCTGTGGGGAGGAGGTGGAAGGCGCGTGTGACCAGGTACTGTTTCTCTCCCCTGGTTCTGCGCGTGACACGGCTCCCCCTTTGGAGTCCAGCCCCTCCTGTAACCAGGTGCCATAACGGAGCCCTTGCAAATGTCTCATCACTTACACACGTACTCATTGAAGTTCTGAAATAACCTCGAAGGTCAGGATCATCCCCACTTTACAGGTGTGGGAACTGAGGGACAGAAAGGTTAAGTAACTTGTTCAATGTCACACGACTATTATGTGGTGGGGCTGAGATCGAATCCCAAATATCCAGCCTTTAACCCCAGCATTATACCCAACAGTAGTGCTTCCCGGAGGAAGGACACGGCAGCAGCACAGAAGTGTGTTGCCCTCCCTCAGGAGAGCGTGTGACCAAGTGCAGACACAGCTCGTTGTCCGCCCCGTGTTGGGACAGTACCGTTGGGGTGAAGAGCGTGCTGCCCACTATAGGCCTCAGTGGGAGGGGTGCTTGACTCGGCCCTGATTCTCCATTTTGCTGCCTTCTCTCTCCTTCCCCCTCGAGGCCTCAAGGTCCTAGTTGGTGAGGGGCGGTGCTTTTGTTTTTCTTTTTCTTTTTCTTTTTTACAGCCACACCTGAGGTATATGGAGATACCCAGGCTCAGGATCAAATTGGAGCTGCAGCTGCCAGCCTACACCACAGCCACAGCCAAGCCAGATCCAAGCCACATCTGCAAGCTATACCACAGCTCACAGCAACACCGGATCCTTAACCAACTAAGCAAGGCCAGGGATCAAACCTGCATCCTCACGGACACTATGTCGGGTTCTTAACCCACTGAGCTACAATGGGAACGCCAGGGTCCTCATTTTTGGCGTGGAGGTAGTATCAGGCCATTGTGAGAATTAGCTGTCACCCATCCGCTATACGGCCTTTGGCTCTGCTGCCTGCATCCTAGTTAATACCACGGGATTAGATGTCCAGTTCCGACCTCAACAGCTCAGATCCCGCTTGGCTCCCATAGTCACTAAGTCATGCTTCTGGAGCTGGAAGCAGCATGGGGAGGAAATGGCTGTGTCTGCGGCCATCTCAAATATCTGTGCTCGAAACAAATGTCTCTTTTTTTTCCATTTAGCAAACATTTATTAAATATTTTTATATAGCATAGTAATAGTTTCTCGACTTAAGAAAGTTTTACTAGTTTACTGTTTGCTTTTTAATTTTGCATGTAATTTTTTGGCATGTACTTTATGTCAAATATTTCTTATGCTTAAAAAGTCCTTTGTGGGAGTTCCCACTGTGGTGCAGTGGTTAAGGAATCCAGCTAGGAACCATGAGATTGCGGGTTCTATCCCTGGCCTTGCTCAGTGGGTTAAGGATCTGTCGTTGCCGTGAGCTGTGGTGTAGGTCGCAGACGCAGCTCAGATCCCGTGTTGCTGTGTTTGCGGCATAGGCCGGTGGCTACAGCTCCTATTAGACCCCTAGCCTGGGAACTTCCATATGCTGCGGGAGCAGCCCTAGAAAAGGCAAAAAAGCCAAAAAAAAGACCAAAAAAAAAAGTCCTTTGCATCCCAAAATTAAATGTTCACCTCATCTCTTGATGTGGCCTCCTCTTGGAGGAGTAGGATGTCTCTTTGAAAGTTTCCAGTCCATTTGGTTGAAGGTTGTTCAGCATTTGGTTGTGGTTTGTTGTTTTTATGAGAGAAGCTGAGCTCCTTCTGTCTCGCCATCTTAATCCCGTCCCCCAAACGTCTCTTATGAACGGTGAAGGCTACCAGTGATGACTCAGAGTTAGCATATGTCCCCTGAAGGAGGTAACCAAGCAGCTAATGGGTTTCTCGTGCACCACCAGAGGCTGGCCGAGAAGTCAGGACAGCTTCTGAGCTTAAGCACCTTCCATCCGTAGAAGAGGGTCAGCCACAGGCCTGACCCCCAAGGGGCTGGGTTTTCCTGCCCCAAGGAGCTGGTCACCAGCGTTTGCACCACCAGAGCCCTGGGACGGTCCTCTCTCCACAAATGTGATGCTGAATTCCAGGCAGGACTAGCTGAGGAAGAAGCAGAGCCTCCCAGGATCCTCTGGCCTCCTGGGGGGACAGTCACCTCTACGGTGTGAAACCCACAAAACTACTGGGGCCTCAGCCTCACCCCACTGCACCTTCCCCCACAAGCTCCCAGGCCCAGGCATGGCCAGCTTGCGCCCTCCAAACTTCCTCAATGCATCTTGCATCCCATCTCCATCTGCACCCCCACACCCTGTGCCTCGTTCAGAGATGACTCATGGCTCACCTGGTCTACCGCCTAGAGCTCCCACCTGAAAGCCCCACCTCTGCCCACATCCCACCTGACTCCCCCTCAACACCCAGGTCTCAGGGACCCTCAGCTCGAACCAGGCCACCCTCCCCCCCAGAAATCTCCCCAGCTCCCCACTGCCCAGTAGAGGGGTGGATGGGTGGCCTCAGGCACAGAGATTTTTTTCTGACCTACACAGTGTTTTCAAATTTTTTGAAATCAGGAGTTACACATCAAAGTGTAGATTTCTGACTTGTCTCCAGCACCAGGAGATCTGGCAAACCCAGTGTGATGGTTAATTGTACGTGTCAAGTTCACTGGGTTCAGGGATACCCAGGCAGCAGGTTAAACATTATTTCTAAGTGTGTCTGTGAAGGCGTTTCCAGGAGAGATTAGCGCTTGGTGAGCTGAGCGAAGCCAAGTGTGGGGACATGTCAAAAATCCATCAAGAGGAGTTCCCATCATGGCACAGCAGAAACGAATCTGACAAGGAACCATGAGGTTGTGGGTTCGATCCCTGGCCTCACTCAGTGGGTTAAGGATCCAGGGTTGCTGTGACTGTGGTGTAAGCTGGCAACTGTAGCTCCAATTAGACCCCTAGCTTGGGAACCTCCATATGCCACAGGTGCAGCCCTAAAAAGACAAAGAAAAAAAATCCATCAAGGGCCTTGGAAGGAATGAAGAGGAGGAAGAAGGGGGATTCATTCTCTCTGCTTGAACTGAGACATCCAGCTTTTCCTGCCCTCGGACATCAGCTTTCCTGGTTCTGGTGACTCAGACTGGGACCCAGACCAGCACCATGTCCACCCACCTCATCCCTGGTTCTCAGGTCTTCAGACTTAGTCTGATTTACATCGCCAGCAACCCTGGTTTCCAGCTTGTAGACTGCAAACTATGGGACTTCCTTGTCTCCGTAACCACATACAGTGAACCTCCTCTTACAAGGGAGGTCCTCGAGCCACTTTGCCTGCCCTATTGCATCTCTCACGAGTATCTTATCTTAATGTATCTATTTCTTGCCTATCACTTTGTCTTTCGCTGAAGAGGCACAAAGAACCTGAACCTTAGTAAGTCCAGACACCCGGTGAGTAATTTGAAAACCATGGGAAGAGTTCCTGCCATGGCTCAGCGGAATCAAATTTGACTAACATCCCTGAGGATGCAGGTTCAATCCCTGCCCTTGCTCAATGGGTTAAGAATCTGGTGTTGCCATGAGCTGTGGTGTAGGTCGCAGACACGGCTTGGATCCCGCATGGCTGTGACTGTGGTGTAGGCTGGCAGCTGCAGCTCTATTCAATCCTTAGCCTGAGAACCTCCATACATAAATAAATAAATAAAAATGAGGGAGATCCTGCTGCTGCAGTCTCTCTGGAGAATCTGACCAATGACCCGGGCCTTTATTTACCTGGAAGCTGTTGGCTGGAGCTGGGTCACCGCAGCCACCCACTCTGAGGGCTGTTGGACCACGCACCCCCCAGCTCCATGGCCAAGAGACTAAAGTCCAATCTCTTTGACCTCCTTTCCTGAATCCGGCCCCACCTGTCCTGGGGCCTCCCTCTCACTGTGAGCATATGAAGTGAGCACATGATGGATCTTCCCCACCAGGCACTTTCAAAAGTGAAAAATAGCACTAAGATAAGTATTGCTCATTCATTGAGCCACAACAGGCAGAAGCTGGGACTTATTCTGGAAAACCTGGGGGCCTGGTTGCCTAAACTATTGACTCTTTTGTTTGTTTGGTTTTTGTCTTCTTGACTTTTCAAGGGCCACTCCCACAGCATATGGAATTTCCCAGGCTAGGGGTCTAATCGGAGCTGTAGCTGCCAGCCTATCCCAGAGCCACAGCAACGCCAGATCCTTAACCCACTGAGCAAGGCCAGGGATCGAACCTGCAACCTCGTGGTTCCTAGTCAGATTCGTTAACCACCGAGCCATGACAGGAACTCCTAAACTATTGACTCTTAACTTGAGTGTCACATACCCCAATCTCCAGGCCACCCGCATCCCTCGTGTTGCCTTAAGTGGCCACCAGTGCACGTCGGTGCCTTGGCTCATGCTGTCCCTGCCTCTGAGAATCCACTCCCCTTCATCCCAGCCTGTCAAGAGCCAACCACCCCTTCGAAGCCCAGCCCAAAGGTGACTGCCTCCCTAAAGCATGCTTCGCGTTAGTCGGCCAGAAGAGTGCCCCTCCCGACTTGTGAATTTCCAGAGAGACTTGTAAAGCAGCCCTTACCTTCCCTGGGTCATGCATTTGAACCCTGTCCTTCATTCAGTCCACAAACATTTCTGGAGCCCTGGGGATACAGCCATGAACAAAATAGCCAAAGTTCCTCCCCTCATTGAGTTTACATTTTATTGCCTGTCGGTCTCTTACAAACGTCTCAAGGGTAGGATTTGCAGATGGAAGGTTGAGTGCTCTGAACACAACAGATGGTCACGAATTTTTGTAAATTAAATTGTGAAAGCCTCTCTGTGACTTACACAACTCATCCGCTTATGTGGAAAAATACTCGCCCTTCTTCCCTTTATTACGCGGCTCTGACAACTGATGAGAAGCTAAGAGAATCTGTAAAGTTAAAAACACAGTAGGCATAGAGAGTTCTAAAAATAGTAACCACTCAGAAATGCTAGGCGTGATCAGTACATCCTTGGATCACCTCCTTCTAAAATCCCCAACACCAGAGAGAGGGGTTATCATTCCTTTTAACAGAAGAGAAAACTGAGGCCTAGAGAAGCTGAGTGACTGGCTGGTAATGTCAGCAGTTTAATGCAGGAGAGCCAGGCTCAGCCCAGGTGTGTCTGCCTCCAGACTGTGTGTGCTTTGCACCAGACCCTGCTGAAAGCCAAATGAATTCCAGGGTAGCATGGTTTCTCCTCTTAGGAGCAAACCTAGAAGGGCATTGACAGAAATCTGACTTTAGCCACTGGCTGGGGAGTTCCTTAGCAGAGACAGGTCTGGGACCTAAGTGACAGTGGAGGGGGTAAAGCGGAGACTGGCTTGGAGGGGTGAAGACGTGGAACCACGGGGTCAACCCTGGGTCTCAACCTGCCTCTCCCCCATCCCTGACCCTGCCTCCAGTGTCCCCATGGTTACAGTCCCCTTGGCCTCCCTGGGCAGCGGGGACCTTCAGAGGCTACAACAGGCCCTGTCTATGGCTATGACAGGCGACCGATTTCCCTAGGGAGGAGGCAAACACCTGCTGCGCCCTCCCCACCCACCCCACCCCCACAGGCCTGGAGATGCCTCTAAGCTCAGCACAGGGTGGGGAGCAGCCCAGCAGTCTTGATCCCTGCAGCGCAGCTGACTCTCTCAGCCGGGGGTGCTCCTCAGGCCATAAGTGAGTGCCCAGCTCTTGGCAGGGCCTCGGCTCATTCTTAGGAAGGAGGACGAATCGGGCTATAAAGCCACACTGCCGTCATTCCAGAAGCCCCAGCCTGTGAGGCTGTGCTTCCCATGTCAATACACAGCCGACTTCCTCTCTAAATGTCTGCTGGATTCTGCAATTACTTGGGGAAAATGTCACGTTTGCCACCATGCTATTAGAGTGGCACACGGGCTAAGATGCAAACAGCTCCACACCAGTATAAATATTTTTAATGGCGTTGCTCCAACTATCTGGTGCCTGTGCTTCCAGATGATGGCACAGGAGAAAATCAAAGGGAGGCATCCTCTGCTCTGAAATGCAGGCATCCGGAGGCCGCCTCTGAAGACAGACAGTTCCAGTCTGGTGTGAAATCCGGTCTGATCCTTGCATTTGAAGCTATATTTATTCTCTCTTGCTTGAGACTTTAGCACTACCCCATTTGATGACAAAAATGAAAATCTGGGTGTTTAGCAGCTGTCACAGACACACTTAGCAATGATATCAGGGAGCCTGGGAAAGGAAAGAAGCAGACAGACTTTAGGTAAATCATGGAACCTCCCCAGGCCTCTGGTGCCTCATCTGTAAATGGAAGTAAGACAGCAACTGTCTGAAGGAAGGCTGACTTTCTTGTACTTCCTCCACGCTCTGAAATCCATGACAAATTGGAAGCCTTGGTTCCATGCTAAAGTAAAATGCGAATAAATGCCAGTGTGCCCTATAGTTCCTGCTGACTCTGGAGGACGTGGGCATGGCAAGTGCCCAGGGAAAGACTGTAAATGGAAGCCCACATAGCATATAGCATAATATTGAAAAGGCATACATCAAGGCGATAAACTTAATTTAAATAAAATATGCTTTGATCACCTACCTTGAAAAATCTGCCTTTGAAACAACCTGGAAGGACTGTGGAACCAGGCTGGACTTGAGAATTCTTGCCCTCCTCAGAGACCCACGTCATACATGGCAGTAGAAGAGCTGACCCAGCCCCCTCGCCCCACTCTTCTTCCCACTCCTGGCTCCATCTCATACTGCAACAGGACCTTGCACTCATGCTGAGAGTAGCCCAGCCTGCATGTCCACACTCTGTACACACACACACACACACACACACACACACTCATGCCAGTGGGTCTAGGTGTGTATAACAGCAGCACAGTCCACTCTCTGGAGGATGGACCTGGGAAAGAGGTCTGGTGATGGGCTGAGTGCTGTTTAAGCAGGAAATCCCAGGGTCCCATGAACCCATGGAATTGTCTAGAAGAGCGAGTATGTCCTTAGCACTACTGGGTCCTCAACTGTGGGCTAGTGCACATCCACAGGAGGCTAGAGTGGAACCAGGGTAAGAACCTCTCTTACGTACCACTGACGTGGGCTAATATCCTTAACATATAAAGAGCTACTCCAAATCAATGAGAAAAAGAAATAAGCTCCTCAATAGAAAATGAATAGACAGTTCATTTGAAAGACCACAAATCACTCCTAAAAATGAAAAGATACTCCGTCTCAAAGATCAAGAGTTTAGTGGCTCGCTTTGTTGGCTGTGTGTGCAAAGCAGTACATCCATGGCTGGTGGGAGTGAAGGTGGTGAGAGCTCTGTGAAGCATGATTTGGCAACAGCCGTAAAAATTACAGATGCATATACTCTTTGTCCCAGAAATTACATGTCTTTTCTTAACCTTTCTTTCTTTCTTTTTATTTTTTTTGTTTGTTTTTTGTTTGTTTTTTTGTCCTTTTAGGGCCACACCCATGGCACATAGAGGTTCCCAGGCTACAGGTCTAATCGGAGCTGTAGCCACTGGCCTATGCCAGAGCCACAGCAACACCAAATCCGAACCAAGTCTGCGACCTACACCACAGCTCACGGCAACGCCGGATCCTGAACCCACTAAGCAAGGCCAGGGATCGAACCTGCAACCTCATGGTTCCTAGTCGGATGTGTTTCCGCTGCACCATGACAGGAACGCCAACCTTAAGAAATACTTTAACAGGAAATGATATTTGTTGCAGCCATTCCTGGTAATAGCAAAATATCGGACGCGACATAAAAGTGGAGCCACGCAGAGCCAGTTAACTCGGCAGTGTCCTCCCACAGAACAGAATTGTTCCAGGAGGTGCTGCAGGAATGAAGCTCAGCATACAATTTTTGGCCACACCCACAGCATATGGAAGTTCCCAGACCAGGGATTGAACCCACACCACATCAGTGACCCGAGCCCCAGCAGTGGCAATGCCGGATTCTTAACCTGCTAAGCCACCATGAGACTCCCAGCATACATTGCTAAGTGAAAAGAGAAAGCTTTCTGGGACAGTGGTTGTGCGCTGCTGTTCATGTGAAAAGAAAGAGCACGCATACGCATATGTTCCACGTTGAAAGATTTTTCTGGAATGATACACAAGAGATTTAGCAGTGGCTGCACCCATTGTGGAAACCTGGCTGGCAGGAGACAACTATGGAAGGGAGAATTACTCTTTATTGTATTTTTTTTTGTGCCTTTTGAATTTGCACCATGTGTATGATTTACTTATGACAAAATATTCAAATGATAAAAGAGAAAAGCCTGGCTCAGTACTCCATCAGTACCTTTCTTCCAAGTACATATATTTTTCTATCTCATGTCATCATTATTTATGTACAAGTTTTGCAAATCTTCTATATTTTACAGTTTGGGAAGGAAGAATACATGTCAAATTATAACTAACATTTCTGAGCATTTATTATCTGCCAAGCCCCATTCTTGATGATTTATCCATCATCTCGCTTATTTCTCTTCTCTTATTAAAGACCTCTGGTGGTAGGTCCTGTTAGCATCCTCATTTTACAGCTGAGGAAACCAAGTGTCCAGCAGGAGGCTTAAAATTTTCCTAAGCTCCATGCTGGGGATGCCGATTCGAAGACTGTTCCACTCCAGTCTCGACAGACTTCACGACGCCCTTAACTGCTCTGCATGGTGCCTCATTCTTCGTATTCCTGAGAATGGTGGAAGAGCTCTGGAAATCTTACTGAAGGGATGAATGAGGGAGTGATGAATGAATGAATGATGTCCTGCCACGTTCACAGTATCCTGCACACTGCACTTGAGATCTTGTGTATCCTGTTCCCAGCTCTCGGTCCAGGCAGAGGGGAGCGGGCCTCCTTGTATATGGTCATGGGTTTCCTTTGCCACCGCTGCCTGGAGGGAAATCGGGGGGAACTGACCAACTGTGGAAGATGAAGAGGTGGGCAGTTTCACACAAGAGAACATTTTTTTAAGCAAAAGTGCTCGGGCTTAGACAAGAGCCTACGGGCCTCTTCTGTCCCCTCTGCAGGAAGCATGGCTCACCTCTCTAAGCTCAGAAATGTCAGCGTGTGCGGTACTTGGTCCCTGGCCACATGGAGCCCAGGGGCTTCTTCTAAGAGCAGCTCACCCCACAGTCTGAGAGTGGAGCCCCAAAGGGGGCTTCACTGTCCGAGCAAAGAAACAGAGGTTGCTGGGATACCCCCGCCCTGACCCCCAAATAGCTGACCTGTTCCTGTGCCTGTCTGTTTACCACACTTAAAACAAAGCCCGCTTTGAGCTTCCGTAAGGCAATTTGAACCAAGCCCTTGATCCTTACACACTATTCTGTCTCCTTGTCTTGCATGATTTATATGAGGCTTAAATAATAAATTGCACGGATGCTGTAGAATTTATAGTGCTCCAAGTAGGTCATTAAATAAATCACTGTATAATTTATATAAATGAACCTAAATCATGCAGTAGGAGGATTTCATTATAAAATCAATCCTGTGAGTGGATAAACACGAAGGGCTGGCAGGAACAGGGCTGTGGTTGAAAAGTCCCCGTGTCTGTGGCTGAATATGTGAGACCTTTGGGGCCCAGAAGATGCTCCAGCCCACTTTCCCCTCAGCCAGCGGACTCCAGGAAGCACCTGCCTGCACCTCCGCATTCCCTGGCTCCTCCAGCGGGGCATCTGCATAGCTCAGGGGCTCGGCCGATCTCAAAGCCAGCTGGCCTCCTTCTGTCTGGAAGCAGAGCCAGGATGAAGGGAAAGACTGGGCACGTTCTGAGTGAAGGAACCCACGGGCGCTCCTGCCAAGCACGAGCCTGGCTCAGGCTTGAACACAGGCCAAAAGACCAGCCCCAGCGTCTGTCTGGCAGGAGCGTTCACCTTGCCTCGGGCAGATGTCTGCCTGATGCAGCTGCCTGCAAGGGGATGCTTTCCCCGGCCTCCTGCGCAGAATCCAGGCCAGCTTCCAACAGGCGCCCAGCCTTGAGGGGGTATAAGGGTGGATGCATCCAAGAAGCCAGTCCAAATGGGGCAGCTTCAACCCCACCAGGCCCCCTCCAGCTCCCCCAACACCAGGACAGGAGTGTGAAGGACAAGCAGAGCCCAGGGACACCCCCTCCCTGCAAAGAGAGGAACTTCACTCCCAGCAGCCGGGGCAGCGCTGCCAATTAGGGGCAGGAAGCCTGCAGTCTGGCTTGGTCGATGGCAGAGATGTTTTAGGAGAAGGGAATTTCAAGCGAGAGGAGGTCCTCTATTTTTAAAACTACTGCTGGAGAAAGAGCAGCAAGATGAAGGGAAGCAAGACGGAAGATGAACAAAAGATGTTTTGACAAGCTCTCTAGAAGACCGAGCAGGCCTGGGAGGCTCCCCTTCAGAAGCCTTTGGGGATTTCTGCCACATGGGAAGTGAAGAGAATTCTGAGGCGACAGGCCACGGGGGAGCCAGTGCTGTTTAGACGTCCTAAGGGTGTGCATTTAAAGTCTCTGCTCCCCCAACACCTGAACACCCTTCTTGGCTTGCACACCCCAAGAGGCAGTTGGTCCAAGGGTCAAGGGTGGCTCTTTGCTCCCGATTGGGGTGGTGGTCAGAGGAGGGCCCCTGAAGCCCACATGCTTGCCTGGCGCACAGCCTGGGGGCATAGTCCAGGCCCTTCTGGTCCTCAGCTCCTGTGAGTTGCTTTTCACAAACACTAACAGGTGACACTGTCCATAAGCCTTCACTGAGATGCTTTGGTGGCCAGCACCTAAGAAACAAGAGAATAAGCCGCTGATAGCAGGGACATCTTTTGAGTCTCCAGACTTTGTTCAGCCTTCCAGTCTTAATGATCTAAGACCAAGAGCTGTGGAAAAAGACACCTCTCACCTGGACAGCCAGCCCATCATGCAGCAGATTTCCCCTATGGATTATAAAGATCAGCCAGGGTGCATGACAGAGGGGGCCAGCGAGCTCTGTGCTCCAGGATGTCCTTTAGGGTCCCTGAGATCTCCCCATTCTGAAAGGGGAGAGGGCAGAGAGGTGTTTTAGTGCATTCCAGCTGCTATAACAAAACTACCACAGACGCAGTGGCTCAGACAAGAGAAATGAGTTCTCACAGTTCTGGAGGCTGGAAGTTCAAGATCAAGGCACCAGTAGATCCAGTGTCTGCTGAGAAGCTTGCTCCCAGTTCCTAGCGGGCAGCTTTCTCTCTGTGTCCTCACTCGGTGGGGGGGTGAGGGGGGGTTCCATCAGGAATCCCACCCACGAAGCTCCGCCCCCACGGCCTACTTATCTCCCCGAAGCCCCACCCCCCAGTACGGTCGCAAGGGAAGTTGGGATGTGGACCTTCAGTCTAGAGCAGGGGGAGAGAGAGCGAGCGAAGGAGGATGGGAGCGGGTTTCTGTTGAATCCACGGACTCCACTGAGCTACTACCCTGTTTTTTACCTCCTTGCCTTCATTGCTCAATTCCTTTATGAAGAAACGGGTTGCCTTTTCCGCCTCAACTGCCTCTCATTTCTAAACCGCTTGCCGTTGGGCACCCACGCCCACAGCTCCCTGAAAAGTGGCCGGCGCCCTTCTCTGGCTGCTCCAGTTTCTCACACGTTTGGCCATCTCCCAAGCCCCTGCCCTGCGGAAACCCCTCCTCCCAGCTGCGCCATCTCTGTGGCTCTTCTGTAGCCCAGGGGACTTTGACCTCTTTCCTCTTTTTTCCGCTCAACATGAGTATCTCCTCTGGCTCCACATATCGCTCCTATGAAAAGGACTGTCGAACCTCCATTTCTGACTGTGACCACATGGCTTTTGACAATCAACCATCCTGGGGACCCTCAGGTCTCTCAGATTGGATACCCCGCCACCTAAAACTCAACTCTTCATCTTTCTCTGCCAGTGAGCCTTCTTTCCTGCTGTCATTATCACCATGAGGAATGCCATTGTCCTCAGCTTCTAAGTCCCTTGAATCCTCTTTTTTTTTTTCTTTTTCTGGCCACCTCGCAGCACATGGAATTCCCAGGACAGGTATCAGATCTGAGCCACAATTGCAACCTGTGCCACAGCTACGGCAACAACACCGGATCCACTGCGCTGCGCTGGGGAATCAAACCTACATCCCAGCGCTCCAGAGATGCCACCGATCCCATTGTGCCACAGGGGAACTCCTAAGTCCCTGGAGTCCTCTTTACTCACGACTGCTAGTTCACCTAAGCTCACCAGCACCTGCCGATTATTCCTACGGTATTTTTTCCCATATTTACTTCACTTCTACTGCCCTCACCAGCTCATCCATAAACAAGACAGCCACACTTTTCCAGCTGGGAGGAACAGGTTAAGACACCCCTCCACGTTACAGATGAGGAAGCAGAGGCTCAGAGAGGAGGGAGGTGTACGGAGATCACCAGCCGTTTAGAATCAGGACCTCAGAACCAGAACCAGGGCTCCTGGCCTTCCCACATCCCCTCAGGCAAGCTCCTTCACATGCCCTGACGGCCACTTGCCAAGATGCTACAACACTTTTTGGGGTGTTGTCTCTCTCCCTGCCCATCTCATGATGGGGGGGAGCACAAAATTACCCTTTTCTTGTGACCAAGCCCCAAGTGGGGTTCACTGGATTAGGGATAGCAATCTGACTTGTCAGAGCAATCAGATTTTTTTTCTCCCAACATTTAGAATGAGGGATAAGGACATTCTAATTCTGTCTGACTTTCTCCCTTCAAGGTGGCAAAGGGGAAAAGGGAGGTGGGCTGCAGAGGAACACAGACACGGAGCAGGAGCAGAGATGACAGAGGGGGAAAAAGAAGCCTAAGCTTCTGTTACTGGTTCCAGCCCCAGCTGGGGGTGAAAAGATGGCTTTTCCTTGGCAGGAGGTTGGTAGGGAAGAACTGGTGGCTTTACCTCTGTCGTGATCCCCACAGTGTCCCTAATCCACCTCCAAACAAACGTATAACCTGAGTAAACCCTGGGCTTGCTATGCAAACAGCTTCAGAAG
This sequence comes from Phacochoerus africanus, assembly GCF_016906955.1. Lineage (NCBI taxonomy): Eukaryota > Metazoa > Chordata > Mammalia > Artiodactyla > Suidae > Phacochoerus > Phacochoerus africanus. The sequence goes on along the minus strand of NC_062554.1, from coordinate 39,695,713 downwards.
TCTCCAAAGCCTGCGGGATTTTGCTTCAAGCTACCGCACTTTGGTTTCTGTTGCTTGCAGTCAGAGTCCTAGAATCCTCCTGTGGTGCAGTGACTTAAGGAGCCAGCATTGTCACTGCAGTGGCTGCTGTGGCACACGTTCAGTCCCTGGCCCGGGAACTTCCACATGCCATGAGTGTGGCCAAAAAAAAATCCTAAGTAATTCACCACCCACTTCAACTCAATGTACATACACACTCATACACACACACACCACCACCACCACCACCACCACCACCACCACCACCACACCCCTACACAGGGCAAAAGCACTCTATCTCAACCCCCTGTGAAGGTTTACCTCTGCCAGAAGACATACACGAATATGCTGTTGGCCTCTCGCGAGACTTGCACTGCGAGCTCCCCACCCAGCCCACACTCTCCCCGACACCACCTTGCAGACTTCATGCCACTCCTTCCCAGAGCCTCTGCTCCAGCCAAGTCCATGGGCTTCTCAGCCGTGCTATAGGTCCTGCTGCTGCAGTTTTGCCAGTGCCACGGTCCCTTCTGCGGGGCCCCAGCCCCCTCCTCTCCAGCATTCTGTGTCCCTCGGTGGCTCCAAACCCTGCTCAGGTTAATTTTTCCAGAAAAGCTGTTCCTGATGCACGTCATACAACTCTAGGCTGCACCTCCAGCCACAGCCCAGCTTCCCCTCCCTGCAGACACCTAGCGCATCAGGATATACTCAGGGACATGAATTCTCTGTTATATCTTTTCCATGTGTGTCCTAACTTCCTGATGGCCTGCAAACTCTTCTGCAAGGGAGACGGGCACGTTCTCTGGTCCCCTTCTCCTCCCACCAGTATCAGGTGCTATTCTTTCCACCCTGTGGGCACTTAATAAATGTAACTGCCTGCCTGACTGAAACAGGAAAGTAATAAGCCAGCGTACACACCTGCTCCCCGCGGGCCTTGAACTCCCTCTCCAAAGTGGCAGGCATCGGAGCTCTGGGCCCTCATCCACTTCCAACTGCAAATTAAGATGCACTGCTGCATGGAGGATGTCAGGCCTTTGGAAAGGTGTGAGCTGAAGGCTGCAGGGAAGCATCTTGGAAAGTGAGACCTGTCAGGGGACTCAAGTGTGAAGACATACGACCAAAATCCCCGACCCATGCTGGGAACCGCCTCACCTTCAGCCCTGAAGCACACGTGGGACTGGGGATCCCCCCCAGCCCAACCCCAAAACCTCTCCGCACAGCCTTTCTCTTCCAAAGCCCACTGTCAGCATCCGTAATGGGTTCACTTAGGGCTTTTCCCTCTTTCATACCTTGCATCCCATCCATCACTCTCAACTATTCTTTGCAGATAGAGCAGCAAGAACGATCTAAATGGCTTTTTAGTGTAATTATTTCAACAAGTATCTTCATTGACTGAGTTTCTACCATATGCCAGGCACTGTAGATCTCATTGAATCCTCACAATAACTTTCTTGGATAAACTACCACTATTTTTTCTGTCTTCCAGAAGGAAAAACTGACGCTTGGAGAAATGAAGTATTTTGCCTAATCTGTGCCTAAAGCCATATAGGCAGGAAGTGGCAGAGCTAGGATTTGAATCCGCCTGTGATTCCTGCTGAAGTTGGGTATTTCCCCCCTGTGTTGCTGTCTCCTGAGATAAGGCAGCAAGACCCCGCGCTAAGGAAAGCTTAGCCAAACTGTACACTGGGCCCTTCCGAACCAACAGCAAGCAGGGAGGTCGGCAGGGAGAAGCGTGCTGCGTTGAAAATCAAACTAAAGGAGGGAGAGTAAGATCTTAGTGACCATTATGAGACCCTGTGTCCTACCCCAAGAGAACAACAGTGAAGAGCAGTGGGTTAAATAACAAAGCTCCAGAAATGAACTTGAAACTGACCATGTGTTTCCTGCAGGAAAGGGCAGAGGATCGAGCAAATCTCTTCTCCTTTCCCACCACAACTGATTGATATATTTGTCTTATCAACATCATCATTATTAGCTAATATTCATTAAGGTCTTATTTTATGCCACCTACTTGGGTGCATTATCTCATTTAATCCTCACAATAACACCAAAAGATGGGTATTATCACTCCCTGGTCAGTAGATGAGGAGACTAAGGCACAAAGGGCTGCATCACTTATCCAAGCTGCACAGCAGGTCAATGGAAGAGCCAGAAGGAAATCCAGGACTGCTTCCATCTAGAACCTGAGCCCAGATCCCGACTACAGCGGGGCTTTGCTGGCCATCACCCTGAGAGTACCCCGAGAGGTACTGGGTTTTGGGTCCAAAGTCCCAGTAGAGGCCCAGGGCACAACGGAGGAGCAGGGTGCCAGCTCCTTAAAACGGCCAAAAGAAGGAGCCCATGTGAATAGAAGGAGAGAGAGGTCAGCTATCAGCCCTGGGCTGCCCGTGGGGAGCAGAGCCGGAGGAAGAAAGAAGCCCCCAGGCACTAACCTCCACCTGGAGGCATCTGGGAAACAAGCACCCCTCAGGGGATGACACTGGGGTCCTTTCACCTCATACTGCAGCATCCTAATGTCATGAGGCTTAAAAACTGTTTGTCGCACCTCCCAGCAGATGCCCCTGAAACAGTTGCAACCACATGTGAACAGAGATAGGCTTTCTCAGGACCCAAACAAAGCTAGTTTGGGGCTCCATCCTGATGCTATACAGAATACTTCCTCGGGAGTTCCCGTCGTGGCGCAGTGGTTAACGAATCCGACTAGGAACCATGAGGTTTCGGGTTCGGTCCCTGCCCTTGCTCAGTGGGTTAACGATCCGGCGTTGCCGTGAGCTGTGGTGTAGGTCGCAGACGCGGCTCAGATCTGGCGTTGCTGTGGCTCTGGCCTAGGCCAGTGGCTACAACTCCGATTCAACCCCTAGCCTGGGAACCTCCATATGCCGAGGGAGCAGCCCAAGAAATAGCAACAAACAACAACAACAACAAAAAGACAAAAAGACAAAAAAAAAAAAGAATACTTCATCGCCATTATCTTTTGTTTGGGGGGTTACTTGGTAGGGAATCAGAAAACATGCAAAGAGAAAGCTGTAAGATTTATATCTCTTTTTATTCCTTAAAAAAGTTATTTTGGGGGTTTGGGGAGGTTTGTTTTGTTTTGTTTTGTTTAAAGGGCTTGCAGCAGCATTGATTGTATTGCTGGGCACTGCGGGGTTTGATGGCTGCACTAATGTGGTCCTTTTGCATTAGAAGACAAGCCCGTTAAGCAGGGTACGTCTGATGACTGCGGAGGAATTACAGAGCACAATTTCAGTCTAGAAAATTGAGATTGCAATTGATCTCCACTTTCATATTGCGTTGGATATTGATGTAACATAATTATCATGAAAAATTCCACAAATACATATGGATCCTTCATGTTATCAAATAATTGTGCTAATGTCTTCCAGACAAACCGGGTTTGTGGTATTAGGTATGTGGCTGAGCCCATTCAGAGAGGCAGCTGGACGCGAAGGAGCGTCGTGTACAGACCTGGAATCTAAGACACCAGGGTTAAGGGTCAGCTCAGGTCATTTCCTGGGGGGGTGCTTTGGAAATTTCCATCTCTGCTAATCCTGTACCTCTCTGTAAAATGGGGATGATAATAACAGCCTACACCGCGACCCTTCCTGAAATAATATATTTGGCAGCAGTAGAGGCGTATAAAAAATACATGTTCCCTTATCAGCCAGGAGCCCTGTGTCCCTGGAAAACATTGAAGGTTAAAAAAAATCCCCCCACCTTTTTGCGTTTCAGAAAATGGGTCACGGCAAAGAACCTTCCTTCCCACAGAACTTACCACGCCAGCCTTTTTTATCTATGACAAGGCCAGACACAGAGCCTCTGAAGTCCCACTCTTGGCCTGGTAAATGATTCGCTGGACTGTTTTGTCCCCAATAGTTCAATCAGACCAATAGGAGGAAAAAGCTGCTCCCCTTCCTCTCTGGTGCCTGGGCTTGGACTCGCCCTCAGGGCAAACCATTGTCCCAGCTACTGTTCTGATCCTTTTAGCCCTGTTTTCACACCTGGTTCTTTCTGCTATTATCTACTTCCCTGTATAAAAGACAAAACCCTTCTGCCCAGCCTTTGAGGCCCTGGCAGCTATTACTGGGGGAGTTTCTCCCTTTTACAATAGTCCCTTCCCTGAAATAATCCTCGTAAATAAAGTCTGTTAGTATCAAGTCCAGATTTGGTTTTTGTTTGTTTGTGTTTGTTTTATTTTGGCTGCGCCTGCGGCATATGGAAGTTCCCAGGCCAGGGATCCAACCTGAGCCACAGCGGCCACTGCTGTGACAGGACCTGATCCTTAACCGGCTGCACCACAGGAGAACTCCCAGATTTGTTTTTTACTTGACAGCTTTAAGCAACGGTGGCACACTGGCCACGGAAAGAGTTGAAGGAGCTCTGAGACCCAACAACTGACTTCTAAAAACAGATCTCCAAAGAGAACCCTCCTACACTGTTGGTGGGAATATAAATGGGTACAACCACCATGGAGAACAGTATGGAGATTCCTCAGAAAATTAAAAATAGAACCACCATATGATCCAGCGATCCCTCTCCTGGGCATATATCCGGAGAAAACTATAATTCAAAAAGACACATGCAGGAGTTCCCGTCGTGGCTCAGTGGTTAACGAATCCGACTAGGAACCAAGAGGTTGCGGGTTCGATCCCTGGCCTTGCTCAGTGGGTTAAGGATCCGGTGTTGCCGTGAGCTGTGGTGTAGGTTGCAGACGTTGCTCAGATCCAGCGTGGCTGTGGCGCAGGCGGGAGGATACAGCCCTGATTCGACTGGTAGTCTGAGAACCTCCATATCCCATGGGCACGGCCCTAGAAAAGGCAAAAAGACAAAAACAAAAAAAAAACAAAAACAAAAACAAAAAGACACATGCCCCCCTATGTTCACGGCAGCACTATTCACAATAGCCAAGATATGGAAACAACCTAAATGTCCATCAACAGAGGAATTAATTGATAAAGATGTGCTACATAAACAGAATGGAATATTAGCCATAAAAAAGAACGAAATAATGCCATTTGCAGCAGCAGGGATGGACCTAGAAATTATCATACAAAGAGAGGTAAGTTAGACAGAGAAAAACTATATGATATTTCTTATAAGTGGATTCTAATTTTAAAAATTATACCAATGAACTTATTTACATAACAGAAGCAGACTGGGAGTTCTCATTATGGCTCAGCAGAAACAAACCCGACTAGTATCCATGAGGTTACTGGTTGGATCCCCAGCCTCGCTCAGTGGGTTAGGGATCGGCACTACCATGAGCTTCGATGTAGATCGCAGGCATTTCTAGGATCTGGCATTGCTGTGGCTGTGGTATAGGCTGGCAACTGCTGCTCTGATTAAACCCCGAGCCTGGTAACTTCCACATGCCGCAGGTTGAGCCCTAAAAAGCAAAAGAAACAAAACAAAGCAAAACAAAAACAGAAACAGACTCACAGGTTTAGAAGTCAAAGTTATGGTTACCAAAGGAGAAATGTGATGGGGGAGGGATAAATTAGGGCTTGGGGATTAATATATACACAGTATAATATATAAAATAGATAACCAACTAGGACCTACCATATAGCACAGGGAACTCTACTCACTATTCTGTGATAGCTTATTTAGGAAAAGAATCTGAAAAAGAACGGATATGTGTATATGTATAACTGAATCACTTTGCCATAGAACATAAAATAACACAAACCGATAAACCAACTATCCTTCAATAAAATTTTTAAAACTAAAAAGTTTTTTAAATTTTAAAATAAAATGTATAAATAAATAAATAAAATGAAAACTGCTCTCCAGTCTTAGAAACTGTCCAAGACCCAAGCAGTTAAGAACAGGTGATAAATTCATGTTCTAGTCCAGCCTTTCGTTGGGACCCCACCACTCCCCCAGGACACCTTGGCTGCTGGCATGACTGTGTCCGTGATCGTGGTCTTTTCTTTCTTTCTGTTTTTTGGTGTTTTTGTTTGTTTGTTTGTTTGTTTTTGCTTTTTAGGGCTGCACCCTCAGCACATGGAAGTTCCCAGGCTAAGGATCCAATGGAAGCTGTGGTGGCCGGCCTCCACCACAGCCACAGCAATGCACAATCCGAGCTGCATCTGCAACCTACACCACAGCTCATGGCAGCGCCAGATCCTTCACCCACAGAGCGAGGCCAGGGATTGAACATGCATCCTCATGGATCCTAGTTGGGTTCGTTAACCTCTGAGCCACAACGGGAACTCCTGATCCTGGTCTTTCCTTACCACACCCTCGCTGTCATCCTTGAGGCCTTGACACCAGGGTCAAAGGCAGCCTGAGTGCGAGTGTTTGGATGGCCCAGCCTAAGCCGCCCCCTGGTGCCTTGTAGTCAGGGCGGAAGAGGGGAGAAGCTTTCAGGTGGATTCGGAGGAGAGTAGCTCGGCCCTGCCTTCCACTAACATCCCACACAGCGGGCAAGAGAGCTTAACCTCAGGCAGTTGGGAAAACATGATAAATATCTGCTCTGTCTTTCCAGACTCCAGATTTTGGGGGGTTTGTTTTGAGGGATTTGGAATTCATTGTTGCAGTGAAATGAAATTCTAGAACTTGCTCTGGGAGTCAAAAAGTTGGTAGAAAGCCCCCCCACCCCACCCCATGAAGACATGTACCTGAGGGCTGCACAAAGTGGGTCTGGATTTGAGGACATCACATCTCACAGTGTCCTTCTGTCACCCACCTCCTGCCCACGCCGTCCATCAGGCCTGATCCATCAGCCCAGATGTTGAGGCCTGGAGGGTGCTTGCCGGCCTCCTGGGTCTGCGGCTCCTGGCATGCACCTCCTCAGCCCGGGCCACTTACCACTGAAGAGGACAGGGGCGGGTGTCAGCATTAACCCACTAGCTGCTTCTACTGGGGTCTCTGTCAAATGCCAGCAGGAGCCACAATCAATTGTTGCACAACCTGCCAACGTAACAGCTGGTGACCAGTCATCAGGGTAACCCACCAAGCCCAGGAGTTTCAAGAGCCCCCTCCACACACGTGGAAAATGAGAGTTATTGCAAAACCAGGTGTTCCGGTCTAATTGCATCAACCAGTTTGAAATGCTAATCTGCTCCCTGGAACTGAATTTCGCATGTGAGAAATGTGGGAGAGATACGCCCAGGCAAGCTTCACAGGGAAGAGTGAATATGTTGTTGCCTCATTTATTTATTCCTTTGAGGCTGTTTTCGGGTCTTGAAGCAGGAGGAGCATAGAGGAATGCGGCTAGAATTGACCTTGAGGGCACTGGCACTTGAAGAGTCCTGCTGTGCCAGCCCAGCCCCGGGCAAAGCCAGCCCACACTTCCTACAGCCTGCCTGCCTGATTCTGTCTGTTGGAAGACACAGCAGCAGACTCGCCCCCAGCACCCCCTGGGACTCCCACTGTTGCAGCTGGAGCCAACTGCACCTGCTCTGGGAGGCAGTAAAATCTAGTTATTAAGAACCTCAGAGGCAGGAGTTCCCATCATGGCTCAGCAGGTTAAGAACCTGACTAGGATCCAAGCTTCAATTCCTGGTCTCCCTCAGTGGGTTTAAGGACCCGGTGTTGCTGCGAGCTGTGGTGTAGGTAGCAGACGAAACTCAGATCTGGCATTGCTGTGATGTAGGCCAGCAGCTACAGTTCTGATTCGACCCCTAGCCTGGGAACCTCCACATGCCACTGAGCGAGGTCAGAGATCAAACCTGCCTCCTCATGGATACTAGTCAGATTCGTTTCTGCTGAGCCACGATGGGAACTCCCTCACCTGGTCTTTCTTTGCTGCTTCTTCAAGTTGACCTGTCACAAGTTTCCAACCCTCACGCCTCACCCTGACCTGCATGCTATGCTCTGTCCTGTCTCTCAGGCCCTGGAAAGTTCTTTCTGCCTTCCCCATCCTCTCAGACCTGAGGCCCCTTCAAAGCTCAAACCCTACCTTCTCCACCAAACCTAACATGAGGCTCCAAGCCATTCATTCAGCTGCAATACCGACCAGGCATCAGCGCGAGGCTGCTTGAAGGAGCATGGATGGACAGACTCTTCCCTGCTCTCCCCACACTGCGCTCGGCCCTCCCTTCACCCCTTCACTGAAGCACAACCACAACCACAACTTCTCAGCCTATTACCACCCATGTTCACGGCCCAGCCATGTGTCACGCTTGCCCTTTGATGCCAAGGCTTCTTTAGAGAGACAGTGCTGGGCAATGCTGTGGAAGCAAGACCGAAGGCTCTGAGGTCCAGCAGTCCTGGATTTGAATCCCAGCTCTGCCCCTTGCTGGCTGTGTGACCTGGGCACAAACTTAAGAGAAGATGTGGTACGAGGCAGAACCACATTTGTCACACTGGGAGGACAGCTGGCTTCTGCAGGAATGAGCTGCATCCTAGCATCTGACATCCTAAGACCACTGTCCCTTGGCTTCCATCAGGGTGGAATCTGAGGAATAGATTCTAGGCACATGCTGGACAGCCATTCTCTAGACCGGACACTGGACACCAGGCAACGACTTCTCTCTCCCCACAATTCGTGCACAATATACAAGAAATAACAACAAAGCCTTCTTTTCCTAATTGTTTCGTGAAAGGACTGAGCCAGCTTTTTTGCAGAGTTCTTTTTCCTCCCTGCTCTACAAAGTTGTTTATGAATGTATTGTTGAATTGTTCTGGGAAACATATCTATCTTGTTATTCCGAAGTTAGGGTACCATAACTCTGGCTCCTGCTAGAGAGGGGGCACCTGGGAGAATGTGAAGTAGCCCTCTCCAACAAATTCTGCCAGTTCTGCAAAATATTCTTTGAATATCCTCAAGCAGGGAGAAGCCGACAGAGCCCAGCAAATCTCCCTGGGACAACAAGCGTGCCCCTGCGGGGTCTTCATTTACTCATGGTAAATAGTAAAGAGCAAAAGCACTCCCGACCCGTCTGTCATTGCCTCTTTATCCCCAGTTCTCTGTCTTTTTGCAACTTGGAGGATGCTTTGGGGTAACGGCAATGAAGTGTTAAGATTATACTGATTTCCCTTTGGTCATAGAATCTTTGTTCCAAGAGCCTCAGCCTTGGGAGGTCCCACTGTGGCTCAGCAGGTTAAGAACCCAAAATAGTGTCTGTGAAAGTGGGGGTTCAATACCTGGCCTCACTCAGTGGGTTAAGGATCTAGCTAGCATTGCTATAAGCCATAAGCTTCAGTACAGGTTGCAGATGCAGCTCAGATCCATGTTGCTATGGCTGTGGCACAGGTCAGCAGATGCAGCTCTGATTCAAACCCTAGCTTGAAAAGATCTGTATGCTGCGGTTACAGCCCTAAAAAGAAAAAAAATAAAAATATGAAGAAAAAAAAAAAAAAGAACCTCAGTCCTAAGTCTAACAAAAAAGCACTTGAGTCCATTAAAAGGTGATTTAAAAAAGGTGGGGGAAGTTCTCATCCTGGCTCAGCTATAACAAACATGACTAGTATCCATGAAGACACGGGTTCAATCCCTAGCCCTGCTCAGTGAGTTAAGGATCCAGCATTGCCATGAGCTGTGGTGTAGGTCACAGATGTAGCTCGGATCTGGTGTTGCTGTGGCTGTGGTGTAGGCTGGCAGCTGCAGCTCCGATTTGACCCCTAGCCTGGGAACCTCCATATGCTGTGGGTGCGACCCTAAAAAAACAACAAACAAACCAAAAAAAGCAGACCATTCCAAATTTCAACCAAATGGCAGTTTAAATTGTACAGAGGGAATCAATTCATCACAAAATGCTCAGAACAAAAGATAGGGTAGGAAAGGACCAAAGAAGTCACACAGTGAATTCAATCATGATGATTGTAAACAGCAGTGACTGCGGGCTGCAGAGACCCCTCCTCACTATCCCCCACCCAAAAATGTGCAGCAAGAGCCCCAGAGGGCGAGGAGGAGCTGCCTGGGAGCATGCTGAGCAGAGGAGGTCTTCCAGGCTTGGTATCCCCACGCTTTGCCCCCAGGCTGAATCTGAAAAATCAGAAGAAAGTGGGAGTTTTTTCCTTGAAATGTGTAGGATTTCACAGTGGAATTGACACCCCAAGCAAGGATCATCCTAATTTTGCCTGCTTTCCCCACTCACACACCATGAAATGAAGCCTGCCTGTAAAGCCGGCCCACCCACTAAGCCCTGTCCTTCAGGGGAAGGGCAATGGCCAAGCTCTCCACATGCAGGCTCCCTGCTGTAGTCATTCTGGTCTTCCCCTTGTAAATTTGCACAGACCGTCTAGGGTCAGCAGACCTTGCAGGAGAAAACAACGGAATAAACAGCTCTAAGAAACAGGCCCTTGAAGAAACAGACTCGAGGAAATGTACGGAACTCACCATAGTCACCCCAAAGAGATTTGAGAAGAAATTACATTTATAAAGCATAGGGTGCTGGAGTTCCCATCTTGGCTCAGTGGTTAATGAATCCGACTAGGAACCATGAGGTTGTGGGTTCGATCCCTGACCTTGCTCAGTGGGATGAGGATCCGGCATTGCCGTGAGCTGTGGTGTAGGTCACAGATGCAGCTCGGATCTGGCATTGCTGTGGCTGTGGCGTAGGCCAGTGGCTATGGCTCAGATTAGACGCCTAGCCTGGGAACCTCTATATGCTGTGGGTGTGGGACTAAAAAGACAAAAGACAAAAAAAAAAGAAGAAGAAGAAGAAGGTGCTATAAGGAGTTCCTGTCATGGCACAGCGGAAACGAATCAGACTAGGAACCATGACGTTGCGGCTTCAATCCCTGGCCTCACTCAGCAGATCAAGGATCTGGCACTGCAGTGAGCTGTAGTGTGCAGGTCACAGACACAGCTTGGATCTGGCGTTGATGTGGCTGTGGCATAGGCTGGTGGCTACAGCTCCAATTAGACCCCTAGCCTGGGAACCTCCGTATGCTGCAGGTGAGACCCTAAAAAGACAAAAAAAGAAAAAAAATTAGGTTGCTATGAAAATTGTTGAAACAGAAATTCAAAAAAAATACTCCAATGTGGGAAGCAAAGAGGCAAAGAGCTGTAACATGAGAAAAAAAAAATTTAAAACATGGAAGACTAGTCAGAGCCAATGTTTAGCTCATGAAAGTCCAGAGAGAACCAAGAAAAAGGAATAGAGAAAAGAATCAAATAAATATTTCTGAGATCTTTATAGCAATAAGGCCCACCAAAAAGGCCCACCGAGTCCTGAGCAGGATGATTCTAAAGGATAATCCCTAGAGCTATCCTCATGCAATTTTGGAACATGGATTAAGAGAAGTTTCTAAAAGCACTTGGGGAAGAGTTTATCTGCAAAGGCTTGATAATCCTCCACCTTAACAACTCTGGATAATAGAAGACAGTGAAGCAATTCCTCCAAAATTTCGAGTAAAGTTATTTTGAACCCAGAAGTCACCCAAGGGAGAGGACAAAATAAAGATATTTTTACACCTGCTATGACCCAGATGTCTTGGGAAAAAATTACATGAGGAGATACTCCAGAAAAGCAAACAAACAAAAATGAACCTGTGGAAATAAATGAAGACCAACCAAATAAGAACATGCAAAAGTTATTTATTCACAGCTTGCAAGGGAATTAGCCATCGTAACTTGTGTTTTGGCAGAGACTCAAAGGCAGTCAGAAGAGTGGAAAAGCTATATATTGGAAAAAAGAAAGGCTTTAGCTCTGCCTGGATTGGAGGCTGTTGGCATAGGGAAGCCGTGGGTGGGCTAATTAGAAGCAGGGCATCTTATATGACTGGTTAAAAGTGTCCACTGGCTACCTCTGGCTGGTCCTAAGTTGGAATCAGGACCTGGCCATGTTGGCTGTATTGTTACAGAAGTTGTTGTTTGGCTTCCTGGCCTGGTTGCTAGGATAGGGACGTGACTTCCTACAGGTCTGACTTATGGATGGCAGGCCAGCTTCCTGGGCTAGTTACTACAGAAAAATGGGTTGGTGTCCTGGGTTGGTCGCTGCCGATTATGAGTCAGAGTTCTGTTTTTTTTTAATATCCTCAGCCATTGTCCATTTGTATATTCAGTCTCTCAAACCTAAGAGACTGAATGAGATCCAGCAAAGAGTGGAACTAAGTCAGGAGTGCGCTGAAAAAGCTCAGGATGACACCGTTAGAAAGAAGTCTGTTCCAAATTGGCCATTCGACAAGTAGAATGATGAAGAAGTTGGACAGTCTCAGAATATGGCAAAGGAGGTCTTTGTTATTTCAGTCAATAGGAAAGAGAGACATGAAGTTAGCAATTCCAGGATGAGAGTAATGTGCCAGATATGAAACAGATAAAAATCAGGTTTTTTTGAATAAGTGACAGAGTACAACAGGGATTCATTTGACCTTGATGCCTGACACAACCTCCTTTGAGCAGCCCAGATTTAGTGGGCTTCTAGAATGACAGCTTCACTATAGATCCAAATAATCTACTGATTCTACCATGTATAATAGCTACAAAATCGCAATATTTTCATTTTTCAATTTTATTGAAGTGTAGTTGATTTACAATGTTGTGTTAATTTCTGCTATACAACAAAGTGATTCAGTTATACAAACACACGCATCCGTTCTTTTTCAGATTCTTTTCCCATATAGGTTATCACAGAATGTTGAGTAGAGTTCCCTACGCTATACAGGAGGTCCCCATTGGCCATCCACTCCAAATACAATAGTATGCATATCCCAATCCCAAACTCCCAACCCATTCCTTCCCCACCGCCTCCTTCCCCTTTGGCAACCATACGTTTGTTTTCAAAGTCTGTGAGTCTCTTTCTATTTTGTAAATAAATTCATTTGTATCATTTTTTATTCCACATATAAGCGATATCATATATTTGTCTTTCTCTGACATTTCATTTAGTATGATAATCTCTAGGTCCATCCATGTTGCTGCAAACTGCATTATTTCATTCTTTTTCACGGCTGAGTAATATTTCATCAAAATCACAATATTTTTAAAGCTAGGCATTGATGTCAATTTTCAGCATCAACTTACGTATAAACAAAGCACGAAAAGACTAACTATGGTTGAAGAAGTATGAAATATAAATGTTCTAAATTTTGACAAAATAAAAATAAAGTTAGCAGTAACCAAGATTGGTAGGAGGAGGAAGGAGGCAATGTGGAAGCAATGTCCTCCTGTTACCTGGTGGAGAAACAAGAGATGCTAAGTTGATCACTCAAGGAAGGAAGGTTTAAGCACCTTACTTTAAATCATAGAGGAAGTAAATAGAAGAATAAAAATATAACAAGAATCGGCAGAAGGAGGGAAGATACATGCCTCATCGAACATAGTGGGGAGTCAATAGCTACTGCTTCAAAGAGATGAATCAAGAACTAGAAATGTAAACATATTATTTGAGTTATGGACAAAACCACTGCCACTGTCACCCTCAAAACTGTCAAGTGAAGAACAGAACCAGCCTTGGAGGTGCAGAGGGAAACTTCCTTTTCATGTCACCCCCTTCTGTATTGTTCTCATTGTTATTGCTCCTGGGCATGTGTGGTAAATATTCCTTTCTCACTTTTAAATTTAAAAGGAGTCAGGATTCGGAGACAGCGCAGGAACACTCCCACAGGGCTGACTTCTTCCTCTCTGTCCCCAGAACAACCCTGGCCTCATCATTTGACTTGGCCTCACAAAGACTGTGATTTCAACTGCACTTTCTCAAACTTACCTCCTTAACAGACACAGAAGGGATAGTGGAAGAAGATAGTGATTTCTTTCCCTCAATGAATATCTACAGAGCACCTACTATGTGCTAGGCACTAGGATTCCCAAGTAAACAAAACAGGGTTCCCACCCTCAGGGAAAGTATGTCTATTCTTGCGGGCAAGACAGACATCAAACAAGAAAAGCCTGCCCCTCATTTACCTGAAGGAAAAGAACACAAGCTTCAGAGTTAGACAAACTGAAGTCCGCATTTCTGTTACCTGCTGTGAGACTTTGAGCCAAAGCTCCCTGAGTCTCTGTGTCCCCGTCTGTAAAATGGGGATGTTACCTCTCAGGGTTGTTGGAAGAGTAAGAATATACCCAGGCTCTGAGGGGAATTACACAGAGGCAAAGTGGATTATTTTTTCTTTATTTAATAAACTAGAAAGAAGAGTTCCTGTCATGGCTCAGCGGTTAACGAACCTGAGTAGTAGCCACAAGGACACGGGTTCAATCCCTGGCCTCACTCAGTGGGTTAAGGATCCAGTGTTGCCATGAATTGTGGTGTAGGTCACAGATGTGGCTCAGACCCTGTGTTGCTGTGGCTGTGGTCTGATTAGACCCCTAGCCTGGGAACCTCCATATGCTGCAGGTTTGACCCTAAAAAAGACACATACACACACAAAAGGTCTTGTGGCCAACTGCGGACCTCACCATGAACAACCAGATTCTCCCCTAAAACCCTTGAACATTCTGTAGGCATCACACGAGCAGCAGCAGAATCCATCTGAGCCGAGCATCCATGTACCCAGCCCGCAAGCCTTACTGAGGGGGCAGCAGAAACAGGAACAAGCCCCTCTGGGCTCCTGTCATTCCCTTGGGCTAAACAGTGAATCTGAGTCACCCCATCTTTTGGTCTAGCCCGCCCTGGGAGATTCACCCTGTTCTTCAAATAGCTGGCTGACTATGGCTGCAAAGGTTTCCAAAGCCTACGGCACGGGGAGATGCGGGGCAGCAGCTTCCTAAGGTGCCCCTGGAGATGCCCAGGTCCACGTGACGTCAGCCGCCTTCCCCTGTGCCCGCCCACCCATGCAGCACACACCAATCCCACATGAGCTACCTCCTAGCTTCTACCACATGCAAAAAGCAAAAAGCTGTCCTTGGGACAGACTGGCTTGCCAAAAAGACTTTTAGAGGCAAAACTGCTGCTTCTGGGAAAAACTAGCAAATCAAAAGGCAGGACTGGCATTTTCTTCTGTCTCTATGACATCTTTATCTTGAGCAGCAAGTGAGTTTGGATAACACCGACAGCTGCTGAGGCTCCTGCAGGAGGCCTGAAGCCCACAGTCCCTCCAAATGGCGAGTTCTTTGCTTCCCTCCTCCCCCTCGGCAGCGTGCAGGCTGCCACCTGAAGCCTCGCCTGGCTTTGTTCCCTTCACAGACACTCGCTGGCAGCAAGGCCTGTGTTCTTCCTGACATTCACACCCCACTCTGCTCAAACCACATCAAGGCGTTGCAAAGTGATACACAGCGGACGGTGGAGGAATAGGCAGCTGTCTACTGCGGGTGACTGGAGCGTGAAAGTCCTCCGCCTCTGGAGCAGTCTCTGCCGCCAGCTGTAAGAGCTTCATTCCTTGGGCTGAAAGCAGAGACAGCAAGACGGAGTTACGTGGCTGGGGCAACTGCTCCTCCTCTGCATTGGTGGCAGGCATCCTACACAACCCAGCAATCCGTTCCTGCTGAATCCTGATTCTACACCCAGTTCTTCTCAACCCAGGCAGCCACCACCCTACTAAACCTCCCATGAGGTTTTGATCCCATTAAATATACTTTCCCTTGCCATATTTATATGTTAAATGAAAAGATTTGACATAATTTAGAGTAATGGGAGGGGAGGGAGCAGACACATGATAGATGGAAACAAAAATGGCAGGTGGCTGATAAAGGATGAAAGAAAATAGACATGTGGGTTATTACACTTTTCTTTCTAATTTTGGGATTGAAAATTGTATAATAAAAATTTTAATTAAAACATATCTGTGTGAAATCAACATCCATTCCTGATTTAAAAAAAAAAAAAAAACAACCTCTCCAGAAAGTGGACATAGAGTGAATATACCTCAATATAATAAAGGCTACATATGACAAACCCACAGCTAACATTATTCTCAACAGTCAAAAACTGAAAATATTTCCTCTAAGATCAGGAACAAGACAAGGATGCCTACTTTCACCACTTTTATTTAACATAGTTCTGGAAGTTCTAGCCACAGCAATCAGGGAAGGAAAAGAAATAAAAAGAGGGAGTTCCCGTCGTGGCGCAGTGGTTAACGAATCCGACTAGGAACCATGAGGTTGCGGGTTCGATCCCTGCCCTTGCTCAGTGGGTTAACGATCTGGCGTTGCCGTGAGCTGTGGTGTAGGTTGCAGACGCGGCTCGGATCCCGCGTTGCTGTGGCTCTGGCGTAGGCCGGTGGCTACAGCTCCGATTCAACCCCTAGCCTGGGAACCTCCATATGCCGCGGTAGCGGCCCAAGAAATAGCAACAACAAAACAACAAAAGACAAAAAAATAGTAATAATAATAATTTTAAAAAAAAAGAAATAAAAAGAAAGTAAATTGGAAAGGAAGAGGTAAAACCATCACTGTTTGCAGGTAAAGCAATACTGCAAGGCTACAGAATAGAAAATCTTAAAGGTACCACCAGAAAACTACTAGAGCTCATCATTGTATTTGGTAACGTTGCAGGATACAAAATCAATATACAGAAATCAGTTGCATTTCTATACCCTAGCAATGAACTCATAAAGAGCAATCAGGGAAGTAATCCCACTTACCATCACATCAAAAAGAAAATATGTAGGAAGAAACCTACCTAAGGGGGTAAAAGACCTGTACTAGGAAAACTGTAAGGCACTGATGAAAGAAATTGAAGACAACATGAACAGATGGAAAGATATACAATATTCTTGGATTAGAAGAATTGCTATTATTAAAATGCATATATTACCCAAGACAATCTACAGATTCAATGCAATCCCTATCAAAATACCAATGGCGTTTTTCACATAAATAAAAAAATTTAAAAATTTGTATGGAAACACGAAAGACCCCAAATAATCAAAGCAATCCTGAGAAAGGAGAACAAAGCTGGAGGCATCATACCCCTTGACTTCAGACTATACTACCAAGCTAAAGTAATCAAAAGAGTATGGTACTGGCACAAAAACAGACACATACATCAATGGAACAGGATAGAAATCCAGAAATAAACCCAAGCTCCTATGGTCAATTAGTCTGTGACAAAGAAGATAAGAACATACAATGGCGAAAAGACAGTCTCTTCAGTAAGTGGTGCTAGGAAAACTGGACAGCTACATGTAAAACACTGAAATTAGAACATTCTCTAACACCATATACAGAAATAAACTCAAAATGGATTAAAGACCTAAATTTAAGACCAGATACCACAGGATTTCCTCCCAGAGAAAAACATAATCAGAACACTCTGACATAAATCATAGCAGTGTTTTTTGGATCCATCCCCTAAAAGCAAAAATAAATAAATGGGACCTAATTAAACATCACTTAAACGTTTTGGCCAGCAAAGGAAATCATAAACAAAATGAAATGACAACCTACTGAATGGGAGAAAATATTTGCAAATGATATGACCAATAAGTGGTCATCCAACATACATAAACAACTCATAGAACTCAACATTTAAAAAAATGAAAACAGGAGTTCCGGTTGAAGCTCAGTGGGTTAAGAACCCAGTACAGTGTCTATGAAGATGCAAGTTTGATCCCTGGCCTTGCTCAGTAGGTTAAGGGTCTGGCGTGGCTGCCAGCTGCCGCATAGGTCGCAGATGCAGCTTGGATCCTGCATTGCTATGGCTGTGGCATAGGCCAGCAGCTGAAGCTCAGATTCATTCAACCCCTAGCCCAAGAATTTTCATATGCTGCAGGTGTGGTCCTGAAAAGGAGAAAAAACAAAAATAAAAATGAGAGGGGCCTTGTGACACAACAGGTTAAGTATCTGGCATTTTCACTGCTGTGGCATGGGTTCAATCCTTGGCCCAGAAACTTCCACATGCCACAGAGATGGCCAAGAAAAAAAAAAAAGCATAAGACCTGAATAGATATTTTTCAAAAGAGAAAAATGCAGATTGACAAGTGTATGAAAAGATGTTCAACATCATTAATCATCAGGGAGATGCAAATCAAAACCACCATGAGATATTGCCTCACACTTGTCAGAATGGTTATCACCCAAAAGAACACAAATAACAAACGTTGGTGAGGATGCAGAGAAAAGGAACTGATTGTACACTGTTAGTGGAAATATATATTGGTGGCATCGCCATGGAAAACAGTATGGAAATTTCTCAAAAAACTAAAAATAGAACTACTATATGACCCAACAATTCCACTCCTGGTGTATAGCCAAAAAAAAAAAAAAAAAAAACCAAAAACAAACAAAAAAACTAGAAACACTAATTCAAAAACATATATGGGAGTTCCCGTCGTGGCGCAGTGGTTAACGAATCCGACTAGGAACCATGAGGTTGCGGGTTCGGCCCCTGCCCTTGCTCAGTGGGTTAACGATCCGGCGTTGCCGTGAGCTGTGGCGTAGGTTGCAGACGCGGCTCGGATCCCGCGTTGCTGTGGCTCTGGCATAGGCCGGCGGCTACAGCTCCGATTCGACCCCTAGCCTGGGAACCTCCATATGCCGCGGTAGCGGCCCAAGAAATAGCAACAACAACAACAACAACAAAAAGACAAAAGACAAAAATATATATATATATGCACCCCAAGGTTCATGGCAGCATTATTTATAATTTCCAAGATATGCAATTGACCTAGGCGTCCATCAACAGATGACTGGATAAAGGAGATGTTGTATTTAGATACACACACACATATGTAAAAGGTGGAATATTACTCAGTCATTAAAAAGAATGAAATTTTACCATTTGCAGCAACATGGATGGACTTGGAGGGCCTTATGTTAAGTGAAATAAGTCAGAAAGAGAAAGATAGATAGCATGTGATATCACTTATATTGGAATCTGGAAAATCCAAAATCTAGTGAACATAACAAAAAAAAAAGCAGACTTACAAGTATAGAGAACAAACTAGTGGTTACCAGGTGGGGAGAGTAAAATATAGGGATAGGGAATTAAGAGGTATAAGCTATTAGGTATAAAATAAGCTACAAGAATATATTGTGCAACACAGGGAATATAGCCGATTTTATAACTATAAATAAAGTATAACCTTTAAAAAGTGAATCACTGTTTCTTACACCTGTAATTTGTATAATACTATCAACCATACTTCAATTGAAAAAACAAGACAAAAATAAATAAATAAATAAACAAATAAATCTAGCAGATACCATTTTAAACAGTTACTGGCAACTTAAATTGTAATATGAACAAGTTTTAGTTTTTGCATCTTTTTTTTTTGTCTTTTGTCTTTTTAGGGCCATACCTGCGGCATATGGAGGTTCCAGGCTAGGGGTCTAATTGGAGCTATAGTGACTGGCCTACACCAGAGCCACAGCAGTGCCAGATTCTAGCCGCGTCTGTGACCTACACCACAGCTCACAGCAACGCTGGATCCTTAACCCACTGAGCAAGGCCAGGGATCGAACCCGAAACCTCATGGTTCCTAGTGGATTCGTTTCCACTGCACCACAGCGGGAACTTCTAGTTTTTGCATCTTTTTGAGAAAAGATTTTGACAGTAAAAGAACAGATCGGAGCTCCTGTTGTGGCTCAGTGGTTAACCAACCCAACTAGCATCCATGAGGACATGGGTTCGATCCCTGGCCTTACTCAGTGGGTTAAGGATCCGACGTTGCTGTGAGCTGTGGCATAGGTTACAAACCCAGCTCGGATCCTGTGTTGCTGTGGCTGTGGTGTAGGCCAGCAGTTACAGCTCCAATTCGACCCCTAGCCTGGGATCCTCCATGTGCTGCAGGGGTGGCCCTTTAGAAAAAATAAAAGAACAGAAAGATAGCTGAATTCTCAGCAGGCAGAAGAAGACCATCCGTTGGGGAAGGAGGTGAGAAATATATTTGGGAGACTGGGGTCCCTAAAGACGTTTGGAGGAATGCTTCCAAGTGTTGAGGTTGGTGCTATTTCCAAACAATCACATTAGGATTGAGAAGTTTGGTGGAGAAACCGAACAAATATTTGTCCTTGGCATCGGTGATTTCTGAAGTGTTGCTCTCGTGGTTATCCACCTCTGCTTTTTCCATTAACCAGCTTGCGTGTGAGAGGCCAACGTTTTGCTTTGAGGTACGAACTTTAAAAATTTGTGGGCAGCCCACCTGCTGTTTAAAGTTAATGACTCTATTTCCTCTGACACCTGTGGATCTGGTCTCAGCCTCCAGCAGATTTAGAAGGCTTCGATTCTTTCCGTAATTTATTGAACCATTCTTACCCAAGCTTCTCAAATGAGGTCAGCCTTCAAAATACTATGAAGTAAAAAAATGTTGGTCTTTACAGCCCACCACCCCAATGGCTTCCCTTGTCATTATGTCCCCTCCTAAACTCAGCCTGTTCCCCCTTCCGAAAAGAATCAATAAAAAACAGAATTCTGTTGTAGGAACATCAAGTCTTAAAGTATTTAGCAACGGAGTTTAGTTATATAAATTGGAGTTATTCACACAATGGCATATCTATGCAACTCTTTAAAAGGAGGCATTAGATCCATAGAGACAGACATGAAAAGGTCTCCAAGATATACTATTTAGAGTGCGGTGAAAGTTCTGCTGCCCTATGGGCCTGAAGGACCAAATTTATTCTCTGCAGGGAGAGGAAGAGTCTTCCCTGTTAATCGCTAGGAGCAATCATTGACAAAGCCTGCAGCCCAACAGGAAGCCAGATCTAAATGGTTGAGCGCCATGGGATGGCAGAGTTTGAAAACGGTCTTGTGCCTTGTTCCAGGAAAAAGCAAAGCTACTCTTCTCTATACAAAGACCTGACAGCAGCTGAAAGGAACAAAGGCAGGCATGATTTTTAGGCAGGCATGATTTTTATTCAGGCATGATTTTTGCGTACGGAGGCCCGCCTTTGAGGGAGGGAAAGCAGTTACCTTAAGATTCAGGAGTTCCCTGGTGGCCTAGCAGTTAAGGATCCAGTGTTGGCACAAGTTTGATCCCTGGCCCGGGAACTTACACAGGCCAAGGACATCCATCCCCAAACAAACAAACAAACAAATTCCAAATCTGTACGTTTCTGAGCATGCAGCATTTTCTTTTTTTATTTTATTCTTTGCACACCTGAGTATCAAATAAAGATCTTTGAAAATGCCAAGGTACCCATTCTTCCTAGGAACAAAGAAGGAAAGAAGGCGTTGTGTTTCCTGGCTCTAAATTTCAAAGGAGTAGTTCTGTGCCCTCTAGTGGGGTGAAGGCAAACACGTATGACTACACCAGACAGGAGACGAACCTCAAGGGATCAAGCTCTTTCCATTCCCGCTTTCATCTGGATATTTTCATGTGTATCCTCAGATTCTTTGCCAGGCAAACAGTTACATGGAATCAAGACTACATTTTCCAAAATCCCCTGCCAATTGCAGTCAATTGACTGAGTCCTGGCCAAAGAAAATAAGAGGATACAGTAAGTGCAATGGTATGGGTGGTTTCTGGGCAGAGCCTTTCAAGAGAAGTCACCTGGCTCCTCCTCCTTTCTTTTTCCTGCTGCTGGTTGGAATGTGAACATATGACTGGAGCTTGAGCAGCCACTTTGGACCACGAGGTGGAAGCTTCACATTGAAAGAAAGAGAGCAACCAGACACGAGGAGCCTGGGTTCCCAAAAATCGTGGGACTGCCATACCAGTTCAGGACTGCCTGTCTTTACTGGAGAAATAAACTTCTATTTAGTTTAAGCCACTGTTGTGTTTGGATTCACTCTCTCATAGCCAAGCTGAAACCTGGCTAATAGAGACGGAAAACTATCTCAGGTCTTCTTCCTTAAAAGAATCCAAGACTTTTATCACATGTGTGGGAATCTTTTCGAAATAGCTCAGCAGTGATTTTCATGCCATGTGGAACTGAGAATGATTGATTACCAAAGAGGGTTCCAGAGATGGGCCCTGTGCCTCCTGCCCTATTTTCATAAAAAATCTCATTCCTGGGGAGTTCCTGTCGTGGCTCAGTGGTTAACGAATCTGACTAGGAACCATGAGGTTGCGGGTTCCATCCCTGGCCTCGCTCAGTGCGTTAAGGATTGGCATTGCCGTGAGCTGTGGTGTAGATTGCAGACACAGCTCAGATCCCACATTGCCGTGGCTGTGGTGTAGGCCGGCAGCTATAAATCCGATTAGACCCTAGCCTGGGAACCTCCATATACTGCAGGAGCAGCCCTAGAAAAGACAAAAAAAAAAAAAAATCTCATTCCTGCAGGTGCCCTAGGAACTCTATTCCCTTTTTCTCCAGCCCTCCCTGGGATCACCAGCCAGACTGCCAAGTCTGCGGGCAGTAGGTAAGGAGGCCCTCTCCCACTTTATTTCAAAGAAGTGCCAATTAATTCCTTTCATGGTCCAAGGGACCAGGGCAGGATGGTCTAATTACAGTAACGAGTATTCCCCTGAGTCCTTAGAAAAATCTCCAGTTGTGATACTGGACTCCTTCTTCCCTTTTCCTCCCATAACTCAGCTTAATATAAATTTGAGTAACATTTAATCAGCACTAACTCTTCCTTTCAGATTCACTTATCTCAGGTGGAACCACTGCCAAGATGCAGATTTTTTTTTTTAAGCCCTACCAGGAAAAACCATCATTTTCATGCTGAACCCATGGATACAAAAAAAAAAAAAGTGGGAGTTCCCTCTGTGTCATAGCAGGTTAGGGATCTGGCATTGCTGCAGCTGTGGCATAGGTCGAAGCTGCAGCTTGGATTCAGTTCCTGGCTTGGGAATTTCCATATGCCTCAGGTGCAGTCAAAAAAAAAAAAGTGAAAGCTAAGATTCCTCCCAATCAGCAGGGACTACTGATTTTGCTGGAAAAGCAACAGGAAGATGGATGTACCAGCAATGTCTGGTTACACTATTCAAAGGGAGACCCCGTCTATTGTGAATACTTCATGGCAATGTTAAGAAAAAGAAGTCAGTTTACATACTCCCAAGAAGAAGAAGTATGAGAGAAAGAGGATGGAACTGGTGGCCCTGAAATACTCCAGGGCTGATGGGATTGGCAACTTTGGCCACCTTCCCTGGGACTGTCTTCTGGTAGCATCTTCATGATAAGGTACTTTATCCCAAGTGACTTTGCAAATGTCTAATCCTTGCTTCAACAGAGAGACAAGCAAACATGTGTATCAGCACAAAGCAAGAAGGACTTTACAAATTGGATTTCATTCCAATGTTTTAAATACAAAGCTCTTATTTTCAAAAAGACAAAACTATAGTGATGGAGAACAGATCAGTGGTTGCCAGGGGTTACAGTGGGGAGAGGACATGACTACTAAAGGGCAGCCCAGAAGAGCTTTTTGGGGTGAGGGGAAGTTCTGTATCCTGACTTATGCTGGTGGTAGTCCCACAAATTTACATATGTGCTAAACTCAAAACAGGACTATACATCCAAAAATGTTCAGGTTGAGCGAATGCTAGCTTTTTTTTTTTTCGTCTTTTGTCTTTTTAGGGCTACACCCGCGGCATATGGAGGTTCCCAGGCTAGGGGTCTAATCAGAGCTACAGCTGCCAGCCTACGCCACAGCCACAGCAACACCAGATCTGAGCTGCATCTGCGACCTACACCAAGCTCACACATGGCAACGCTGGATCCTTAACCCACTGAGTGAGGCCAGGGATCAAACCCGCAACCTCATGGATACTTGTTGGATTTGTTTCCTCTGCACCACCATGGGAACTCCAATGATAGCTTTTTAATTAATTAAGTTAAAGCAACTTAAATTTTAAAAGGTCTTTCCTAAGCAGTCAAAAAATAAACAGATTGGAGTTCCCTGGTGGCCTAGTGGTTAAGGATCCGGTGTTTTCAGGGCTGTGGCTCAGGTTACCCTGTGGGGCAGTTTCGATCCCTGGCCCAAGATCTCCCACTTGCTGTGGGTGTAACCCAAAAACAAATAAATAAACAGACCCCATAGGCTAGTTCATGGAGAAGCCAGCATTGGACATGTCTAGACTGCCAGCATTCAGGTGCCAGTCTTGTGCTGTTTGTCACACACAGGGGTCAGAGTGTCATTTGGAGATGGTTACAGGGATGGGGACAGTGAGGCAGCAACTATTCACAAAAGCTAGTACATCTTCTTACAGAGCAGCACTCTTTGTGCAAAGTGATTTGCAGGAGACCCTCCAAGCATGCAAAATAAAGCAGCTTGCAAACGAGAAAAAGCTCAGCTAGTTCAACCTGACTAGTAAACCAGAAAATTCATCACCAACCAAAAACAACCCAACAAACAAAAACAACCCTATGCATCACAATCTGTTCTCTAGAGACACTGGCACAAGCACAAAGCTTGCTGCCCCGAGCCCTCGGATGACTCACAGGAACCTAGAACCAACCATGGAGCTGGGAAGAAGGTTGCACAGAGGGAGGAGGAGAGTCCCAAAGTGAGAGAGCGTTTTCCATCAGCGCGGTACCTTGGGAATGCCAAGTCAAACTTAGGTTACTTGATGGGCAAGGATAGAATATGAGATTTCTCACCCATCTGTAATTGGCGCCTGCTCTGCCCACAAAACTCGCGGCACTGGTCACCTTTGCGGACTAAGTGGCATTTCTTCTTCCCCTTCCCACTCCGTTTCCCCAGCAGTGACGGGGATGCTGTCTGTGCCCCAGACAGTGACTTTGGCTACAGCTGGCACAGATGGTTCCCATACATGGACCAAAGACCAACTCAAGCATCTTCCTAGTCTCTGTGTGTCTTCCTTAGGGCTTTTTCCCCCCAAGTCCCACTTGTTGAGAAGTCTGAAGGTAAAGGTATTAACACCCCCAAGGGCACACCCCCAACCAATGGGGTTGGAAGTCAGTGAATAAAAGCACCAGCCTCCCTTCCAGAGGGACCATCCGACAGGTCCTCCTCAGAAGTGAGCCCAGTTGCCACCTGGTAACCAGTTCACCCTGACTTTTCCTCCTTCTCTGCATCCTCTTCCTTAGATCACTGCCAAATAAACTAACTGCTCCCCCCTCCTTTTTTTGAGCTCGTCTTTCAGGGAAACCCAAACTGAGACAAATGGCTAAACTATTACTCTCTACTCCATCCCACTCTCTGTGAGGTCGGCCATCCAGCTCCTGAAACATAATTGTGTAGTCCATCCAATGCCAATGGCTGGAAAGACGTAAATCTCTTAATGTGAGGAGATGGGCGGAGAGGTTTTGCGGAAACTACAGCCTCTCCCCCATCGTCATTCATTCTTAACCATTTCCGGAAGACATTCGTGCCTCTCGCCTCCAGCCTGGGTTCCCTGTGGCCCCCTGGCTGTAGCCAACACATCCTGAGGGTTTTGCTCTTCTGCCCCCATGTGTGTAATGAACCCCAGGAAGGTGGCACTCTAAGCATTTCAGTGCCTCCCCACCCCCTGCCGAGGGATTGCAATTTCTTCACTAATTAGGGAGGTGAAAGGGCGATGCAGGGGAGACTCTGCTCCTGCATCTGACACCAGCATCACACCAGGTGGCTCATCCCATCCTTCCCCCCTTCCCTCATCAGTCTGTTCAAGACCTTTGCCTTCCAGCCACAACGGCTCAGGTTAAGATCCATCACGATGGAAAGTTGTCCCTTGATTAAGGTAAAAATAAATCAATCAAAATATGTAACACGTTCCTCCTTGGAACAGATGGCCGGGGAGCTTGCCTCATAACATTGAACATCAAAAATGAATCAGAGGCTCATCTTCCTGCATAATCAAGAATTTGCTCACTGTTTCCGCTACAGCCAGGCGGGAGTCAGAGACGCCATCGGCAAGGGCTGAGAAGCCACTGATCCCATTGCAAGCCTCTCCTTAGCCTTGTCCTCAGTCTGTCAAGGTAACACTGTCTGTATCAGACACGGTGTCTGTGTCTGCCCGGGGATTGTGTGGGGGAAACAGGAGGGGATAAAATAAATGAAAGATGTGTCAGTCTAATCTTTCAGGAGTGACAAAGCTACCCTTTATCAGACTGCACCTGTGGACACTTTTTCCAAAGAAAAAACTATTCCAGCCACCTCCTGTGTTTTATCTCTTGGAGACATCCCAGGCCAGACACTTGTCACTTCACTCCAGTTCCAACATTTGGGCGCATTGCGATGATTTATTTGTTTACTTGTCTTAGCTCCCTTGAGCTCTTTGAAGGCAAGGATAATTTCTTATGTGACTTGATATCACAGAGCCCCGCAAAGACTTAAATAAATGTTTGATGAGTGAATAAAAATAATCAGAATTATCGAAAGAGCCTCCCAGTTGGTCTAGTTTCCTCCATTCTCTTTCCTCTATTCCACATGCACACCAGTTTAAATCCATCCAAAACCTTCAAGGAAACAGAACCTATGGTTGCTATGAAATTATCTCCAAGATATGCAATGAGGTGACAAAAGGAAAATTCAGAACAATACATGTATAATACTTATACAAATAATTGATTTAAATGGAGAGGAGAGACATGCCCATATATGGTTTATATATTCCTAAATGTTTGCAAGATATATAAGAAAATGAAAAAAATGGTTGACTCTACAGAGGGGGACCTGGGAGCTGGGGATAGAAAATAACTTTGCTCTTTCTTTCTTTCTTTCTTTCTTTCTTTCTTTCTTTCTTTCTTTCTTTCTTTCTTTCTTTCTTTCTTTCTTTCTTTCTTTCTTTCTTTCTTTGTCTTTTCCAGGGCCACACACGTGGCATATGGAGGTTCCCAGGCTGGGGGTGTAATCGGAGCTGCAGCCACCAGCCAACACCACAGCCACAGCAACACGGGATCCGAGCTGTGTCTGCGACCTACACCACAGCTCACGGCAACGCTGGATCCTTAACCCACTGAGCAAGGCCAGGGATGGAACCCACAACCTCGTGGTTCCTAGTCGGATTCGTTAACCACTGTGCCACGACGGGAACTCTGATAACCTTGCTTTTTCTTACATAGCCCTCTGCACTCTAAATTTTTACCTTCACGTATGTATTTCTTTTTCCATTTAAAAAGCCAATTAGGAGTTCCCGTTGTGGCTCAGTGTTTAACAAATCCAACTAGGAACCATGAGGTTGTGTGTTCAATCCCTCAGTGGGTTAAGGATCCAGCGTTGCCGTGAGCTGTGGTGTAGGTCGCAGACACAGCTTGGATCCCGAGTTGCTGTGGCTGTGATTTAGGTTGACAGCTGCAGTTCTGATTCAACCCCTAGCATGGGAATCTCCGTGTACTGCGGGTGTGGCCCTAAAAATACATGCATGCATACATACATACATACAAACCCAGATCTGTTTCTCCCCAAACCCATCTCTTTCTACCATGCCAGAATGTAAATTTGGATACAAGCCTGGTTCTGCCTTTTATTGGCCAGAGGGCCTTGGACGATCTGCTTAACCTCTCTTGCCCGCATTTCCAACGTGGGGTTAGTCATAGACGGTACCTGGCTTATACGGCTGTTTTGAGTATTAAATGACATACGTAAAGTGCATAGATCAGTTCCGGAGCCATAGTAAGTAGTCAATAAATGTTAGCCATTGTGTTTTTTTTTCTGAAATGAATTTCAGAAAAAAAAAAAAAAAAGACTTTTTCCGCTCCCCCCAAATGTCCCTTTCCTTGGCATCTACTTTTATTTGGTATTCCTATAACCTGAGCTTTAGAAGTGCAAGAAGAAGGGAGTTTGGGGGGCATAAACCATCATGTGGGAACCTCAGAACAGATTTCAGCTCTCCTTCCTCCTCCCCTCCCCCCCCCCACTCCCTGCCCCCTCCACAGTAGCCTAGAGGCCTCAACACTAACTCAAGAAATGGCCAAATCCGCCAGACCCTCAAACAGGACTGGCTACACAATTGGCAAGACCCAGTGCAAAGGGAAAATGTGAGGTCCCTTTTTCAAAAGGTATTATGATTCAAGACAGTGACAGCTGACTGTGAGACAAGCCAGGGTCCGTCTGAGCACAGGGCCTCTGTGACTACACAGGTCACGGGCCCATGAAGCCATCCTTGTTTTCAAACCTCTTCCAAGGGGGGCAAAACCGCTGGGAGAGGCGGGAAAATGAGGCAAACCGTCTGCCACCCTGGCTTCTCCATCCAGGCAAAGCCTGATGTTCAAAACGCCTTCCTGCACCTTAACTCAGTATTTTGATTAAAAACCATGATAAACTGGTGGGTGCAACAAACGCAGAAATTGATGTTTTAAGGCAACTCATTAGAGCACCTTTATTAACTCCAGAAATAGAAAGAGGATGTAAAATAGAAAGATTAGTTTAAAATCAACATTGCACTGGTAAGGGCGGATGCAATTCCAGGGACATTAATTGCTGGGTTGTCTCATTACTGATTAAATAAGAAATCTCGAATACCATTAGACAATTGTGATTAAATGTATGTCATTCTAATTGAATGCGTGGTTTATTGCTTTCCACTGAATCGGCAGGTCACCTCCCTGTTTTGTGTGTTTGGCAAGGGCACATCCAGGCAGTGACGGCACGCAGAGCCATTATTCCTCAGACCGCCCTCAAACCCTCAGACTCGTGTCCTAGAGTAAGGCTGCATCTGCAGGTGGAGAAGGTGCATGCCATACAGCGGGAAGCAGAGACGATGGAAATAATTCCCACTTAATGTCACAGCTGGGCACTGCTCCCTCTCGGCCTGTTACCTGGCTCTGGGTGTTCCGACGCCAGAGTCGCTGGCAGTCCCTCCAGCTTTGGAGTCATCTGAGGACTAGAGGGGTGTCCTCTTGGCTCAGAGAGGAAGCTCTGAGGTCTTGAAACTGGATCTGGCTGGGATCATGGGGAAACACAAAACCTTCTGTCCAAGCCCTCCCTCCCTCACGCTAAGGAGCCTGGGCAAAAGAGTCTTCTAAGGCCCATTCTTTTGGATGTCCCAGGGACAAGGGTACGAGATTAATTCTGTCACCACTCTGACTGGGTTTTGCTACCCACCCTTCCCAAGGGTCATGAACTATCAGCTCCCCTCCCTGCTGTGACTTGCCTGGATTAAGAGCCAAGGGGAAGAGGGACAAACATCCGGCTGTGTGCTTATGAGTTGGTGCCCCCACATGATCCGGTGAGGGAACAGGACAGTGCCAGGCCCAGGCCCACCCTAGTGCACTGGTGCGGGGTGTGGGGGGGGGGGAGCAGAGAGGGATGATGCAGTAGGTGCATCTTTCTTAGGAGCCTTTTGCTGTGCACACATGCACGGGCATACACACTATGAGCCTGTTCTTTGAAAGTCAGAGAAAGGCCAAACAAGAAGCAGGGACACACGACGGGTGGCGGCGGTGGTGGCGCCAGCGGTGGCTGCGGTGGCGGCGGTGGCGGAAGCGGGGGTAGGGGGGGGCTTGTGTCCTGAAGGCCTGGCAATGTCCTGCTCCATTTCAGTCCCCTCTTTTCTTTGATGCTCCTCAATCCTGAGGGGAACGGGGATGGGACAGGAAAGGGAATAAAGTTTGGGGTAGAGAGTGTCATCATGCACTCAGCAGGGGAACCTGGTTTTAGGGGGACTCCCCAACGCGTGCAAGCGTGCACACGCGCGCGCACACACACACACACACACACACACTCAGGAAGAACAAGATACAGAAAGGCTAAAAGGAAAGCTTGGGTCACAGCCAGTGTGGAGGTAGATCACAGAGAGAAAAGCACTCTTCTACCAAAAGAATCACGCTGCTTCATCCAGCCTCCTTCCTTCCTGGCCAGCACTTCTGTGGGGCCTGAAATAAACAATAAAGGAAGTACATTCACCGCGCCCGACAGCACCCGTGAGATGCACAGACAGGAAGGCTTCCTTTCTCATTCATCAATTCTTCTTTGGTGCAAAGCAAAAATCAATAAGAGCTTGCTTCAAGTTTCTAACTTTCCCCATCTGGAAGTTCACCGTCTAAGCCTCCTTTAAACACGCTGTCCTACCTCAGGCCTCAGATCCAGAGCACAGAATCCCCCCGCCACCCCACCCCAATCTGTAAACACAGCCAAGAGAGGGTCCTTGGAAAGCCACGGTGACAGCTGCCTCAGAGAAGGGTGTCTCTGCATTTGAATTTGTAGTCAAAGCCCCCTCTCCCTGCTCTCGTTCTGGAATCTCATTTCATTTCTGCCATGCATGTCTCAGGCTAGTGGGTGTGACAAATTGTCTTATCTTTGTCTAACCTTTGTTGGACCCATGCTTCCTTCAGGGCTTCACTTTATATACCACTTCAGTTTAATAGCAAAGTGGTTCTCTTAAAAATGTCAGATTGTAAAATGCTGAGTCATTCACCAAGAAAAGACTGATCCTGAGTAGAAATTGGAATCACTGGGGCACACGGAGCAAGACCACATATCTTCAGTCTAAATAGAGGGAGGTGGAGCTGAAGTGCAGATCAAATTTAGAAGGTAGCTCTGAGCTCCTAAGGCGCTGTGTGCTCTAAGAGACAGGAATGAATCAGTTGGAAGGATGAAGCATCTGTTGAAATATTGTTACACCTGAAAGCAAACAGAGTGGAGTAGATGTGACATTCAGTTAAGTCTTATGTACTTAACTCCTGACTAAGCTGTACTAAATGAGACAAAACTATGACGACAACCGAGCAAACAGAGTTAGAGGTCTAAGAAGGGATACAATCCTGCCATGTGCCTAAAAGGCTCTTTTAGTGTTGCTTTATAATTGCCTTTACATTGTAAGTGAATCAAATTCCCCAGGAACAGTTATTTCAGGCAGCACCATTAATGAGTCTTAAAATCAGTGGGCAAGTCCTGAGAAGAAATAGGATATTTATAAGTTATCTCCCTGCCCAACATTTGCTACAAAAGTAAAAGCAGTAACTTTACAGTGGAGGAGCCTGGCAGTTCCCACCTTAAACAAGAGATCGAAGTCCCCACCAAAGGCACCAGAACAAAGAGAGGTCATGTGCCCCCTGACATGATGCTCTGAGAAAGACACAGTGTCACTGCTGTGGTGCTCTTGCCCAAAATGCATAGCCTGGATTTAAATCACTATGAAACATAACATAAACCCAAATTAAGAACATTCCAGGAATTCCTATCATGACTCAGTGGTTAAGGAACCCAACTGGATCCATGAGGGTGCAGGTTTGATCCCCGGCCTCACTGGCTGTGCTAAGGATCCGGCATTGCCGTGAACTGTGGTGCAGGTCACATAGGCGGCTCGGATCTGGCATTGGCCTAGGCGGACAGCTGCAGCTCCGATTTGACCCCTAGCCTGGGAACATCCATATGCTGCAGGTGTGGCCCTAAAAAGCAAAAAAAAAAAAAAAAAAAGGACCATTCTAGAAGATCACTGGCCAGCATGTTTCAAAAGTGAAAAGGTTACAAAAGACAAATTAAAACCAAAGGACTGTTTCGTTTGAAAGGAGACCAAGGAGGCAAGACAATCATATTTAATGTGTGATCCTGGATTGGATCCTAAATCTGAGCAGAGGCATAGCAGAAAAACTTGCAAAATCTTAGTTAAATCTCTAAACTAGATAAGAGTATGTATCAATGTGAATAACCTTTTCTCCCTTAAAAAAAAAAATGTATTGGGGTTAGTAGATGCAAACTATTGCATTTAGGATGGATAAGCAACAAGGTCCTGCTATACAGCACAGGGAACTATATCCAATCACTTGTGGTAGAACACGATGGAAGATAATAGAAAAGTAATATATATATGCATGACTGGCTCACCTTGTATAGCAGAAATTGACAGAACATTATAAATCAACTACACATTAATAAAAAAATTAAAAACCAAATTTTTTAAGTTATTGAAGTATAACTTACAAAGTAGTCTTAATTTCTGCTGTACAGCAGAGTGATTCAGTTATATTCTTTTCTTTTCCATATGGTTTATCACAGGTTATTGAACAAGGTTCCCTTGCTATACCTTGCTAGGACCTTGTTTCTTATCCATCCTTTATAAAATAGTTTGCATCTACCAAGCCTAAACTCCCAACCCTGCCTTCTCTCACCCCACCTCCACCTTGGTAACCACAAGTCTTTTCTCTATATCTGGAACTCTGTTTCTATTTCATAGCTATGTTCATTTGTGTTGAACTTTAGATTCCACATATAAGTGACATCACATCGTATTTGTGTTTCTGACTTATTTCACTTAGTGTGATAATCTCTATCCGTGTAGCTACAAAAAGAATTATTTCATTCTTTTTTATGGCTGAGTAATATTCCATTGCATATATATTGTACGTACATAATATATACATGCATATACCATAGAGACATATCTACTATATATGTGTGTATAATATATATCTTATATATAATATATACCTACACACACACATATATACCACATCTGCTTTTATCCATTCATCTGTCAATGGACATGTAGGTTGTTTCCATGTTTCGGCTATTGTGAATAGTGCTGCTATGAACACAGGGATGCACTATCTTTTTGAAATAGAGTGTTCATCTTTTCCAGATGAATGTCCAGGAATGGGATTGCTGGATTATATGGTAACTCTATATTTAGTTTTCTGAGGAATCTCCACAGTGGCTGCTCCAATTTATATTCCCACCAACAGTGTAGGAGGCTTCCCTTTTCTCCACACCACCTCTAATCCTAATAGCTTTGATCATTGTCCTCTAGGTTATAGACGATGTTAACATTTAGGGGAATTTGAGTGAGGGAAATTTTTTGTACCATATTTGCAACTTTTTCCCTAAGTCTGAAATGAATTAAAAATGAAATGTTAAAAATAAATAAACTTTTAAGTGAATGAAAGGATCTCAATTTAGCAATTGTAAGGATAGGAGAAGGGGATCCTTGTTCGGCCAAGCCCCTGCTCCCCACTCTCAGAGAAAAAGAGCTTTGATAACTGTTGAAAATGTAACAGTACTGTCAAAAATATACAAAACTGAGAAGTTCCCATTGTGGCACAGCAGAAACAAATCTGACTAGTATCCATGCGGATGAGAGTTCAATCCCTGGCATTGCTCGGTGGGTTGGGGATCCAGCATTGCCCTGAGCTGTGGTGTAGGTTGCAGGCGTGGCTCAGTTCCTTGGTGCTGTGGTGTAGGCTGGCAGCTGTAGCTCCAATTGGACCGCTAACTTGGGCAACTTCCATATGCCACGGGTGTGGCCCTAAAAAGCAATGTATATACAAAACCAGCTGTATAAATAATGAAACCTATGTCATGGGTTTCTCTTTCCCTATAATTATGTAAAATCTGCACATCTTTCATCAGGATGGACGACAAGAGCTTTGAAGCCCGAGGCCCTGGGGTGAAGTGAGGTGCAGCAGTCTGTTCCCCCTCAGCAAGATAAAGGCAGCCGCCACCACCCCCAGAGGCAAGGCTATTTGGCAGAGTTTCTCTAAGCTCCAGCTCCTCCTCCACAAAAGAGATCCCTCTTAGTGCCTGTGCTAAGGGGTGTGATAGGGCAGTGCACACTGGGCGTCCCTGTCCCTGCAGAGCCAGTGGAGCAGCCCGGGCCACTGCAGCTTGCCTGGTCCCAGGGGACAGGCACCTAGGGAACCCATCTCATTCTGGGAGAGTGGAACTCGAAACCTCTGTGGAGTTCCCATCGTGGCTCAGCAGGTTAAGGGCTCGATTAGTACCCACAAGAATGCGGGTTCAATCCCTGGCCTCGCTCAGTGGGTTAAGGGTCCAGCATTGCTGTGAGCTGTGGTGTAAGTCGAAAACATGGCTCGGATCCTGCATTGCTGTGGCTGTGGCGTAGGCTGGCAGCTGTAGCTCCAATTTGACTCCTAGCCTGGGAACTTCCATATGCTGTGGGTGCAGCCCTAAAAAGACAGAGAGAGAGGGAGGGAGGGGAGGAGGGAGGAAGGGAGGAAGGGAGGAAAGAAAAGTCTCTGCCCTCAGTCTTCCTGCCTCTATCTAGGGAGCAATGCCGGGGACAGGCGAGGGTTCTCTGCCAGGGACAGGACAAGCCCACACTCACCACCACAGTCATGCCATTTGGGTCTCAAGCTGCCACCCCCCTGCAGCCTCCCCGCTGCCAGGCTGCTGTGTTAGAGGCACTGTTTACATTTCCCATTGACAACCTGGAGCCATACGAAGGCAGAGACTCATGGCAGGCAGGAGCCCGGGGTTGGCAGAAGACAGACTGGCCCCACCAAGCTTCTCTTCACAGAGGCTGGGGTGGGAGCCTGTCCGGGTGCCCCCATCATGGTCAGGCCCCAGCCTCAGCAAGATCCCATTCATTCCCACCCATAGCACTCACCCCTAGCCTGGGAACTTCCATATGCCACATGTGTATAGAAAAAGAAAAAAAAAAAAGAAAAAGTTTATAAGAGTTTCCACCGTGGTGCTATAGGTTAAGAATCTGATTGCAGTTGTTTTGGTCACTACAGAGGCACGGGTTCAATCCCCAGCCCAGTTCAGTAGATTAAAGGATCTGGTGTTGCTATAGGTTGCAGCTGTGGCTGAGATTCAATCCCTGGCTCAGGAATTTCCATATGCCATGGGTGCAGCCCAAAAGCGCGGGGGGGAGGGGGGATGGCTTATATTTATAGATTTGATCATATATAAAGTACTTGATAGATGGTAAGCAAAATAAGTGTTATTATCCCCATTTTATAAATTTAAAAACTGGGATTTGGGTCCATTGATAAATTTGCTCAAAGTCTAAAACTTTTATGTGAAGGGAAGTGTCAAGAATAAGATCCAGGAGTTCCCACCATGGAGCAGCGGAAAAGAATCCAACTAGGAACCATGAAGTTGTGGGTTCTATCCCTGGCCTCGCTCAGTGGGTTAAGGATCTGGCTTTGCCATGAGCTGTAGATGCAGCTCAGATCTGGCATTGCTGTGGCTGTGGCACAGGCCAGCAGCTATAGCTCTGATTAGACCCCTAGCCTGGGAACCTCCATATGCCCTAAAAAAGACAAAAAGACAAAAAAAAAAGAATAAGATCCAGGGAGTTCCCGTCGTGGCGCAGTGGAAACGAATCCGACTAGGAATCATGAGGTTGTGAGTTTGATCTCTGGCCTCGCTCAGTGGGTTAAGGATCCTGTGTTGCCATGAACTGTGATGTAGGTCACAGATACGACTTGGATCCCATGTTGCTGTGGCTGTGGTGTAGGCCAGCAGCTATAGCTCTGATTCAACCCCTAGCCTGGGAACCTCCACATGCCAAGGGTGCGGCCTTAAAAAGCAGAAAAAAAAAAAGGGAATAAGATCCAGAACTTCTGACTCCAAGGCCAGTGCTCTCCCATGCTACTAGCTTCAGCTGCATGCCACTAAATGCATCTATGAGAAGCATATTTCCATTTCTACCTTCCTAGAAAAAAGCATTGGTGCAGGTGTGCCGTGTCCGGTTGTTACTGGGCCTGCTTTAGAAATGAAGGGTGAGCTTAATTTCCAAATAAAGTTACTGCTAGAAAGTTTGCAAAATGTGGATTTCATACTAAAGAGTTGTTCTGATTAGAGGGAAGTGGGAAGGAGGCCAAGGCAAATGTAAAGGGAGACAGCTGGAAATGCAGGTGTACAGACTTATAAATGACTCTGTAGCTCTTCGCAAGAGTTCCCCCAGACCCACAGCTCAAGGGGAGACTGGGGCTCTGTTGCACTCAAGTAACACGAAGGCCTGTGTGGAGGGCCGGGGCCAGACACTCCAGCTCCCACTAGGACGGGTCTTAATTAGCTTTCTTCCCAAAGTCAAGAGTGATAGGTACCTTGCGGGAGCCTGTCCAGGGCACAAGAACCATCTTTCTCTGAGAGCTGTCCCCACGCCCAGCCCTGACTTGGCACCTCACAGAGATACACACATCCAAGCACAGCTGATTGGACAAGACTGGTCGCCTGACCCAAGTCGGGCCCATCAAGTTCTCTTTCTCCCTGTAGCCCGGAATTAGGATAGACCCCAGGAAGGAGCATTGGTCAGCCCAAGGTGGATGCCTTAAACTGAGAAAAAGCAGGAGCTCTGAGGCATACATTTTACTCCACGTACATGTGAAACAGACCAACTCATATTACATCCTATCAGGCCTTTATTTACTATTAATGTTTTTGTCAGAGGGAGACAGGAAGAGCGTGAATAAGGGTCTGGGTTCCCAAGAGCTTTGGAACTGCTGTCCCAACTGTCCCTGCATTCTATAAGGTACTTCAGCATCCCAATACCCAGGTTTTTCTCTTTCTCTCTTTCTCCCCCTTTCCCAAGCTGTCCCCACTTGCTGTAATTGATTTCTGATATTAACAACCAAAAATACCTTGAATAAAATCCCAAGCCAGAGAAATCACCCTTCAGTTGATGACTGTTTGGCATGGCCACCTGCAACCCAAAGAAGGCTCACCCCCGCCACCTCCAAAGGCCCATGCAGTGAAATTTAGAGATGGATCTGAAGCCAACTTTGGACCCAGTGTATGCTTCATGAAGTGATTTAAAGTAAACAGAACACAATGAATAAGTAAACTGAACTAATTCCTAGAACTATTGTTTCAAAATAAAAATCAGGTCCACTCAGGGTTAAAGTGGCATCTGGCTGGACGCTCCCCATGAAATGTCTCTAAACATCTCCCTGAATTACTTACACAACAGAAAAAAAGACAAAAATTCACATCAAAAATGAAGACTAACCAACTAACTGTTACCAGAATCTAGAAGGAATTTCTATCACATAAATAAAGCTAACGACACTAAACTGCATTGAGACAGGCAATCCATGTCTCACCTTGTAAAACAGACTGGCCCTTGAAAAATGATAGGAATCCTTTGCCTTTCTCCTGCTTTCTACCCCCAGCTCAGAGATCCAATACAAGCCAAACATGGCTGTTTACTATGGGTGCCACGCTTTGGATGGGCCAGAGAACTGTTCTGTCTCCCCCAACCTATCTACATCCATTCACAGAACACAGTTCCTGGGAAACAATGGAGCAGGAAGTAGAAGGGGGCTAACAACAGCATATCATATGTTGGAAGGTATTTTTCCCACACAAGATGCTTCGTAGGCAGGACAAAGGCAGTTTGTGCTAGAAAGTAAGATTTTGACATACTATCAGTTCTGAACGTTCAGGCAGAAGTAAGAGGAGACCTCACATCAGATCAGCAGGGCTACACAAGATGAATCCCATCAGTTCTGGGAACTGCTGAGAAGCCGTGCCCCACAACTGGCCCTCCAGCTGCACACCCAAGGACAGTGCAGTGACCAAAGCCAAGGACAAGCCACAATTCCTCTCTCAGCAAGCACCAAGTCTCCATAGAGCTCTACTTGCCTTAAGGTAAATTGAAGAAAGCAGTGAGCAGGAATAGGGCCATGGATCCTACAAAAAAGCAATGCCACATACGGGGAGGAGAGCATCACCCAGAAGACTAAGAAAAAGAGCACACCTCTGAAGACGATTTTAGAAATTTGGCATCTATCATATGAAAAACAAAACATGGCCCTACGAAGTTGAAACTGAAAAAAAAAAAAAATTCCTATGGTGGCTCAGTGGTTAATGAATCTGACTAGCATCCATGAGGATGCAGATCTGATCCCTGGTCTTGCTCAGTGGGTTAAGCAACTGGCGTTACCCTGAGCTGTGGTGTAGGTTGCAGACGTGGCTCAGATCTGGCATTGCTGCAGCTGTGGCATAGGCCAGCAGCTGGTAGTTCCATTTAGACCCCTAGCCTGGGAACCTCCATATGCCACAGGTATGGCCCTAAAAAGATAACAAAGACCAAAAAAAGAAAAGAAAGAGAAATTGAAAACCATATGGAAAACAAGCTGAGATAACTGATACTGGGACAAGATTCAAAGACTGCCACTTAAGGTGATATTGTATGTTCTGACAAAAAATGTGATGGGGGAAGAAGCTCCTTTGTTTACACAAAGTCTAATTGTGAATCTTTTTAAATAAACAATGAAACCTAAATTTTAGACCACAAGAGACAGCAGTTAGCTAAAGTGGTGGAGTTTTTTTTTTGGTAAATATTTCATCCGAAATAACATTAGACAATGTTCCGTTATTACCCACCCAGGTTTCAGACACTTTCTTGTGAGAGTTCTTTTCTTCTTTTATCAAATGTCTAAGAAAATCAGAAATCCACACAGCCACTCGGGAAAGGCGGTGTTCTGATGAAACTTTTTTTTTCTTTTTTTTTGGGCAGAAGTGATGGGAGTGTTAAAATCCAGTAATTACTTCATTACCTCATTTGAGATAGTTTCATTGTCCAAATTACTCTCTTTTCTTAGCAGGAACAATGAGTAATTAAGAAAGCAAAATTCAAGGCAGTTCTTATAGAAATTTCATAAGAATTTTGTGAAAATCTTTTATAAACGGTACATGGTGATTTCAGAATATATATTATTAAATTCAGCTGCTATACAGAAACATTCAATATTTGTATATTAGACGAAATATAATAAAAGTGTATTTGTCACTTAGAAAACAGCCCAGGAGTTCCCACTGGGACTTAGTGGCTTAAGGATCTAACATCTCTGTAAGGATGCAGGTTCAGTCCCTGGCCTCGCTCAGTGAGTTAAGGATCCAGCCTTGCTGCAAGCTGTGGCATAGGTCACGAATGCAGCTTGGATCTGGTGTTGCTGTGGCTATGGTGTAGGCCTCAGATGCCGGACTCATTCATCCCCAGCCAAGGTGTGGAAAGAAAGAAAGAAAACAGCCCGAAGCAAATGTCCCAAGTTGCCAAGAGCAGCTGTCCTTGGGCACCCAAAATAACAAAAGTTCTGCCATCTTCATCACGTGGCCTCCAAGGCTGTCATTGTCATCTCCTGGCACTCAGCTGGAATGAGGAAAAAAGAACATAGAGAAGAGTTCACTGCACATTCTTATGTAAGTCCTATAAGTCACACACGTCACTGGAATTCACTAGAACTCAGTCACATGGTAAATATTAGGGGGCTTCAGGCCTATAAAGAAGAATCTGACCAATGGTCCCCAAGAACAGATAGAAAGGAAGCTAGTTTGGGTAAGAAAAATATTTCCAAGAAAATAAAATGATAAGATGATCAGTGTACAACTATAATATAAGAAAATTCATCAAGTTTAAAAAAAAGAAAATAAAATGATTAAACAGTAATTGAAAGCTATACATAGGAAGCAGTAAATGAATGGAATTGACATGGCAGAAAATCAAATAAGTATTATAGATGGCAAACTTAAGAAACACTTCCAAAATGCAGAGAAAGCAAAGAATTGAAACTATCATATTTCACTGATTCTAAGATGTCCATTTTTCCAAATGACAACAGTTCTGAAATCAGGATAAGCCTTACGATCAGTGGCATCTTGGACCTGAGAGCCGTCCCAGTGAGGCTGTCAAGTTCTGGGCATGGGTGAACGGTGGTCTCAGCTGTTCATGTGGTAAGCACTTTAATTGAATTATGTACATTGTCGCAATTACATGTGACTTTAATTGCCATTTAAAATGTCTTTTAAAAGATTACACTATGATTTGGCATTGAAGCAAGAAGTTATTGTGTAGGTAGAAAGGCGTGGAATTAGAGCAGCAGGATGTAATTTAATAAGCAAATATCTGTTATTGGAGCAATGACTGCAACTCTTTCTAAGGCAAGTGCTTTACAGAATCCAGGAAAGGGAAAAGAAGAAGCTTCGAAGCTGTATTATGCTTTATAACGGAGATGTACGCAAAAGGGATTGCCTGACTCATGCCAAACAATGCAACTGTAGGACAAGAAAAACTGCCAAATCTCTCAAAATCGATGAAATATTTCAAAACAAGAAAGAAGCTGATATGATCAACTTACCAATTTCACAGGACTATGATTACGGCATCATGCCATAGTTTAATTGGCACCATTTTTTTCTTCCTTTGTTGTACATAAAATATAGCGCCTCTTACAATTAATAAAATAAAGTAATTAAAAAAGAAGATGACAGCTATGGAAGACCAGAACAGAGATTCAGCCCAAAAATTATGTTTCTGAAGGAAAATCCAGATCAAAGAAGAAGCAATCACTGAAGATACAGTGAAAGAAAACTTTCCGAAAAGGGAGGGGAAGGGGGGAACCTGAGAGAATGAAACAGGTTCATCAGGTTCTGGGGGAAAGTAACTAAGAGAGAGTCACACCTAAAAATATCCTGACAGGAGTTCCCATAGTGGTTCAGCAGTAACGACCCAACTAGTATCCATGAGGATGTGGGTTCATTCCCTGGCCTTGCTCACTGGGTTAAGGATCTGGCATTGCTGTGAGCTGTGGTATAGGTCGCAGACACGGCTTGGATCCCACATTGCTGTGGATGTGGTATAGGCCAGCGGCTACAGCTCCAATTCAACCCCCAGCCTGGGAAATTTATGTGCCATGGGTGTGGCCCTAAAAAGACAAAAAAATTTAAAATAAATTAAAATATCCTGACAACTTTTAAAATTCAAAACATGTTGTACAGATGAAACAGAGAGAGATCCATACCAAAAATAGGATATAAAAATATCTATAAAGGAAT
The DNA here is from genome assembly GCF_016906955.1 of Phacochoerus africanus. NCBI lineage: Eukaryota > Metazoa > Chordata > Mammalia > Artiodactyla > Suidae > Phacochoerus > Phacochoerus africanus. The sequence goes on along the minus strand of NC_062554.1, from coordinate 39,655,643 downwards.
AAAAATTATGCTTGGTCTTCTCTTCTACGATAGAGCTATGTCTATACAGTTTTGACATGGAAAAGATTTAGACTCGAGTATTTTCCTCACGGATAAGTTTTAGTTTTTGAGAGGAGATAACAAAAAGACATTCATAAGAGCTCAAAATATAAAAGGACTAGCAGTGAGCATTAAAGCCAATCAGACGTAAGGACAGGTCTAAGATAGTTGTTTAAATACAGTTACAAGACAGAATGTAAGTGTCAAAAATTTAGAGTCAGGACACACACAACATCTAAAAAAAAAAATTTAGCAGCAACCCAAATTTCAAAGCCATATTTAACTAATAAACTTTCGAGTAAAAACGGAGAACAGAAGGAAATAAAAAGATACAAAAGTCATTATCTTACATAGCTGTGAGCCCCCCAAATACCATTTTACCCTTAACTTTATTACTGAGAGAAATACTGATTGGTGTTCACATATATTTTTAGAAACATATGGGGAGCGGGGAGCTGTGTTTCCAAAGACAAATAAAACTTCACCCTTGCCTCAAGGTCTTTAGTCTGAAGACCTCCAGCCAACACACAGGATAGATTTTCATTTGTACCGAGAATAAACAAATGTTAAATTCTTGGAAGAAACCTATGGAAACCAGTCTTCAAATGATGATTAGACCTTCCTGCCTACTGGGATTTTCCATTCCTTCTGGGAAAAGACTCCTAAAATCGAGTGTGAAAAAATACAGAGTTCTTGTTCGCAATGGTGCTTCTATACCTACAAGCACCACACACACACACACACACACACACTCCCACAGCCCATGTCCGTGTAGGCTGTGACCATCCTCAGGCTGTACAGCTTTGGCCAACAGCACCACTGGTGTCACAGAGAAAGAAAGACACAAAACTTGAGACCACAGGGAAGTTCTCTATGGTGACTCTTAACGACATACACGGCATTTAGGCCTGAAGTCAGTACATGAATCAGGTGGGTTTTCTGGTTGTTTGGGTTTTTTTTGTGTTTTTTTGTTTTGTTTTGTTTTGTTTTTTGTTGTTGTTTTTTGCCCTTTAGGGCTACACTCACAGCATATGGAGGTTCCCAGGCTAGGGGGTTGAATCGGAGCTGTAGCTTCAGCCTACGCCACAGCCACAGCAATAAGGGATCCAAGCCACATCTGCAACCTACACCACAGCTCACAGCAACTCGGAATCCTTCACCCAGTGAGCAAGGCCAGGGATCAAACCTGCATCCTCATGGATGCTAGTCAGATTCTTAACCCCTGAACCACGACGGGAGCTCCTAGGTGTTTTTTTATCTCCTAATTTAATGCTCACAATAACCATCCGGGTAGATACCATTTTTCCAGCTTTACAGATGTGCAAGCTGAGGCTCAGAAAGATTGTTTTCCAGGTTGATTACGTAAACAGTAAGCAGGTGGCAGAGGCAGATCTCCAAGCCAGGGATTTCTGGCATAAACATTTCATCACACTGTGCCACACCACATCTCTAATTCAAAGAGAGAAAGTAGAAGGAAAGGGAGGCAGAGATTAATTGTATAATTCATGAAAGTATCAGTGCAGGTGCTTCCTCTTTTACAAAATAATAATACCATGGGCTGAACCCTTTCCTGGTACCTCACTAAGCCTCTCTAAAACATCCACAAAGTGGACACGGGGCTACTTTTTCTCTAACATAAATGGTTTTGAGACATCCTCAGGGAGTGCCCTGGTGCCTGGGGCCAGATTAGCAAGTACCAACTAATACGCCTTCGGTTCTCTTTGTTTCTTCAGTATTCTGGGCTAACCTTATTCCTGCCAGGAAGGAAGATTAGATTTAAGTCACTGGTTTACTCTAAAGAGTTCTAAAAAGTTGTTTCGTTTTGGCCACCCGGTGGCATATGGAGTTCTCAGGCTAGGGGTCAGATCTGAACCACAGTGGCGACCTAAGCCACAGCTGCGGCAATGCGGCATCCTTAACCCACAGTGCTACCTGGGGATCAAACCCACTACCAAGACACAGCCGATCCCCTTGTGCCACCGCGGGAATTCCACTTTTAAAAGTTCTAATGCATTCCTCCTTCCCAGGGTCTTGAGGAGGGGATAACACTTAAGATAAAAGAATGTATCTCTAATAGTGATATTTTAGACACTAGCAAGGGACTTATTTCTAAGCCCCTCCCTGAAAAAAAAAAAAAAAACCTTCATATCACACACCACACCACACTAAGACCATGGTTCCTCATGTGTGTACCCAGGGCCTTGGCGCATCTGGATGTCCCCTAACTCTGTGTCTTGCACCTCTATAAATCCCGCATAGACACTCAACAAGGGTGTAACCACAGTGTTCCAACCCCAGCTCCCAGACTCCGGGAGACATGCAGCCGCCACTGTGGGGACCCCGCATCTGCTTCTGCGGTTCCTTCCCACCAGGATCAGCCCAGACAGCCTCGGCGCCAGCGTCCTCTGCCCACCCGCGCGTCCCGAGCCGCCCGCGTCTCCGCGACCCCGCCCCGCCCCGCCCCGCCCGGATGCTCCGAGGCAGCGGGCGGGCAGCTGCTGCCACCTCTCGGCCGCCTCTAGCCCGGCTGCACTCGGCCCTCTCCCACCCCCACCCCGCCCCGAAATCCTCCCGAGGGATCGTGATCCCTGGGCCTGGGTCGGTGGTGACCCATTCTTCCTTCCGGGCCAGGCCCACTGCGCTCTCGGAATGGATGTGGGGTGAGCGCGGCCAGCCCCCACCTCCTCCAGGGTTTTGAGGCGCAGGTGCCCGCGCCCCCTCCCGCCTGGAGATCCCGCGACGCCACTCCCTTCCCCCAGGCCATAGCCTGGCCCCCAGGACACCGGAAAAAAACAGGACCCTCTGCCCCCCTCAACCCCGCCCTCCTGACTGCAGAAAGGAATGCGGCTTGGTGCAGAGGTTTTTAAATTCAGATGCCTTTGTCGGTGCCACTGAATGCGAAGTCTCCAGGACAGGACAGGAAATTATTTTTGCCAAGTTTCCCGGATGATCCAAACGGTCAGGCCGGCTGGGGACCCACTGAGAAAATCTACATGACCTTTTCTCATTACCTGCTGGCGGGCACAAACACGCACGCCCGGGGATGTCGAAGGCAAACACCTCCTAACAGGCCCAGGGCTTGGAAGGAGAAGGGTTTAACTGACAGCACTGTCACCTAGCCCTGGGTGGGTTTGCAAACAAACCCGCTCATAGTGCCTTTACTGGCTCAGAAATTTTTTTTTTCATAGTCCCCAGTGGCCAACAGAAATACCTCCTATTAAGAAAAAATAGGAACAATATAGTAAGTATTTATGTCCTAATAACTAAGTAGCTATCAGAAAAAAAAATACATATACATTGAAAAATAATGATATTTTTCTTTCCTTCTTAAATAACCACAACTACTCAGGGGATGTGTGTGGTGTACCCTGTGGGCAGTGTACAGCCTCACAAAACTTGGAATCAGATTAGACAGCGCCACCCTCATTTCCTGTCCGACACTGATTTTCCCATGGTGCCTGCTTTTATCACAGCGACAGTTAAAAAGACAACTTCACAAAGATATGTCCTCCAAAAGCACCAAAGGCAATGTCATGGAGAAACTGCAAGCTCTCCTGAGCTGGTGAGTAGTTTGCATGGAGCCCAACAGATGTTGAATGTCCCCCTTAAACACTGAACATCCTGGGGAGCCCTGTGAATTCACTGCAGGGCTCCAGGAACCCCTAGAGCAGAATTGGGAAGCATGCATGGATTTAGCATCACAGTCCCCAGGGTTGAAGGAGCTCCAACTACAAGGACCTTCTTTCTTCCCTTGCAGGAGCCAGGCACTTACCCTTCCCCGCACATCTCGTGCGTCCTTTCGGTCTTCTCTGCGTTGAACGCTCTTCCTTCCCCAGGTCCTGGCGAGGCAGACAGTCTCTCAGTCTTCAGGTTCCAATGTCACTGCACAGTCTGACGCTGCCTCGGCTTCCTACTAAATCACCCCCTGCTATGCCGGCCTCTGTCCTTGTCTTGGGAGCTCTGACTGCGATCTGAAATTCTCCTGTTTGTTCATGTATTGGTTCATCCACTTGCTTCCCTGTCAGAATGTGAGCTTTAGGAGAAACTTTTTGTTCATTACCAATTCCCCAGAACCCAGAACAATGCTTAGCGATAAGCAATCAGTGATTGTTTACAGAACGAATGCAACCACTCCGCCCAGCTCGAGAGATAAAAGTGTGACGAATGTGTTTTATGTGTGCTGTCCCCTTTGATCTTCCCAGTGACTATTAAAAAACAGATATGATGAACCCCACTTTGTAGATAAGGAAATCATGGCTCAGAGAAGTTAAGTGTTCAAGGCTGCACAGCTAATGCATCCGCGCTAGACTGAAATTCAGGGCCAGCTGACACCAAGGCCACTTTTCCTAAAATCACATCATCTCCCATGGACTTCCCGTTATTTGCCCAGAAGAGCTGTGGCCGGCGGCAAAGTCAGGAAGGGAAGGCGGGGCGGGGCGGGGCGGGGGGGGGGGGGGGGAGGTTCATCTGGAGAGTCCTTAGAAGAGAAGCTGGCCCAGGCTGGAACTCGCTGTCTCCTGGCCTCCAGCAGAGCCAGCACAGGTGTCCATCCACCTGGGAAGGTCTCGCCTCCAATTCTCCTGCCAGCGGCTCAGGGATGCCTCTGGCAGCCATATCCTTGGCCTGGCACAGGTTCCGCTGTAAACTCAATGATTCGTGTAACTGGTGGCTGCCGCTCACTGCCAAGTTCCTCTTGATCACCCTGACAGGTGGGGGGCCACACACACACAGCTGCAATCAAGGATTTGCTGAGCACCTCTGCACCACACTGGGTGCTAAGGGGGCCCACCTTTTAGACACTTCCCCATTGAAGCAAGGATTTTCTTTTTTTTTTTTTTTAATTTTGTTTTATGGCTGAACCCACAGCATATGGAAGTTCCCAGGCCAGGAATTGAATCCGAGCTGCATCTTTGGCCTACATCACCACAGCTGCAGAAATGCCAGACCCCCAACCCACTGCGCCTGGCCAGGGATCAAACTGGCACTGCCAGGGACACAGGCAAGATCATTAACCCACTGTGCCACAGTGGGAACGCTAATGCCAGATACTTTAACCCATGGCACCTGGCTGGGGAATCTTCCGCAGCAACTCAAGTCACTGCAGTCAGATTCATAACCCACTGCGTCTCAGCGGGAACTCCTGAAGCCGGGATTATCAGGACACACTTATCTGCAGTCCCTGCAGGAAATTTTAGGTTGTATGCCCCTTGCTGAGGTGCTTCGAAGGGGATCCAGGTCAGATATCAGATGGACGTTAAGTTTGAGAAGCCTGTACAAGGAAGAGTAGATTAAAATTTGGTCTGTAAAATCTAGACCTGGGCTTTGTCATTATCCCTCATGGGCTTTGCTTTTAAACTGGGTGGTTTGGGCAGAACAATTCACCTTTCCTCTCCTTACCGTTACACTCCCCTTTGCTGGCCGAGCCAGATCCTGCTACTGCTTTCAGACTCAGTCGCCTCAGTGCCTCCTCCAGGAAGCCTTCCCAAGCCCCCACTGGGCCAGGTACCTCTCCTCTGTGCTCCAAACACCCCACATATGACTGGACGGTAATTCCACCTGTGTCAGGGGTGGGGGGGGTCTGTCGCCCCCACCAAATTGGCCGCCAATTGGCTATTGCACCCCAGCTCTTAGCACCGTGCCCAGCACAGGGCAGGAGTTTAGGAGTAAATACCTGTGATGAATGAGTTACTGACTCCCCAGACCGCATGTTCCGACGTGGTTAGGAAGACCACCCCAGTTCTAGTCTCTGTGCTGCTGGCCTTCATAGGATCTTAGAAGACACCTCAGAGGGCATCTAGCCCAGCTCACAGGCACCTGCACCTTGAGGTCCCCGCACTGGAAGGGCAACCTGCTAAACCCATAACCAGCAAGAGAATGAGCCCCTAGAAAAGGCTTGGCTACAGGCTACCGTAGTTCTTAAGGTTCCGAGCCTGTATCACTGACAGTTTAGAAAAAACTCTTTATGACTCAACGTCATTATCTTCTGCTCTAGGTCAGGGACCAGGACTCACTCCCCTGGCACAGAATGAGGTCATGGCAACTGCTCCCTCTTGGGTTTGTGACATGACCTCCACCCACAGCAGCCACCCCAGCCTCCCTCATAGCAAAAATAGCTTGCCAAAAAGTTGTCAGAAAAGCAATCAACACGAGGCTGGGGAAAAAGAAAGTAGAAACGTGTAAGAACAAAGGAGATGGCACATACCAGCAAAGCGTGCGATGGCCTGCCTGGAAGCCTGCATCAGAGGCGGGGGTGGGGACCCCAGGCTCAGCCATCCGGCTCTTCCCCTGGTGCTTCATCTCAGATGAGCAGAGCCCCCTCTTTCATCAAGAGCTCCTGCTTGGTTGGTGTGGGAGCCTGCAGGGACCACCTGAGCCCAGGATGAGAGAGATCAGCAGCCAGTCTTTCCATGACCCGTGGAGAAACAGCAGCTTCTCCGCAGCAGAACTCAGACAGGCAGGAGAGAGAAGAAACATTTCAGAATCACGAGGTGACCAACTGCCTGCTGACCGGCAAGTTCCTCGGGAGAAATCAGAGACAGAGACAGAGCAAGACGGAGAATGAGACCAAGACACATGAACACAAACTGAGAAACAGAAGCCAAGGACTTAAAAGGGAATTTTTCCAAAGAATGAGCTCCCAAGCAGGAGGGGCCCTGCTGAGAGTCGGGAGGGGACTATGAAAGCATAACCAGAAGGTTCCAGACCCCACCCCTGCAAACTGCAAAGCCAGCACACATTTATTTTCAGGTCCCAAACTGTGGTCACCTGGGGCTTAGACTCCACGCCCCCACCAACCAACCGGCGCATCAGCGCAACAGCACCTGGGCAGCCCAATGCGGGCCTCCACCAGGAGGTGCCACTGCCACGGCCACACTGGCCACGAGGACAAGCCCCAGCTCTGACCCCTGCCTCTCAGGCCCTCCCATGGGCTCCACCACACAGCACAGCTGAGTCCAGCTACATCCACCATGCATTTCCAGGAGGAGTGGAAGCACAGAAAGACCTCCACAGGCCCCTTACCCCCCGGCCTCCCACCTCCCACCCACCACCTTCACAGGGCCAGGCCTCACGCATCTCCCACCGCCCGAAACATGCCAAGCCGTGCCAGCTCTGGAGTCCGAGTCAGAGAGATGGTGCCTCACCCCAGCTGAAGGCCTTCTCCCGAAATCAGCGCACACCCTGGACTACCCCCTCTCATACCCAGGCCCCTCCAGGGGCACCACCCCCGCCCACCCTGTAGTCCCGACCGGGCTGGGGCACGACCATCTCCCACGGTCAGACAGCTGCACGTTCCCCAGATCTGGCTGGTTCCATCCTTGATAACCTTGGCCAAGGGGTGGGCGTGTCAAAAGCTCAGCTCAGTCTCTTCATAAGAGTGAAAATTTGGAGGAGTTCCCATCCTGGCTCAGTGGTTAATGAATCTGACTAGGAACCATGGGGTTGCAGATTCAATCCCTGGCCTTGCTCAGTGGGTTAAGGATCCGGCGTTGCCATGAGCTGTGGTGTAGGTTGTAGACTTGGCTGGGATCCTCTGTTGCTGTGGCTCTGGCGTAGGCTGGCAGCTGTGGCTCCTATTGGACCCCTGACCTGGGAATCTCCACGTGCGTGGGAGCGGCCCTAGAAAAGACAAAAAGACAAAAAAATAAAAATAAAAAGTGAAAATTTGGAAGGCCAATCTCACCAAAGTTCCTTTCCACATGTAGATGCCAGTGAATGCTCACCTCAAAACTATCTGTTAAAAGTTTGCAAATTATCAGGAAAACGTGCCTTAAAGCCACAATGACTTATCACCTCACATCTGTTAGAATAGCTCTTATTAAAAAGATAAGAAAAGGGAATTCGCACTGTGGCCCAGCAGGTTAATGATCTGGCTTGTCTCTGTGGTGGCCCCAGTTTCATCGCCAGTCTGGCACCATCGGTTAAGGATTCAGTGTTGCTGTAGCTGTGGTGTAGGTCACAGTGGCAGCTCAGATTCGATCCCTGGCCTGGGAACTTCCACATGCAAGGGGTGTGGCCCAAAAAGGAAAGAAAGAAGTGCTTTACAGATGCGGGGGAAAAGGAAACCCTTGTTCACCGTTGGTGGGAATCTAAATTGGCGCAGGCACTACAGAAAGCAGTAGGGTGGTTCCTCAAAACATTATGAATAGAACTACCATATGATCCAGCAGTCCCACTTCTGGCAATACATCTAGCAAAAACAAAATCACTAGCTCAAAAAGATACCTGCACCCCCATGTTCACTGCAGCATCATTTACAATAGCTAAGATATGGAAATAAGCTACGTGCCCATTGACAGATGAATGGATAAGGAAAATGTGTGTGTGTGTGTGTGTGTGTGTGCACACGCACAATGGAATGTTATTCAGCCCTAAAAAAAGGAAGTCCTCCCATTTGTGACAACATAGATGAAATTTGAAGGCATAATGCTGAGTGAAATAAGTTAGACCAAGACAAATAGTGTGTTATTTCACTTATATAAGGATTTTTTTTTTTTGTCTTTTGTCTTTGTCTTTTCAGGCCTGCACCCGCGGCATATGGAGGTTGCCAGGCTAGGGGTCAAACCAGAGCTACAGCTGCTGGCCACAGCCACAGCCACAGCCATGCCAGATCCATCTGAGCCGGCATCTGCAACCTACACCACAGCTCACAGCAACACTGGATCCTTAAGCCACTGAGTGAAGCCAGGGATTGAACCCACAACCTCATGTTTCCTAGTCGGATTCGTTTCCGCTGCGCCACAACGGGAACACCTATACATGGAATTTTAAAGAAAGGGCATACACACATCTAGCTCATAGATACAGAGAACAGACCGATGGCTGCCTGAGCTGTGAGAGGACAGGGCTGGAGTGTGTGAAGGTGGCCAAAAGGCACAAACTTCCAGTTAGAAGACAGAGAAATGCCGGAGGAGTACTGTAAACAAGAAGGAAGGAGGGAGGGAAGAGGGGAGGGAGGAAAGGGCAAAACAAAGAATGTTGTATCCGGCTCTACCTGCAAGACTCCCTGAAAGGGATCCAGGGCAAAGACCAGGAATGAGGCCCTCTGTGCTCTGGGGAAACAGGCAGAACAAGCCCTCGGATCGTTATATATTTTCAGGAGAAAATTGGATGAACCCAGCTTCTTGCGTCTTCCCACATGCAGAAAAGCTCTAAATTCTTTAACTGAGATATCTGTTCCTTCGGATTAACAGTAACCTTTTACCAAGATGTGTGCTTAATTGCCTGTAACCCTTCTCCAAAATCACATATCTACTGACCCCCCCCAACACACACACCTCTTCAGCGCAGGTCCTCAGAGCCACCCGGGAGACAGTCCCAGTCTAGCCCAGCACAGCCTCCAGTGGAACTGGGTCTTGCTGACAGCACCTAGGGCAGCAGTCTGTGTATCTATCCAACACGCGGCTTGAACTACAAAGTGAAAGGCATTGCCTGGAATCATGAAAATAGACACCTTGCAGCAGCCCTGGTGGAACCTCCCAGCCCAGTTTCCTGAGCTGTAAAATGGGAATAATAATAGTTACAACAGATTGGATGCAAAAATATGAACCATGTATGTGAAACAGCATAGCACCTCGCATACAGAAAGTGTTCAGTAACTTTATTTTTTCTCACCTCTTCCTCTAATGTTTTCTATATGCTAAACGCATTACTTGTGTCCCCTGAATGCGAGGGACCCCTATTCCATATGCACGAGAGATCCTTGTAAGGAAGTGTAGGTGCAAAGCGGGCTGGGATGCCCGAGATGTTCAGTGTGGCCCCAGCAGGCAGTGCTGACACAGGGCAAGGGTTGCACACACAGCTCCCGAGGGCTCCTTTCACCCTGTGGTCGTCGTAGGTTTGTCTGGTCTCCGCAACACTTTTCTGGAAAATGTCATGTCAGGGAAGTGTCTAGAGGAAGAGGCGTCCTCTTCCATATTCAAAGAGACTTGCTCAATCAATCAGCACCAGGGTGCCAGCCCCACTCTCTGTCTCCTCCACCCCAAGGTGACACTGTCCCTCATCAGTCAACTACTCCACCTGCCCACCAGGTAAGTCCTGATTATGCCTGTCTCAGGGACACACGAGCTCCTCATGCTCCTCAACCCTGACCACACAATGAGAATGCAAAATACAACAGGACAAATGGAGACGATGAAACCCACCCAGAGATCCCGAAGCTTTCATTCTGAGGGGATTCCCAGCCCCCCACAATGCAGACCAAATGGCCCAGCTCCCAGACAAGGCTCCACAGCTCAGCAGCCGCATAGGAGCTTCCAGATGGGGTGGCCCTGTGGTGTGTCACGCCCACCTGCCCTTCCGAAAGAAACTGCCTGCCCTTGGCCCTGCCACAGAGGCATCCCCAGGCGGTTCTGCTTTGTATCCCACCCTCCCTGCCCAGCTGATTATAACAAGAAGCAGAGCCCCACCTGGCCAATTTGCTGGCTGGTCAGAGATTCTTGGTGTAGCTGAGCACCAAAAAACAGGGGTGGTGGCACCAACTGGGCTTCTGCCTCAGAAAACAGAACTGAGAAATACCAAGAAAATAAGTCAGTTGGTGGTAAGGGCTGAGACTGAAGTGTCATGAGGTGGAGAGAGTGGAGAGATGCCAGAGGGACCACAAGGAGCCAGGGGCAAACTCAAATTACAAATAAGCAGAAGCTATGATGCGGAGAAAAGCCTAGAGTGGGATTCAGGGCAAGGGAGCCGGTCAGCAGCAAGTAGAAGATGGAGAGATAGCAAGTCACCTTCCTGGAGAGAACGAGGTAGAGCAAAATTCCGGACTCCTGCTCTAGTGTGACCTTGAGTTCAAAAGGCCAGCTCCGTGGACCTCCCTTTTGTCCCCTGTTGCTCCGCTGTCCTTTTAACATCTTCCCCCACTTCCTTCCAACTGGGGTAAAGGAATCTGTTTACTGCAATTAAAGTGATTCAACTGGGAGTACCCGTCATGGCACAGCAGAAATGAATCTAACTAGGAACCATGAGGTTGCAGGTTCGATCCCTGGTCTTGCTCAGTGGGTTAAGAATCTGGCTTTGCTGTGAGCTGTGGTGTAGGTCGCAGACATGGCTAGGATCTGGCGTTGCTGTGGCTGTGGTGAAGGCCAGGGGCTACAGCTCCGATTCGACCCCAGCCTGGGAACCTCCATATGCCGTAGGTTTGGCCCTAAAAAGCAAAAAAAAAAAAAAAAAAAAGAACTCAATTAAACCACTTAGCAAGTAGAGACAAAGAAAATCATGAAAGGAGCCAAAAAATAAAGAAGCCTCCTGAAAGAACTATTCCAGAGTTTCTGGGAGTGAACATAATTAACATCTGTGTAACTATTTGCAAATTTTGGCTTTGGGAAATTATGAGAAACAGAAATTGAAGGAGTGCCCATTGTGGCACAGTGGAAACAAATCCGACTAGTATCCCTGAGGATGAGGGTTCAATCCTGGCCTTGCTCAGTGAGTTGAGAATCCCGCGTTACTATGAGCTGCTGTGGAGGCCCGCAGCTGTAGCTCTGATTGGCCCCCTAGCCTGGGAACTTCCGAGTGCCGTGGGTGTGGCCCGAAAGAAACAAAGAAAGAAAGAAAGAAAAATTGAAGCCGAGTTCTCTCTCACACCAGTCACCACCTCAGAATCAGTTCATTTTAGTCAGAAAGCCAGATGGGGGCGGGGGGCTTTGCAGTCTACAGCTCTACCACCCACACCTCGGTGGATCTTCTTAAGCTTATAAAGTAATCTTCAAGGACCAAAAAGCTAGGAAAGGGAGGACAGCATCATGCGATACACCCCGACGGCCACTAGAGGGAGATGCTCCCTGTGTAACGTCCTAGCCGGCTACCCACCAGGGAGGATTCTTAGCTGAGACCCGAGGATGGGAGGGGACGCATTTCCCATCTTCCTCTTTTAGAGACGTCAGGAAGCAGCCTCCTCTCAGGAACAAAATGGGCTGTCTCACCGCCTTGGTCAAAACAAAGCCTCGTTTTACAAAGTCCGTGTGATAACCCAGACTTCCTGACGACCAAATGGACAGGGGGAGATTGAATGAGGGAGGTAGGACAGAAAAGTCCACCGCTGCCCCCAAACAGCTGCAAGGAAATGGGGAGGGGACACTGCGTAGGAGTAGAATAGTACCTGTGGGTGAGAGCTAGAGGGAAGAATTTAGACACTGGATACCAGAAGGGCTCCCTGAAAACAGAGCTGTGCAGAGTGAGTGCTGGACAGGGAGCTAATCAAGCTGACCTTGACCATCTCTGGAGGTAGTGTGGAGGGATGCCTCCACCGCGTAGGAGATTGGTCTCATGGTGTCTGAGTTTGCAGGTAGGAGAAGTGTGGCCTGGGGGTCCCATCTGCCATCTGCTCAGTGGCTGTTTGCCAGTCATACTGCCTTATGCCACCAGGGGGCGAGGCACTCATGACAGAAGCCTTCCCGCTGAGGTTTTCAGAGCTGCGGCCTGAAAGCTTGCCTGCTCTGGGCTAAAAGACAACACAAAGGGTCAGGAGAGCACGATGAGTCCAGGCTTGTTGCATCCCTGCTGCTCCAAACACATTGCAAAATATAAAGAGGGAAAACCAGGAGATCCCTCGTGGCTCAGTGGGTTAAGGATCCAGTGTTGTCACTGCTGTGACACAGGTTTGATCCCTCGTCCAGGAAAGTACACATGCTGTGGGTCCAGCCAAAAACAAAAAAAGAGAGAGAGAGAGAGAGGTAAAAAGGGGAAACCAAGAGTTCCCTTTGTGGCGCAACAGGATGGGCAGTGACTCTGCAGCACCAGGAGACAGGTTAGATTCCCCAGCCTGGCACCGTGGTTTAAAGGATCTGGTATTGCTGTGGCATATGATTCCTGGCTCAGGAACTCCACATGCTGCAGGGTGGCCAAAAAAGAAAAAAAAAAAGAGAGAGAGAGAGAGAAAACCAAAAGAGTTGGGCTGAAAAAAGTATGTATTAACATTTCTTTGGATCAGAAATGGAAGAGAAACCAAAGCAGTGAACAGAGCTGAAGCCCTAAACTGCTGGGTTCCAGGTCTGGAAGCTGGCAGAGTGTCGGGGAGCTCGGCCCGAACAACAATAAAAGGACTAAACGTGCACCACTGCTTAAAGTCACCTTAACTCCCCTGATCCAGAAAGGAAGCCGACAAAAACTGACCACGTGCAGCCTGGGACATCAACTTCCGAGGAGGCTGTGGGCCCAGGTGGGGTGGGGGACAAAGCGTTTTTTCCCGGAACTGAGCCAAGAGAGCCCACCACCCCATCTCCATCTCCAGTCACCAGCCCACGGCATGAGGGGCCCAGGAAGCGCCCACCACAACACCTTTCAACAGGCAGGATTGAACACATAGGAAGAGAAAGGAAAAAAACTCCTAAAGCTTCCTTTTCCAAATGAGCCTGTAAATCTAAAATTACAAAACACGGGAAGAAATGAAATGGGAGTTCCCATAGTGGCTCAGTGGGTTAAGAACCCAACTAATATCCATGAGGACGCAGGTTCAGATCCCTGGCCCCCCTCAGTGGGTTAAGGCTCCAGCATTGCCGTGAGCTGTGGCATGAGTTGCAGATGTGGCTCGGATCTGGCATTGCTGTGGCTGTGGCATAGGCCAGCAGGGCAGCCGTAGGAATTGCACTGGGAACTTCCATACACTGCAGGTGCAGCCCCAAATTAAATAAATAAATAAATAAAATTCTAAAAAAAAAAAAAAAAGAAAAGAAAGAAAGGAAAGGAAAGCTGTGCATATGTGCATAACAGCCAAAAACAGCAAGCATCTGAACATGAACCAATCCAAGTGAACTCTGTTCTAGGAAGCAGCTAAGGATGTTGAAGTTTGAGGGATACATGAAGGTGTCATGTCTGCTGTGCGAAGAAGGGCAGTGAGCAAGCAGCATGTACACTGGCCCGATGGAGCCGCCCCGACTGGGGAAAACAGAGAGGAGCAGGAGCCTGTGTGCAGGTACCACGCCCTCTTCCGGGGCAGCAGAGGTAGGTCGCCCAGGCCAGAGCGCAGACTGTAGGAGAGGGACTCTGACTCTCAGGCTTTGAAGCTGTTGACTAGAGAAGCATGGGCCTCTTTCTGGAGCCATCAGAGGCAGGGATGCAGCAGCAGCGTGATGGGGGCAGAACCTGGGTTCAGTGCTCCTGGTGGGACGAAACACCAGCACCATCCCCTGGGCCTGAGACTGAGGTCCCAGCCTAGTGGCTGCAGCTAAATGACTGAGTAAACTAGCCTCAGGGGTTCCTGGTGGAGGGAGCACCAGCCCGCACTCCAGGCATGATGGGGGAGTGAGGGCACAGGGCTGGGACCCCCGTCCCCGCTGTGGATTCGGATCAGCTGTCATAAGCCCTGGGACAGTTCCCATGGATTCCTGCAGGAGGCCACCTCTGTTTCTGAGAGGCCCATCTGGGGGCCGTGGGGGGTAGGTCAATCCTAGACAGACACATTTTTGTCCCTCAATATCTACTTCGAAGAGAACAAAATTATGAAACCAAAACAGACACGAAATTTTTTTTCATCTCAGGGATGAAAAACAGTAATTATGTTGAAAACTCAACAGTCACAAAACTCTCTACAGCGGCCACAGTCAAAGAGGGAATGAGTGGGTTGAAAGAAGCCCTGTAACTCACCAGCGTGCAGCCGGAGCACAGAGACATCAAAGGTATGAAAGCTTGGCAGGGTGGCAGATGGACGGAGTGGCTCTAACAAACATGCAGTCAAGCGTTTCAGAAGCAAAGGATGAAGGCAAGAGTGAGGAGGTCTCACGCCTCTTTCTCTCACACCCCACCTGCAATCCATCAGCAGGTTCTCTTGACTCAACCTTCAAAGTACACCCTGAATCTGACCACTTCCACCCTCCCGGTCCCAGCCACCAGGATTCAAATGGCTCTCTCTCTCTCTCTTTGTTTTTTTTTTGTTTTTTTTTGTTTTTTTTTTTGCTTTTTAAGGCTGCACCCGCAGCATATGGAGGTTCCCAGGCTAGGGGTTGAATCAGAGCTGTAGCTGCCAGCCTACACCACAGCCACAGCAACACCAGATCTTTAACCCACTGAGCAAGGCCAGGGATCGAACAGTGTCCTCATGGGTGCTACTCAGATTCCTTAACTGCTGAGCCACGACAGGAACTCCTCTCTTGCTTTTTAAGTGACCTCTAGCCCCTTTGCAGTTTTGTCTTTATGCAGAAGCCAACGTGATCACATACCTAAGATCAGACATAGATCTGATCATGTGAGACCTACATCTGATCGTGCCATTCCCCGCTCAAAGCCCTCCGGTGGCTGCCAAAGCTCCAAGCCCGTACAGTGTTTGACAAGTTCCTTCCTGACCTGGCCTGTAGTGAGCCTGCCATGCTACCTCTCATCCCAGCCCTCTATCCTCGTACTGACTCTTCTCCGGACGGGGCGGTGGAGGGGGGGGTCACCTCAGGGCATTTGGGCCAAAGGGAAACATCCCCCAGATAACCGCTTGGCTCATGCACTCCCTCGTTCACTCAGCTCTCTGTACCCTTATCAGAGAGGGCTTCCATGTCTTTCTATCTAAATACCCCACCCCCCCATCACTGCTGGCATTACTGCAGGTCTACGGAGATAGAATGCTTTTGATGGAGCTGGTTATTCATATAGGAAAATATTCGATTCTTATCTCCCCAGTCATAAAAATAAATTCCTGGTACATTCAAGACCAAAAAGGGGCACAGAAATCTTCTAAACTTCGGAATAAAATATAAAGGGTTATCTTTTTTTTAATTAAAGTATGGTTGGTTTACAATGTTGTGCCAACTTCTGCAAAGTGATCCAGCCATACATATATATCTACGTTCTTTTTCTTGTATTATCTTCCATCATCGTCTATCCCAAGAGTTGGGATATAGGCCCCTGTGCTGTACAGTGGGACCACATTGCTTATCTATTCTGAATGTAATGGTTTGCATGTACTAACCCCAAATTCCCAAGGGATACGTTTTTAGTATTTCAGAGAAGGCGAGGAGTCCTCTTAAAAGACTCAAAAAAAAAAAAAAAAAAGCCCACTGCCCATAAAAGAAAAGGTTATAATGCGACTATGTTAAAATTTTAAATGTGTGTTTGGAGTTCCTGTTGTGTCTTATCAGGTTAGGAACCCAACTAGTATCCATGAGAACGCGGGTTGGATCCCTGGCCTCGCTCAGTGGGTTAAGGATCCGGCACTGCCATGAGCAGTGGTATAGGTGGAAGACAAGGCTCAGATCCCACATTGCTGTGGCTGTGGTGTAGGCCGGCAGCTGCAGCTCCGATTTGACCCCAAGCCAGGGAACTCCACATGCTCAGGTGGGGCCCTAAAGAAAACAAAAACAACAAAAATGAAGGAGGTGACAAAATTACAAATTAACAACAGCTAGCCCCCCCCCCTCCGCCCCACCCCACCCCTGCAAGGAAGAGAGTTTGCAATTAATATATTTTCTTCTTCTCTGCCTGTCTGCACCCCTAAACTGCACAGTCTCCGGGGGCAGGGGTGTCCTATTCACCACTTGTCCTGGCACTTATCAATGAGTCTCAGAATGAATTAAATACATATGTATATACACCAGAGCCCCAGGGAGTGAAAACGAAGTCCTAGGAATCTTCTCTGCCCTGTCACCCAGAGCTCTGTCCCCTCTGGCCCTGAGCCCTGCAGTTAGGGAGCCTCTATATGAGGAAGTCAAGGCCTTCCCAGCCCCACACTAGCCTCCCTTCCTCCTCTGTCTCCTACTGTCACCCTGGTTCCCTCTCCCATGAGGCTCTCCTTCTCCCTGCTCATCCTCTGGGCCTTTTCTCACGGTGCCTCGGTGTCCGGAATTCTCCTCCTCTCCCAAGCACAGCCAGATCCTACCCTGATCCTCAAGGTCCAAGTCAAATGCCTCCCCTTCTCCTCCGCCAAGCCCACCCCCACCCCCAGATCTCATCTCCCCTTCATCTCCAGCCCCACGTCCCACTCTCTGTCCTTTGCTTATGGTGACTGTCCCTCTCTACCTGATTTTTTTTTTTTTTTTGCATTTTCAGGCTGCATCTATGGAGGTTCCCAGGCTAGGGGTCCAATCAGAGCTGTAGCCGCTGGCCTACACCACAGCCACAGCAACTCCAGATCTGAGCTGCATCTGCCACTTGCACTACAGCTCATGGCAACACCGGATCCTTAACCCACTGAGCGAGGCCAGGGATCAAACCCGCAACCTCATGGTTCCTAGTCAGATTCATTTCCACTGCACCACGACAGGAACTTCTCTACCTGATTTTATGGCTCTTAAAATCCTCTCGCAAGGATAAGCTCCTTGGGGACGGTTTGGTCAGCCAGGTGTTTCCTCCTACCCACCCACGAGCCAGATGGAGAGAGCCTTCTGCGAAGCAATACTGATGGCAGGAATGAGAGTCGTTGGTGGGCCGCGTGGGCAAGGCTTAACCGCTTATCAACAAGGGGGTCGGAGAAGGTGGTGTGGAGAAAGACATCCTGGCGGGGGGGGCGCCGCTTTCCAGGGTGGAAATCAGGAGAAGAAACGGGTTTGGGAGGCAGACGAGAATTCCATTTTAGACACGAAGAGTTGGAGGTGCTTGAAGAACATGCACATACGGATAAAAAGATGGCTCTGGCCCCCCAGAAACTATGGGGAAAGATTTAACGCCCAGATTTCCAGAACTATGCCAAAGATTTCCAGAAACATCACTGTCTCCTTTTAATGAATAGAAAAATAGAATATGGAGAAGGAACCTTTAGAAAGTAGTAGATGCCAGGAGTGGACCCTTACCTGACCCAGAAGACTCTCCCCCAGAGACAGAAAATTCCAGAAATCCCAGATTCGACTAGTGACTCCAGTGGTTTGGGGAATATCCAGAGCTAAATCCACCTCTCTCTTGAACCCCAAATTCTCAAAGACAGACGCATGTAGTTGAAAAACACAGGCCCAGGAAAGGTGAAACCCTGATACTCATCTGTATCTTCCGTCATGTATTTCCCTCTTGGTGCCTTGGTGTCCTCGACTGTAAAATGAAGTTAAATAAATGATCCCAAAGGTCTCTTAAAATTCTACCATAGATGAATCAGTAATTCATCTCATTAATTCCTTTTTTTTTTAAATGGCTGCACCCACGGCCTGTAGAAGTTCCTGGGCCATGGATTGAATCTGAGGGACAGCTGCAAACTATGCCACAACAGCAGCAATGCCACCAGATCCTTAACTCACTGCACTGGGCAGGGGATTAAATCTGCACCTCCACAGCCACTGGAACCACCACAGTTGGACTCCTAACCCGCCACACCTCAGCGGGAACTCCTAATTCTTTTATTTTTCAATACAAGCCCAGTATTATTTTGTTTCTGATTTCAATATTAACATCGTTTTTATAATGTTCCCTGTAGGAAATATGGTAAAAGAGAATAAGCCAAAGAAGGAAGGAAAAATCATTACAATATGACCAGTCAGAGACAACACTGCTAACATTTTGCTGTAATTCCTGCTGGTCGTTCTTTCACTACACAAATAGACATCTCTCTCTCTTTCTCTCTCTCTCTCTCTCTCTTTTTTTTTTTTTTTTTTAAAGCAGAACTTGGGTAATAAAAGCCACTACTAACTGAGCACCTGACACACATCAGGCTCAGAATCAAGGGCACCGCATACATACCATCAGTCCTTACAGTAACCCTGCAAGACAGACAGCCTGTCTCCATTTTATAGGTAAAAAAAAAAAAAAAAAAAAAAAAACCCAAAGGGCAAATAGGGCCAGGTAACCTTCCAGAGGCCACAGATCTAGGACGAAACAAACCAGAATTCCAGAATGCCTATCGTTCCAGTTTTCCGAGCTGTTTTTTTGTGATATTTTTTAAAAATTCAATTCATCTTTACTGTGTTGTCATTTTTTAAATACTTTTCTACCACATTATTATAAGTTCCTTTAAGATAACTAATCCACAGTCCCTGAAAACGTTTTCAATTTTCACTATCATGAAGAATGCTGATTATCGTCCTCCCATATATATAATCCTTTCAACTCTGCGTAATCGTCTCCTTAGGGTAAATGCACAGAGATTGAAAATATAAGCCAAAGGATATGTGCATCCTTTGGGCTATTGACAGAGTATCGGGATGCCTTCCCACAAAAACTGAACAATTATTCTCCCTTCAACAATTTATAAAATTTCCATTTACCATAGCCTCATTAATGTTGGGAATGCTCCTATTTTTATTCATCTTTGCTGATGTAATCATTGCAATTTCTTGCCAAGGAAGCCTAATTCCTTCTAATGTCATTGACCATTTCGTGATTCATCTTAATAAGCATGTATTGTACAAATCCTTGACAGACAGGAGAGAAATGAAGGGATGGCACGAAAGAGAGGGAAAAGTAATTGTATTCATTTAAGAAAACCAAGTACCCAACACATGCAGAGCATGTGCTAAGCCCTGCAGGCATGGGCATGAGCGAGAGAGAAGAGAGGGAGCACCTGCCCTGTGCTCTGCCCCAGGTCTGCCGAGTCTCATGGGAGACACACAAGGAGGGACAGTATTTATCCTCCGAGAGCCTGTAATCTCACTGGGGAGGGGGAAAGACAACACATAAGAAGGTGTTCAGAACATAATTCCTCCCTTCCCTATTCTTTCATGGAACTGCCTTTCCACGTCCAACACGGCTTGGGGGTTAATCTGAAACTCTTGTTATGTGTCCACCTGCCTCTCTTCCTGGATCACCCGAGAGCCCCAGAGGGCAGGGATGGTGTCTTACTCATACCCCCATCACAGCGTGTCAGAGAATGACTTCATAATTCCTACGCAATTAATTATTCAGTAAAACAGTGGCAGGTGGCCATGTCCTCTGCCCACTGCCCACCCCCACCCCCACCCCCATCCTGGAACCCGGGATGCCCGAGAGCATCAGAAATACAGGCAGGTACTCATCTTCTAGGGGATGGGAAGATACAGGAAATGCATGTGATCAGCATGAAATTACTGGTTTGATTCAAATACCGCCGTATTCCCTCCACCGCAGACCCCAGGACTTTCCTCTGTGCGTTTACTGACATGGCTGAAACGGGTAGGGGGACTCCAGGGTCTAGGGTTGGCTGGCATGCTTGCCTCCTTGCTTTTCACCTTCTCATACAGTATGGATGTCTTCCCAGGCCCCGCAGACCTCAGATCCTCTCCTGCCCCCCTTCTGAATGTCTGACTCTGGAAACCAGCCCCTCCGCACGTAGGCTGAACAAGGTTCATATCACATGACCTGTCCGCATGTATTTTTTCCCCTTTTACCTGCTGCACTTTCTCCAGCCCATCCCTTTGCGCCGCTCCTGGCAGTTTCCATCCCAGCCCCGCAAGTTCACCTTTCTCTTTTCTCTAAGATACAGGCGTCTTCCCCTCACTATTCACCGATGCGTATCACCTGTATTGCCCAAAGCAACTAGGCCCAGCGCTGCGACGACATAAAGCTTTGCTTTGCTCATATTCTGATGTTGCATTTGAACTGAGTTCATTCAAATTCCACTTAGAATCTCAAGAAAGCTTCAGATCCGTGTGGGCTGGAGGGGGTTGGAAAGGCCTGGCCGACAAGGTCGGGAGTGGAATCTGCGTACCGTGTAAGATTTAGGTGTCAAGGGGGGCAGAGGTCTCTATTCCCTTGCCCCTTTCTTCCCTTCTCGCCTCCACACACTTCTGAGGAGCCTTCGGCAAGAGAGAAAAGAGGAATATTGTTAGCAAAATACTGTATCGAAGGAGGTAAGGAGATGCTGTGGGTACCCCTGCCTGGTTCACATCCGCGCACAAGCCTCAGAAGGACCTGGCCCTGGACTTGCAGGAAGCCCCGAGACAGACTGGATGAGACACAGACACGGAGGCCAGTGGAAGAGCGAAAGGGGGGGACCAGGGCAAGATGGGAGCTTCAAAAGTGTGACTGAGAAGTGTTGAGAAGGGACAAGGGCTGTGATATCTTGTGCCACCTTCCAGATGGCATGTGTATTAGCTCATAATAAACTCTCGCTCTTCTGCCTGCGCAGCCTCCCACGTCACAGATACAACTGAGAGGCTGCAGTGTCCCCGACCAGACAAGTCCTGTGCCAGGTGCTGTGTGGATGTTACCTCACCCAACACCACCAGGTGGGATCCAAGACCACCAGGACTCCCAGTCAGGGGTTGGGGTGCCTAAGAAGCACCTTTGGATTATATGTGGAATTTTAAAATGGGATGCAGATGAACTTATTTACGAAACAGAAACAGACTCACAGATTTTGAAAACAAACATACAGTTACCAAAGGGGAAGTGTGGTGGGGAGGGAGGGACTGGGGGTTTGGGAACGACAAAGTCACTCTTTTGCATATGAAACGGATGGTCAATGGGGACCGGCTGTCCAACACAGAGAGAGCTACTCAGTGTTTTGTGATGACCTATATGGGAATGGATACATGTATGAATCTCTTTGCGGTACAGCAGGAATTAACACAACATTGTAAATCAATTATACCTCAATAAAAAATGGTGTAATTTTTTAGGAGTTCCTTTGTGGCTCATTGGGTTAAAAACCTCACATAACGTTCATGAGGATTAGAGTTTCAGTCCTGGCCTGGCTCAGTGGATTAATGATCCAGCGTTGCCACAAGTATAGTTTGCAGACACAGGTCAGATCTGGTGTTTCTGTGGCTGTGGTGTAGGCTGACAGCTGCATTGCCAACAAACCCTAGCCTGGGAAATTCCATGTGCCATGGGTGTGGCTGTAAAAAGAAAAAAAAAACATTCTTTTTTTTTTTTAAGAAGAAGAAAAAAATCACTTTGGAGCAGAGCATAATGGCAACAGATGCCCCATGTCCTTAGATCTGGAGTGGGGTTCAGGAACATGGATTTTTAGTAAGCATCCTGTGACACTGATGCAGAAGTCCAACGACCAGAGTAGTCTATCCAAATGGGATCATTCTGGAATGCCAGACCGGCCCTTTGAGCCCTTGGCATCAGCCAGTCTTTTAATGCCTCGGAGCCCGCCATCCTGTCCCCATGCCAGCAAAAGTCCCTCCTGGTCACCCTTCCTCCACACGATGCTTCTATGCTGCTCCAGCATCCCTCTCCCCACCTCCTCCTTCCCTCTCTCCCCTTCCCTCTGGGCCACTTGAAACCCCCACTGCCCGGTAAACTCCCCTACATCTTTGACCCTTTCCCTACAGCCTGTGATCTTAGATAAAACCCAACTCTCTAATAAGGACACCACTCCCCGGGGCCACCGCTAGCTTTTATGGTGCCTTGGGTAAGTTAGAAAGTGGCCCCTATGGTTAGAACGTCACATGGGTTTAAAGTCACCCCATAGGCAATCCAGCCCCTGAGGACCCAACATGTGATGAAAGCACAGATTTCAGCCCCAGCCCCTCCTGAGACGGTGCGCAAACTGTGCAAACTCCGTCTGACCCCTTCCTTGCAGCCCTGAGTGGGGATTGCTCAACCTCCACTCCCCGCTGGGCCCAAGGTCAAGAAGAGGGCTGCTGTCCCTGGTGCCCTTTCCAAACCTTTTCTCTTCATCTTCCTGCTAAATCCTCTGCTCCTCGGAGACTCGGCCCGGTGGTTGTACAAGGCTCTAATATTCATCACAAGCATCAACCCCCAGCCTCGTGCTGAATACTGATGGTTGCTCTCTCTCCTCCATATCCACGGTCTTGCTGGAAGACTAGCATGTCCACAGCTCATCCAATGCCGAGTCACAGCTCACAAACCTCCTCAGTCCAGTGGCCTTCATTTCATTCCCTTCAGATGACCCCACAGGGAACTTGGTTGGCGTGGTCCCAGGTCAGTAGCTCAGCCCAAACCGCAATCCTCTTCCCACGGTTCACTCCTGCTCTCGCTCCCACTGCATCTGCCACAGAGCCCCGAGCCCGAGTCCTTCGTTTTCTGCCTCCCCAGCCAAGACCACACAGCCGACCTGAACCAGTCTCTCACGAGCACCTACCTTCTACCTCATTCTTCTGAGAAAACCTCATGCATCCCATGATCCCTCAGCCCTCTTCTGCTCTTGAAGAAAAGCACACAATTCTGTCACAGCGCCAGGGTCTCCAAACTCAGCTGGGTTCTGAGTGTGGCCGATCAAGGGTCCTTTTCCTGGCGCTCTGTAAGCCATCTCTCTCACTCTCCCCAGGAACTGTTCCAACCTCCACAGCCCTCTTCAAGCCCCTCCAGCCCCCAGCTCCAAAGCACCTCCATCTCAGCAGATAACAGCTCTTCCTATCTTTTTTTGTTGTTGTTGTTTTTTTTTCAGCTGTGCCTGCAGCATGTGGAAGTTCCTGGGCCAGGAATCAAACCCAAGCCACAGCAGTGACAAGGCTTAATTATTCTTTTTTTTTTTTTTTTTCTCAGCTTTTTAGGGCCAAACCTGCGGCATATGGACGTCGGAGCTACAGCTGCCGACCTACACCACAGCCACAGCAGCGTGGGATCTGAGCTGCATTTGCGACCTACACCGCAGCTCTCCGCAACACCAGATCCCCAACCCACTGAGTGAGGCCAGGGATCGAACCCTCATCCTCTTGGATAGTAGTCGGATTCATTTCTGCTGCACCACAATGGGAACTCCCAGGTTGAATTCTTAACCCCTGGACCACCGAGAACTCCTATCTCTTCCTATCCTAATAAGATCATTGACGCCTTAAAATGAGCAATGCCCTAACTGTCTAGCCCTCACCTCCACTCTTATCCATCTGCACCCCTCCTGTGCCTTCTCCCACAGGGGTAAGAGTCCTTCCTCCAACCCCAGGCCAGCCCCTCCGCCTGTGTTCTCCACCCCCGGAAACTGACTTCGTCAGTTTTCATTCCTTATCTTTCTTTTCTTTTTTTTAATTTAGAGAATATTTATTAGTTTCTATAAACAAACCCATATAGATAAGACCTTACATATTTAATGCATATTTATTTATTTATTTTAGGGCCACACCCATGGCCTATGGAAGTTCCCGGGCTAGGGGGTCAAATCCGAGCTGCGGTCAGTGGCCTAGGCCACAGCCACAGCAACTCGGGATCCAAGCCACATCTGCCATCCATATCGCAGGTCAGGGCAATGCCAGATCCTTAACCCACTGAACTGCGCTAGGGATCAAACCCAAGTTCTCATGGATACTAGTTGGGCTTGTTACCACTGAGAAATGAAGGGAGCTAGAGGTGATACCTTTTTTTAATTAAAAAAAAAGAAAAGGGATAAAGGAGTTCCCACTGTAGCCGGCGGCAATGAACCAGACATGCATCCACGAGGATGTGTGTTCGATCTCTAGCCTCTCTCAGTGGGTTAAGGATCTGGCATTGCTGTGGCTGTGGTATAGGCCAGCAGCTACAGCTCCAATTCAGCCCCTAGCCTGGGAACTTCCATATGCCATGGGTGTGGCCTTAAAAAGACAACAAAGAATAATAACAATAATTTAAAATTTTTATAAAGGATAAAATTTAAAAAAAAAAAAAAACAGGAAACAGTAAAGTCCTTGTTACAGTTGTGGTACCTGGCACCATTTTTTAAAAATTAGCCTCTCAATCATCATCTGGAAAGAAAACATTCTAGAAAAACTTCATTAAAAACAGCTCTGATTGGAATTCCCACTGTTACTGCTGTTCAATCCCTGGCCTTGCTCAGTGGGCTAATGTTCGGCCCTAAAAAGAAAACAACAACAACAACAAAACCAGCTCTGATAAAGCATGGTCACTACAACATGTCATAAAGCAGGTACAAATTTTGTACATTCACAGACGTAGGATACCATGCTGTCTACATCTTTAACACCAGAGCATATAATTTAAAAGGCATTATTTGAGACTTGATTCTATTTTCGCAGCAGAGGACCCAAAGGATGGTTGTGACACAGCTCTGACACAGAAAAGCACCTTTCTTTTTTTTTTTTTTTCTTTTCTTTTCTTTTCTTTTTACCACTGCACCTGCAGCATATGGAGGTTCCCAGGCCAGGGGTCACATCGGAAGTGCAGCTGAGAACTACACCACAGCCACGGCAACACGGGATCTGAGCTACAGATGGAAGCAGACTGGAAGGGACCAGAAGGTGGGGTGGTGCTTCTACTGCTGCTGCTTGGAGGTATACCTGGTTCGATGTCAATGCCACTTCCAAAAACTTTTAGTTCCATTTCAGACTTTTTTTTTTTTTTCTCTCTTACAGTAGTGATCATGCTGTGCTGAGCGCCAAAGGAATTAATCTTCTGAAAGAAAGGCTGGCTGACTTGCATAGGACGACTTGGGCTCTGTGCCTAGGCTGTGGGGTGTGTGTGGTGATGGGGGGTAAAGTGTCTGAGGCAGGGCAATTAAAGGCTGCCCCGTAGATCCTACTTTAGGCAAGAAACATGGGATGCTGGTAAAAGCACTCCAACATGCTGGAGAGCCCTCAGTGACTGGGCAGTGTTATAAGAATGTCTGACCAAGGCTGTTGCACTTGTCCAGGATAAAGATTGGATGCCTGGGTAAGATTCACTGCAGCCTGGAGAAGATGTGTATCAATCACTTGGGAACCTCCTGGTCCTGATGCCTGACCCAGCTGATGTTCATACAATACAGGAACGGGCTGCATAGCTGACATTTGTTGAAAGGCAAAACCCAGTAGTGCCTTGGCAGGTTCCTGGTGTTGGGTGGCTGGAAAGTGGTGGGTGGCAGTCCCAAAGAGGACCACAGATGGCAGAGATAGACAGCTTTGCATAAAGGCTGGCTGAGAGCCCTGCGGTTGAAGTGAAGAACTAAATAATTCCTGAGCCTGGAGAATGGCAGGTCTAGCACCCAGACTCAGATGGGCTGGATGCTGGCCTTGCAGGGGTGCATAAATGGAGCTTGGAACCTGCTGAACTAAAGTTGGCTGGGAAAGACCTGGTTGGAAGCTTTGTGGCTGAGCCAAGGATGGGGCAGCCAATTGTGTATGTTGGGTGTTGAATAATGACTTGGGACCATGTAGAAAGCTGGGATTTGAGCTGCTACAGACTGAGACACATAAACATATGAGCTCTGTTTCTATGGGGTGATAAGAGAAGGCACACAGCTTAACTGTGAAAAACGACTTGCAAAAGTCAGGCTCCTTCTCTGGAATTTGGGGTTCACTTTACAGTCTGATGTGATTGTCAACTCCTTATCTTTTTCTTTCTTTTAGGGCTGCACCCACAGTATGTGGAATTCCCAGGCTGGGGGTTGAATTGGAGCTACAGCTGCCGACCTACACCACAGCCACAGCAATGGTGGATCCCTGACCCACTGATGGAGGCCAGGGTTTGAACCCACATCCTCATGGATACTAGTCAGATTCATTTCCTCTGGGCCACAATGGGAACTCCCACTCCTTATCTTTCAACCTCTCCATCTCTAATGTTTTCCTACCTCTTATTTTTATAAATACTTTCAATGGAATTTCCTTTGTGGCTCATCAAGTTAAGAACCCGACATAGTGTCTGTGAGGAGGCAGGTTCTATCCCTGGCCTCACTCAGTGGGCTAAGGATCCCGTGTTGCCGAAAGCTGCAGCATAGGTCACAGATGCACCTTGGATATGGCGTTACTGTGGCTGTGACACAGGCTGGCAGCTGCAGCTCCTATTCTACCCCTAGTCTGGGAACTTTCATAAACCGTGGGTGTGGCCCTAAAAAAAAAAATCATCAATCTTTCCCATTGCCAAAATCAGTAGAGGGCTTTCTACATTTTTCTTACTGTTGCACATAAATCTATTGCTCACTCTCTTTCTAGAAACCATCTCCTCCCTCGTGACTGTAAAGACATCCTCTCTGTGCAAATGTAGGTCCCCACTTTAGACTCCTTCTCCACCCACCACTTAATCTTTGGGGTTCCCTGTGAATCACTCCTTAAATTACAACTTTCCACACAATGATCTTGGACAATAGCATCCCTTGTTTGAGGGGTTTTTTTTTTCTTTTTCTTTTTTCCTTTTTTCTTTTGCCTTTTCAGAGCCGCACCCATGGCATATGGACGTTCCCAGGCTAAGGGTCGAATCAGACTGCAGCTGCCAGCCTACAGCACAGCCACGGCAACGTGAGATCCAAGGTGCATCTGCAAACTACAAGGCAGCTAGCGGCAACACTGGATCCTTAACTGATCGATGCTAGGGATTGAACTAGCAGCCTCAAGGACACTTTGTCGGGTTCTCAGCCTGCTGAGCCACAACAGGAACTCCAGCATCCATTGTTGAGGTTTTTCTTATTGCCTATAGTCTAGTAACTCACGAGTTTATCCCCCAGCCTGGATTTCCTTCCTGAACATCAGATTTGTGTAGAGAGCTGTGTGCTAGGCCCCTCCACTGGGACATTTCATAGAACAGGCACCTTGAACTAGACCAGTCTAAAGCTGAACTCAGAGTTCCCGTCGTGGCGCAGTGGTTAACAAATCCGACTAGGAACCATGAGGTTGCGGGTTCGGTCCCTGTCCTTGCTCAGTGGGTTAACCATCCGGCGTTGCCGTGAGCTGTGGTGTAGGTTGCAGACGCGGCTCGGATCCCGCGTTGCTGTGGCTCTGGCATAGGCCGGTGGCTACAGCTCCGACTGGACCCCTAGCCTGGGAACCTGCATATGCCATGGGAGCAGCCCTAGAAATAGCAAAAAGACAAAAAAAAAAAAAAGCTGAACTCATCATCTCCACCCTTACCCCAGAGCTGCTCCTCCTGTGATCCCCGTCTTAGTCAAGAGCACCATCATCCCCTCCTCCGGGTAAGGCAGACACCCGGATTCACCTTTCACTCCACCCTCTCCTCAGCAATCTGCCTCCAGGATCTGCTCCTTTCATTGCCCTGATTTTTAATATCTGTCCCCCCCACACACACCCTGCACCTGCTGATGATAAATTGTGTGGTAATTCATCATCACTCTCCTGGACGATTGCGACAGCCTTCTAACTGGATGCCTAATTCCAGGGTTTTCATTCTCACAACCATGCCCCACATAATGCTTAAAGGGATCCATCCAAACCCAGACCTGGCTGTGTCGCTCTCCTGCTTTACAACCCGTGGCCTGTCCGTTAGAGATTTAAATTCTTGGCACGACCCAACACTTGGCCTCTACTCGCGGTGGAGCCTCGTTTTGGTAATCCGCTGCTTCCATCGTGCTGCTTCATCCTCCGCTCGTCTCTCGTCCAGGAATGCCCACCCCAGCTCCCCCACTTGTCCGGGTCATCTCCTCCATCTTTCCAAACAGCTCATCCAGGAGTTCCCATTGTGGCTCAGTGGTTAACAAATCTGACTAAGAACCACAAGGTTGCAGATTCGATCCCTGGCCTCGCTCAGCAGGTTAAAGATCCGGCGTTGCCATGAGCTGCGGTGTAGGTCACAGACGCGGCTCAGATCTGGCATTGCTGTGGCTGTGGCGTAGGCCAGCGGCTGCAACTCTGATTAGACCCCTAGCCTGGGAACCTCCATATGCTGCAAGTGTGGCCCTAAAAAGACAAAACAAACAAACAAAAAAAAAAACCCAGCTCATCCACCATTTACTCCAAAAAGCATCCTTGCCCTTCACTAGTACTCCCCAAACCTCCTGCGCTTACCTCTATTTACCCACTTACCCATTATTTTAACACTGTCAGTTTGAGGACCTCTCTCCCAACACTAAACCAAATTCAAAACCAGGGACCGGTCTTTGTGCTCCACCTCTCCCCATGCTGAGCGCAGTACCTGACACATATCAGGCACCGAAGAAATGATTAGTGAATGGACCATCACAGCAGGGCTGTGAGTCAGCTATTACAAATGAAAAAAACTCAGAATCAGATAGCAGGCCACCCACTAGTAGGTGGGAGAGCAGCACCTTGAAACCAACACCAAGGCCTATGCCCTTTCAGGTACACCCTGGAAAACAGAAGCTCAGCATGGTGATGGAGATGAGAATGACATGTCAGAGTATCAGCCTGCGGGTGATGGTGTGTGTGAGCAATCTAGGGAAATGGAGGTGGGCAAGATACTTGCAAGCAGGAGTTCCTGTTGTGGCGCAGTGGAAATGAATCTGACTAGGAACCATGAGGTGGCGGGTTCGATCCCTGGCCTCGCTCAGGGGGTTAAGGATCCGGCATTGCTGTGGCTGTGGTGTAGGCCAGCAGCTACAGCTCTGATTTGACCCCTAGCCTGGGAACCTACATGTGCTGAGGGTGCAGCCCTAAAAACAAAAAACAAAACAAAAAAAAAATCTGCACGCAGAAGAGCCCAGTCCTGAGGCCCTGGCATGGCTGGCTCTAAGCAGAGCCCTCAGGTAACAAACCTCTGGATGCTGCACCCAAGGCAGCCAGTGTCCCCACAAACACTCAAGACTCTGCTTCACAACCATCTCTGAGTCCTATGGTGACCCTTTCTTAGGCACAAGCCTTCAGGACGTTCCTAGTGCCGATGAGATAGGGAATAACCGAAGGATGTTAGAAGGCCGACCTGCGTGAACAAGAGCACATGTGCCTCGGCCTCTGTTGATGGAGGCCCCCATCCTTCTCCCACCCACCCTCCAGCAGCCTTTCTCCATATCCTGAAACAGAGGCAGCCAACAAAAGGAGTCAGGGGGTAGGGCCTGAGACAGGCCAAGAAAGCGCAAGCCCAGGATAGAATGAAGGGAATATTCTGAGAGAGCAGTCGAAGAGGGGACCGTCAGACACCTGCATGCGTGGGAACGCCAACCCCCCTAAACACCTCCCTCTGGAGCACTTACCCTGGAAGGGGATTGTTCTGGATGATGTAAGCAGGAGGATTTAGGGTTGGAATAATCCCAGGGAAAGAAAACTAAAAATATCCATGTTTACAAAACACAGGAAAAGGCAGCCAGAATGTAGATAACGAAGGGTAAAGAGAAGGTGCCCTTCTCTGCTAAAATCCATGTCAAACAAAGGCAAGAAGCCAGAATGGCCTCATTAGCTGTGAACCTGGCAGGTATCTAGGGCAAGAACAGCCCCCACCCGTGGTCTCTGAACCGCCCCCGGAAGGTTCCAGGAACAGGATAGCTCACATCCTGCCTGGGCCAGAGGTCTGGAGCAACCTCAGCTCTAAACCTGTTTCCTTACTCCCTAGAGACATCTGCACACCTCTCCCCACCCTACCCCTGCTCTGCACACAGAGACGAAGGCCCTCAGTTTCCCAAGTTCCACCGGAAGAAGGAACTGGCTACTCTCCACTTTCCCAGCTCCCTCCAGCCATTTGGGCCCAGCTCCACCCAGTTCAGCTGCAGTGAACAGCTCCTCACCAGCTGGACAGGCTCTGTCCGAAGCACTGCCAGGCCTGACTCACCTGTCATTGCCCCAGGATGGGGAGAAGCCTGAGAATTCCCCTTTGTGGCAGGTGGTGGTGGCTCTGGGCCCCACCTCGGGGGAATCTCTC
The DNA here is from genome assembly GCF_016906955.1 of Phacochoerus africanus. Lineage (NCBI taxonomy): Eukaryota > Metazoa > Chordata > Mammalia > Artiodactyla > Suidae > Phacochoerus > Phacochoerus africanus. Next base: position 39,625,373 of record NC_062554.1, on the reverse strand, counting down.
CAATCACAATAACAACAAGAAAAGCAAGGATTTATTATGGAGCGCCTCTCTATGCCAGGCGCTGGATGGCACATGCATAATCTCATTAAAATCTCCCAGTGACCTTATGAGGTGGGTGCTACCATGATCCCTGTTTCATGGAGAAAGAAATAGAGCAGTTGAATATATGGCCCTGAGGTCACGTGGATAACGAAGGCAGAAGCGGAAGATCTTTCTTCCCACCTTCGGAAATCTTGCTCTTAACCACCCACAAGGAAGGCACCATTTTCCTTGCCATGGTGTATATCTCCTTTTCATCGTGTGGGCTATGATTTTTCCCTTTTGATAGTTGCTCAGGTTTTCAGAACATGAGTTCCTGCCATGGCACAGCAGGTTAAGAATCTGACTGTGGGAGTTCCCATCGTGGCTCAGTGGAAATGAATCTGACTAGCATCCATGAGGATGCAAGTTTGATCCCTGGCCTCACTCAGGGGATTAAGGATCCAGCGTTGCTGTGAGCTGTGGTGTAGGTCAAAGATGCAGCTCGGATCTGGCATTGCTGTGGCTGTGGTGTAGGCCAGCAGGTACAACTCTGATTCGACCCCTAGCCTGGGAATCTCCATATACCATAAGTGTGGCCTAAAAGGGACAAAAAAAAAGAGAGAGAGAGAGAATGTGACTGTGGCTGCTCAGGTCACTGTGGAGGCACAGGTTCAATCCCAGACCTGGCACTGTGGGTTAAGCCACAGCCGTGGTGAAAGCCACAGCTCAGATTCATTCCCTAGCCTGGGAACATCCCTATGCCGTGGGTGTGGCCATTAAAAAAAATTTTTTTTTCAGAACTTCCTTGGTTTCCCATTGGAGTGTAAGCTTCCTGAGGTTAAAAATCATTCTTAGGAGTTCCTGTTGTGGCTCAATAGGTAAAAAACCCAGTATCCATGAGGATTTGGGTTCAACCCCTGCCCCCATTCAGTGGGTTAAGGATCTGGTGCTGCCACAAGCAGTGGTGTAGGTCCCAAATGTAGCAGATCATGAGCAGATGTGGCTCGGATCCTGAGTTGCTGTGGCTGTAGTATAGGCCAATAGCTGCAGCTCTGATTCGACCCCTAGCCCAAAAACTTCTATATGCCACAGGACCAGACCTAAAAAAGACAAAAACAAACAAACAACAACAACAACAACAAAAAACCTTTTTTTTTTTTTTGGTCTTTTTTAGGGCCGCACTGTTGCATATGGAGGATCCAGGCTAGGGATCTAATCAGAACTGTAGCTGATGGCCTACACCACAGCCACAACAGCTCAGGATCCAAGCCACATCTGCAGCCTACACCATAGCTCACAGCAATGCCAGATCCTTAACCCACTGATCGAGGCCAGGGATGGAACCTGTGTCCTCATGGATGCTAGTCAGATTCCTTTCCCCTGAGCCACAATAGGAACTCAAAAAAGAAAAAAAAAAATCATTTGTAATGGGCCTTTGGAAGTGATACCAGGAACCTAAATGCTGACTCATCGATTGAAGGGTTCAAAACACCATAGATGTTTAATAGATGAAATTTATTTTTTGTTATTCAATGCCATTCATCTTTCACATGCCAGGTAATTCTTTTTCTCTAGAGCCAGTTGTACAGCCTCAGCACTACTGCTATTTGGGGCTGAGTCCCTGCTTGTCGTGGGGTCTGTCCTGTGCTTTGGACAATGTTCTGCAACACCCCTGGCCTCCAGTACACACCAGGAGCACCCCGCCACCAGTTGCTATGATCAAGAATGCCTCTGGACACTGCCAAATAGCCCCAGCTGGTAAAATCACCCCCAGTTGGGAACGATCGCTCTAGAATAAGCAAATAAAAATGATAGCACTATTCCCTCAGTGTAAAACAGCAAGAAAACTTATTTCCAACTACAATAAAACAGCACTCTTATTACTCCTAGTTCATAAATATGAGAATTCCTGAGAAGTACTTATTAAATAAAAGCCCCAGAGCACCAGTTTCAGAAGATCAAGATAATGTTTCTGCTACATCTGAACCAAACCACTTTCTGCTGCTAGAATCGCTTGTGGTGGGGTGTCAGGCTGGGGGTGGGGGAGCCATGGCCAAGAAGGAAAGGGCTGGGTTCAAATCCCAGCTCCAAGACCCAAACCTTTTTCTGTAACAAGATGGAGTAGACATAAATGTTTTTACATCTTAGTTCCTTTACTTCACTCCTAGTCGACTCACTTAAATCACTGATCTCAGAGTTCTCACCATGGCACAGCGGGTTAGGAATCCAACCGCAGCGGCTCGGGTTGCTGCAGAGGCACAAGTTTCATCCCCAGCTCCGCACAGTGGGTTAAAGGATCCAGCATTCCTGCAGCTGCAGCATAGGTTGTAGCTGTGGCTAGAATTCAATCCCTGGCCCAGGAAACTTCATATGCCAGGATGCAGTCATTAAAAAAGAGAGAGAGGAGTTCCCATCATGGCTCAGCAGTTAACGAACCTGACTAGAATCCATGAGGATTAGGGTTTGATCTCTGGCATTGCTCAGTAAGTTAAGGATCTGGCATTGCTACGAGCTGTGGTGTAGCTTGAAGACGCGGCTCAGATCTGGAGTTGCTGTGGCTGTGGCATAGGCCAGTGGCTACAGCTCTAATTGGACCCCTAGCCTGAGAACCTCCGTATGCCATGGGTGTGGCCCTAAAGACCAAAAAAAAAGAAAAGAGAGAGAGAGAGAGAATATCACTGCATCTCAATTCCTATAAGACAGCAGTGACGGTTCCTAGCTCGTGGGCTTGTTGTAAAGATTAAATAAAGCAGATGGAAAGCAACAATATAGCAAAAGGTTTGGCTCAGGAGGGCTTAAAAAGAGTCACTCTTTCCCTGTCCTCACTTGTCACCAGACCCTTGAGAGCATCCTCCGTGCTGATTTATTTTTTTTGTCTCCACACCATCCAACAGAGTGGTACTCAGCTCTAGCTGCTCTTGAGAATAACTGCAGAGTTTTCAAAATGCTGATGTCCAGGCCCCACTGCACACGACCTAGATAAGAAGCTTTGGCTTGAAAGTATATATTGCAAGTATTCAAAACTGTATTCATGATAAAGGAAATATATTATCTTTCACATGATATTATTGATGCAAAATAATCAAACAGTAATAATATTTGATCAGTTCTTAAAATATTGTAATACTATGTTAATCATTAATAATCAATGCATTATAAATAATTTTAATCAATCAATAAATACATCTCTAGATGGCAGGTATTGTGTCCTTAGGATCCACAACTTCCATTAGAAATTTTAGTTTTTTTAACCTTTATGTTTTAATTTCAATGATCATTTAAAAATAGCCCTTATATGTTACATTTTTTAAAAAGCATCTTTGGAATTTCCTGGGGGTTCAGTGGGTTAAGGATCCGGCATTTTCACTGTCGTGGCTTGGACCACCACTCTGGTGTGGGTTTGATCCCTGGCCCAGGAAATGCTGTATGCTGTAGGCATGGCCCCCCCCCCAAAAAAAAAAAACTGAATTGGTAATTCTCAACTGAAAGACATGTTCTTAGAATAAGACTTAAATTTCTTAAGTCGGTGTTTCTCAAAGTTTCAGGATATAATGATACAAATAATTCTGAATTGTTGTATCAGTAACAGCTTGCATAAGTGACAAAGTTGCAATTGTACACAAGGCTAGAAATAGCGCCTACTTGTTATCAGGAGACTAAATACTGTTATTTGTTTTGTATTTGGAAAGATAAGAAGCTACAGTATACAGTAATAATATTTAAAATATTAAATCAGTATCAAATCAATACAAAAAGTATCAAATCGGTACAAAAGGAAAAATCACAGTTCACAATTAATGGCAGAAATTTGTATCATCTAAGAGAATTACATGATTTAAAGTGTGTTCCTGTGACTCAACTAATGGAAAGATATTGAAAAGGGAAGGTATATAGAATCCCCGTTGGGGCGCATGGGAAGCAAATCCGACTAGTATCCATGAGGATGTGGGTTTGATTCCTGGCCTGCCCCATGGATCAGGGATTTGGCATTGCTGTGAGCTGTGGCATAGGTCACAGACATGGCTCAGATCTGGCATTGCTGTGGCTGTGGTGTAGGCCAGCAGCTGTAGCTCCAGTTCAACCCCTAGCCTGGGAACTTCCATATGCCACAGGTGCGGCCCTAAAAAAAAAAAAAAGGAGTTCCCATGTGGAAATGAATCCATCTAGGAATCATGAGGTTGTGGGTTGGATCCCTGACCTCACTCAGTGGGTTAAGGATCCAGCATTGCCGTGAGCTGTGGTGTAGGTCGCAGACATTGCTGTGGCTGTGGCATATGCCGGCAGCTGTAGCTCTGATTCCACCCTTAGCATGGGAACCTCCATATGTTGCCAGTATGGCCCTAACAAGAAAAAAGAAAAAGAAAAAAGGGGGAAGGTATGGGCTGGATTTGGGGCTGTGTTCCCACCGCCTCATTGTACATTACATCAGCACATCATGAACTCCACTGGGTCAGGGGTTTGTCTTATTCCCTCAGTGCCCACAATAGGGCCAAACCCAGAGAGACCAACATTTCTGAAACAACGACCTCCACCTTCCTCCTTTTGTCTTATTCTTCCTATTCTTATTATCCTTAGATCCTTAATTTCTTACTTTTTAAATCTTGTATTACTTTAAATCCCACATGAATAAGGTAGGATATTAGACAAGCAATACCCTTCTAAGAATGGGGAATCCCTTTAAGTAGCATGTTTTCATGACCTCACCTCTGGAGAGCAGTCCCCACCACTTTCTCATTAGGCCACCGCACTGATCCACGTTCGCCCTGGGAGTTCCAAGTCATGCCCCACTGAGTAAACCATCCTAAATCTCTTCATTGAGCTGCCCAGTTAAACAGGAGAAACTATTCTTTCTTTCTTCTTTTTTGGCTGCCCATTGGCATATGGAGTTCCCAGGCCAGGGATCATATCCAAGCTGCTGTGGTGACCTACACCACCGCTTCAGCAATGCCTGGTCCTTTAACCCACTGTGCCCCGCTGGGGATCGAACCTGCATCCTGGCACTGTAGAGATGCTTCTAATCCCACTTCACCATAGCAGGAACTTGTGAATTTCTTGATAAATGCTTTGCCCTCCCAAGAAATTTCTAAGTCTAGCGAAGAGGAACTAAGGGAGACGAATTGTTTCCAGAGGTGATTGACTTGGGCTTGCTAAACTCTCCCCAGGCACCCACAATGCGTCTCCTCTCAGCCAGAGTTCTTGCCTCTCCCAGGAGAAACCAGTTTTCAAACCAGGTTCATCTGCACCGGGTGCAGCAAACCAAATGCTGAGATGCTGAGGTTTGCAGCAGAGAAAGTGTTTATTCATAAGGCAGCCAAATGAGGAGATGGGGGGATCAATCTCAGATCTGCCTCCCCCAAGGCGCGGGGCTTGACATATTTATGGGATAAAGAAGCAGTGGGGAGAGGCGACTGGAGGTAGGGAAAAGGTGAGGTAATCAGTGTTCCTCCCAGGTCCAGTTTAAGAGTCAGTGGTCCCATCTAGTCTTAGCCTGCTTGAACTGGACAACAGCTGACTCCAAATTCCTAGGCAACGCACGTGCAAAGCTTCCAGGGTATGCAATCGGCAAGAAAATAATGAGGGCGAGCTTGCGCTTGCTCAGCCAGGACCAACTACAAGCAGAGGGGTTTTTTCAATACTCTTTCTTTGCCTGCAGTTCTGTAAGATAAGCTCAAGAATGTCTGTTAGTCACCAGTTTCTGTTAACTCTGTAGGGCATGGTTTCAAACTCTCGCTGGCCGGCCACATGAAAGGGTGTCCCAGAATCTTCCCTCTGCCCCGGGGGATGCTGTTTCCTATTCCCCTTCTGTTGGGGGTTTGGGGGGCACCGAGCTCAGCTTGGATCTCTCTTCTTTTTAATTTTTTAATTTAATTTAATTGGGTTTTTTTGTTTGTTTGTTTGTTTGTTTGTTTGTTTCATTTTTGGCTGCCCCATGGCACATGGAGTTCCCAGGCTAGGAGTCAGAACTTAGCCTCAGCTGCGGCAGTGCTGGAGCCTTAACCCATTGAGCGAGGCCAGGAATCAAACCCAAATCTTCATGGATACTTGTCGTGTTCTTAACCCGCTGAGCCACAATGGACACTCTGAAAGCAATTTTCAATTTTGGTTGGGGGGATGGTGGATTCCACTGTTGGAAGGAGGAATTTAAATAGTTCAGCCTCCTAGTCCTACCTAAATGCTAGCGATCCCAGCTTCTTGCCACACTAACACAAGGCAGTTTTGGAAATTATAGTGCAAAGTAGATCTTCCCAGACCCCTGGTTTCCAGACTTTGGATTTCAGGGACCTTGATTGTGTGTGAATTTTTCCAAATAAGGCCAGTTTTTCCTTATTTTGCCAAATACAAACATTTAAAAAATAAACAGATTGAGTGGTAGGGCGATCTACTAACTACAGTCTAAAAGGACCATAATTTCATAATAGAAAGGATATTTTAACAAGGAAACGTCAAAAAGCTGTAATGTGGAGATCCTGCTGTGATGAAACAAAATCAGCAGTGTCTCCACAGTGCTGGGACACAGGTTCAACCCCTGTTCTGGCACAGTGGGTTAAGGGTCCGGCATTGCTACAGCTTCAGCATAGGTCACAACTGAGGCTTGGAACTCTATATGCCATGGAGTGGTCAAAAAAAGAAAAGAAAAAAAAAAGGCTATAATGTTAGAATAAAAGGCAGACTTTTAAATTGAATAAATTTTTGTGTTCTCTTTTAAAATCTCATCAATTTGCTCTCATTTCTCTCATTCCACGAAGGCAAGTGAAGCTGATCAAGACTGTTGTTGGGAGTTTCCATCATGGCTCAGCGGAAACAAATCTGACTAGTATCCATGAGGTTTGATCCCTGGCCTCACTCAGTGGGTTAAAGATCCGGCATTGCTATGAGCTGTGGTGTAGGTCACAGAGGAGGCTCAGATCCAGCATTGCTTTGGCTGGAAAGAAGGTTGGCGGCTACAGCTCTGATTCAACCCTTAGCCTGGAAACTTCCGTATGTGGCAGGTGCGGTCCTAAAAGAAAAAAAAAAAATAAGACTTGTTGTCATTACAGCGGTAGAAACTGGCACAACATTGTAAATCAACTATATTTTAATTTTAAAAAATTTAAAGACTTATCGTCAGCCTAGAGTTTGGCAGCAACAGACAATGAGGCAGGGATTACTCTGCCCTAAAGCTATGTGACCTTGAGCAGCTTACTCAATGCCCCCCAACCCTAGTCCACTGACCAAAGAGCAAATGAGGCCATGTGAGTAAAGCATTGTGCCAATCCAGCTGTGCTCTGGACACACAATGTAGGATTAAAGCCATAGATGTGACCAAGAAAAAGTCCTGAGCAAAGATGTAATGGTGAACTGTGGCAACAGCCAACTTCTCTCCAAATTCTATAAAATGCAAATTGACTGGGTAAGCATCCCGACTGTAGACATGTGGCATATTGAAATAAAAACATACTGTACCTTGGCTTTGACCCATCTGAACCTGAAATGCTAAGTATGGAGTTCCCTGGTGGTCTTGTGGTTAAGGACTTGGTTTTGTCACTGCTGTGGCTCCAGTTCAATCCCTGGCCCAAGGAACTTCCACATTCCATGGGCATGGCCAAAAAAATAAAACAAAATGCTAAGTAGGAACAAGCACGTATTAACCAGACAGTAGAACAGTGCGGTGGAGTAAACACCCAGTCAGGAGGAAGGAGGTGTTGGGGTGGGGGTCGTGGGTGCTCTTCCAGCCCCAGTTTTGCCACTTAGTGGCTCCATTGCCTTAGGCAAGTTTAATCCTTCTGTGCTCAGTTTTCTCAGGTGTAAATGAGGGAGTTTGTTTTGTTTTGTTTTTTGGTCTTTGTTTTAGGGCCCCCCCCCCCCGCCCCATACCATATGAAAGTTCCCAGGCTAGGGGTCAAATCAGAGCTACAGCTGCTGACCTACACCACAGCTCATGGCAACAGTAGATCCTTAACTCACTGAGCGAGGCCAGGGATCAAACCCACGTCCTCTTAGATACTAGTCGGGTTCTGACCACTGAGCTACAAGGGGAACCCCCGAGGGAGTTTGAGGAAAGGCTTTGGGCCAATTTAGCTTGAAAAATTTTTTAATAATAATTTTTATTTTTTCCGTTATAGCTGGTTTCTAATGTCATATACAATAGTGTGTCATGTCTCTGAACAGTCATAAGCCTCAGGGAGAGAAAAGGATGATCTGCCTCGTCTAAACAGCCGACCACTAGGTTATCCACTGAAGCATAGGGACCCACACGGCGGGATCCTCGGGAGCATAACACCTACCACCTTGAACCAAAGAGCCAAACGGGGACCACCCGATCAGTCCCTAAATCAACATGTGTTGACTTAAGCATCCACTGGAAGCAAACAAATGAGAGTAAATGTTCCCTGGCCCTTCCCTCTGCCAGAAGGCCCTTCCTCCAATTTGCACCGTGACCTGCCCTCAGTGGCGAAGACCCACCACTCACGGTGCACTGACGGTAGCAGCGTGTTACCTGCCTTACACCATCCCCAAGTTTGGTATTATTTCCTCCTTTATATAAATAAAAGAACTTTGGGTCAGATTGTTCTCATATTCCTAAGTTAAGTACAGTGCAAGATTACAACATGAGGGGCACAATTCGAACCGAAGCTTCCCTGCCCCTAAAGCCTGTGCTCTTTCCCCATGATGGTGGCCATGTTGCTCCCCAAACACCTTTGGCACAGCCTCGAGACTGGATCCAAAACCCTGGGGCACCTCAGGCTGATGATACCTGCAGTTGCCAGTGGTCGATTCTGGTGAATTTCAGGGACCCTCTCCTCAGACTCTGACCTTCGTAGAGAGAGCGCCTGTCGTCTCCTCTCGGAGAGCTGTCCTTCCCAGGGAGACCAGCGAGACACTGAAGTGCCCTCCACCCTCGCTATAGCACGAAGCGTTTAAGCAGGTAAGCCAGAGGCACACAGGCAAGTTTGGGGTGCACAGTACAGTCGTGGAACCCAGTTGTTCCAATTTTAACAATGAGTCTAATATTCAGTTCCAGCCTGTTTTACGCAGATCAGCAGCTAAACCGTTGCTGTTTAAGGTGTGGTCCACGAATCAGCAGCATCTTGACATTACCTGGGAACCTGCTGGAAATGAGGGCTCTCTGGCCCCACAGGTAGCAAGATGTTCTGGGTAATCTGAATGCACATGAAAGCTGGAAAAGCACCGTTCTAGAATCACCTATGGAGCTTTTAGAAAGTGAGCATTTCCAGAACTGGAGTCCAAAATTCCAGAGAGGGGGTGGAGGAGAGGGAAGCCCAAATAATTGCTTTAAAAACAAACAAACAAACAAACAAAAAACTAGATTTCTTGTGGTCCCTGACTTGGAGAAAAATCAAGTCCTTTCTTGCTGGAATCAAAGAGCAACTTTGTTTTGTCAACAGCTGTCCCTATAGCCAACAGACGGCTCCCTCCTCCCTACAGGCAATGTTGATGGGTTCCCACAGGCGTTTTCTGGAGCCAAGCTCCATGTTGCAATGAATGAATGGACGACTCTGCTCACATCAGAGTTTTGCCCTCTGAGTTGCTCCCCAGTCCCCCCAACCTTCTACCCTCGATTCATAGGGCAGACTTATAGCTTTAGACTATTGTCTTGGAAGGAAGGAAGGAAGGAAGGAAGGAAGGAAGGAAGGAAGGAAGGAAGGAAGGAAGGAAGGAAGGAAGGGAGGGAGGAAGGAAGGAAGGAAGGAAATTAATATGTGTTATACACCTACTATGTGTCCGACCCACCCCATCCCCCCAAACAGCTTATATATATTTCTTATTCATCATGCATGAAACTACATAAGATTGATATTAATGCCTCGATTTGCAGAAGTGGAGACTAAAATTTAAAACTCTTCTACGGAGTTCCCGTCGTGGCGCAGTGGTTAATGAATCCGACTAGGAACCATGAGGTTGTGGGTTCGGTCCCTGCCCTTGCTCAGTGGGTTGACCATCCGGCGTTGCCATGAGCTGTGGTGTAGGTTGCAGACGCAGCTCGGATCCCACGTTGCTGTGGCTCTGGCGTAGGCCGGTGGCTACAGCTCCGATTCAACCCCTAGCCTGGGAACCTCCATATGCCACGGGAGTGGCCCAAGAAATAGCAACAACAACAATAACAACACCAACAACAAAAAGACAAAAAAAAAACTCTTCTACAAGCCATGTTCCTATAAACATTCATGCACATATTATGTGGACAATGTTTTTAATTATCTTGAGTTAATTATGACTGAAGTTGCTAGGTCATATAAAAGTAACTCTAATGCTTCATCTTTTTTTTTGTCTTTTTTGTCTTGTTGTTGTTGTTGCTATTTCTTGGGCCGCTCCCTCGGCATATGGAGGTTCCCAGGCTAGGGGTCTAATCGGAGCCGTAGCCACTGGCCTACGCCAGAGCCACAGCAACGCGGGATCCGAGCCGCGTCTGCAGCCTACACCACAGCTCACGGCAACACCGGATCGTTAACCCACTGAGCAAGGGCAGGGACCGAACCCGCAACCTCATGGTTCCTAGTCGGATTCGTTAACCACTGTGCCACGACGGGAACTCCTGCTTCATCTTTTGAAGAAATGCCAAACCATTTTCTAAAATCGCAGCATCCTTTTATATTCCCACCAGCAATGTATAAGAATTTAGGTTTCTCCATATCCTTGCCCACACTTAGCATCTGTCATTTTGGTTATAACCATCTTAGTGGCTGTGAAGTGGTATCTCTTCACGGTGATATCACTTTGTAGTTTTGATTTGTACTTTCCTAATGACTAATAATGTTGAACATCTTTTCATATATTTGTTTGGCCATTTATATATCTTCTTTGGAAAGAGTATTAAAATACTTTGCTTTTTAGGGCAGCAGCAGAGACATAGAGGTTTCCAGGCTAAGAGTTGTTTCAGAGCTACAGCTGCCAGCCACAGCAATGCTGGATCTGAGCTGTGTCTGTGACCTACACCACAGCTCATGGCAATGCCAGACCCCAACCCACTGGGAGAGGCCAGGGATCAAACCCACATCCTCATGGATACTAGTCGGATTTGTTTCTGCTGCACCACAAGGGAAACTCCCCCTTTGCCTATTTTTAAATTGGGACAACTGGCTTTTATTGCTGAGTTGTAAGTGCTCTTTATATGTTCTAGATACTAGGTCCTTATCAGATATATGATTTTCAGAGATATTCTCCCTTTATTTGAGTTGTCTCTTCACTTTGATAGTGTCCTTTGAAGAACAAAAGATTTTAGTTTCGATGAAGTCCAGCTTAATCTATGTTTTCTTGGCTGCTTTTGCTCTAGGCATTATATCTGCTAAACTGTTGCTTAACCCAAGGCCCAGAAGATTTATGCCTACGTTTTTTCCTAAGTGTTTTATAGCACTTATGCCATTTATCCTCCTTGAATTCGTTTTTTTGCTTTTTTTTTTAAAGTTTTATTGAAGTATAGTTGATTTACAATGTTGTGATAATTTTTGCCATACAACAGAGTGATTCAGTTATATATATATATATGTGTGTGTATATATACACACATACACACACACACACATTCTTTTTTTTCTCTCTCTCTCTTTGTCAGCCACACCTGCAGCATATGGAATATCCCAGGCCAGGGAGCAAATCTGAACCGAAGATTCACCTAATGCCAAAGCTGCAGCAATGCCAGATCCTTAACCCACTGGCCTGGGCCAGGGATCAAACCTGCACTGCCTCAGAGAGAGAACTGGATCCTTAAACCACTGCACCACAGTGGGAACTCTCCCCTCTTTTTTTAAAGGAGTTAATTTTTTTCTATGGTGTGACATAGGGGTTTCATTTCACTCCTTTGCATGTGAATATCCAGTTTTCCTGGCACCATTTGTTGAAAAGACTATTTTTTTCCCATCAAATAGTTTTGACACCCTTGTCAAAAATCAGTTGATCACAGCGTTCCCATCATGGCTCAGTGGTTAATGAACCCAGCTAGTATCCATGAGGACTCAGGTTCGATCCCTGGCCTTGCTCACTGGGGTTAAGGATCTGCGTTGCCATAAGCTGTGGTGTAGGTAGCAGACGTGGCTCAGATCCCGAGTTGCTGTGGCTGTGCTGTGCTGTAGCTATAGCTCTGATTTGAGCCTTAGCCTGGGAACCTCCATATGCCACAAGTGTGGCCCTAAAAAGATAAAAGACAAAAAAAAAATCAGTTGATCATGTGGTGATCATCTTGTAAAGAATAAAAATATTAAAAAAAGACTAAAAATATTAAATTACTTAGAACTAGTATAACACTATAAGTTGATTATACATCAATTTTTAACAGTTTTTGAAAGAAAAGAATATATGACAGGTAGAAGAGGTTATAAGGGTCAAGCCAAAATTGAGTTTGAGACTGTTTCCAAGCACACAAATACACGATTTCATAAGAATTCCTAATTACATAAAAGGAGTCACTGAACAGATGCATCAGCAAAATTTTTGTTGTTGTTTTTGCTTTTTAGGGCCACACCCACAGCATATGGAACTTCCCAGGCTAGGGGTTGAATCGGAGACGCAGCTGTCAGTTTACGCCACAGTCACAGCAACGCTGGATCCTTAACCCACTGAGCAAGGCCAGGGACAGAACCTGCATCCTCATGGATACTAGCCTAGTTGGTTACCGCTGAGCCACAATGGGAACTCCCACAAATTATTTTAATTTTAATATCCAAAATGACTTTCATTCTTTTTTGAAGCAAACTGCATCAAAAATAGAAGATATATTCAATGAATTTCATTTATTCAGAATTATTGGGGAAAGGTGTTTAATTCTGTATGAATCTCCTTACGACAGAGGTTTAGTCTTTATGTAATAAAATTTATTTTAAAATGACCCACCCCCAAAAATAGTGGATCATAAACATATGGGTTAATTTCTGGCCTTGCAACTATTTCATTGATCTATATGTCAATCCTTATGCCGGTACCACACTGTCTTTTTTTAAATTAAGGTATATTTGACTTACAGCATTACCTTCCTTTCAGGTATACGACATAGCGATTCACAATTCTTACAGATTATACTCTGTTTAAAGTATTACAAAATACTGACTACCTAACCTGTGTGGTACAATATATCTTTGTAGCTTATTTATTTTATACATAGTAGTTTTAACTCTTAAACTCCTACCTCTATCTTTCCCCTTCCTTCTCCCTCTTCCCACTGATAACTACTAGTTTGTTGTCTATGATCTGTTTCTATTTTGTTATATTCATTCATTTATGGTTTTTTTAAGTTCCACATATAAGTGAAAAAATAGTGTTTTCCTTTCTCTGTATGTTTTTTGGTTGTCAAAATGGAAAAATTTCTTTCCTTTTTAATAGCGAGTGATATTGCATTTATATATATATATATGCATCTGTTGAAATGATTATATGATTCTTATGCTTTGATTTTTTTTTGTCTTTTTTGTCTTTCTATGGACGCACCCACGGCATTTGTTAACCACTGAGCCATGACAGGAACTCCATTCTTTGATTTTTTAATGTGGTGTATCACATTGATTAATGTGCAGATATTGAACCATTCTTTCATCCCTGGGATAAACCCTACTTGATCATGGTGTATGATCCTTTTAATGTATTATTGGATTTTGGTTTCCTAATATTTTGTCGAGGACTTTGTGTCTATGTTTATCCATGATATTGAGCTATAATTTTCTTTTTCTATGATATCTTTATCAGGTTTTAGGGGTAATGGTGGCCTTGTAGAATGAGTTCAGAAGCATTACTCCCTCTGTAATTTTTTTTGTAATACTTTAAGAAGAATAAATGTTAAGTCTCCTCTAAATGTTTGGTAGAGTTCATTTGTGAAGCCATCTGGTCCTGAACTTTTGCTTGTTGACAGTTTTTTTGGTTTTGGGGTTTTGGTTTGTTTGTTTTTGTTGTTGTTATTTGTTTGTTTTTGTCCTTTTAGGGGCACACGCGTGGCATATGGAAGTTCCCAGACTAGGGGTCAAATCAGAGCTGTAGCTCCTGCTTATGCCACAGCCGCAGCAATGAGGGGTGAGCCTGTCTATGACCTACAATACAGTTCATGGCTATTCTGGATCCTTAACCCACTGAGCAAGTCCAGGGATAGAACCCAAGTCCTCATGGATACTAGTAGGGTTCATTACCACTGAGCCGCAACAGGAACTCCTGTCTTATTTTTTGTTGTTGTTGAAAATAGAACATTTTAAAAATATAATGTGACCTATCCGCACACCAGATTCCCCTCCATCCCAGGGTATGTTGTAATTTCCATTGCTTACTACTGTTTGTTGTTACTGCTTCTGTTTGTTCAGTGACTTTTCTGAATTTATTCATTCTGTGAAGTCGACATTCCTTATCATGTGCAGCCACTGAAATCTCAGCTCAGTTAACTTCGTGGTCAGCTAATGAATAGACAGTGATTTCCTAAATGTCTTGAACCAATAAGTATCCCAACCTTTCCCAAATTCCTCTACGTGTGTACTTTGGGTCATGCCTTCACTGGTCAAATAAGCAGTTTACAACTCTGCCTTAGCCTACGTTTCTCGCTGGTATAAACCCTCAAGATCAGGTCGAGATGAGATATCAGAGTTTTCTCAGGTTTTTCTGGGCATGTGCATGGCCCTGTACATGCAGATGATCTTTTACTTCTCCACGAATTTGTCAGAGCTTTCCAAAGGCCCCAACCAAATCTCCTTCCCCAGTTTTTTCTTTCACTTTGTTTTGCTCAGCCCCTTGTTAGTCCCAGTTATAACCACTGCCTCGGGCAGCTGCAATGTTAAAATCTTCTTACTGATTATTTTCAGCAAATACCCTAGCAATAAGGCTGTTTGCACAGAGAAAGTTCTGAAAGCCCAAAGAATTCAACTTTATAGGCAATTTGCAGACAGGTCACACACTGACAATTCTCTGAAAATGAAGCTTTTTTGGAGTGCTCCAAACCCATTCTGTCCTCTCCCTATTGACTGCTAGTTTGCTGGTCCTCAGGGCTTTACCATAGTTGCACGGCTATTGTTTTCTGAGGGTACTTGAAGAAGTGGAGTGAGAGGGATGGGAATAGGGCAGGTTAAAATGCCACAATGCTCACTGTGCTTAATGAGATTCAGCCATTTTTCTTAAGCAAATGCTTCTTGAATTGTTGCAAGTCTTTAGTTCATTACTTTCTAGAGTTCTGAAAAAGTTGACTTTGACTGTTTTGCTCATTACCTTTCTGGAGGACTGGACTTTTCAGAGGTCGTTGCTCCACTACTCTGTGTTTCTCGTGAAGAAACATTTATGAATATCTCTTAGATTCAATTCTGCGCTTTTTGTTTTCTTTCTACTCACACAGGTGAATACTTCCTTCCTCTTTTCTCCTTCAGTAAGTAAATTAAAATCAGAGAAGAGAGATGAAGAAACATATTTTCTGATTTTTTTTTCCCCTCATTTCCTTGGGCTTCAGTGTCAGGCAGGGGCAAGGTGGCCTGAAGCTCTTTCTTTCCAAAGAAACAAATATAAATCCAGAAACACAGTCTTTCTAGTTCTATGATAGCCACAAAGTGAACTGGGATAGGAGACATGTTCGCTTAAGAAGAGTTGGAAAGAATATGTAATATTCCATGGGAAGAAAGCAAGAAAAAGCAAAAGGCTTCTCTGCCTGAGTTTCCTGCAGGGAGAAGAGCGGAGTTTCTAAACGGGCCAGGTATGCGGCGATTACTCAACTCTGAATTTCGCATCTCTGGTATTAACCCTTCTCATAGCTTTCTTCAAATATCAGATGCTGAGCTGAATGAGATGCAAAATAAAACCGTGACCAGTACATTCCCTTTCTTGAGCAAAACTGGAATTGGCAAAGGGTCACGGGGACAGATACAAAGAGATTCATTCCTGGTGATATCCTGGGCCAAATTCCAGAAGCCAGTTCATTTTAGGGAGGAGTGGGGGGAGATTTGCATGCATGACCTCACCCAGAAGATCCAGCCCCGGAGCATATAAACAGAGGAGTTGCAGGTCTCCCCCAGTCCCAGCAGTTTGCAAACAGACCATGGCAGTCCTTGGTTCCCCGCTGCTGCCTCTGAGGCTGTTTCTGTGCTTTGGACTGCTGTTTTTTTCTGCCAGCTGTACTGATCACACTGACCAGTGCATGATCTTCAACAAGGTCACTTCCATCCATAACTCAAGAATCCAGGTCAACCCAAAGGTCTATGAAAGCAACACAGTCTACACAGGTAAGCGGAAGCCATTCTGTTATCCTTTGTTCTCCGAGGGGAGATAACCAGGACTTCAGAATGTACCTCTCCATCCCTGCTCTCAGTTACACAAATAAAACATGCGTTTTTGACCCAGATGGGGCGTGCAGGCGGAACGGGAGAGAATGAGAGCATGTGGGAGAGTGGGTCGGGTGGGACTCTTTCTGCATGGTCCTTGTGGGGACCTGAGCCACAGGAGTCACTATGGCCCAAGCTTCAGGTTAACTGAGTTCCAGCAAAAGCATAACTGTGGCAAGTTCTCTCGCTGAAATAAATGGGGCTTTTTTTTTTTTTTTTTTTTTTACTTAAAAGGGTCTTATAGGGGGGAGGGGCATTTTTATTATGTTAAGGGATTGTAATTGCACCACAGTTCGTAGTCTGTTTTCCTATCCACTTGACAAAGCAACACCACCGTGGACGAGGGGGCCCTGTGCGCATTTAGTCTATGGGAGAAAACACTAGTGAGCTACACAGTAATACTTACCCCGCCTGGTAAGTGAGGAGCCGAAGCTGAGAGAAGTTGAATGACTTGGTCGGGGTGTCTTGGCTGGTAAGCGGCAGAACTGGCTCTTAAATCTTAGTCTCTTCATTCCTAATCCAGTGCTTTCCTTTGAGGGGCCTAGAAATATTTTATATACATCCCCGGGGGGATCAGTCAAACCTACAAGTCAAGGCAAGTGCTCTCTGATGACTTTCATAATAATGACAAATTTAATAGGGCTGTTTACATGCACTGATGCCTTTGGCCCTCACAACAACCTATCAGGTAGATCCTGTTGTCCTTCTCAGTTTGTAGATGAGAAACCGGAGGGAGAGAGGCTAGTGGCTCCTCCAGATCACAGAGCTGCTCAAATGATGGCCCTGGGATATGAACCCAAGCCTTTTAGCTTCAGAGACTCCGCTCTTTTTGTTTTGTTTTGTTTTTTCTTTCTTTTTTCTTTTTTCCATTTTTTTCTTTTCAGGGCTGCGCTTATGGCATATGGAGCTTCCCAGGCTAGGGGTCAAATCAGAGCTGCAGCTACTGGCCTGCACCACAGCCACAGCAACACAGGATCCAAGCTGCATCTACAACCTACGCCACAGCGGACAGCAACGCCAGATCCCCAACCCACCGAGTGAGGCCAGGGATCAAACCTGGATGGATACTAGTCCTCATGGATACTAGTCAGATTTGTTTCTGCTGAGCCACAACAGGAACTCCCCAGAGACCCTGCTTTTCACCACTACCCTAGATGCCACTCAATGACAGTATTGAGAACTCAGACATCTTACTGTGTGCTGAGTTCTGTTGGAAGGGTAAATGCTATACTCTTCCCCATTTGACAGATGAGTACTGAGGCACAGGGAAGTTAAGGTGTTCACCCAAGGTCCCTAGTAGGTAGCATGGCTAATCCCTAAATCTAAATCACAGCCAAGCTTTGTTTGGCCAGGATGTGCAGCTTTAGAAGCTGCCTCCTCAACTATCAGGTCAGCCTGCCTCAGTTACAACTCCAACCAAATTCTGCACAGAACAGCAGGGAGCTATCAAACCCACACTCACGGTCCACAGATCCCAGGCTTCAGTGGAGAAGGACCACAGCCTGCCTTCTCACACTCATGCTGCCTGGTCCTTTTTTTTTTTTTTTCCATGGAATCTGTCACCAAGCGCCCCAGCTGAGGTGGGGCTCCCTGTGTCCCACTCCCTCAGGCAGTGGCTCTTATCCTAACCAAGGCAGAGAGGGCAATCTTGTAATTGAAGATGAGAACCAGGGGGGCACATATATGACCTTGCGTACAGGGAAGGACCTGGATGGGCAGAAAGACTCCTGCAAAAAAGACCTCAGGCTTCTGATTTAGGATCACACATCACAAAGGAAGGGATTTTGTTATTGAAATGTTAGAAATAGAAACCTGTGGGAGTTCCCATCATGGTTCAGCGGAAGCGAATCTGACTAGTATCCACAAGGACCCAGGTTCAATCCCTGGCCTCGCTCAGGGGCTTAAGAATCCAGTTTTGCTGCGAGCTGTGCTATAGGTTGCAGGTGCAGCTCGGATCTAGTGTGGCTGTGGCTGTGGTGTAGGCTGGCAGCTACAGCTGCAATTTCACCCCTAGCCTGGGAACCTCCTTATGCCATGGGTGTGGCCCTAAAAAAAACACACACACAAAAGAAATAGAAACCTATCTTGTGTGCACAGGTAGGGGATAGGGAGGTGGGGTGCGGGGGTGACAGAGGAGCCTTCTGAAAGTAGGAAGACAGGAGAAAGAAGACTCAAAAACCAATCCATAAGACCGCTTAAAAGGGAACGTGCTGAATGAGAGGGAGCTCACAGCCTTTACAGAAGCGATGGTAAAGCAGAGAGAAAGGGGAAAGAGGAGAGGAATGGAGGCTCCTTGAATGCCTACTATGTGCCAGGCACTTCCCCAAACCCCATCTGATTTCATCTCGGAACAGCAATGTGTTAAGCTCTGTGATAACCTGACTTACTGGGGTAATGGTTTACAATGAGTCAAAATCCTATGCTGTGGGAGGCGTGAAGTACCGGATTCCACACCCAAACTGCACAACAGGCTCCGTGATTTCCTGGTCTCGGATCATTACAAGACCTCCCTGGGACCCGGAACTTTGGGGGAGAGTTGGGTAAATGCCTGTACAGGCCAACTGCTTCTCCTGATTTTAACACTGAAAAAATGTGTTTCCTTTTCTTTTCTTTTTTTTTAAATGGGTACACTCTCAGCATGTGGAAGTTCCCAGGCCAGGGACTGAATCCAAGTTCCAACTGTGACAAGGCTGGATCCTTTAACCTACTGTGCCGGGCCGGGCACACCTCCCCAGTGACCCGAACCACTGCAGTCAGATAATTAACCCACTGCGCCACAGCGGGAACTCCTAAAATTTTTTTTTTTAATTTCGGGGTTTGTGTTAACATTGGTAAGACATGTATCAGTGGCTTGGTAGTTTCTAAGACACAGCTGCTGCTCAGGAGCTATCTTAGAACAGGTTCTCTGGGTCTGCCTTGATATCAGGCAAAGAAGCTCATGAGGCAGTAGCATATGTATGACGACTGCGCTGGATAAGCATCTGCCTCCATCTTTTTTATTCGATGGGCGAGAGGAATGTAACACGCTTGACTCTTTTCCTTCAGCTTTAAGGCACTGCAAATATTGGATGCACAACTTTTTTAAAAGTTGATCAATGAGTAATTATGGAGTATCCTCCAGGTGCCTAGCACTGGGCTGGCCAGATCATTACGTTTTTCCTGTAGAGTTGAGGACTTAATTACATTCATGTAGATGAAACTACAGGGTACCATACAAGTCAGAATGGAACTAAGTCCTCAATTCTACAGTGAAAAACACAAATGACTGAGGAGTGCGAGGAAAAGAGGGCTAAATTGGCCCAGAGGTGGAATATCAGCAGGATCTTGGAGAGAAAGTGGGGACGAGATGTGTGATGAGAAGGAAGGAAGATTCCAGAGAGACACCAGATCCCAGCAAAGGCCAGAAGCAGGGGAGCCAGGAGCGTCTGCAGGAGCAGAGGAAGCCTGGCTGTGCCAGGGGGGGGGTGCAGACAGAGGAGTGAGCAGGGTTATGGGGGTCATAAGAGCCAGGTGCTGGGTGCTGGGCACTGTCATTGACAGAGCAGAAGTGGGAAGATAAAACCAGAAACGCCTAGAGGCTCTGGAGAGAAGAGCACGATGATGGTTTTGGACAGGTGTGTGTCCATCACACTTCAGCAAATTGTAGTTGGGGGAGTCTGATCGGGCTGCAGCCTGAAGGGAGGGGACCTTGGAGGCCTCAAATCTGGGTAATACAGATAACGAGAAGGGAGGAGAGGAGGATCTAAGCCAGAGGAAGGGGGGAAAGCAGAAGAAAGGACAAGAGGCAAGAGCACACCCACAGGGGAGCTGATGGGCTTGATGACTGACTGGATGACACTGACACTCGTCACCATCCACCCCGCCATCACGCCCAAATCTAAGACAGATGTCAGTTCTTGCCGAACAAGTTAGGGCCCGGGGATCTGGCTCAGCCACCTTGATTGGCAAAAACAAACAGAACAGAGGGATGTTGTGTCTAAGCATAACAATTGCAGCGTCTCCAACACCCACCACTATGAAAGCCTTCACATTCTTTTCTTTTCTCTCCCTGGAGCTTTTCTGGATAAGGTGTCATGATCTCCACACTTTGAGGGGTAACACCATTGTCCCCAGACCTAAAACCTACCCTAGTGCACAGTGGGCATTCAATAAATATCTGTGGGGAGTTCCCACTGTGGTTCAGCGGGTTAAGAACTGACTAGTATCCATGAGGATGTGGGTTTGATCCTTGGCCTTGCTCAGAGGTTAAGGATCCAGTGTTGCTATGAGCTGGGGCATAGGTCTTGGATGCAGCTTGGATCTGGCGTGGCTGTGGCTGTGGCATGGACCGGCAGCTGCGGCTCCAATTTCAATCCCCAGCCTGGGAACTTCCATATGCCACAGGGGCAGCCCTAAAAATAAAATAAAATAAAATAAAATCAATAACTAGCATAACATTTAAAAAAAAAATCTGTGGCGTGAACGATGCACAGGAAAGAAACCAAGGTCAGAGGTGAAGTGATTCGGCCTTAAATGTTAGAGCTAGGATCAAGGCTTCTCTGATCCTATTGGGCTACATGATCAGTTTTCTGCACTGTGTGGAAGAGAAGCCATTGAAGGAATTTGGGGTGACTGAGAGGGTCCTTAAGAATAATACCCGAGCATTGAGAAATTTGTTGACAGGGACTCTTCTAAGCGAGGAAATGGACAAACTGAAATATTCTCTTGAAATTCCCTCCCCGTTATATATCATTAATGCCAAAAATACCAAGTGGAATTGACAAGTGTCCCTGGGGTCCCTGTGAGCACGTGCTGGGCTGGGGCACCGAGAACCTCATTGGAGTCGGCGGGGGGGGGAGGTTCCGGAACTCTCAGTGGTGACTTGACAGGTACTTGGACTGGGACCCCTGAGTCTCAGAGCCCATCCTCCCCACCCCCGCCCTCAATGTCAGAGACCAAGAACTTGAGCATCTGGGACCAGGAAGCGAGCTTTGCTTTGACTTGGCAGTAATGGCCCCTTATTTCCTGAAGCACTTCCCAGGAGGCCCCTGGAGCCCTGCTCTTGCATCGACCTCTTCTCTCTGCCCACCACGCCCCCACCCCCAGAGAAGGGCAGATAGGATCAGGGCTCAAGAGGTTCAAAGTCAGCCAGGATCCCACCTGGTATGTGGCAAAACCAGGGCCAGAATACCGGTGTGCTTTTGTCCACCTTTTCCTGGAGAAAACTTGGAAAACACAAAAAAGAACGAGGAAGAAAATTAAAATCATCTGTCATTCCACTACGGAGAAATCACCATACTTAGTCCCTTGATGTATTTCCTTCCAGGCTTCTGTCAATTTGTTGGACAAAAATGGGAGTATACGCTACATACATACTACTTGTTTAACCTTTTTTCACAATTTTGATTTCATGTCCCTCCTCTCCTGTCTTGCCGCCCAGATGGCTGATGGTTTCCTTGTCATTTCTTCCTAGTGTCAGTTCCTGTGAATAACACGATTAGCTCTGTGGTCATGAAAGCAGTCGACATGCACCACTCAGTCATTGGCTTCTGGCAAAAAGCAGACAGGAATTGCACCAGCAGCGCCTTGTACCACGTGAAGAGCCCACACGACCATGTCTTAGAGGCAAAATGGCTCTCTCCTGCCTCCACCAACATAAACGCCGTCGAGCTACAGTAAGAACTTGTCTGTGTGTGGTGTGTTTTGGGCTTTTACAATTTCATATTGGGTTTGCGCCTTACTGCTCTTTGTCCTACCTTTTATCTCTAGGAGTTTAGATACACACACACGCACACACACACCTACGCGCACTCCAGCTAGGCTCGACATAAACAGACTAAATTGGTGTTAAAGAAAACTAGATTGTGGCTCA
This sequence comes from Phacochoerus africanus, assembly GCF_016906955.1. NCBI lineage: Eukaryota > Metazoa > Chordata > Mammalia > Artiodactyla > Suidae > Phacochoerus > Phacochoerus africanus. Next base: position 39,603,236 of record NC_062554.1, on the reverse strand, counting down.
GCAGGTTACAAGCCTGACTCGTATCCATGAGGATGCAGTGTAGGTCAAAGACTCAGCTCAGATCCCGAGTTGCTGTGGCTGTGGCGTAGGCCAGCAGCTGCAGCTCCAATTCTACTCCTAGTCTGGGAAATTCCATATGCCACAGGTGTGGCCCTAAAAAAGCAAAAAACAGGAGTTCCCGTCATGGCTCAGTGGTTAATGAATCCAACTAGGAACCATGAGGTTGCGGGTTCGATCCCTGGCCTCACTCAGTGGGTTAAGGATCCAGTGTTGCCGTGAGCTGTGGTGCAGGTGGCAGACTTGGCTCGGATCTGGTGTTGCTGTGGCTCTGGCGTAGGCTGGCAGCTACAGGTCCGATTGGACCCCTAGCCTGGGAACCTCCATATGCCACAGGTGTGGCCCTAAAATGACAAAAGACCAAAAAAAAAAAAAAAAAGCAAAAGACAAAAAAAAAGAAAAGAAATCCAGAGCTGGACAATAAGTCGTTGAAGCAAAATGAATGAATGAATGAATAAAATAAAAACAGATTTTATTCAGGACAATTGCAATAAGAGAAAAGAGACAGTATAGAATAAGTCTCAATTCTGAATACAACATGGACAAGTGGGAATTTATAGCCAAGGAACAGTGTTGGGGAATCAGAGAATGGAAAATCATTAAGAGGAAACATCAAGGCCTATAAGAGCCAGTCGGGCTTAATGAACTAACCTATAGGATTCTTGCTGAAGGCAGGCTAGAGTGATCAGCTATCAGCTAGGGGATAGAAGGGGAAGAGGAATTCAAGCAGATAATAAGGGTGATCAGATATTGAGGGTGGGAAGTGCTTGCTAAACTGATTTATGAGGATTCTAAAATTGGATTTAAAAAGGAAGTACACAGATGGGTCTCAGAGAAGGTTCCAGAGCCCAACTAAAGTTTGCTTGAGCAAAGAATCCTTGTTACCAGCATCCTGTTGGCTTCACATTCTCTATATTCCCTCCTACCCCGACCAATTCATTCCTATTAATATGGGGCCGACAGCACTCCAGAGCTGGGCGGGGTTGGGGGCAGCAGCAGCAAACAGTCAAAAAAAAAAAAGACACTCTCGTCCTGAAACTATCTGGGCACCTTGGTGTTCCCCTCTCTGCCTCCCTTTCCTCCAGGCAATCCTCTAGGAACCCTTTGCTAAACCAGGGGTGCAGAGAAGCTGCCTGAAGCCACAAGCCTGGGGGAGGGGTCGGCTCGGCTCCCACTGTCACCAAACCAAACTAGGGTCCGCTTGCCTGCCGCAGAGCAAAGCCAATTTACTGACACCAGTTGTGGCAAAGGCACGTACAGGGTTTATTGCAGGTGCCAAGCAAGGAGAATGGGCAGCTCAAGTGCAAAAGACCCGAACTCCTCAACTGCTTACAGGGAAGATTTTCTGGGGGTTTTTTGTTTTGTTTTGTTTTGTTTTTGCCTTTTAGGGCCCCTCTCGGCATATGGAGGTTCCTGGGCTAGGGGTCACATTGGAGCTTCAGCTGCCAGCCTATGCTATAGCCACAACAACGCTGGACCCGAGCCTCGTCTGTGACCTACACCATAGCTCACAGCAACACTGGATCCTTAGCTCAATGAGTGAGGCGAGGGATCAAACCCGCAACCTCATGGTTACTAGTCAGATTCGATTCCACTGCGCCACAATGGGAATTCCACAGGGAAGGTCTTTTAAAGGCCACCTTCGGAATGAGAGTTGCAGGGGGCATGGCTTTCTTCTGATTGCTTGGTGGTGGTGTGGTAACAGAGTGGTGTTTCAGGAATCTTAGGCATCAACCTGATTCCATCCAGTCTGGGGTCTGGTGCCCGTGGTCAGCACGGAGTCACCATCCTCCACCTGGGCAGGGGTCTTAGTTCCTGCAGAACAACTCAAATCTGTGTCAGATTGTTATATGGATCTCTTGAGGAGAACTAGGACTCTGTTTTATCAATAACTTGACTGAAATTTATCAGTTTCTTGACTTATTTTCCTTTGTTTCTGCGTCCCCCCACTTCCGTAAGTAGTAACTGCTAAGTCTACTCTTTGGAACTCCGAGAAGGTCTAGGAGACTAAAGCCTCTCTCTGTAAATAAGAAATTGGGGGACACAGATGGGCTTTTGTGCTGGGGGGGCCCTTCTGAAACTTGGTTTCAGTCCCCCCTTTTCTTTGATACTCCTCAACCCTGAAGGGGTATGGGGGGCAGGACAAGGAAGAGACTACAGTTTTGGATAGAGAGGTTAATCTTAAACCCAGGAGGGGAACTCGATTTTCGGAGGAGTCAGTTTCACCACTACAAGAAGAATCATTTTAGAAAAACATAGATTCATTTTAGAAATGGCTTGCAAGCAGAAAGTGTTACGATTGTGTAATAAAACTGTCTTCCTAGTGTCACACACAATGGACACACTTAGATTCTGAGATGAAGCCACCTGAAGACTCACACTACACTTTAATTTACTCCCAGCTAAGGATCTGTTTTGAAGTACACTTTAAGTACCAAATGTTGAAAGATCCTCACACCTGCAGGCTGCGATTTTGTGCTGAGAGGGCAGGTCTGACCAATGGGCCATGTCCACTATGAACAGCCACTGGACCCGGGTGGACAGTGGTGATGGTGAGGCTGTCAGGCCACTTCACCCTCTCCTGCCATGCCCTGGGCCTGGTCAGACCTAACTGGCTCTGAAGGACATACTCCTATGCTCCTTGCAAGAGTAGAATCCAGGCAGTTTCCTTGTGGCTCAGAAGGTGAAGGACCTGATGTTGTCTCTGGATGGAGGTTCCATCACTGGCCTGGATAAGTGGGTTAAGGATCCCACATTGCTGTAAGCTGCATGGGTAGCAGATGTAGCTCAGATTCAGCATTGCCATGGCATAGGCTGCAGCCGTAGCTCGAATTCAATCCCTAACCTGGGAACTTCCCTACACTGCAGGTGCAGCTGTTAAAAAAAAAAAAAAAAGGTAGAACCCGAAGGGAGCTGCTACAGTCCAGCCTCACAATGACAGCAGCCTCTTAGCAGCCAGGCAGGATTAATGCGGGCGATGATTTTCTTATTTTCTCACTCCCTATGGCCTCCACCCTCCATGCGACAACAGATAAAAACCAAACCGTAAGACTCTGCCATGGACACAGCACCTTCCCACTGACGGTGGGGATTGAGACGCACTGGCCTCTCGGCCTGTTCACAATGCACACACCAGCCTCCATCAGCAGGGCTGACGAGGGGAGGGGAGAGCAGCATCCACGGTGGAGGAAGCCCGCTAGGCCGGCCAGGGCACAAAAGCCAAGGTGAAAGGCTCCTGCCGCAGAACTCTACAGTGAGGTCTGGGGGTGGGGGTGGGGAGGGCCTGTGCAGAAATAATTACCGAGGTTACACATCTGGTCTTCACAAAGCCCTGAACTCCCAGGTCAAGTTCCGCTAAATGTTTTCTCACTCCCATAACTGCCCCTGCTTCTCCACCACCCCGACCATCCTTCCTTTACACTTTCTCCGTCTGAAGGGACTTTCAGTGCCGTCAGGGTAAGAACCATGCCTGCCAGGTCAGCACCAAGTACAGTGACTGGCGCTCTCATTAATAACACACGCAGGCACTGGACCTGATGACCACAGACCCGCTGACATTAGCGGGATGAGGGGGAGCAATGACGTCACGGAGGCTACTGTTAAGTCCATAGGCAGGTGCGCCCAGGATGGGTTTTACAAGCAGAGACTGGCCTGAACAAGGACCAGTGGTGGACGCCGGCCTGTGGGGAGCTCCAGGTGGCGAGTTGGTGGGGGAGGGCGACGGAGGTGCTCTTGCCCGGAGTGAGCTTGTGGTCCAGACAGTGCAGTCCAGCATGGGTGAGACCAGTACTGACCGATCTGCTGGTTGTGCCGCAGAGACGGTAAGCACAAAAGGAACCAGGAGGTTGGGGTCGCCTGGGGAGGCGGCGATGGGAGCTGAACTTGTGAATCCCTCACCATCCTCTCTCCTCGGTGTGCCCTCCACAGAGTCTTCGTTGTTGATTTCCACAAGGAGGCTACAGCTTCTGTTCTGAAACTGGAAAAAAGTGGTAAGTTCCTCCGCCAGCCTATTTATATAATCTAGCCAGGAAATCCATCAGCCTTGAAAATTATCTTGTGGGTGCCCTAGAAAAAAAGAGTCTTCTAATCGGCTGTTACCCAGATACCCCTTGAGTCTCCCAGCACCTTGAGATCCACTGGAGATGTGCTCCACCCCTTAACCTGTGTCCGTGGAAAGCAAAAGCCAATTCTGAGGGGCCTCCGATTCTCAAGGTCACGCGCGGCTCCAGGCTCCAGCTTTCTCAGAGCTGTTTCTGTTCAACATCACACAGACGTGGATAGGAAAGTCAGCTCCTTCCTCAGTTTCCATAAGAATTCCCACTGGCTGGAGTTCCTGTTGTGATGAAACAGGATAAGAGGCGTCTCTGGAGCACTGGGTCGCAGGTTCAGTCCCCTGCGCAGTATGTGAAGGATCTGGCGTTGCTACAGGTGCCGTGTAGTTCACATTTGTGGCTGGGATCTGATCCCTGGCCTGGGAACTCCAGAGGCCATGGGCCGACCAGAAAAAAAAAAAAGAAAGAAAGAAAGAAAGAATTCCCATTGGCACAAAGGCTTCATCGGTAGAGCAGACTCTACTGAAGGGTTTAAGGGAGATTTGCACAAAGAAGGGTTGAGCACGTAGAAAACCAATAATCTCATTAGTTCTCAGAGCAGCCTTTGGGCTCCAGCACAACCACCAGGAATGTCCGCTGGCCTTTCCCAGGCTCTGGTCCTCGACTTCAAACCATCCTAAAGCCCTCGCCTTTGTCTCCCTTCTCTGCCACTTCCGTCTCTCTTAGTCCTGAGGAGCTAAATTCAAGAAACTCAGGTTCAGAAAAGATAGGTAACTTGCCACACAGACACTAGGACTCAAATTCCACATCTTAGACTTTTCCCCACTTTTCCTAGACTTACATTAAAACTATAAAGGCAACTCTTTTTTAATGAAGTTTTTAAATACAAGCTTCCACCTAGAACAAGAAACATTAGATCTGTCTGGCTAACGTGAGCCGCCAAACGCTGAAATACCTCTAGGGCGCCACCTGCTTTCTGGTCAGTCGCACATTGCAAATGCTGCCAAAGGCGTGTCTATTTTCAATAACAAATGCTAAAGTGAGTTTGCCTAATGAAACTATGCTATGAAAGCTTTAACTGTTTCCTTGGTAGTGTCCCCTCTGTGAAAACAGTGGGATGTTATTTTCTTTCTCCAGGACACTTGAGAAATGAACATTCAAATAAATGCCAGGAAAGGGGGGGGAAAAGGTTTGTTTCTAGTCAGGATTCCTTAGCTCCATGCTAATAAAATCCAGATTTAAAAAACGGAAAAGGGGAGTTCCCGTCGTGACTCAGTGGTTAACGAATCCAACTAGGAACCATAAGGTTTTGGGTTCCATCCCTGGCCTTGCTCAGTGGGTTAAGGATCCAGCATTGCTGTGGCTGTGGTGTAGGCTGGCAGCTACAGCTCCCGATTCGACCCCTAGCCTGGGAACGTCCATAAGCCAGAGGTGCGGCCCTAAAAAAAGCAAAAAATAAAAAATAAAAACCAGAAAGGATAATGGTTGTGTTCAGATTTTCGGTTCAGCGGTGTGCTCTAGAAACATCTGTGCTGAGGAAATGCTAAATGAGACGGGACAATGCCACAGAGCTGGAAGTCACCTGGCAGGGGGCAGAATGCACAGGCCCGAGCAAAACACCGCCCATTTCCCGTCCTCTTCCTCTGCGGTTCGCTCTGCGGTTCACTCAGACCCTTGGAGGCGTCATTGCCAAGCTCTAGTTTTCCAGGATCAGACAATCCCTTGGGCTACAGGCCTGGCTTTCTCTGCGTCTTCAAGGCAACCGCCCAGGGAACCGACATGAAGCCAGGTCCCTGCATGTGAAATTGATCAGCGCCTTAGACACCACAGAAGGGGAGTCACGTGTGTGGATGGGACCTCTGCCCACTTCCTTTAAAGCAGATTAGCTGTCCTCAGGTCTGGATGATGTCCAGCTCTCATGACCTTCACATTCAACCTTTGAAATTAGCAAAGGAAAAAAAAAATTACATTGTCCCACTCTGGATCATATATGCACTGATGGACTAAATTCAGCATTAAGGACACGAGGGCATTTGAGGCGGATTACCTAACTAACAACAAACTCAGTGAGTAGTTACATAAATCTAGTATAAATTCCTTCTCTGTGAGACCGTACAGACCTTAAGGGTAAAGCACTTCCTCACTTTCCATCTTTCGCAGTCTCTACCCCCTAGTTTCCCCTCCTCTACACACCCTTAGCCCCTGAGAGGTGTTCACCAAATTTTGCTCATGAACTCCGGCTCCAGCGATCCATCAGATTAGCCCCATTCTCACCTTCCTGTCCCCTCATCACTCAAAAGAGGTGCTGATGTCACTGTTTTTCCTCCCCCAGGGACAAGCCCAGCCTTGATCACCAAGCTCATCACCACGAAGTCAAATACAGTCACAACCACCAAACCAGCTGTCATCACAACCCACACCACACACAAAAACTCAGCGAACAGAGTCTTCCGCAGCCCCGTGAGAGATGCCATTCAGATCCTGCTTGCCTTTCTCACCAGCAAACTCCTCTTCTAGAAGGAAGCTGGGGGAGCAATCGCTCCTGCCTCCACTGAATCCTTCCATGCTCAGTCCCGAGCCAGGGCTCTGACCTGTGTGAATGAAGGTCTTCCGTTGTCAGAGGCACAGCAATCCTGCTGCTGCTTCTGATCCAGACTCGGTGGAGGGTAGTCCTCTCACTGCTATTTAACTGGATCTCTTAGGACACAGATTAGGCTTTTTTGTAACTACTCAGACCTCATCTGGGTGTAACCTGGAATTCTGGCTTCCTGTTTAACATCTTGACAGCCAACACCACAGCCAATCTAAACTTTTGTTTAGATGCAACACAAGTAGTTATTTGAAGGGCAGGAAAATAAGAATGTACCATGTCTGAGTCCCCAGGAGTAGGGAACGATGATGGTATAAAGGCATTATTTTCTATGTCATACCAAATAAACTACACTTTGAACAAGAATAATGAATGTGTTAAATTCAGATGTCCTTGACAAGTGATTAACTTAAAATACCGAAAATGTCATCTAATTTGATTTGTTTATGTGGGCATTAAAAAAAAATCAATGGAATGGTGAGAGTGTGTGTATTTTCAAGGCCAGCTATAAGGGTAAAATTTTCTCTATTCTAATTTGCCTCAAGGGCAAACCGGTCATTTTTCCCCTCGTGGTAATTTGCACTAAAAGAGATGGGCAAAACATTATAATAGTCATCATACAATACGAAACCAAAAATAAAACTAAAATGATACCCACGGGAGTTACCTTGTGGCAGAGCAGGTTAAGGATCCAGCATAGTCACTGCAGTGGCTTGGGTTGCTGCTGTAGCGTGGGTTCAGGCCCTGGCCTGGGAATTTCCACCTGCCATGGGCACAGTCAAGAAAAAGATGCCCCTGACAAGGACTAAAATTCCTCATTTGTTGTTAAGACATGGCTAATGTCTGACTTTTCACTACTTTCTCCCTCCGGCCTCACCCTCACCTCCACCCCTCAGGCTCTATGTAGAGTCTCCTAGCTTTTCTGCATCAGCTCCGGACTTCTCTCTTCTGGTAGAGACTCTAAATAATGTAAAGGGGTTAAATACATTCTTCACGATAGAGAGCTGAGTCAAGGGGAGAGGGGCTGAGAAGGAAAAAGGAAAGGCAAAGTTTGGGTTGAGGACCGTGGGGGCCGAAAGAGAAAGAAGCGTTCCTGGAGTTCCCGTTGTGGCTCAGGGATAACAAACCTGACTAGCATCCATGAGGATGTAGGTTCGACCCCCGGCCTCACTCCGAGGGTTAAGGATCCAGCACTGCTGTGAGCTGTGGTGTAAGTCACAGATGCGGCTCTGCTTCAACCCCTAGCTTAGGAACTTCCCTGTGCCATGGGTGTGGCCCTAAAAAGCAAAAAAAGAAAAAAAAAATGTTTCCTGCCTCTATGGACTGAAAAGAGAGGCCAGCGGATTCCCCAGGTGCTGCTCTCCACGGCAGTAGGGTTCTGGTAATGTCCTGCAAGTGATACAAGTGAAAATCAGATTTATTTTACTCACGACTGCTGGACAGTATTTCTTTGAATGTGGCACAGCATCGAGACAAGGACATATGACCACCCTCACTCTGCTTTTATGTAAGTTTTATCCATGTATATAGATAGAATGAAGTGAAAAATATATACCTGATATAACTGGGAAATCATTTGATATATGCAAAAATATCTGCACATCTATCTACGCATACGTATATGACCTATATGTAAAAATAGCTCTAGACTCAGATGCTTGAATCCTACAAACTCAAAAAGCCTTTGGCTAAAATAATAAAATGTGTAGACACAGCACATCTCAAGAACTTGGGAACTTTTTAAGTTATTTTAACGGTTGAGTTATTTCTTTTATCTTGTATTTTTTTTAAGCCAAACAAACCTAGATTCAAAGCCCAGCTCTTCCATGTACTAAGTAACTTTGAACAAGACTCTTAATCTCCTTCAACCCCAGATTCCTCGCAGCGAACTGGAGCTGACTCCTGCCTTAAAGGGCCTGGTGATTGAGACACTGGCCATGACACACAGTGGCTAGTATGATGCTAATTCACAATAAGCCAAAAAATGCCCCAAACCTGAAGTCAGGTAACTACACAGACATCAACACAAGCTCAATGAAGGCAGAATGCATAAAAAAGCTGAAGCGCTTGTTTTAAAAGCACCGGACTAGGTCCTGGGAAACAATAAATAAGACAGGGCTCTGGCCCTCAGAATACATCATCCCCCACAATGTGGAGAGGTTGCATTTCTCCCTTTTTTTTTTTTTTTTTTTTTTTTGCTTTTTAGGGCCGCACCAGCAGCATGTGGAGGTTCCCAGACCTGGGGTCTGATTGGAGCTACAGCTGCCAGCCTACACCGCAGCCACAGCCACGTCTCCTTTTCTGAAGTTTTCTCCTTCAAGAAAGGAGCCGTGATGTTCTCCCTAGTACCTTGGGAATTACTGAAAATTATTATGGCAACAAATCAGTCCCTTGTTTACTGAAAAACACATATTGCCTCCGTGTCGCTACAGATCTGTAAGCTCTGCACCACCAGCAACCTTGGTCCTAGGCTGAGCCAGATGGAAATGATAAAATGCCTTCCTTGAAAGAACGCTGAGGCCTCTCTGCCTGGGGTTAAATCTATCCTCCCATGAGCTGGGAGAAAAATCACCCTCCCAATTTACACTGTTCGTCCTGCCATAAAGGAAGGACCTTAGCGAGGCCGAGGGAAAGATGCTCACAAACAGCCGTGTGGTCGTGAGGACGGCAATTGACTCAAAGACCCTGGATTCCGAATTCTAGCTTTTCTGTGCTTAAATTAGTAGCTGAGGACTAAAACAAATTTTACCAAAGACAAAGCTGGCCAGATAAACATGTTTGGAGGAAGACTTAGGTAATTTTATTTCATCTCGTGGTCGTTGGTCTCTAAGCTGAAGCACTTTTTGGAGTTCCTGTTGTGGCGCAGTGGTTAACGAACCCGACTAGGAACCATGAGGTCGTGGGTTCGGTCCCTGCCCTTGCTCAGTGGGTTAACGATCCAGCGTTGCCGTGAGCTGTGGTGTAGGTCACAGAGGCTGCTTGGATCCAGCATTGCTGTGGCTCTGGCATAGGCTGGAGGCTACAGCTCTGATTGGACCCCAAGCCTGGGAATCTCCATATGCAGCAGGAGCGGCCCTAGAAAAGGCAAAAAAAGGCCAAAAAAAAAAAAAAGTTAAGCTGAAGCACTTTTTAAAAAAGTGCCAGGGGAGTTCCCCTCTCGGCTCAGCAGAAACAAACCTGACTAGTATCCATGAGGACAAAGGTTTGATCCCTGGCCTCGCTCAGTGGGTTAAGGATCCAGCGTTGCCATGAGCTGTGGTGTAGGTCACAGACACAGCTCAGATCCCACGTTGCTGTGGCTGTGGTGAAGGCCGGCAGCTACAGCTCCAATTAGACCCCTCTCCTGGGAACCCCTATGTGCCGCAGCTTCGGCCCCAGAAAAGACCAAAAAAAAAAAAAAAGAAGAAGTACCTGTAATGTCATTTCTTGAGCCAACAACCAGGACAGGAAAGGGAAAGAACAGTGCTCTAAGTCTCTTTTTTAATGATTAATACTTCTGTGTAGATGATGACAGAATAGTGGTAGGAATGGGCGGGGGTATATCTTAAAGGAAGCAAACTAACAGTTGAAAGCCTAACTGCTGCTTTGTAAATCCTCCAGGGCAAGAATCACTTTCCCTACTTTTCCTCTGTGGTGATAGCAGTCTCTCTGCAGCTATGCAGAGACAGTGTTTGTCTGGGACATTTTCCAGAAGTGTCTTGCAACAGAATCTTGTCATAAAGTTAAATTGTGTGAAACTAACGATGATTTTCTTATGTGCAAGGGAGGCTAGAAATATCCCAGACATAACAAAAGGAAAATGAGCACAGTCTGTTTCCTCTCTTTAAGGTAATTCCATTTCCAGGAGGAATGCAGAAGTTTGGAGTTTAAAAATCAAAATGGACAGTTACCACGTATCTACTTTCCTCTTGCAAAATGAAACATGCTTTACTCCCCTGGCGTCAAAAAGGGCTGCCATGGAGTTCCCGTCATGGCGCAGTGGTTAACGAATCCGACTAGGAACCATGAGGTTGTGGGTTCGGTCCCTGCCCTTGCTCAGTGGGTTGACCATCCGGCGTTGCCGTGAGCTGTGGTGTAGGTTGCAGACATGGCTCGGATCCCGCGTTGCTGTGGCTCTGGCGTAGGCCGGTGGCTACAGCTCCGACTCAGCCCCTAGCCTGGGAACCTCCATATGCCGCGGGAGCAGCCCAAGAAATAGCAACAACAACAACAAAAAAAAAAAAAAAAAAAAAAGGGCTGCCTGCTATAGACGCCCCCCCTGTCTACCTCTCCAGCCACATCTGCTATTCTCCATATTACGCTTGATACACTGGACAGTTTCACGCCGTCCTTGGGTGTAGGGTGGATCTGGTGACTTGCCTCCAATGAACAAAATACAGAAAAGTGATCAGGTTAGAAGACTGGTGTCCATCTCACTCGCACTCCCCCACATCCCCCCTCCCTCCTCTGCCTCTTGATGGCACTCTACCTGGCTGTCACTCTCTTGCTCTCTTCCTTGCTGGCCCTGCTGAAGCCAGACACGTCAAGCCATGAGCTGCCTGAGGAAGAGGCCGACATGGCCAGAAAGGGAGGGAAGGATGGAGGCCTCAGTCCAACATCTCAGGAGGAACTGACTCCTGCCAAGAAGCACATGAGTGATCAGGGAGGCCCATCTTTCCCAGTCAAGCCTTGAGATGACTGCAGCCTTGAGAGTGACTCTGAGCTGGAGGGTCTAGCTAAGCCTGTATGGAGAGCCCACGCGATCAGATCTCCGGCGTGTTGAAAATGTGAGATAATCAGTGTGTGCTTTTTCTTTTTTTCTTCTTTTTGCCTTCTCTAGGGCCGCTTCCCTCGGCATATGGAGGTTCCCAAGCTAGGGGTCTAATCAGAGCTGTAGTCGCCAGTCTATGCCACAGCCAGAGCAACACGGGATCTGAGCCACGTCTGCAACCTACACCACAGCTCATGGCAACGCCAGATCCTTAACCCACTGAGCAAGGCCAGGGATCGAACCTGCAACCTCATGGTTCCTAGTCGTTGACCACTGCGCCGTGATGCGAACTCCAATGTGTGCTGTTTTAAGGCTCTATGTTTGGAGGACTATGTTATGCAGTAGGTAACCAGGATGCTCACCCTGCAGGGTGGTTACAAGGAAAAAGTGACCTTGTAATTAAAAAGTAATTAGCAAAATGTCTGACCCCACGGTAAGCACCACACAATGTTGGCTCCATTCTCCTTCCCGTCACTCTACTGCCACTGCCTCCACCATGCTCATGACACCCATCACTTCATGTCTAGATTCCTGCGATGGCTCTGCAACTGATTTCCTTGCTTCTCTTTGTCCAGCTGGTTATCTTCCTTAAAAAAAATAAACTCCAGAAGCTCCTTGTGCCTCGATAAATTTTCACACACCGAGGTATGGGGAAGTCATTCTGGCTTACACATGAGTCAATTCAAATTTTATGCTAACTAAAATCACCTGCTTGGGGCCTACCAAACATACATTGTACACATGCTTTAACTATTAAAGAAAAAGGCACGATGACCGGAAGTAAAGAACTTCTATATCAAAGATAAAGATGAAGTGCCTCTGTTCTGAGACACCAGTGTGGGTGTTCCTTTGCAGACCACCCTTCCCAGATGCTAAGGCCTCAGTGACTTGCTGCACGTGCTGATCTGTTTTTGTTGTTTTTTTTTTAAACTTGAAGCCATGTATCCCTGACTTGTTTGATAGTCTTTCTTCTGACAAGATATAAACCTGTGCTGAAAACCGTGCTCCTCCAGAGCAGGTCTGAGTTATCTGACAGGCCGTCTTCCACACTATAGTCTTCAGTTTGGCTCAACTGAAACTTTTCTATTTCTCTTATGGCTTGTGTATTGACTATTTTTGTCAATACCCTTAAGGAATAAAAAACAAACTGATATCCACAGCTCTCAAGGCTGTGCCCATCCTATATTTTCAAGCTAACTTCCCATGACTCTCGCACCATATCACCATGCTAGATTCATCTAGTCACTGCAGTCCACATGTAGTTTGCATATTCCTACCCCGATAACCTCACATGAAATTTTACCCTTTCAGTGTTTTTTCCCCTTTTACCCTGAATGCCAAACCACCACCCTCCCTGTCGCATCACTTTAAGTACCACTCAGGACTAACCTCCAATAAGCTTTTCCAAACCTCACACCCCATAATAATCCTTTTCCTTCTCTAAATTAATATTTACTCATTTGGTATTTAAAATCAAGGGGTTCCTGTCATGGCTCAGCAGGTTAAGAACCCAACTAATATCTATAAGGATGCAGGTTCAATCCCAGGCCCTGCTCAGTGGACCAAAGATCCAGCGTTGCTGTGAGCTGTGGTGTAGGTCACAGACACAACTTGGATCTGGCATTGCTGTGACTGTGGTACAGGCTAGCAGATGAGGCTGATTCGACCCCTAGCCTGGGAAGTTCCATATGCTGTGGGTGCAGCCCTTAAAAGGAAAAAATAAAATAAAAGCATCAAGATACAAAATCTAAAAACTGACAGAAGCAACTTCTCAAGTCCAAGCATTCATTTTATGGGTAAAGAAACTAAGGCTCTGAGTTGAAAGCGACACAGCTGAGCAATAATGGCAATCAATTATAATTCAAATCTCAAAAAATGTTGTTATTCAACTCTAAAAATATTTACCAAATGTATTTCAGCAATTTCTACCAATATGCCATTCATTTACTTAATAAAAAGTTCCTGAGTACTTTAGGATAATTAGAGTAATTTTGCTCACAAGGTAACAGGGTAGTAAAAAAACAAAAAGATAAAGCAATAATTATACTATAGCTTGAAAAGATCCCTGATAGCAGGTTCTAGGGAGAGGCAGAAGAAATCATTTATATCCTATCTTTGGTCCTTCACTCATCTACTCACTCATTCTTTCGCTCAACAAATAGGTAGACAGATGGAACAGATAGACATAATTCTCACTTTCCTAAGGACAGCAAGTAGGAAAAAAAAAATGTTCTCTTAACACAACTCATGAACAACACACACCTGGAGTATCCCTCTTGGTATGAAAAATTGTTTTTTTAAATATGATATCAGATCCACAAAATCTGGCATTAAAAAAATCCTGACATGTATATACATTGTTTTTTTAAGAATCTGTGCTTGGGGAGTTCCCGTCATGGCGCAGTGGTTAATGAATCCGACTAGGAACCATGAGGTTGCGGGTTCGGTCCCTGCCCTTGCTCAGTGGGTTAACCATCCGGCATTGCCGTGAGCTGTAGTGTAGGTTGCAGATGCGGCTCGGATCCCGCGTTGCTGTGGCTCTGGCGTAGGCCGGTGGGCAACAGCTCCGATTCGACCCCTAGCCTGGGAACCTCCATATGCCGCGGGAGCGGCCCAAGAAATAGCTAAAAAGACAAAAAAAAAAAAAAACTGTGCTTGGGAGTCAGACTGACTGTCAAACATTCAGTGTGATATTTGCTCAGTGAGCTTAGGCATGCTTAAACTCAATGTTCTTCTTTCCTTTTTGCTTTCTAGGGCTGCACCCCCGGCATATGGAGGTTCCCAGGCTAGGGGTCAAATTGGAGATCTATGCCACAGCCACAGCCATGCTAGATCCAAGCCAGGTCTGTGACCTACACCACAGCTTACTGCAATGCCAGATCCTTAACCCACTGAGCAAGGCCAGGGATTGAACCTGCAACCTCATGGTTCCTAGTCGGATTTGTTTTCACTGAGCCACAACGGGAACTCTCAATTTTAATTCTCTCATCTATAAAATGGGAATAATACTCACCTTGCATGGTATTTGTGGAAATTAAAACATAAAGTACCTTAACAAATTATAGCTGTCCTGCCTTTCAAATCATCTTATATACATGAATAAGTAACATAAAAATTGTATTAACTAGAACACATTCAAATTTAATCAAGTGGGCACTGTATTATTGTCAAAAATCCACCTAAAATTCCTGCAGTTATTAACTCTCCAAAATACAAGTGTACTCCTGGGGAAAAAATTTTAATATAGTTATCACTGCACATAGCCTTTTACTATCTTCAGGCAGCAGCATTCTAAGAATCCTTTGTGTACTAGCTGCTATGTGAAGAGAAAAATAAACCCCTATATTTTAAGGGTTTAGAATACAAATGAGAAAACAAGTGAAAACAGTTCTTTGTGTGAAGAAAGCAAATACATTCTTGTAGATTTAGGCATGAGGAAAAGATACCAGAGAAAAAAGGCCAAAAATACAGTTCAACTTAAGCAGGTAGTTTAATGATCAGAACAAAATAGGATTAATTAGGAAAAACTGTATACAAGAAATGGAGTAATATATCCCTTTTCATGATGATTATTTTAAGAGTTTAATACATAAGATTATTTTTCAGTCTTCTGAGTTTAAATTGTTCAGGTAGCCATAAGGTTTTTTTGTTTTGTTTTGTTTTTTTTTTTTTGCTTTTTAGGGCAAACCTGAGGCTATGGAAGTTCCCAGGCTAGGGGTCAAATCAGAGCTGCAGTTGCCGGCCTACACCACAGCCACAGCAATGTGGGATCCAAGATGCATCTGAGACCCTATGCCACAGCTCACGGCAACATAGGATCCTTAACCCAAACTGAGCGAGGCCAGGGATCAAACCCAAATCCTCATGGATACTAGTCAGATTCGGATTTGTTTCCACTGTGCCACAATGGGAACTCCAGGTCTTAAAACGTAGACAAATATAAAAGTATTTTACTGATATCCCATGATATGTTCAATGTGCTATTCCTCACAGGCAGTTCCTGGTTCAGTAAGCACTGAATGATGTGCACTAAAGCAGTATTTGCAGCAGTCCCTATACCTCCATTTACAATGCGTTGCCTCATATGATTTGTGTCTAATTTTCATTCTATATACCTTTACCTTTGGCATATCCTAGAAGTGATCAAGGGAGCTCAATCTAACAAATATATGTTGTCTATGTTTTCAGACTTTGTGGCCACCTGTATTTTATTTTTTGTAAGATTCATTTGCTGTATTATAAACATTTTTTCCATTTATGTTATATCAAAAAGAAAACGAACACTAAAAAGAGGCAATAGAAAAAACAAAAATAGATTTATTTTGATTTCAAATAATTTTACACCAAAACGTTCTACTAAAACAATTGTAATTTATGGATAATACACTCTTTAAATGACACCCAGAATACATCATAGATTTGGATTTAAAATAGACTGGAATTTAAAAAAGGTCTTACTCACAATAATTTCAATACATCAGGTACTTCATAATATAATACGAGGGTATAACCATCATGTGATGACTTCTCAATTATCCAGGGGAATAAAGATTGTCTTCAAATATGGAAAGTAATTAAACCTTTCTATGGTATTAATCTCTAAGAGCTATTCTCCTTTATAGACTACAATATTATTGTCAGTTTCATATACTTTTACTTTATAAAGAACTCCCGCAGGAAGATATTTCTGGAGGTTTTCCCATATATATACAGCTACATTTTCTGTTGTGCTGTAGGAGAAAAGAAAAGATGATCAAAAGGCAAATAAGCGAACTTTCCTGTTTAATATTTGCAGAGAACAGAAATTCTAGTTTTAAAAGATACCACTAAGCTGAAACTTTAGAAATCACATAATAACCAAATAAAAATGTCAAAATCAATTCTTCTTTCTTACTATTTACGTAAGGTAAAATAATCAGTCACCTTACAACATCTGCAAAGTATGGCACATCCAGATCCAGATTCTTATGATCAAGGGGCTTCATGATTGCCTCCTCCAGACAAAACAAAGAAAAACATCATTGATGTCATTTATGATTCGTATAACTTTGCCTCTAACCCTCACCTTATTTAGACACTAACTCAATACTTTCAAGTACTGTCTTACAAAACAATCTCAGAAAGGTTCAAGTTGTAAAATAAAGCAAGGCCTAGCTCTCCATAATGACTAGATATTCTCATTACTGAATGCAATAGGTAAGAAACCAAAAAAATAGAGAATGCACTGGAGCTTTCTCCTAACAAGCCTCTGTAATTCAGAATTCAGTTTAACATTTCTTGAATTCTGTCCGAAATATCATCAGAAATACTTCTCCCCAACAGTTTCATCTTTAGCACAATGTCATCAGGACAAAGATCCAATGAGTACTACATATTATAAAGGAGATTAAGACTGAAATTATGATGCAAGTAGTTCTAAATTCTTGCATAAGGAGTTACTTAGGAATGATCTTGGGCTCTTAGAAGAAAAAATATAAACACATAAAGTATTGCTTCCTAAAGCTTTTTTATACACACACACATATTAAACATAACATTTTTCTTTGTCAATGACAAGAACTGTAATTGCCTTATTTGTAAGTTTTTAGTTTTAGCTATTATAAAAAAAATCTAAGCAATCTAAAAAATACAATAAACTGGGGAATATAACAAAAAAGAAACAGACTCACCGATACAGAGAACAAACTCATGGTTACCAGTGGGGAGAGGGAACATAGGGGAAGGGAATTAAGAGGTACAAACCATTATGTGTAAAATAACCTACAAGGATGGAGTTCCCTTGTGATGCAACAGGTTAAGGACCTGGCATTGTCACTGTAGCAGCTGAGGTCACTGCTGTGGCACAAGTTCCATCCCTGGCCCAGGAACTTCCACATGCCTTGCGAACGGCCAAAATAAACAAATAAATAAAATAAAATAAACTACAAAGATATATTGTACAAAATGGGGAATTCATATTTCATATCTTATAATAACCATAAATGGAGTATAACCTTTAAAAATTATGAATCAGTATATTTATATACTTGTAACTTATACTGGACATCAATCATACTTCAATTAAAAAATTCTAAGCATTTATGAGACAATCTATAATTTTCCATATTATCAATAGCAATAATAGCAATCATTTTTTGAGCAAACTCTTTAAAATAATCAAATGGATACCAAGATATCAAGAAAATAAACCTTTGTTTTATCTTTGTCAGTTCAGTTCCCAACTTTTCCATCGAAGGGAGCCTCTTCTACAGGACTCTTTCTAATTTGACTCTGTAAGCCATGTGAGCCACTTTTACCGATGGGGGTGTGTGATGTCCTTAGGTATGCAAAAGTAGGGATAAGTGTAGAGAAACTCTCTTCTAGCATTTAACTGTAGGTCTGCTTAGAACATCTATTTCTCATGTTGTATTATAAACCACTTGGCTTATATATGCTTTACGTCCCCAGTAAATGTAAGAACTCTGTCTACACTGCAGCTTTTCTAAAGTATTCTGAGCACAGTACTGTGTTCACTCATTCATTCTCTTATTTATTCAATGAACACTTATTGAGCACTCATTATTCTTTACCTCCTGGAAAAAAGGCATGTGAACACTCTGTGGCTAAGAGCTGTCTCATTCACCACTGTATTCCTTTTTTTAAAAAAAATTTTTATCATAGTTGATTTACAATGTTCTGTCAATTTCGCTATACAGTCAAATGATCCAGTTATACACATCATCACTGTATTCTAATACCCAGCTCAAAGGCTGATGCAAAGCAGGCAAACTTGTTGAATATGTGGATGATAGGTAACATGAAAAAAGTAATTATTAATAACAGCATTTTTATGAAACAAATGTCAGACTTTAGAACAGAGTTAAGGAGCAAAACTGAAGTGAAATAAACAGGTGAAATGATGGCACAATAAAAACTAAGCTGGGTGGAAGGAAATATGATCTCAACTTCGTAAAGGACTAATCACATGACCTAGGGCCGTTTAGAATCTTAATCTACGGAATGGAGAAGCTGTCTTAGATAACCTCTGAGGTCTCTGATAGTGCAAGAATTTTGTAATGATACAATCAGTGAGTCTTTTACTGAACAGCTTCTTTTGTGTTATCCCTATGATGAACCGCCCCAAGGAGTTTATAATAAAGGTAGAGAGAATAAAACAGGGTAGTATGAAATCTGTGATCAAAAGCATAAGGAAAATTCATAGAAGGAATAAAAAGCTTCAAGGAGAAAGCAGTGTCTTAAAAGGAGGGAGAATTT